>NC_064642.1:40428982-41133482 GCF_023864345.2 Schistocerca serialis cubense
CCCCCCCCCACCCGTATTACTGCTTTTTCATCTTGTTAAGTATCATTTGTCAACGGGGTTAACAGAGTGTCGAATGTAACGCTTACAGCCCCACCCACCCGGGGCGAGGGGGGTTGAAATAAAGGTGAAACAATAGGGGATCAGTTCTATGTGGAATAGCTGGTGGGAAATAATACTCTAAAAGTTACGGTTCCTACTTGGCGTGCGTAATCGTCGAGTTGCTCACTTAATGTCCCGTCCGAAGCTTTCGGGTGAGCACGAAATAAAATGTATCAAAAATTGATCCATCAGCGAGCGGGCCCGAGCCGCAATACGGCGCGCCGGCCCTCGCGGCCAACTTTGCGCGCGGAAATCTGCGGCCGGTCGCTGTCCGCTCCGGCCGCACTCAGCGCGCCGCTAATCGCCCGTTTTACGAATCGGCCTGCGCGGCCTGGAGCCTCCAGCTGGAATTTCTGCTGGAGCGGCATCGACGAGGAGGGCGGCAGCACATCCAGCCGGCACTCGGCCGATCCGCGCTCATTCGACGCTGAGTGCTGTGCCCACTCCGTGTAGCGCACGCGCCCAGCGTAAATCCGCGCCACTGCCGGAGCCGCCGCCGCCGCCGCTCAGGGGCGGCTGCGTGCTTTCCGCTCTGCCGATTCGCGACATAATGCATTCCCGGCGCAACACAGAACACAGGCGTACACACGCGCGCTTGCACGCAGATAGACACACACACAAACACACACGCACGCCATAGCATTGTTTCCCCTTGTGTAAGTCACGAACTTCCACACAGTTATGTATAATCACTTCAGTACGCTATTTGCTCAAAAGTATCTGGACATCCCAGTGTAATGAGGAATTGACCACCAAATGTCAAGGGAGTTGTTCAAATGGTTCAAATGGCTCTGAGCACTATGCGACTTAACTGCTGAGGTCATCAGCCCCCTAGAACTTAGAACTACTTAAATATAACGAACCTAAGGACATCACACACATCCATGCCGAAGGCGGGATTCGAACCTGCGACCGTAGCGGTCGCGCGGTTCCAGACTTTAGCGCCTAGAACCGCCCGGCCACACCGACCGGCCAAGGGAGTGGACCCGCGAGCATATAAACAGGCGGTAATTGTCTTGTCAGTAGACAAGCAGTAACAGCAGATAGATCGATCAGAATTCAATGAGTCTACGTCCGCCGGCCGGTGTGGCTCAGCGGTTCTACGCGCTTCGGTCTGCAACCGCGCGACCGCTACGGTCGTTGGTTCGAATTCTGCCTCAGGCATGGGTGTGTGTGATGTCCTTAGGTTAGTTAGCTTTAAGTAGTTCTAAGTTCCAAAGGACTGATGACCTCAGATGTTGAGTTCCATAGTGTTCAGAGCCATTTTTTTTTGAGTCTACTTCCAAAACAGAAGTTTTATTTCTCAGGTCACAGTTGAAAGTATCCTGGGTCTTACTTTCGGTAAAGTTATATTGCAATCTTTAGATTATCGGATACATCAATTACAAGGCCACTACATGTCTTATATTCTCATGTGGCCATTGAAAAGACACTCTCATGCAACATACACTAAAATAAAAGCCATAACTGTATCACAAGGCACTGAGGTGCCGAATACACCAAACAGAGGACACACACTGCTGCCAGATGTATGTGTATATTGGTAAGAGGCTCCATACACATCTCACAGCATTAGATGTGTTCTGTTCGTTGTATTTGACACCTCTGTACCTTGTTGATACAGTTGCGGCTTTCATTTTAATGTACATAGCTTTGCATGGGATTGGCAGGTGCGCGGTTGGAATCTTAGTAAATTTACTCCTCGATTTTTGGGGCCGTGCACTATTATGCACATATTAGACCTGGTAAATCTGTTGGTGAAGGAGAACAGCTCAGGTAAGCAATATCGGGTTCACCTTGGTCAGGTTAAGTTCAAGTAGCTCAGGGTTAGGATTACCCCTCCACGGGTTAAGTTTGAGGGGGAGAGGTTGAGCCGTACTGTCTCCGGGTTATGCATTGATTTAAAACTTGGCTGTTACTCCGCCTTTGGTTTCCCGCTGTTAATGGGGTTATGCCGTGGTTCTTCCTCTTTCTACTTTTGGCAGAAGCGGTGTGTATCGATATTTGCACCGTATACCATCTTTGGTCTGGTGTTTATAGTTCTGGCTTGGCAGTGTACAGCCAGTCGGTCGGCTGGCGTGGACCAACAAGCAAGTCTCTGCGCTGTGCAGTCGGCCGGGTCCGCTGGCGGTCTCTACGCAGTGTCGGAGTGTGTGGGGGCTGTTCCGAGTGCTACGGGGTTCGTGGCTCACCGACCCAGGACCCGAAAGTTGAGCGGTGATTTTATTACCGAAGCCACGTCTGCTCACATTGTCCAGTTGGTTGGTGGTTCGCTGTTGGCGCTATTCCTGGGAGCAACAGTGAGTGTTCGAGTTGGTGAAGATCTAGCCGCAGTGTGGTGGGATTAACTATATTTATCGGTTTGAAATTCAAGTACACCAGCGGAATTTTCTGCCTTGTGGCCGTTAGCGTTTCGGTTACCCGCCCTGGTCGCTGACGTAAATTCAGGCACTGTCCTTTCCTCACCTGTTGTCGCTGTCCAACAAGGTGTGTAGTTTTGACAGCTTGGGGTATTTTTGGTTGTGAGCGACTATGTCTGTAACGTATTGGCTTTGGAATTCTCGTATACTGATCGGTGGTTAGCAAGTCGTCTTGTTGGTGGGTCCCTGACTTGGTTGTCTTGCCGGCGTATCGTGTATAGTTGGGCCGACTTCTTGTCTCACCTAAGCGAACGTTAAGATTTCAAGGGCAGACCGAGCACCCTGGAAACTTCTGAGCGTCGTTGCCTGTATTGCCTTCTTATTAGCATTTAACTGCGTATTTTTAACGGCTCATAGCCGATGGTAATTGTGTTTTTAAAAACAAAGGCCTTCAGCCGTTTTAAAAGTAAGTTTTCCTAAATTGGGCAAGTCTTACGTTGTCTGAAGATAAAGCTTGGGCCTTCTGCCTGTTGAAAATTTATTGTAGTTGTGTTATTCTTAAAATGTTGGGCCTTCAGCCGCTTTAAAATTTTTGATTCCTACTTACTTTTGGTTTAAATGCTATTTAAGGTTGAAAGCTTTGGGCCTTCTCCCTCGGAAAATTGATTTAAGTTTTTTTTTTTTTTTTTTTAAACAAAGGCATTCAGCCGTTTGAAGTAAGGTTTCTTATTGGTCGTAAAGGTTGGGCCTTCTGCCTATTGAAAGGTTGTTGTAGTTACGTTGTTTTTAATTTATGCGCCTTCAGTCGCTTTTAAAATCTTAATCTATCTGACTACTCAAGTCTTACATCACCTGGCCTTAAATACTATTTAAGGTTAAAGCCTAAAGCCTTCTGTCCCAAAAAAAGGTTGTAGAAGTTGTATTTAACTCATGTGCCTTCAGCCGTTTTAGAATTAAAGACGTTTTCTGTCAATAGTCAAGCTTAGAAGTTGAGCTGTAATGTTTGGACAAGTAAACAAAGTGTTATGTTTGGAGTGTAACTGACAGCCGCTCATTCTGGCCCCCTTCCACAATTCCTACTACTTGTCCTGTCCTGCGGGTTTAGCAGGGCGTCTCATTCTTTTCTCTGAGTGTACCTCCATGTTTTCAGTGGCCAAATGGCAATGTACCATCTTTAGATCGTCGGATACGGGAATTACAAAGCCACTACACGTGCTACACGCAGGAAAAATCACATCCTATGAATGGGCAACAGCGCTACATACAACGACTTAGGTCTAGAAAAAGTTTCCTCGGAACACTGGCGAAACTAACAACCACTGATCACGAAGCCAGGCTGCAACTATGGACGGCTGAGACATCCCGCCCTCCTGGCTGGGAAAGATTTTCGGAATCTTTACCCCTGGCCATGATCAGAATTGGCCAGTCTGGATGTCCTCGAATAGGTCGATGTCAGGAGTGGGCAGAACACGGGTGAACCTGGCGAAAGCTGTTTGTTTTGGAGGAAAACAAAACCCAATGTGACTGCGGGGAAGAACAGACTGTTCAAAGTCACCTCCACAGAAGACGGCCTTCACCAGGCAGCGGAAAATGCACTGTAAGTGGCCAAATTTTGGTCAAAGAGTGTATAAACTGCGTTTATCTGTCATCAATTATATAAACTGTGTTCTATGTATGTTTCTGACACTAGAATAATAATAATAATAATACTAATAATACTAATAATGTACCTCATGTAGTGGCTTTGTAATTCACGTTTCGGATGATCTGAAGACGGCAAATTAACTTTGCCGAAACTAATAACCAGGATATGTGTCAAATATGATCTGGGCAACAAAACTTCTACTTTGTAAGCTTTTTTACACTTATACCGAAATCATTCTCCTTTTGACAGTGTCAGTTAATTACAGACCTCAGGGACTTCGAACGTGGATTCTGCGCTAAATGTCACCTCACATTTCAGATAATCCAGCTACTTGCTTTCGTCCTTCCTCTTTCTTCCGTCTCATCATTGTGTTTCGACGATTTTCTTTCTGTATCAGTTTTCCCTTGAAGTAGTCAACTCTCTCTGTGGTTCAACTCTCAGCGACTCGCTCTGGAGTCATGGTTAACATACGGATGACTGACTTCTTCTGGTTTCGGGCGGTGGGCAGACGACGCGTTCAAAACCCCTCCGTGCCGACTTGCCTACAGAACACTCCGCGTGAAACTTTGCCGTCACGTATCCTGAATAGTTTCGCGTTCACAAAATGTACCACCCAATTCTTTTCGATTTCCATAGCGTATTTTGCATGCGACGTTCTTGGTTTAGGTGCGACTAAGAAAACTAAGACGTTCGTATTCTCTGCGTGGCCAAATGACCAACGGATCGTATACTTACCGGAACCAGCACTTCGTTGCTAGTTCTGTTTACATAATGTTGCAGTTTCGCCGCGGAGAGAATGTTACGGGAACGAACTCCGGCTGCGAAAGCCTATGCACGTAGAATTTAATATACACTCTCTCATCAGAAGTATCCTGAATTCACTGTCAGATAACACGAGAGACGGACTCACCAGTGTAAAAGATGGCAGGAGTATTCAGTTACCAGTAGGAAAGCAGTAACAGCAGAGTATTCTGGTGAGGTGTAATCACCTTAGTATCAAATGCATCAGCGACACTTCAGTCCTCGCGAAGTTTCCCATGTTGACATTTGATAACGCGGTGTGATGTGGAACACGAAGGAACAGCCACAGCTAAACCATGACCAAGCAGAACTCAAACGCTGACGAACAAGGACCATCTAACTATTATGAAGGATAGGTGATTACTTAGCTAGCTAGTTTCATGTTCCATAGAGCATTTGAGCGATTCTTTTATCGAAGTGATGCTGAACGAATCAGGTTATAGGATACGCACAGCAAAGAACTACTTGTGCGTTCCAGAGTGCTACCAGCAGTCGAGGTAGTAAAATTTGCTCAGATAATTAAGAAAAATTGGGTACAATTGTCGAGTAGCTTCTCTCCAATCACATACTTGTGTAGTCAGTGGTAAGCGACACTTGAGGGTTGCCACTGGCCAGTGGATGACTGAGAATCAGTGATGTGGAGTGTCGAATCACGCTATCGCCCCTGTGGCAACCTGATATAACAGTTTTGGTTCGACAAATGGCTGCAGAACATTACCTGGCGTCATATGTAGGGGCAACAGTCAAGTACAGAGAAGGCAGTGTTGCGGAATAGGGATGTCTTTCGTGTTTAAGGTGTAGTCCTCTCCCTCATTATATTTAAGAAGACGGTAAATACGGAAGGATATGAAATGAATACATTTTAGGCTGTTACTTGTTGTATGCAGTAGAGGAACAGTTCTGACACGATGATTGCATCAGGAGGACAGTTCACCCCATAATAAAGCAGTACCTGCGAGGCAATGGTTTGTGGATAATGAGATTCCCGAAACTGATTGGCCCAGACATAGTCCCAAACTGGACCCAGCGGATGAGTCAGAATGTCGACTTCACTCCAGGTATTTGGGAGCTCCAACGTCAGGCGCGTAATGGGGCCCTTTAGGGATATGGCAGCAAGAGAGGGGAAGAAAACCAATGTGCACTCCTTGTGCATACCGGGGGGAGTCATTCCAGATGTGGAAAGGGTCGTTCCGGATGCCTTGAAGGGTACTGGGTGCACCCATCTGCAGGTGGTCGCTCATGTCGGTACCAATGATGTGTGTCGCTATGGATCGGAGGAAATCCTCTCTGGCTTCCGGCGGCTATCTGATTTGGTGAAGACTGCCAGTCTCGATAACGGGATGAAAGCAGAGCTCACCATCTGCAGCATCGTGGCACAGGACTGACTGCGGACCTTTGGTACAGAGCCGAGTGGAGGGTCTGAATCAGAGGCTGAGACGGTTCTGCGACCGTGTGGGCTGCAGATTCCTCGACTTGCGCCATAGGGTGGTGGGGTTTCGGGTTCCGCAGGATAGGTCAGGAGTCCACTACACACAGCAGGCGGCTACAGGGGTAGCCGGGGTTGTGTGGCGTGGAGTGGGCGGTTTTTTAGGTTAGATGGCCTCGGGCAAGTACAGAAAGGGCAACAGCCTCAAAGAGTGCGGGGCAAAGTCAGGACATGCGGGGACCAAGCAGCAATCGGTATTGTAATTGTAAACTGTCGAAGCTGCATTGGTAAAGTACCGGAACTTCAAGCGCTGATAGAAAGCACCGAAGCTGAAATCGTTATAGGTACGGAACGCTGGCTGAAGCCAGAGATAAATTCTGCCGAAATTTTTACAAAGGCACGGACGGTGTTTAGAAAGGATAGATTGCATGCAACCGGTGGTGGCGTGTTTGTCCCTGTTAGTAGTAGTTTATCCTGTAGTGAAGTAGAAGTGAATAGTTCCTGTGAATTATTATGGGTGGAGGTTACACTCAACAACCGAGCTAGGTTAATAGTTGGCTCTTTTTACCGACCTCCCGACTCAGCAGCATTAGTGACAGAACAATTGAGAGAAAATTTGGAATAAATTTCACATAAATTTTCTCAGCATGTTATAGTCTTAGGTGGAGATTTCAATTTACCATATATAGACTGGGACACTCAGATGTTTAGGACGGGTGGTAGGGACAGAGCATCGAGTGACATTATACTGAGTGCACTATCCGAAAATTACCTCGAGCAATTAAACAGAGAACCGACTCGTGGAGATAACATCTTGGACCTATTGATAACATACAGACCCGAACTTTTCGACTCTGTATGTTCAGAACAGGGAATCAGTGATCGTAAGGCCGTTGCAGCATCCCTGAATATGGAAGTTAATAGGAATATAAAAAAAAGGGAGGAAGGTTTATCTGTTTAGCAAGAGTAATAGAAGGCAGATTTCAGGCTACCTAACAGACCAAAACGAAAATTTCTGTTCCGACACTGACAATGTTGAGTATTTATGGAAAAAGTTCAAGGCAATCGTAAAATGCGTTTTAGACAGGTACATGCCGAGTAAAACTGTGAGGGACGGGAAAAACCCACCGTGGTTCAAAAACAAAGTTAGGAAACTACTGCGAAAGCAAAGAGAGCTTCACTCCAAGTGTAAACGCAGCCAGAACCTCTCAGACAAACAGAAGCTAAACGATGTCAAAGTTAGCGTAAGGAGGGCTATGCGTGAAGCGATCAGTGAATTCTAAAGTAAAATTCTATGTACCGACTTGACAGAAAATCGTAGGAAGTTCTGGTCTTACGTTAAATCAGTAAGTGGCTTGAAACAGCATATCCAGACACTCCGGGATGATGATGGCAATGAAACAAAGGATGACACGCGTAAAGCTGAAATACTAAACACCTTTTTCCAAAGCTGTTTCACAGAGGAAGACCGCACTGCAGTTCCTTCTTTAAATCATCGCACAAACAAAAAAATGGCTGACATCGAAGTAAGTGTCCAAGGAATAGAAAAGCAACTGGAATCACTCAACAGAGGAAAGTCCACTGGACCTGACGGGATACCAGTTCGATTTTACACAGAGTACGCGAAAGAACTTGCCCCCCTTCTAACAGCCGTGTACCGCAAGTCTCTAGAGGAACGGAAGGTTCCAAATGATTGGAAAAGAGCACAGGTAGTCCCAGTCTTCAAGAAGGGTCGTCGAGCAGATGCGCAAAACTATAGACCTATATCTCTGACGTCGATCTGTTGTAGAATTTTAGAACACGTTTTTTGCTCGCGTATCATGCCGTTTTTGGAAACCCAGAATCTACTCTGCAGGAATCAACATGGATTCCGGAAACAGCGATCGTGTGAGACCCAGCTCGCTTTATTTGTTCATGAGACCCAGAAAATATTAGATACAGGCTCCCAGGTAGATGCTATTTTTCTTGACTTCCGGAAGGCGTTCGATACAGTTCCGCACTGTCGCCTGATAAACAAAGTAAGAGCCTACGGAATATCTGACCAGCTGTGTGGCTGGATTGAAGAGTTTTTAGCAAACAGAAGACAGCAAGTTGTTATCAATGGAGAGACGTCTACAGACGTTAAAATAACCTCTGGCGTGCCACAGGGGAGTGTTATGGGACCACTGCTTTTCACAATATATTTAAATGACCTAGTAGATAGTGTCGGAAGTTCCTTGCGGCTTTTCGCGGCTGATGCTGTAGTGTACAGAGAAGTTGCAGCATTAGAAAATTGTAGCGAAATGCAGGAAGATTTGCAGTGGATATGCACTTGGTGCAGGGAGTGGCAACTGACCCTTAACATAGACAAATGTAATGTATTGCGAATACATAGAAAGAAGGATCCTTTATTGTATGATTATATGATAGCGGAACAAACACTGGTTGCAGTTACTTCTGTAAAATATCTGGGAGTATGAGTGCGGAACGATTTGAGGGGGAATGATCATATAAAATTAATTGTTGGTAAGGTGGGTACCAGGTTGAGATTCATTGGGAGAGTCCATCAGCAAAGGAGGTGGCTTACAAAACACTCGTTCGACCTATTCTTGAGTATTACTCATCAGTGTGGGATCCGTACCAGATCGGGTTGACGGAGGAGATAGAGAAGATCCAAAGAAGAGCGGCGCGTTTCGTCACAGGGTTATTTGGTAGCCGTGAAAGCGTTACGGAGATGTTTAGCAAACTAAAGTGGCAGACTCTCCAAGAGAGGCGCTCTGCATCGCGGTGTAGCTTGCTCACCAGGTTTCGAGAGGGTGCGTTTCTGGATGAGGTATCGGATATATTGCTTCTCCCTACTTATACCTCCCGAGGAGATCACGAATGTAAAATTAGAGAGACTCGAGCGCGCACGGAGGCTTTCAGACAGTCGTTCTTCCCGCGAACCATACGCGACTGGAACAGAAAAGGGAGGTAATAACAGTGGCACGGAAAGTGCCCTCCGCCACACACCGCTGGGTGGCTTGCGGAGTATAAATGTAGATGTAGATGTAGATGTAGACCCCAGGATCCAACGTCACTAACCGCTCTTGTTTCGGCTCTTGAGGAAGAATGGGCTGCTATTCTTCCACAGATGTTCAGGTACATCACTGAAAGTAGAGTTCAAGCTGTCACATACGCGAAAGTGGACGTATGCAGTTATACAGGATCACTTTAACATACGAGGGCGGTTCAGAAAGTAACCTCCGATTGGTCACAGTGCGGGTTGTGGGGGGAGTAGCGACGCCATCTGTGCGTTCACGCACTCAACAGGTCAGTCGGCATCAAGCCGTGGTCGAGTGAACGTCGTACCTGCGCTAGTTTAGTTTTTGTGGCAGTTTGAAATGTGTGCTGCAATAGAAAACCCCGTCAAATGTGAAGTGCTTGCTGCCATAAGGTTTTTTACAGCCAAAGGATATTCTGCAGCAGCTATTCATCGTGAGCTTTGTGCCGTGTACGGACCAAGAGTTATGAGTGAAGGAGTTGTCCGTGAATGGGTACGTTTATTTAAAAGTGGACGAGAAAACGTTCATGATGAAGAGAGGAGTGGTAGACCATCATTGGTGACTGACGAACTCGTTCAGACAGTTGATGCAAAAGTTCGTGAAAATCGACGTTTCTCAATGTCGGAGTTGTCTACTGGTTTTCCACAGATTTCTAAGACTCTCTTGTACGAGATAGTGACAGCAGGATTGGGTTACCGTAAGTTCTGTGTACGATGGGTGCCCAAAATTCTTACCGACCACCACAAAACTCAAAGAATGGCCTCTGCATTAGACTTTCTGTCACGTTATGAGGACGAAGGAGAACCATTGTTAAACAGAATCGTGACCGGTGACGAAACCTGGATTAAGTATGTGAAGCCTGAGACAAAAGAACAATCAAAGATCTGGGCACATTCAAATTCGCCTACCAAACCAAGAAAAGCCTCGCAAGATTTTTCTGCCAGAAAACTGATGGCAACGGTGTTTTGGGATGCCAAAGGGGTGTTGTTGGTTGAATTCATGGAACGTGGTACGACCATTAATCAAGACGTGTACTGTGAAACAATAAAAAAGTTACGACGGGCTATACAGAACAAACGCCGTGGTATGCTGACTTCCGGTATCGTTTTTTTGCACGATAACGCCCGTCCTCACTCTGCTCGCAGAACAACGGCCCTTCTTGAGTCCTTCAAGTGGGACGTTATCAACCATCCACCTTACAGCCCAGACCTGGCGCCAAGTGATTATCACTTCATGCATTTGAAGAAATGGCTCGGGTCACAGCGGTTTGATGACGACGAAGAGCTCAAAGATGCGGTCACAGGCTGGCTCCAGGCACAAGCGGGTGATTTTTATGCAGAAGGAATTTCAAAGCTTGTGAAGAGATACGATAAGTGCCTCAATCGCTATGGAGACTATGTAGAAAAATAGTGCAAAGATGTAGTTGTAAGATGTATATATTAAAATATTTTTATTTAACTTGGTGTATTTTTTTAAATCAACCGGAGGTTACTTTCTGAATGGCCCTCGTACTTCACATTTAACAACTAGAGCCAAACAGAAATGATTTTAATATACAGATTCTTTTACGATTAATCAGTCACTGATCATTACGATCGATGTTTAGTGGTTAACCCATCTTATACTATGTAAAAGAAAATGGTGAGCTCCAACTAAAAGCAGTCATAAATATATTATTAAATAATCAGCTTTTTTCCGTTTGGCTTTGCCTGCATGAGTCTTTCAACATATATTAAGCACATCAACTCCTCCCTCTCTCTGGGTCGACCTGTTCATTCCTCTCTCCACCCATCTCATCCTTCCACCTCTACCTCTCTGTCACCTCCTCCCTCCCTATCTCTGCCTGTTTGTCTCCTGCTCCACCGCTCTCAGTCCATTTCCTCCACCGCCTCTCTCTGACCATATCTTTTTGCCTCCTCCCTTTGACCAAATCTTCTTCCCTCTCTTTCCATTTCTACTTGTCTACTACCCCTCTACATGTTCCACCTGCCTCATACATCTCCCCTACTCCCCCTCTGTCAGTTTCCTCCTTCGCCTATGACCATATGCTCCTCTACACATTGTAAGTAGGCTGTTTAGGTTTTTATATTGGTAACGCCACGTAGCGCTCTGTATGAAAATCACTGGCTGTGCTGTGTGCAGTCTGTGGTTGGGTGGCATTGTTGTAATACTCGCCATTGTGGCGTTGGGCAGTTGGCTGTTAACAGCGCGTAGCGTTGTGCAGTTGGAGGTGAGCCGCAAGCAGTGGTGGATGTGGGGAAGTAAGATGGCGGATTTTTGAGAATGGATAATCTGGAGGTGTGTCCATCAGAAACAGTACATTTGTAAGAATGGATGTCATGAAGTGCTATATATATTATGACTATAAAGGTAAATACATTGTTTGATCTCTATGAAAATCTTTCATTTGCTAACTATGCCTATCAATAGTTAGTGACTTCAGTAGTTTGAATCTTTTATTTAGCTGGCAGTAGTGGCGCTCGCTGTATTGCAGCAGTTTGAGTAACGAAGATTTTTGTGAGGTAAGTGATTTGTGACACGTATAGGTTAATTTAGTCAGGGCCATTCTCTTGTAGGGATTATTGAAAGTCAGATTGCGTTGCGCTAAAAAATATTTTGTGTCAGTTTAATGTTGATCAGAATAGGTAAGGAGCGAAATGTCTGAGTACGTTCAGTTCTGCTCAGCTGTTGGAAAATCAAATAATGTAAGAGGTTTATTAGCACAGTGATTCAATAATTTTTCTTAGGGGACGTTACATATGTCGACCCTTAGCAGAGGATACCTCACTGGAATCTTCTGATTTTTTCTTGTAGTTTGTGTAATTAGTGTAGCTATTGTTTATTGCTAGCGCGTAATTGTAGAGAGAATTTCCTTTGTAGTTGTAGTTTTTCATTGTTGTACAGTAAAACAGTTGTGGCATGCATGTAGATTTACACCAGTTATTTCGCAGATGCGCTTGCGATTAACTAGATATTATTTTCAGTGCTCTGTTAATGTGTTTTCTTAATTTTGCTCTTCAAATTGTGCTTTTCTGTGTTATCGTGTGAAATATTGTGACAATAATGGCGTGTGAAAAACGTAACACTAGGCTCCAAAGTAAACTGAGAAATAATAGTGACGACGAGCGTAGCTTATCAGCACCACTGTGTAATGAATTAACAGATATTCAAAGTAGTAATTTGGTAATAGTGCATTGGGAAATGGAGCGGGCGGCAAATAATGGTTTAGACAGTGAAACAAGTAGTGAACAGGGAAGCATTATCGATCGATCGGTCAGCAACAGCTCGCCTCAGGAATCCGAAATGACAGAACACAATATTGCAAATACTGTAGACTCAGGTTTTGGGTCCTCACCGTTTTCTCAAATGAGTCAAGACACATTTCTTGCTTGTCAAAATGTGAATGTTGCCGGTGAAAATGCACTGCCAAAAAGCACAGAGAAACAGATTCCAGACACTAATACATTATTAGTGAAATTAATGCAACAAATGGAACAAAATCAGAGACAAACACAGCAAAAGCTTCAAAAGTTAGACGCAATGGAACAAAATCAGAGACAAACACAGCAACAGTTAGACACAATGGAACAAAATCAGAGACAAACACAGCAAAAGCTTCAAAAGTTGGACATCACACTTGAACAAACACGTGAAGATTTAACTACTGAGTTACATAACATTGAGTCGAAATGTCGAAAAGTCTGTAATGACATAAAAACACAAATTTGTGAGCAATTTCAACCTATTTTTTCGCGGAATGAAAATGCATTACAGAATCACGAAGCAGCCATAAAAGAACTGCAAACTATTGTTCATGAAAATCATGAGACCTTGCAAGCTAAAATTGACTCAGTTGCATCTACCGATTCGGTTACACAACTTGCAAAAACTCCGGAAAACTGAAAGGACACAGTAGATACTCTGAAAATTGGTTCAGAAAGACACATGGAGGAAATTAGTTCATTATCAGAGAAAGTAGTTGAACTTGCGGATCAGCTAAATAATTTATCTACGAAGGTACATAATAATCTGAATGACACAAAACCGGTAGTCTTTAATGACACAGAAGAGTTCGAACAAATTAGGAAATTCAAATAAAATCAGTATCAAATTAATATGCAACACCAAAAAGAAATCCGGGAACTACACGATCAGCTGACACAGGTAATACAAGAATTACGTATTTCAGAGGACACTCGCGCTCCAATACGTGAAGATGGACATAGAAATACGGAACAGCCACAAAATAATAACACAGGGCACTTCCGAAATTATGAAAGAAATTGACAAGGTACGCCGAATTTTGAGATGGAACCGCCGAAACGACGTAGCAATGACCGACATGCGTCTCGCCGACATGATGATGTTGACTATAAGCTGTTCATTACTACACGTAAATTCAAAACATTTAAGAATTCTGGCAACGACATTCATCCACATGCGTAGCTTCATAAATTCTCTCATTGTTTTCCTCCCAACTGGTCATTAGAGCACAGATTAGAATTTATGTGTGGCTATTTAGAGAATCAACCAGCTGTAAGATTGCGATCGGTCATTCACGATTGCCACAGTGAAGGAGAATTTTATCATGCCTTCCTCTCAGCATGTTGGTCTCAAGCTACACAAGACCGAGTAAAACATAGCATCATAATGATGAAACATTTCGAACAATCTGAATTTTCCAGTCTTGTCAAATATTTCGAAGACATGTTACATAAGAATCAGTATCTTTCAAACCCATACAGCCCCTCAGAACTCATCCGCATTTGCTTAATCAAATTGCCTGAACATTTACGACATATTATTTTGGCAGGACGTTGCAAAGACGACATTGAAGCTTTTCAGGGAATGGTACAAGAATTGGAAATTGAAACGCGAAAACAGGAGCACAACAATTACAGGTCACATCCATCATAATTCCGCAATGACAGAAACAATAACTGGACACGACAAGGCTATTCTTACAACGTAAATCGTGACCAAAGGAGACACCACCTATATGACAACCGCTGGCACAGTAGTAAGAATTACAGGGAAAGGTCACCTCTCCGCGGTAATGACTATCACAGAGACAATCAGAGAAACAGACAATATGGAAACCAAATTAATTAGTATCAAGGGAGACAGAATAACGACAGACGCAACGGTTCACCATGCAGTTACGATTCCGGGAGAAATTCTCCACCACATGACCGACTAAAAAGGAACTATGTAAACGACCGACAAAACGACAGACCTGAATTTCATTAGAACTGGCGGGATTCAAACAGGGCAGGGCCCTCTCGACAAGGTGAATTTGTAGAAGTTAGGTCTCCTAATCCCAATAACGACGCACACCAACAAAGAGAAAGCAGACAATGACTCGCACCGCAGGCAGCCACATGCGCTGGCTGGCTCAGAGAAAAATGACATAGACGCTAACCTTGAGAAAAATTCGAACATTCTTTACCGATGTACCATATACCACATGATAATTCCGTTGAAGTTGAAACTCTGCGTACTAGGAAGAGAAGAGTTTTACACCATATTTCAAATGTAAAACCGTTTATTGAAAGATAATCTGGTTTTTAACTTAGTCTTTGCTATAAAACTTTTCACTTCACGTTACTAGTATGCTTTGTCAGACTTAGAAACTGTTAACATGCAACAATGTTTGAAGTAAAATATCCAGTCAAGAGCCAAGAACTTATTTAAACAGAAATTACGAATGCATTGTTATAGTGAACAGACGATACAGTGTTATTATTTGTAAATTCTTGCTTTTTAGTTGCACTATTACACAACGAATATAAGGCTTACATACTTAGAACATATACTGCTAATTAGATTTTAATGTAACATTTTGGTTTACTTGAAAAGATTCTCTTTATTTGAAGTACATTCGGTGAGATTAAAGACGACTTAGCATTTGGTTTCTTTGATAGCTACACGATTATATCGCGACACTACTAATATGTGACACAATTTACATTGTTGCTTTTGTGGTGTATCTGTTTTATATCTGCACCGTTTTTCTGTATTATTCTGGAAAGTAAAACATGTTTTAGTAGTAACTTTTGTGGTATAGCTACAATGAGACAGCCTTTTCCGTAGTGCAACAATACGTTACAGCACAGTGCTTTCTTCATCACGGCAATAAGCTTAATAACTAAGATATCTGTACACAAAGCATTTCACTTTTCTTAATGATGAGGTGAGTACATTGAATTCAGAAGAACTTTGCTTACAGACACTTCCACAGAATTATCTTACAGCAAGACGCACATTTAGCGCTACAGGACACGCATTTGAGTGATTAATTTTGTACTTAAAACATTTATTTTTATAGATTTTTGAATCACGAAGATACAAAGAAAGTTTTCGGTGATACATTTCATTCGATTACTGTATTTTGTAACACCTGAGGGTATAATTACATTAATCCTCAGGGGGTACACGCCTACATTGTGTACTATGTGTCTGGCAAGCACAAGCAGCCCTAGCTAACATGGTATTTGCTTATACAACTTTACACATCGGCACCATATTTCTCTAACACAGAATTAGACAGCTATCTGATTATTTAACAGAGAAACAAACATTTTTTTTACTACATCAGTGACACATGTTTACGCTATTACACAGTTGGATAATTTCACACTTATGAAACTGTATTTTGTCTGTACTTTGTGAACTGTTCATATTTTTTCGGAACCATTCTGATACTATGAGAGCTTTGAATGACGTATTTGGTATGGGATCGTCATTTTTAAAGTACGTTTGAGGTAGATGACACTATTGAAATGTGCAGAGAATTTTTTAGGTTTTGAAATTATTGCAGAAAGCTACGACGTTTTTGCGATTCGGCTGAGTTTTTATGATGTTATTATTATGATGACAATGTGTATTATGCTGTTGAGGTATTTTAATGATCAATAAGCTGATGATGTATGAGGAATTTGATTATGCTACATATTTATTATGAAGAAATATTGAAGAAGTGTCGACGAATATGTATATGTATAATAAGGTAAGGGATAATGAGTAGTGGCTAGGGTCTCTGATATGTGAAAAAGGATACAGGAAACCAAGAATCGTACTTCAGGAGTCATGAAATGTGTGTATGTGCGTGAATGTATCACAGTACTGGCGAAAATTTTTTGGACACTGTTGTATTTATAGGATTTTGTTTCTAAACATTTGTAACGCAAATTATCGACCTGTGAAATTTTTTATATGAGACTGTCACTGTAGTGCAAACTGCTGTCGTAAATATTTCGGTAAGAGAGCCAGGTCACCTTGACGTAATAAGCACCCAGCTGCGTGACAGTCGCCTGGAGAAAGGCCATTAGTGTGTGCCTTTCAGAGGCACAGGTGGAGAAAATAAGAGGCTATTATCCTCGCTATTGAGATTTCTTTGTAGAAAGCATCACAAATACGACATGCCCGAACTTGAAAACATGTGATTACACTGTGGAGCTCTTAATTTATGATGTTTACTAAATTGCCTAATGAAATGATGAGAAACACTTTTACATCTATTGTCTATCTAGCTGAGAGATTGCTCATTTTGTTTAATATCCAGTTTCTAGCTGCACTGCAGCATTGGTTAAAATAAAATTTAGTAGATATACTAATATCACTATTTTCTGTCTACAACCCAGTAAAGAATAATTTTATGATGTACTTCCTTAGAAAAGAGAGCACAAATAGACATTTCCCTTCACAGGAATTGCAAACATAATTTTTTCAACTATTTGGTAACTTTTATTAGTGTAAGTTAAGGTGATGCATCACTCTAGTGTTAATATCTGACATAGGTATTAGACATTTCATATCTTTACTGTAATATTCTTTCTGCTTGAGCTTTATCATGTTTAGGTATAAGTTATTGCATTTGTTGCTGCTGTTTGCCAGGCATGGTGTTACTGAATGTCACTTTGTGTTACTCTGTTAAGCCAGTTTTACTACTGATTTAATTTTCTTGTTGCTGCACATTGGCTCATATTAGTGATAATGTTGCATTTGCTTTGCTAACTTATTGCTGCTTGCTTTGCCAATTTCCATTTTTTGTCATTGCTGTTTGTATTAATTGTTTTGTGCTGCTGCATTGCCTCGTCCCTCAGTTTAGCATCTGAGCTCAGTAGATTTAAATTAGCTTAAGAGGGGTAGACTATATAGGAGAATGAGTTGCGATGAATTGGAAGAAATGCATTGTTAATTTATACAAAAAAAGTACAGAAAGGTATAGGTAGGATCTTCTTGGAAATAAATGATGAGGTAAGTTAATGGAAAATAAATAATTAGGTAAGAAATATGTGAATGTATAAATACAGAAAGCATGTTTGGATAGATTTTTTTGGTGGAAACAAGACGAAAGATCTATGGAATGAAGTTTTGGGTTGGACTGCAGTACCAAATGTTACAATGAAAGCAAACCCTGTCCTTTCCTCCTGTGTTATTCTGCTATGTGTTTGTGTACCCTTGTGTATTTGTGTTCTTCCTGTCTTCATGTGATTATCTGATAAGACTTTCTAATACTCAGCTACATTCACTATGATGAGGAATACTGTTATCCTCAAATATAATTTTCATTTATAATATGTTATTGACTTTGTAAAGATGTTTAGACATTATTTATTCTGTTTTGTTTTAATGTTCATGAAGTTGATGTTTCAAAAGTTATTCTGATCTTTTATGTATGTACTTATGTCATAATTCTTGCAACACTGATGTACATGTTTATTTCTATTCTTTTGTAAAGCCTGTTCTACTAAAAATGTTATCTGTATTATCATGTTCTTTAATGATGTATTTTGCACCTTTGTTATTGTATTCTTATGTTATAAATTTGTAATTGACACCACTTCATCAAATTAAGTAACTTGTAAGTTACATTTCACTGCACACGTTTCTGTTGGTCATAGTAATGCACAATATGTGAGAAGTTGGGACCGTTAGTGTTTGCACGTGTGTTGATAATCCAGCAAGGGACTGATTAACAGCATTGCTGATTCTAAGGACAATTCCAAAAACTTTGTGAGTGCACAAGTGGTGGTTTATGGACTTGCTATATTCTCCGCAAGACTCTTTGATGGTGATTGTGCACCTGCACAGTCACAACAGATGGCTGCTGGCCGTCTCTACAAGGACTGCAGTGGGTCTGCCCCTCTGGTGACCCACCAATACCATACTCTCTACCAGGACTGCAGTGGGTCTGCTCTGTGATGACCTACCCACCAATACTCTTCAGAACTTCAACTTACTCTTCTGTGGATTTACTATGTTGTGGCCCATTACTTGTCTTGATGTCAAGAGTCAGCACTATCTTTCCATTGGAAGGACAACACAACTTCTTCAAGACTGCATGGAAATCCACTACTTCTGTGTGCATTTTCTTTTACTGCTCAGACTTTGAGAAAAACACTATTTTACTGTGATGAATGATCAGGACTCTCTTTATGGACTGTGAGAAAATTTTAGTCTTTGACCAACATTGTATCAATAAGTGTGTGCATTTGATTTCTTTATTATTGTAATTATGAAAAATTTTTTCAAATCTGTATTGGCCACTGCCCAAAACAATTTGTAAAATTTTTTGTGGGGAGCATGGAGCTATGTAAGTAGGCTGTTTAGGTTTTTATATTGGTAACGCCACGTAGCGCTCTGTATGAAAATCACTGACTGTGCTGTGTGCAGTCTGTGGCAGGGTGGCATTGTTGTAATACTCGACATTGTAGCGTTGGGCAGTTGGCTGTTAACAGCGCGTAGTGTTGTGCAGTTGGAGGTGAGCCGCAAGCAGTGGTGGATGTGGGGAAGTAAGATGGCGGATTTTTGAGAATGGATAATCTGGAGGTGTGTCCATCAGAAACAGTACATTTGTAAGACTGGATGTCATGAAGTGCTATATATATTATGACTATAAAGGTAAATACATTGTTTGTTCTCTATGAAAATCTTTCATTTGCTAACTATGCCTATCAGTAGTTAGTGACTTCAGTAGTTTGAATCTTTTATTTAGCTGGCAGTAGTGGCGCTCGCTGTATTGCAGTAGTTTGAGTAACGAAGATTTTTGTGAGGTAAGTGATTTGTGAAACGTATAGGTTAATTTAGTCAGGGCCATTCTCTTGTAGGGATTAATGAAAGTCAGATTGCGTTGCGCTAAAAAATATTGTGTGTCAGTTTAAGCACAGTCATGTATAAATTTTTCTAAGGGGACGTTACATCTCAACCTGTCCCCAGTCATGCTCACTGGCGTGCGTAGCCCCTGCAACACAGTTCAATAAAGCAGGTCGATACTATTCCCACAACACACCTGTTATGCAGGAAGCGCTACACATCAGCAGCTTTAAAATCAATTATTTACCCCTACTGTACAGGCTGCGAAGGAGACCGACACTATTCCAACGCAACACCCCTGTAATGAGGAGAAGCCTACCTGTTGGGGCCTTGTAAACCGCTTCTTGTCCCGTAACATATAGATTGATCTGCCAAGCAACTTAATTTAGCAGGTAGATACTGTCCCCACACAACATACTTGTGGCTCAGTGTAGCCAATAAGCCAAGGCTGGGGAAAAATGTTTTTGCCCATGTCTCTGCTTTTATTGGTGGTAGGAGGTTATAAACCCCACAGCACTGATGATCATGCAGCTACTCTTTCTGCGCCATATTTGACGGAAATCGATTCAGGGGTTTGGGAAGAGATCGTAGAGACCTGTATCTGCTCTGTGTATAGGGTGGTCAGAGAAAGTTTTGAAATATTGTAATAGTTTTGCAAGGTAGGTTCTCCTGAGAAATAATTGTTAAGAAAAATTCAGTATGTTGTACTGTTTCTGAGTTAATTAGCAGTGAAGTAGCCAACCAGGCTACTCTGTGCAAAATTCGTGGGGCCCCACCAGATATAATTAGTGTCAGTTGTTCTTATAGTGTAGATGATAGTTCACTAGACTCCTCAGCCTTTGGATCTAGTCCAACCTTTACTACCATCCTATGTCCAATTTTTTGTATCGCTCTAATGTTTGGTTTTAGGAAAGCGAAATGGAGAATATGTCTGGCACCACTGCCTCTGGCAGGACACTTGAATTTTCCAACACAACAGCCTTATTGCTTAGCTTCAATGCTAATTAAGTCGTCAGTGGCGTAATATATTAATTTTTTCTTAACGGAAGTTTCTCTGCACAACCTACCCAGAAACGTCCTTACAAGCATTTTAGACTATTTCTGACCACGCTGTGTATAGAAGATCTACAAGGGGGAAGGAAAATAAATGAAATTTCACATAATAAAAGAAGAGCACCAGTTTGTTTTTGTTCTACAATATTAATTTTACTGTTAACCGGTTTTCGGCTGACAAGGCCATCTTCTGACATTTATTATAACGTTGTTCTACCAAGAACCGACGGAAGATTCTGTTAACATGAAATTTCACCTGATGGAGGGTATGTGTGTGATTTCGGTGATTAAAAAATCGAGTCAAATTTACAAGCAACTTGTCCTCATTTGCCCACTGATCAGCATGATGTACTCTCTTTTGCCTTAATGTCTGCTCCGACTCCATAGGGAATGATACCATAAGCCGTTGTATTCTCCCCTGGGACAAGCCGGCCCACATCTATTGTAACCGGCCCTTGTTATCTTGGATTCTGGAATTAGGAAGGAATTGTCGTCTGAGCTGCTGCTACACAGGTTTGGCCAGTTTGCTGCCCACAAGAGTACATCAATGTCAGGCCGGAAATTCATAAGAACATGTGCTCTGCTTGGACGACCACTGTACAGTTGAAAAATGGCCCACAACACTGTTACATGACGGGTAATCAATGTGCCGTAAGAGTTCCCTCTATCAGTGCAAGACATCACTTGAAGTTTTAGCCGATTGTTTACTACACTGGGACGGCCGGGAGTAACACAGTAATATCACTGTGCCTCATCAAGCGATTGCGAGAATGTAACCTCTCTCCAGGTCACCATCATACCCATCGATGATTGTCAACCAGGGTGGTGTAGAACCGCAATTCATTGCTGAACAGAATGCAGTGCCGTTCATAAGCAGTCCATGTTTACCAGTCACGGCTCCACTGCAATCACAACCGTTTGTTTTGTGGTGTTAATGACAGCAAACACATGGGCCGGTAATTCCCTGGTCCACCTGCTGCTAGTCTCTGAGCAATGGTGTGGGAAGACCAAGAATGTCCAACATATGGTGGACAGGGGTGGGTGAGTGGAACCACGACGACAAGTATGCCTGCCCTCAGATTGCAATGCAATCCAACACTGGGCTGTTGTTACATTCGGATGCTCCACAAATGTGGATTTTATATCAGCTAACCGAATGGAGACTCAGAATTAGTAGTTCTCTTTCAAACTCTACCAGGCGCTGATAACATTGTCTGTCACTAATACTTGGCGTCTCCATGTCCTTCACAATGATTATTTATCTGAGACTGTCCATGCACTTTATATACCCTACAGCTCCAGATAATAAAATAAACATGAGTAACATTAATGCACTTAGGTTCTAACATTCTGCGTGGTGTCTGTTAGTTCTAAGTCGTGTCTCCCTATCGCTTTCGCGCAACGACGCTCTGAGCGTGTTTTTTAGGGAATTGATTAGTTTTAACCTGGGACCTGTTGCTGGTAAGGAGACGCCAGACCACACATGACATGTAGAGTTCAGAAGAGTTCAGTGAGACTAGCGATGATATAACCAAATACTTAATGATTTCAGCGTCAGCTAAACTACACTCGCTGTAAAAGAATCTTAATACTAACTAAATTTAGTGGAAGGGGTTCAAGGCTTTCCTATTTTTAGTTAGCTGGTAAAATAACGTCGAAAAAGCAGTTAAGTTTACCATTGGAAATTTTATTCTGCTCACAAAACATTGTTTATAAATTGCACTATTGATAAAAGGAAATGTTTTAATACAGGATGATAAAAACCAACTACGTTCAACAAAAATGTGAACGAATATTCCCTGAGTGGGTTTCCAAGTTCTACAATGCATCGAAGGATGATCTATGCCATATCACATCTATAATCTAGGTTTAAATTAAGTTTCAGAAAAGAGAAAACTATCAAAATGGTCTACAGTGACCCTCAATTATCTTTACTTACTTATCTAACTTATCGTAAATTAAGTGGCTGATGTGGTTTCTCAATAACTATATAACAGAAAAATCATCGGGTTTCAGATTTTTACTTCAAGTGGCAAATGTGAACACCATGAGCTTTAATTGACGATCGACACTAGTATTACGCAAAAAGGGGGTGTAACAGATGAGACTTCTGCAGTTCTGAGTGAAGCTTTATGCGCTGTTATGCGATATTGTGTGCGTTCATTACCTTGTCGGTGTTCGTCAGGGGGCGGTGGGCAGCACAGCTCCGCTCACCTCGCCGTCTCGGAAGCAGCTCTCTCCTAACTTCTCCTTACTACAATTTAACGAAGTTGGTTTAAAAAAAAATTGTCTGGCTGTGTTTTCATGTGACCAGTAAGGGTCTCGATGTTAACCTTAAGCTCTGCCTACAAAAATTCTGTCTATCCAATGAGAAACGTTATACTTTTCGTGGTGGGGCAATGTTTTTAAAGTTTGCAACGTAACAGAGACGCGAAAAAGTCTCATGCTAAAACTTGCAGCTGGTGTGGTCCTTTTAATGTTATTGTAAGATCTATACTGTTCTTCTGGAGGGCTCTATCTTTTAACATGGGCTGGGGGGTGGTCCTGACGTAACAGAGACGCGAAAAAGTCTCACACTAAGGCTCTAGCTTTTAAAATGGGCTGGGGGGTGGTCCTAACGGTTAGCTGGCGACGTGGGTGTCCGTCCCTTATCGTAGGGCCTTCTAACTTAACACGGTTCTGCTCTCGGCTTCTGTTCTCGTTTCTCCCCTCGGAACTGCGTCTGTCTCACGGTGGGAAGGTATGACATGCATTTAGACATTCTTGTGATAGTCTGTGGTATTCCATTTGCTCACTCGTTACTCGTATTACTTTGGTTAATCTAATGTCACGATTTATTCGGAGCTATGTGACATAATACTGGATTTGCTTATCATGTCAGGGTTTTCATGGAAGGTGTTGGATTTGCCTGACACCTTACAAGGTGGGCATTCTACTTGTAACAGCCATTTGAAACTCTAATAATATGTAAAATATCGTAGAACCGAGGAGTGTTCGAAAACACTTTGAAAGAATAACGTTTTATTAACAAAACCCAAATTCAATTACAATGTCCTTGGGCGAATATCCAAACAACTATATATAACACGAATCTCTCCTATGACATTGTCTGTGATGTACCTACAGAAAGAACCCTAGAAGCGTGGTAGGCGATGGCGTGAAGACGTGGGACGTACGGGGCTGGTGCCTGTAGTGTCTGACGTGCTGCTGGTGCAGATCAGGACGAACTGGGCTGGCTCACTGAGACGAATCTGTTGGCACTGCCAAATTGTGGCGCTGGGACGGAACTGCTGATACGTTTGGACAAAACTGCTGGTACTGCCCATTTTTGATGCAAAGGGAGTAACTGTCTTCACACGATCCAGCCGCGGCTTAAATAATCGGGAGCGGATGGATATCCACGGGGCCCTGAGATGGCACGTGACCTGGCGTAACAAAATAGTGCACACAGGCGCTTGTAGAGGTAAATCTGTGCTAAACAGCCCAAGCTACACTCCTGGAAATTGAAATAAGAACACCGTGAATTCATTGTCCCAGGAAGGGGAAACTTTATTGACACATTCCTGGGGTCAGATACATCACATGATCACACTGACAGAACCACAGGCACATAGACACAGGCAACAAAGCATGCACAATGTCGGCACTAGTACAGTGTATATCCACTTTTCGCAGCAATGCAGGCTGCTATTCTCCCATGGAGACGATCGTAGAGATGATGGATGTAGTCCTGTGGAACGGCTTGCCATGCCATTTCCACCTGGCGCCTCAGTTGGACCAGCGCTCGTGCTGGACGTGCAGACCGCGTGAGACGGCGTTTCATCCAGTCCCAAACATGCTCAATGGGGGACAGATCCGGAGATCTTGCTGGCCAGGGTAGTTGACTTACACCTTCTAGAGCACGTTGGGTGGCACGGGATACATGCGGACGTGCATTGTCCTGTTGGAACAGCAAGTTCCCTTGCCGGTCTAGGAATGGTAGAACGATGGGTTCGATGACGGTTTGGATGTACTGTGCACTATTCAGTGTCCCCTCGACGATCACCGGTGGTGTACGGCCAGTGTAGGAGATCGCTCCCCACACCATGATGCCGGGTGTTGGCCCTGTGTGCCTCGGTCGTATGCAGTCCTGATTGTGGCGCTCACCTGCACGGCGCCAAACACGCATACGACCATCATTGGCACCAAGGCAGAAGCGACTCTCATCGCTGAAGACGACACGTCTCCATTCGTCCCTCCATTCACGCCTGTCGCGACACCACCGGAGGCGGGCTGCACGATGTTGGGGCGTGAGCGGAAGACGGCCTAACGGTGTGCGGGACCGTAGCCCAGCTGCATGGAGACGGTTGCGAATGGTCCTCGCCGATACCCCAGGAGCAACAGTGTCCCTAATTTGCTGGGAAGTGGCGGTGCGGTCCCCTATGGCACTGCGTAGGATCCTACAGTCTTGGCGTGCATCCGTGCGTCGCTGCGGTCCGGTCCCAGGTCGACGAGCACGTGCACCTTCCGCCGACGACTGGCGACAACATCGATGTACTGTGGAGACCTCACGCCCCACGTGTTGAGCAATTCGGCGGTACGTCCACCCGGCCTCCCGCATGCCCACTATACGCCATCGCTCAAAGTCCGTCAACTGCACATACGGTTCACGTCCACGCTGTCGCGGCATGCTACCAGTGTTAAAGACTGCGATGGAGCTCCGTATGCCACGGCAAACTGGCTGACACTGACGGCGGCGGTGCACAAATGCTGCGCAGCTAGCGCCATTCGACGGCCAACACCGCGGTTCCTGGTGTGTCCGCTGTGCCGTGCGTGTGATCATTGCTTGTACAGCCCTCTCGCAGTGTCCGGAGCAAGTATGGTGGGTCTGACACACCGGTGTCAATGTGTTCTTTTTTCCATTTCCAGGAGTGTATATGAGGAAATTACCTCGGTGCTGATGAACGCCATTTACCCACATTCTCCCGGTGGGGCGGCTGCTAACGTGGCCTTCCTGATGTGCGGAGGAAACGACTACAAGCTGGATGCAATAATACAAATACCAGTTGATACTGTGTGTATGTATGAAGTTGCATTGACATCCAAGTGTATATCCTCTAGTCATTTATGGGTTTGCGTTGTGTAGTAACTTCCAACATCTAAATAGCAATAATTATGCACTTTTACTGTGTATTGTGTTCTAAATAACTCCTGTCCACATGCAGACGTGTGGAAGGACAAGTTAAAGTCGGCATTGCATTTCCAGATCACTTAGAGAATTCAGCAGATCTACTAAAAAGACAGCTTATACTACACTTTTTAGTTTTGTTCTATAGTACTTCAGCATGGTACGGTATCCCTACAAGACGTGATTGGTCTTTCTTGAGAGAGAAGAACACAGCAACTTATCTCCCCATGCATACCTAATCTGAACTTGTACCCCTCTACTGTTCGCAACAGACTACGTTGAAAGCTCCATATAGAGTACATTTGCATTAATATTAAACTCACATATTTTAATAAAGCCAGTGGAAACGAAGAAACTCTTACCACATCGAAAACATCACAAATAAATGGAATAATACATAAAAAATGGACTTGAAACTCGGAATCGTTTCCCAAAACGTGTAATACAGTATATACAAGGGTTGTACAGAAAGTAACTTCCGATCGGTTGCGAAATGGAAACCACTGGGAAAATCCGGTAAAGCTTTCCACAGATGTGTTGGGCAGTGTCTCCAGTATGCCCGTCGATCGTGTCGCGTCGCTCTTTTCAGTTTTGAATGAACAGTGAGCACGTAAAGATGCGTAGGGAATAGCGTCTCCCGCCAAGTATCAGGGTCTGGTTAGTCGCCTGTGCCATGCAGCCCACATAACACAAACGTACAGCAGTTCCTTCTTCATGCCAATTCTCGGCCGCACACTGCAGGGGCAATGAAGACGCTCCTGCAGCGTTTCCGATGTGAAGTGTTTGATCACCCACAATACAGTGCGTAATTGGCTCCCCCGAGTCTCATCTCTGCTCACAGGAACCGCTGGCTAGGAAGACAAAAATTTTCCACAGGCAACGAGCTGCAAACCAGTGCAAATAACTGGCCGAAAGCAAAGGCGGATGCTTTCTATGACGAGGGTATTGGAAAGTTGATACAACACAACGACAACACTCGAAGTTGTAGCGGCGACTATGTAGAGAAATAGGTGGAAGGTGTTGCAAATAAAACGTTTCTGGTTTTCACTGGGGTGCGACCGATCGGACACCTTACTTTCTGGACACCCCTCTTACACTGATGAGCCAAGTCATCATGACCATATGATTAAAAGTTTGTTTGTCCGTCTTTGGAACGAAATGCATAACTGATTCTGCGTTTCGGGGTTGGTGGTAGTTTTGTGGAGTATGTGGCAATAGATGTCTACCCACAGGTCATGCAATTCGCGTAAATAACGGGCCGCTGATTTGCATACGCGGTGATGGCGCCTGATAGCGATTCAGATGGGTTCCATAGGGTTTGCATCAGGAGAAATTGGTTGCCGAGACATGAACTTGAGCTCACTATAATGCTCCTCAAGCCACTGCAGCACGGCTCTGGTTCAGAGACGGACGTTTATCCTGCTGAAAGATGACATCGCCATCGGGGAAGACATCAAGCATGAAGGGGTGGTTCGCAGCTGTCAGCGTGCCTTCGATTACTGCCACAGGTCCCAGCTGAGCGCAGTAGAACGTCTCCCAAAGCATTATACTGCTTCCACTTGCCTGTGTCCGTGGCGCCCTGCACGTTTTGAGTCGCCATTCACCTCGATGACGGCGTTTGTAGAAACAACTATCGACCTAGTGTAGCAGAAATGTGGTTCACCCTAAGAGCCAACAAGTTTACATTGTTCAACAGTCGAACCCTGATGGTCCCATGCCCACTGCAGTCGAAATTGATGATGTCTTTGTATCAACATGTAAACACGAAGGGGTGGTCTGCTGCAGAGCTACATATTCAACAATGTACGATGGACGGTGTGCTCTGGAACACTTGTGCGTTCACCTGCACTGTGCTCTTTTGATAGAGATGCCACAGATCACCATCTGTCCCCAGCTCGTGGCCGTGCGCTAGCGTTCTCGCTTCCCACGCCCGGGTTCCCGGGTTCGATTCCCGGCGGGGTCAGGGATTTTCTCTGCCTCGTGATGACTGGGTGTTGTGTGCTGTCCTTAGGTTAGTTAGGTTTAAGTAGTTCTAAGTTCTAGGGGACTGATGACCATAGATGTTAAGTCCCATAGTGCTCAGAGCCATTTGAACCATTTGAAGATCACTATCTATCCAACTCTACCGAACAGACAAGCCTTCGAACCCCACGTTCTGTGAAGAGCCGTGGACGTCCAACCATTTAGCGCCTGGTGGTAGTTTCATTGTCCTTCTACCTCTTTATGGAAGTGCTCACGACAGTAACACGTGAACATTCGACCAGCTTCTTCGTTTCCGAGATACTTGTTCACAGGGGCTCTGCATAATAATACTCTGCCCTTTCCAGAATGAGAAACTTTACAGAAGCTCTCCTGCGAACCTTGCAGAACTAGCACTCCTGAAAGAAAGGATATAGCGGAGACATGGCTTAGCCACAGCCTGGGGGATGTTTCCAGAATGAGATTTTCACTCTGCAGCGGAGTGTGCGCTGATATGAAACTTCCTGGCAGATTAAAACTGTGTGCCCGACCGAGACTCGAACTCGGGACCTTTGCCTTTCGCGGGCAAGTGCTCTACCAACTGAGCTACCGAAGCACGACTCACGCCCGGTCCTCACAGCTTTACTTCTGCCAGTATCTCGTCTCCTACCTTCCAAACTTTACAGAAGTTCTCCTGCGAACCATGCAGAACTAGCACTCCTGAAAGAAAGGATATTGCGGAGACATGGCTTAGCCACAGCCTGGGGGATGTTTCTGTATCTGCCCTTTGTTGCTTATCTCAATGGATTTTCCATTTTCCATTTTCCATTTTGCTACGGTGATTTCCCGTTGCGGAGGCGCGGTTCCTTTCGTCCTTTACCTACACCTACCTGTGAACCCGTTACAGCAGATCGCCGGTAGGAAAGCCATGCAGAAACCTATCGTACTGCAACTCGCAGCAGGCTGCATACAACTTAGCTATTCCACGAATCGGGAAAAGGTCTTAATTTTGAATGAAAGGTGGAAATACTGGCAAAAATTCGAAATGTTCAAATGTGTGTGAATTCCTAAGGGACCAAACTGCTTAGGTTATCGGTCCATAGACTTACATACTACTTAAACTAACGTATGCTAAGAACAACACACACACACCCATGCCAGAGGGAGGACTCGCACCTCCGGCGGGAGGGGCCGTGCCGTCTGTGACATGGCGCCTCAAACAGCGCGGCCACTTCGCGCGCCGGCAAAACTTCGGTACATTCTGAAGCTTGATAATTTACACTTGCACTGCCAAGCTCGAGCTAATCTTAACACAGTCACGCACAAACCCTTTCATTCACGTTAGCAAGTTAATGGTAAAGTATTGAAAACGCTCGCCATACTATCGGTGTCCAGTGTACTCAAGTTTTTTAGTCACCGTCTTTTCTCATACACAAAATTAATTAAAAAACGAGTACTTTCTAAAAAACACGCAGGAATAAATATGCCTTCAGTTTAGAATACTTCTGAAACATGTAGCACAAGTAAAACCGTCAAATTATAGCTTCCTTCGGAGCTCATCCTATACACGACCGTACCATTGAAAGGCTGGGCTCCGACTCCTTCGACTGCTTTAAGCATTCTGTATCTCCAAGAGAAAAGACGCGCGAAGAATTCTCTGTTCTAATTATTCAGTTTTCTTTAAGGCCAATATAAAAACATCATTCTCCCGCGTTAGTCCGCGCTTTTCGTGACTAACCAGTCGACAACTAACACACTTTCCAATTGTACTTTTTCCCGAAATAAATATTCAACATTTTGTTATTTTGTTTGTACTTTACGTAATGAACTGTTTTCTTTTGCTCTCGAATTAGTTTCCCTTTTACCATAAGCTACTTAACATATTATGATAAAAAGTTCCCCATCATCTGCACTCACACTGCCTTAAAAATTTCTCATGCTAGTTCGTACAACGTTCAGCAGTAGAACAATGATATAAATGTTTCCTACACACCACGTTCACGCATCATTTACACTGCTAAAAGCATGTACCAACCTGTATAAACATAAATAAATACGTCTTCAAGAAATGAATATAACAACTCACAAAAACAATTTCCTGGGCTGTTTCTTGAATGTCTCTGTGCACTATGGTCCTCTAGAAGATAAAAATAAGAACTACGTACTCGACTGAACCCGCTTCAGACCATCTGTCACTGTGCACACGTGAATCATTCTCCCTTTACACAGGATCTAGACAGGAGCGATATAGGCGCCACGCCTCATCGTCCGTGTCTGCTCTGCTTATGTACTTTTGTTACCACGTCAAGTGCCTGAAGCACCACTAGATGTCACAGTGGGCAGTGATCATAATGTTTTGGCTGTCAGTGGAAATGAAAGGAACATAGTCCAAGGCAACAAAAAAGTTTTTTATACATAACTCCGTTATTTAGCTTCTGTTCTGAACTCAGAACAACAGGCAATCATCATAGGCCGCACCATCCGCTCCGTCCGTCTCCACGATTTCTACCTCACCATTTATGGTCGTCACATCCAGCTCACCCCCACACTGAGATAACTTGGCCTCATCCTTTACCGTCACCTCACCTTGACCCCTCAGCTCCTGACCATCCAGCAGAAAGCTCATTCCCGCCTCTGCCTCCTGAAACTCCTGTGTAGCTGGGCAAGGGGATTGCATCATTCCACCATCCTCGACAACAACAAATCCCTCATCTGCCCTATTCTTTGTTATGCCAGCATTGCCTGGATCTTCACCCCCCCCCCCCCTTTTATAAGGCTCTCCAAATCCACAAATGCCATGCACTCCGCCTTGCCTTCGTATTCGTCTTCCTCCCCCACATGACTCCGGTATGACATCATCGCCTTCCCCACCTCCTCCATTTTCTACAAAATCTGTGCATCCTTTACAATTTCCGCAGGCTTGTTCCTCCCCTCCCCCTGGTTTCCTTTTTTCTCTCCACCCTCTTCCCATTGCCACACTTCTATCGTTCTATCTCTCCCTCTTATCACTTCAATCTCCTTCATCAGGCCAATTTCTGGCACCTCCCTCTCCCGGATGTTGAACTTCACCATGACGTCTACCCTTCCTCCCAATTATAGCCTGGCCTTGTCTCCCCAGGGCCCCGTTTTTCATCTCCCCTCCTTCTCCAAGAGCTGATTTCTCTCCTTCCCCTAAGTCTACATCTACATCTACATACATACTCCACAATCCACCATACGGTGCGTGGTGGACGGTATCTCGCACCACAACTAGCATCTTCTCTCCCTGTTCCACTCCCAAACAGAACGAGGGAAAAATTACTGCCTATATGCCTCTGTACGAGCCCTAATCGCTCTTATCTTATCTTTGTGGTCGTTCCACGAAATATAAATATATTGGCTGTTTTCTTCTCCCGTCCCTTCCCTCCCCAGCCCTCCTTTGGCGCGCCCCCTCTCACCTCCCACTCCCCACCAATTCCTTCTAACCTCCTGTTGCCTTCTCCCCTGTCCCCCACCCCCAGAAGTTCCTCCCTGGTTTTTATTCATTATCAAGTGTGCTATGATTGTGTTCAGTGCCTTTATACAGTGTCATCAAGTGATGTGGTTTTAATTGTATGCTAGACCTGTATATAGTTCATGTGCTTTTAAACTGTGACACTCAGGTTTCCAGTGTTTCTTAAGTGCACTACACATTTATGTTGACTTATTTACTGTCCCCTCTCGCATGTCCCCGTATTAGTGTATATTTTTCCTCCCATCACCCCACTTTTATGTAAAAGTTTGCCTTCTGTATTTATAAAGCTTTTTGGTTGAAGAGTGGTGGACTGTGCCGCTGCCAGCCCTCAAATGATTCAAATGGCTCTCAGCTCTATGGGACTTAACATCTGAGGTCATCAGTCCCCTAGACTTAAGAACCACTTAAACCTAACGACATCATACACATCCATGCCTGAGGCAGGATTCGAACCTGCGACCATAGCAGCCACATGGTTCTGGACTGAAGCGCCTAGAACTGCACGGCTACAGCAACCAGCTGCCAGCCCTCCCGTCCCATGTGGGGCTGGGGAATGAAATTACAATAAAGAAAAAAAAAAAACTGTTTTAGTTCAGGGGCGACCAGCAGTTTGGCTCAGAAGCCATTTCGTCGCTTGTGTGCCATAGTGCTCAGCTTGAATGCATGCTTTTGCTACCACTATCTTGTTCCATATGAGCAGAAGAAGGGGGAAGAGGGAAAAAGTACGAATGCACAATAATTAAATGTTAATGCAGTGACACTGCATACTAGATGGCTTCATATTTCATATTCGTCAACAACATAGATCACAAACTAAACAAATTTTCACCATTGTTTAAGTACTGTAGGTGCGCTGAAGGCATACTTTTTGTGTGGTAGAAACTCGCAGCATAGGGACAGACACAGGAAATATCACAGATTTCTGCACCCAGGTTGCCACATAGTTGTGACTTGTTAAGTTTCATAAACTAAAAGGCTCTTTCCCACATGCATATTGATCGAAGTATTATAGCACTTTCGCAGCATCATTATGAAGATGTGGTAACTCTACCTGACTAAAACAATGTAGGCATCCTGCACAGCCTTAAGTAAACGGGTTTGTTTTTAAAACGAGAAGTACGTTGCATGTCTATTAGTTATGTGTGCACATTTACAGGGGTGCTTTCAACTGAAACGGCAATCGGTCTCGACAACAGCTCGAACAAAGGTGTATGACTGGCAGTGTTTTCCAAAAGCGTAGAAAAATATACCTGGAATTATTTCAAGGCCGCAATGAATTCTTCAAACCTCATGTTTTCCTCGAACGCCAGTAAGCTTACGGAACTGGGCCTTGTTTGTTAGAAGTTGTCCTTTCTGCAAGTCGATTTTCTTTTTAAATTCATCCCCATCAAATCAGACCCAGCAATGTCTTACTGTGGGCAGTGCGCAGTCAAGTCCACTTCAAATGCGACATCTGCAGTGTGGTGTATTGTAGCAAGTAGATTACTTCAGGAGGAGGTCGAGCACACACTGAAGCACAAATTATCAGTAATTTATTAAAAACATCAGTACGATAAATATTTAACTTTGTAGGAATTATTGTCCACACAGATAAGATGCATCTGGTGCAGTCGCTGACATTCATGACATTAGTACAGGGCTATTACAAATGATTGAAGCGATTTCATAAATTCACTGTAGCTCCATTCATTGACATATGGTCACGACACACTACAGATACGTAGAAAAACTCATGAAGTTTTGTTTGGCTGAAGCCGCACTTCAGGTTTCTGCCGCCAGAGCGCTCGAGAGTGGAGTGAGACAAAATGGCGACAGGAGCCGAGAAAGCGTATGTCGTGCCTGAAATGCACTCACATCAGTCAGTCATAACAGTGCAACGACTCTTCAGGACGAAGTTCAACAAAGATCCACCAACTGCTAACTCCATTCGGCGATGGTATTCGCAGTTTAAAGCTTCTGGATGCGTCTGTAAGGGGAAATCAACGGGTCGGCCTGCAGTGAGCGAAGAAATGGTTGAACGCGTGCGGGCAAGTTTCATGCGTAGCCCGCGGAAAATTGGCTCATGCCACAACTGGAGCCCGACAGCGCCGACTTCATCTTGCAACAGGATGGTGCTCCATCGCACTTCCATCATGATGTTAGGCATTTCTTAAACAGGAGATTGGAAAACCGATGGAACGGTCGTGGTGGAGATCATGATCAGCAATTCGTGTCATGGCCTCCACGCTCTCCTGACTTAACCCCATACGATTTCTTTCTGTGGGCTTATGTGAAAGATTCAGTGTTTAAACCTCCTCTATCAAGAAACGTGCCAGAACTGCGAGCTCGCATCAACGATGCTTTCGAAATCATTGCTGGGGACATGCTGCGCCGAGTGTGGGAGGAACTTGATTATCGGCTTGATGTCTGCCGAATCACTAAAGGGGCACATATCGAACATTTGTGAATGCCTAAAAAAACTGTTTGAGTTTTTGTATGTATGTGCAAAGCATTGTGAAAATATCTCAAATAATAAAGTTATTGTAGAGCTGTGAAATCGCTTCAGTCATTTGTAATAACCCTGTACATTGTTTATTGCAGGATACTAGTTTCACATCAGAGTACAATGGTCTTTAACTGCACAAGACATTCAGAATAACTTTTCTACTTGGACGCAGCTGGATCTGTGCTATGTGCGAAACTGTTGTAATTAGCGATGATTTCAGGTAGTCGTTGACTACATAGAGGCTGGGTGATTACATAGAAACTGGGCCGAGCGGCACTGCACTAGGGCATATTGTGCATAACTTTCAGGCTGCGGCGGCGTAAGGATGCACTTGGGGGCTTGTGTACGCCGCCGTCTTCGATTCGCTGATGCGTTTGGGAGCAACTGTATTTACCTAAGGTGCCGTTGCACCACGGGTCGTTCTGCAGACGATACCAAATTCATTTCCCCCAAAACTTAACACCATCGTTGTGTGTTGCTGTGTCATGCACTCCCATTGCAAGTGACCAGGAGCACCAGTCGGAAAACCAGCCACAGTGTGCACAGTGTGCAATCCAGTGACGTAGATGCTGTAGTTGCAGAGAAGTTGCAGCATTAGAAAATTGTAGCGAAATGCAGGAAGATCTGCAGCGGATAGGCACTTGGTGCAGGGAGTGGCAACTGACCCTTAACATAGACAAATGTAATGTATTGCGAATACATAGAAAGAAGGATCCTTTATTGTATGATTATATGATAGCGGAACAAACACTGGCAGCAGTTACTTCTGTAAAATATCTGGGAGTATGCGTGCGGGACGATTTGAAGTGGAATGATCATATAAAATTAATTGTTGGTAAGGCGGGTACCAGGTTGAGATTCATTGGGAGAGTGCTTAGAAAATGTAGTCTATCAACAAAGGAGGTGGCTTACAAAACACTCGTTAGATCAATACTTGAGTATTGCTCATCAGTGTGGGATCCGTAGCGGGTTGGGTTGACAGATGAGATAGAGAAGATGCAAAGAAGAGTGGCGCGTTTCGTCACAGGGTTATATGGTAAGTGTGATAGCGTTACGGAGATGTTTAGCAAACTCAAATGGCAGACTCTGCAAGAGAGGCGCTCTGCATCGCGGTGTAGCTTGCTGTCCAGGTTTCGAGAGGATGCGTTTCTGGATGAGGTATCGAATATATTGCTTCCCCCTACTTATACCTCCCGAGGAGATCACGAATGTAAAATTAGAGAGATTAGAGCGCGCACGGAGGCTTTCAGACAGTCGTTCTTCCCGTGAACCATACGCGACTGGAACAGGAAAGGGAGGTAATGACAGTGGCACGTAAAGTGCCCTCCGCCACACACCGTTGGGTGGCTTGCGGAGTATAAATGTAGATGTAGATGTAGATGTAGTCGTGTTGACTACAAGTGGAACCCCCGGGATGTCGTACTGGATGCCCCTTAGCGGCTGATCCACTGATACCGGTTCTGACAGCTGGACCGGCAGTTATATCAGCGCCTGTAGCAGCGCAACGTCGTCATCCGCATGCATCTCTTTGGACGGCACCGACCCCGATGGAGGAGCGGTGGAGACGACTGCTGATGTGGAGCCTAGCGGCTTGGAGGGTCTCAAGACAAACATTCTGAGTCAGGATCACTGACATGAGAGCGCCGCAGTTGGATCTGTTGACGCCGATGCAGCCCTGTAGAACCTTGAAGATGAATAACGTAACACTCATGCGATGACACTGTACTCCTAGTGCTGTCTGTGCCAAAAACTGTAAAGAAGTCTGACCCAGAGGAATGAAATGCTTAGGTGGCAACCATAAAAGATGCAACAGTCTGATACTCCCCTCCTTTTTACACTCGTCAGACATCAGCAAAAACACCCCGTGAGTGCGTTAGCGTCACTAGAATAAGTTACTGGGGGTAGGAGTGGCCCCTTATTCTTCAACAGAGCACCTCAGTGTTTAGCTGTACACAATTTGTTGAATTTCCGTGTTGTTGTCAATGAAGCACACTGGTTTACATAGATTGTGACATGAAAATTTCAGGACAATTGTCAATATAACATACTACGTCCTTCAGATATTAAAATGTGTGTGAATTCTTGTGGAACCACACTGCTGACGTCATAGTTCCCTAAGCCTACACACTACTTAACCTAACTTAAACTAACTCACGCTAAGAACAACACACACACACCCATGCCCGAGGGAGGACTCAAACCTCAGATGGGGAGGAGCCGCCCGGACCATGACAAGATGCCTCAGACCGTGCGGCTACCCCGTGCGGTAATTACGTCCTGATTATCCGAAATAACACTGAACACAACAATATCAAAGTTAAAGAAAAGGTTCTCTACAAGACTTTTTCACATCTAGACTGTGAAGCACTGTCTGAGTTGGCCAATATTACGTCAAATCATCAGATTCCGGTTCTAAGTCCGGTACTATTTAGGATGATAATCAAGTCTACAGAGGATCGTTAGTTTTTGTGACAAGATACGCGAAAGATTACTCAAGGTTGCTCATGTTTACAGTGGACGCAAGCTGGTGATCCAGTACTTTTGGGCCTCTGCCAGCGTCACTTACCTTTAGCTGCGATGTGTTGTCGGCTGCATGGCTGCTCTCGCCTTCTGAAAATCCTATAAAAAGCTAATTAAAGTCTTTACTGATTTTATCAGCTCAAACTGTCCTATGTTTCTCGTTAGGCGAGAGAACATGCACCCATCCCTAGTCTGGAAAATATGGCGATGTACACGTGCATAGATGGAGCAGATTGCATACCTCAACGATCTCTCAGTTTTCACAAGAACAATTAACCATGTGGCTGTTTAGTTTCTCCACTATCGCAGCTCAAAGACTCTTCAGCTGATTTCTAGCTGAATTTCAGTCAAAGTGAACACAGAGTTCACACAAAATTCCTCTTTTGGCGTCGTACAGAGCGTGGTGCTTTCCTACACTTGATGCTGGTTCAGAGGAGAGTCCTCCAAGTTTCTGCCTTTCGTAGCAAACTGTCCCACCACCTGTGTCCTTTCGTGCTTCACATCATGTACTTCTCAGACCAATGGGAACATTCCTTTTATCTCGCGGAAATTACCTCCGCCAATCGCAAGGGGTGTACCTTCAAACTACGCTGTACTCTCGCCACTTCTACTACTTCTGAGTTTATTTCAGCCAATCGGACATTATGTGCCCGCTCCTGACGCCTAAAAGTTACTCCCGTACATCACGAGAGCACCGCAGACCTCTCACGTGATCAGTAAATGCGACTCTCTTTTAACTGCGTCTCAGGCCTGTTTGTATCCACCTGGAAATTCCCCAACTTAACTTTCTAAAGAATTTCTTTGTCGCAGACAGCGCTGGGCCGTTACCTGCTCCCTTCGATGTATCGCCTGGTGCGTTTATTGTCTCCCTCGCCGTGAGTCACCGACCCCTGTTGCAGGCCTTTCGTTGTATGCAGGCTGTGGCTGGGCAACTCGAATCTGTTCCAAACTGAAGCGTTACTTCTAGCAGCTTTTATCACCTTTTGCTCATTGACATGCAGGATTTGGGTTTGGTGTGTTAATACCATCGAATCGAGTGTCATACCTTTTGCATTACATACTGTACATTTTGATAGGCAAATCTGCTCACTATGTCAGGTGACATATCCATCTACTTGTTACGGCGTATAAAAAATCTCATGTGAGATGCGAAATTAACATTCATTCAAGCTGCCACCTTACAACAGGGTATGATGATGTCATCCGTGTAATAGTTCTGATGGAAACTTCTGCTCATGTGGAAAGGAGCGGTAGGAGGAAAGGAAGATCTTTAAGACTTGCTGTTCAGTTTCACCGTTGGACTGAGGTGCAAGGAGCAGTAGTTACATGGTGTGTGACGCTGCTGGTGCAACAGTGTTCAAAATCGGGTGATATGAATTGCGGACCATTCTCCTAGACAAGGACCTCTGGAAGATGTAACCAACACTAAACTAACAGTAGTGGTTGATGTCTAAAGTGTCTACAAAAGAGAATTTATTCTTTACATCAAGCACCCACAACCACTGTGTGTTCCATAATGGACCTGCGAAATCAATATGAATGTACTGCCCCAGTCTGGACAGACGTGTTCACTCGAAATTCATTGTGGCGGTGTGAACTGATGTTCCACACGCACTTTACAATGACGGGTCGTTTGATGAATCTAAGCATTCATGCCCCGCAAGTATAATAACGTCAGTCGAATTGCTTTGTAGGAACTACATCCCATTGATGCTACAATGGCAAACTTTCCACTGGAAGGAGTAGCGAATCACATCCTGTGTATCATCATCCTGTGTATGCAACAGCACAACATCTGATTGTGCGGGAAGCAAGTGACGACGCGAAAATTAGCAACACAGAAATGTGTGCGGAGTGTTTTTCAAACTGCATGACCGTCCATGGCACGTATATAGCAATTCCTGAAGAGCTCGGTCGGAAGCAGTTAATCCGGAAACAAACCGAAAGTTGAGAGGAAAATTCTGTAGAATTTCAAAATCTTGAGTGTTTGATGACATCATCCTTCAGATGAAGCAAACATTGTGTCAGTACCATTTGGTAACATATAAAAGAAGTCAATGTTCGAATGTTGTGCATTGGGCCTTACAAAACTCGTATTGATAATCATACAAAAAGAGAGCCCAACGTTGAAAATTTTGCGCTGTACGTAATGTGACAGGTTTGGGAGCATTGAAAAAAGCCGGTGAAGGCCGGTGATCTGCAGTCATAAAGAACTTCCGACCACATAAATATTGTTGGAACTCGGTGACACCATAGATGCCAGCCGGGGTGGCCGAGCGGTTCTAGGCTCTACAGCCTGTTCGAAATGGTTCGAATCCTGCCTCGGGCATGGATGTGTGTGATGTCCTTAGGTTAGTTAGGTTTAACTAGATCTATGTTCTAGGGGACCGATGACCTCAGAAGTTAAGTCCCATAGTGTTCAGAGCCATTTGAACCATTTGAACACCATAGATATTGGTGAGAGCCTCTTTTACAAGTCGACTGTAATTGCACTGCGCTTTGTTGAGAGTTTTTGATGCAAAAGCAATGGCTCTATCAGATGAACCAATTTTATGGGAAAGCACAACCCCAATCCCGTAACAAAATGCGTCCACATCTAAGACAACAAATTTAACTGGATCAAAGTGAATCACACGACGACGACTTAACAACGCGTCCTGTAACTACTGAAATGTGTCCTCACTTTCTTGGGGCTACACAAAGGGAACACGTTTCTGACGTAGCCATATCATTTGAAAAGCAATTTGTGCAGCATTTGTAATGAACTTAATTTAATATATAAGCTTCCACATGACAGTTCGTAACTCCTTCATGTCACATGGTGCCGGCAGATTTTTAATTGTATACAAGTGGGAAATAGCAGGATGAATACCCTGTCCAGTTATGACATACCCTAAGCATTCAAGTTCTTTGCGGAAGAAGGGGTACTTTTCCTGGTTATACTTTAAGACAGCTGCAGAAAGAACTTGAAAAATAAACAGTCTAAATTTGCCAACTATTCAGCAGGCATACGGCCCATGACACAATATCGTCGAGTTATTGTGTACATGAAGATACTTTGGCTATTAGCTGTTCCAGGAATGCATAGCATCTGGGGTTCAGAAAACGTTCTCAGTTTTCGGGAACGTGTCGGAGACGGCGAAAAGGGGAATGTGTGATCTGCGCTGATAAGAGACAGCGCAGTTGGACCATTTCTCTTCATCGAGCGAACAGTAACAGGAACCATGTATCTGGACGTTTTTGAACAGTTTTCCGTCCCTCAGGTTCTTCCCCTCCAGGTAAATGTGATCTTCTACCAGAATTGTGCCCCACTGCACTGGAATTTACCTCTTCGTGCCTTCCTGGAGCAAATATCTTCCACATTGGTGGATACGACGTGGTGGACCAACCAAGTGGCCTCCGCGAACTCCTGACATAGGCTCTCTTTACTTCTTCTTGTGGGGTTATAGTGAAGCAAGCCAAGCACTGTATCGTGTGTGAGATACAGAGGCGAGCGAGTGTGCCGGGCCTTACCCCAGTTCACTGCTAGTAGAGTCACGTGCCCTTAACGCGTCTGCACGTAGCGCGCAAGTATTGCACCACAATTAAGTATAAAATTAAAAATCCAAATTTATGTTTAAAACTTCGTTAACATATAGTTTAGTGTTATAATGTTCCACATTCCAAGTCTTTATGTTCTAGACTTAATAATTTACGTAAAAATGCCTTATTAAGAGAAAAATGAGTAGCGCTAAATAGTGAAGCTAAAAAGCCAGAATTTGGTCAGAAGGTGCAGGTAGAGCTCATAAATAAGTGGTGCAGTTTCCAAAACCATATAACAAAAATTAACACCGGAATCCATGTTTTTAGGAAAAATCAAAAGCGCTAAATAATGGACTTAGAAACATGAAAATTTGTTTTATGCTTCACTTCACTCCGAAAATAATAACTGAAAGACCACTTTAAGCTACCTCTTACAGTTATTGAGTAATTAAGAAAAAAAACCAATTTTGTAACTAAAATGTACCCCATTGTTGTTGATTAAGTACCTGTAATTTTAATGATAGAGAATTTTGGTTAACGTGGATGATAAAACATAACAAGAGATAGGGCTATACTAAATTTGAGAGTTGTAGTATTAATAACTGCTGACGTAAGTTCTAGTAAAGACATGGTTCAGAGGTAACGATCTACCGTTAGTTTCACTATAAAAATTCTAGAGGCAAAGTTTTCATTCTAGTGAGCTGAAACTTTTTCGGTGATTTCAAACAACTTAATTGAATACAAATGAAAATTAAGAGGTTTCTTAAGTAATTTGTAAGTATATTATTAAAGTTCATGTGGCCGAGAAAGCGGTCGTCCGCAGGCTGCTGCAGTATGCAGATAGCTGTAGACAACAGATGTTCTCTCGACCGTCCGTTCCGGCACCTATATAAATGCAGCCCGAGAGGCAGTAGTAAGGTTCACTCCGCACTTTCGCACTGTAAGATCCATGTCTGTTAAACGTCGGATCTCGCTCTACCTCGGATGGCGTCATAGCAGGACTGTGTCAAATCGCGTATTTGCTGTAAAAAACGGATACTGAACTCGCGAAGACTGTACAGCGTACTGGATCGCTTAGAATTCGCTGAAGTCCGTGACGAGTACAATTCCGCGTGGCAATTGGTGACTTTATTTCCACTTTTGTAGCGAACATTAATTCTGAACATTTATTACAAACTTTCATTGAGTAATTTTAGTCAGGGTGAAAGACAATCTGGTAGGAACGTACCGTAGACGTCGCCTCTGAACTGCTAAATGTGCTGTCAGAATAGAAAGAGTTGCTTTCAATTGAAAATAGTGAATTTTCTAGTGTTGTATGTTGGAAACTTCACGCAATACAATTTTGTTTGGAACTTCTATTTAAAATCAGAGTCCTGATTCCGCAAAGAAATAGGACAGAAACGTTTCTTTCAGTGGGCTGGACCAGAATGTGACCGTGTAGACTGGAAACTAAGATCAGTATGTTTCCCTTCGCTTTCTGGCTGACCACAAAATTAGCTGCCAGGTTCTCGTGATAAAGACGGCGAACAAATTAAAGATTAACTTTTACTCGCCGCCCCACACGTGAATGTTACTGTGTTTTGTCACGTCTGGACGTGACGTAGGTGTTTTCTGCAGAAGAAATGCGGATGCAGTTGCCCCCAGACACGAATATGCGCTTATAGGCTGAGGCAGAGTATCGTCTAGAGATTTAAGTCAGTAGAATTGTGGCACATATAATGTGTTCAACGTTACGCATTTCATGTAAGGAACGGGATATTCAAACACAGCGTGGATTCAGAAAAATTCGGTGTTTTAAGACTAGATCTTTAATCCCAAGGAATCTTGAATTGCATAGAGAGGGGATCTCAAATTGATTCAGTATTTTTAGATTGTCAGAAGGCTTTTGATGCGGTTTCTCACAAGAGACATCTAATTAAATTGCATGGCTACGTAGTAACTCTTCATCTGTGTGACTGGATTCAAGATATCTTGTCAGAAAGTTCACAGTTCACAGTAATCGTCTGAAATTCGTCAGGTAAACAGATGTGATATCTGGTGTTCCCCAAGGAAGTTTTATATGCCCTTGCTGTTCCTGATCTATATAAGCAATCTGAGCGGCCCTCTTAGATTGTCTGCCGATGATGCTGTGATTCACCGCCTAGTAAAGTCATCAGAAGATCAAAACGAACAGCAAAACGAGTATTATACGATATTCGTATGCTGCGAAAAGTGGCAATTGTCTCTGAATAATGAAAAATATGGAGTCATCCACATGAGTACTGAAAGAAATACGCTAAATTTCGGTTACACGAATCTGAAGGCTTTCAGTTGAAATGAATAACTAGAAATTGCAATTACAGATAAATTAAACTGGAACGATCACACAGATAATGTCCTGAGGAAGGCGAATCAAAGACTGGGTTTATTGGCAGAACACTGAACAGTATGTATGCAACAGGTCTACTGAAGAGACTATGTACACTCTGATTGTCCGCCCTCTGTTGCAGTACTGCTGTGAGCTTTGGGAACCTTATCAGATGGGATTTACGAAAGACATAGAAAAAGTTCAAGGAATTTTGTATTGTCGAGAAATAGGGGAGCGAGTGTCACAGATATGATCAGTAAGTTGTTGTGGCAATCATTAAAAGAAAGGCGTTTTTAGTTTCGGCGAGACCTTTTCACGAAATTTCAATCACCAATTTTGCCCTTTGAATGCAAAAACATATTACTGTCGCCCAACTACAGAGGGAGAAATCAACATTGTAATAAAATAAGAGCAGTCAGAACTTGTCAAAGTGCTGCAGATTTCAGTGCTGAGCCATCAACAAGTGTCAGCGAGGGAATCATTCAACGAAACATCATCGATAAAGGTTTCAGAGTCGAAGGCCCACTCGTATACCCTTGAAGACTGCGGGACACAAAGCTTCACGCCTCGCCTGGGCCTGTCAACACCGACATTGGACTGTTGATGACTGGAAACATGTGTACGGCTATAGAGACAACCTGATGAATCAATGGACCCTGCAGGTCAGCAAGGGACTTTAATCTGGTGGGGGCTCTGTAATGGTATGGGGCGTATGCATTTGGAGTGATATGGGACTCCTGATATTTCTAGATGCGACTCTGAAAAATGGTTCAAATGGCTCTGAGCACTATGGGACTTAACTTCTGAGGTCATCAGTTCCCTAGAAGTTAGAACTACTTAAACCTAACTAACCTAAGGACATCACACACATCCATCCCCGAGGCAGGATTCGAACCTGCGACCGTAGCGGTCGCGCGGTTCCAGACTGTAGCGCATAGAACCGCTCGGCCACTTCGGCCGGCAGATGCGACTCTGACTGGTGACACGTACGTAAGCATTCTGTCTGGTCATCTGCATCCATTCACGTCCATTGTGCATTGCGACGGACTTGGGCAATTCCAGCAGGAGAATGCGACACCCCACATGTCCAGAATTGTTACAGAGTGGCTCCTGGACGACTCTTCTGAGTTTAAACACTTCCGCTGGCCATCAAACTCCCCAGACACGAACATTATTGGGCACCTCTGGGATGCCTTGCAACGTGCTGTTCAGAAGAGATCTCCACCCCCTCGTAATCTTACGGATTTATGGAGAGCCCTGCAGGATTCATGGTGTCAGTTCCCTCCAGCACTACTTCAGACATTAGTCGAGTCCATACCACGTCGTGTTGTGGCACTCTACGTGCTCGCGGGGGCTCTACACGATATTAGGCAGGTGTACCATTTTCTTTGGCTTTTCAGTGTACATGCTCGTACGTGACAGTTAACGGACAACAATATAGCCTAGAGCTAAATTTTTCAGGACGAGATGTTCGTGTTAGTTGAGGTATACAGTATATACACGAACGCTCCACCAACCACACAAATGTTTTAAGCCGAGCGAGGTGGCGCAGTGGTTAGCACACTGGACTCGTATTCGGGAGGACTACGGTTCTAACCCGCGTCCGGCCATCCTGATTTAGGTTTTCCGTGATTCCCCAAAAATCGCTTCAGGCAAATGCCGGGATGGTTCGTTTGAAAGGACACGGCCGACTTCCTTCCTCATCCTTTTCTTAGCCGATGGGCTCGATGCCCTCACTGTTTAGTTGCCTCCCCCAAATCCAACCAACTAACCAATTGTTTTAAAGCTTGGTATCTGTGTTATTGTCGGATGGTGTAATAATACGGATAAAAGACAGCAGAAAAATATTTTAAAACTGTAATAAAAGTCTTATTTCCTTACCAAGGTAGTTCGATTTGTGCTACAACACATGTCTAGCTGCAGTATTACGTACGCGTGAGTAAAAAAAGAATTTCGTAATTGTCTTGATATGCGATACTTCATAAGTTTAGGACATCTCCCTCGTTGCTGACGTACTCTCTGTTCCAAGGTTATTCTACTTCGTTAATTAACCTTTGTAGTAATTTTTATTCTTCTTCAGAATACTTTCTACGGGAATGGTAACTGATAGAATGCGAGAACGGAAAAAAGGGGCGACTGAGGCCGGTGGCCTTCTTTCTGTGTGTTTGTCCAGCTGTGCATCTCTGTTCTGCCGCTTGATCACTACTTCACATTTGGCTGTGAAGGACCGTTACGCTGTTATTTGCAACTGAAAAGAAAAGCTTTCTTAACTGTCCAAGGCAACAACAGAAAAATAAAATTTTATATGTCCCAGTGGGCTTATATAACACGTAATATAATCCCTCACGTCGTCAACGGTTTTGAATGTGGTACTGCATTTCAGATTTGTTGTGAAGTAATAACGTATTTACGTTTTGGCCTCAACCTTTTGATTCTGTTTAACATTAGTTTCACTTCTTTTTGGGGGCTCTGTGGTTTGATATTAATTTTGGTGTTTCAAAGCTATTTTCGAGCTTTTAACAGTGGAGCAGGTCTGGCCAGCTCAGGGTTGCTCGCCAGTGTTTCCGATAGCCAAGTTCGCGAATATTTGGGATTTTCATGAATCAGCCGCCGTGTAATACGCGAGTTAGTCCAGGGTGTTTTGGTACCGCTGGCGTAGCTTGAACACAGCCCAATCTCGTGAGCGGCTGCGGGAGTATACAATGATTTGCATTCTGAGCTGTAAGACTCTGCATAATGAAATAGGACTTCCGCCCTCGTCGCTGTAGATCGCATACCGTACTCTGACGTCAGAGACTACGCCAGTCTCTCGTCATTGTTATACCGACCGACCACACAGACATCGCAGCTTAGTCCGAAGCCCGAAGGGCACAAATGCTCGAGCCGAAGAGGGCAGCGCGCACGCAGGCCCAATATGGCGCTCATCTCCTCAATTTCCGGCAGCCGTCGCCCCGCGATGGCCGCCCGGATGACGTCACTTCCGCTGCGCCGTGCCGACCGCTGGCCAGCGTTCATCCCTCGCTCGCACCGCTTCCTCCTCCCTGGTCCTCCTCTCTGCTTCTCTCACACCCACCCACGTACATATACAGAAGTTCGCACAGGGAACACATCAGCGCAATCACACACACAAACACACACACACACACACACACACACACACGCACACACACAGAAAGGTCACAGTTGTCCTTATGTTCCTCCCTTTCATCAACGAAGACGTCCGCCACCGGTAGCTGAGTGGTCAGCGCGACAGAATGTCCAGCCTAACCGCCCAGGTTCGACTCCCAGTTGGGTCGGAGATAGTCTCCGCTCAGGGACTGGGTGTTGTCCTAATCATTATCATTTCATCCCCATCGACGCGCAAGTCGCCGAAGTGGCCTCAGATCGAAACACTTGCACCCGGCGAACGGTCTCCCCCACGGGACGCCCTGATGCCTAGTCACACGACATCAACGAAGACGAAACAGGTTTACGTGACTCCAGACATGGCTGACGAGACGTTTACTAAATTAAGTTACACTATAAAATTACATCGTTAACCGTTGTGGAGGGATAAACAGAGTTAATTGCAATTATTAAGCCAGACTGTGAACAAAGAAATTAAAAACAGAATTTGAAAACCCAACTGCAAACTCACTGGCAGCCACATTGCATCAGGTTATCAGTAACTACACTATCTGGTCAAACTATTCAGACCGCCCTTAGTGGACACGTGCATACGATTTTTCGATTAGGAGAAAGCATTCGCGAATGTAAAATGGTGCAAGATGTACGATATTGTAAGAAAAATAGCGGTAAGCTATAGAGAAAGATGGGTGATACACACTGATCAAAAAAAAAATAATATATATATATATATATATATATATATATATATATATATATATATATATATATACAGGGTGGTCCATTGATAGTGACCGGGCCAAATATCTCACGAAATAAACGTCAAACGAAAAAACTACAAAGAACGAAACTCGTCTAGCTTGAAGGCGGATACCAGATGGCGCTTTGGTTGACCCGCTAGATGGCGCTGCCATAGGTTAAACGGATATCAGGTGCGTTTTTTTTTAAAAAGGAACCCCCATTTTTATTACATATTCGTGTAGTACGTAAAGAAATATGAATGTTTTATTTGGACCACTTTTTACGCTTTGTGGTAGATGGCGCTGTAATAGTCACAAACGTATAAGTACGTGGTATCACGTAACATTCCGACAGTGCGGACGGTATTTGCTTCGTGATACATTACCTGTGTTGAAATGGACCGTTTATAAATTACGGAAAAGGTCGATATCGTGTTGATGTATGGCTATTGTGGTCAAAATGCCCAACGGGCGTGTGCTATGTATGCTGCTCGGTATCCTGGACGACATCATCCAAGTGTCCAGACCGTTCGCCGGATAGTTACGTTATTTAAGGAAACAGGAAGTGTTCAGCCACGTGTGAAACGTCAACCACCACCTGCAACAAATGATGATGCCCAAGTAGGTGTTTTAGCTGCTGTCGCGGCTGATCCGCACATCAGTAGCAGACGAATTGTGCGAGAATCGGGAATCTCAAAAACGTCGGTGTTGAGAATGCTACATCAACATCGATTGCACCCGTACCATATTTCTATGCACCAGGAATTGCATGGCGACGACATTGAACGTCGTGTACAGTTCGGTCACTGGGCACAAGAGAAATTGCGGGGCGATGATCGATTTTTTTGCACTCGTTCTATTTAGCGACGAAGCGTCATTCACCAACAGCGGTAACGTAAACCGGCATAATATGCACTATTGGGAAACGGAAAATCCACGATGGCTGCGACAAGTGGAACATCAGCGACCTTGGCGGGTTAATGTATGTTGCGGCATTATGGGAGGAAGGATAACTGGCCCCCATTTTATCGATGGCAATCTAAATGGTGCATTGTATGCCGATTTCCTACGTAATCTTCTACCGATGTTACTACAAGATGTTTCACTGCATGAGAGACTGGCGGTGTACTTCCAACATGATGGATGTCCGGCACATAACTCGCGTGCGGTTGAAGCGGTGTTGAATAGCATATTTCATGACAGGTGTATTGGTCGTCGAAGCTCCATACCATGGCCCGCACGTTCACCGGATCTGACGTCCCCGGATTTCTTTCTGTGGGGAAAATGAAGGATATTTGCTATCGTGATCCACCGACAACGCCTGACAACAGGCGTCAGCGCATTGTCAATGCATCTGTGAACATTACGGGAGGCGAACTACTCGCTGTTGAGAGGAATGTCGTTATACGTATTGCCAAATGGATTGAGATTGATGGACATCCTTTTGAGCATTTATTGCATTAATGTGGTATTTACAGGTAATCACGTTGTAACAGCGTGCGTTATGATAAATGATAAGTTCAGAAAGGTACATGTATCAATTTGGAACAACCGAAATAAAATGTTCAAACATACCTACGTTCTGTATTTTAGTTTAAAAAACCTACCTGTTACCAACTGTTCGTCTAAAATTGTGGGCCATATGTTTGTGACTATTACAGCGCCATCTATCACAAAGCGAAGAAGTGGTCCAACTAAAACATTCATATTTCTTTACGTACAACATGAATATGTAATAAAAAATGGGGAGTCCTATTTTAAAAAACGCAGTTGATATTCGTTTGACCTGTGGCAGCGCCATCTAGCCGGCCAACCATAGCGCCATCTGGTTTCCCCCTTCAAGCTAGACGAGTTTCGTTCATTGTAGTTTCTACGTTTGACGCTTATTTCGTGAGATATTTGGCCCGGTCACGATCAATGGACCACCCTGTATATACAGGGTGAGTCACCTAACATTACCGCTGGATATATTTCGTAAACCACATCAAATACTGACGAATCGATTCCACAGACCCAACGTGAGGAGAGGGGCTAGTGTAATTGGTTAATACAAACCATAAAAAAATGTACGTAAGTATGTTTTTTAACACAAACCTACGTTTTTTAAAATAGAACCCCGTTAGTTTTGTCAGCACAGCCGAACATATAAACAAATACGTAATCAGTGCCGTTTGTTGCATTGTAAAATGTTAATTACATCCGGAGATATTGTAACCTAAATTTGACGCTGGAGTACCACTCCTCCGCTGTTCGATCGTGTGTATCGGAGAGCACCGAATTACGTAGGGATCCAAAGGGAACGGTGATGGACATTAGGTACAGAAGAGACTGGAACAGCACATTACGTCCACATGCTAACACCTTTTTATTGGTCTTTTTCACTGACGCACATGTACATTACCATGAGGGGTGAGGTACACCTTCGACGGGCGTTTCATAGGACGTGGAGGACGCATAAATTGGCCAGCCCGTTCTCCTGATCTTACACCTCTGGACTTCTTTCTGTGGGGCACGTTAAAGGAGAATGTGTACCGTGATGTGCCTACCACCCCAGAGGATATGAAACAACGTATTGTGGCAGCCTTCGGCGACATTACACCAGATGTACTGCGGCGTGTACGACATTCATTACGCCAGAGATTGCAACTGTGTGCAGCAAATGATGGCCACCACATTGAACATCTATTGGCCTGACATGTCGGGATACACTCTACTCCACTCCGTAATTGAAAACGGAAACCACGTGTGTACGTGTACCGCACCCCTCATGGTAATGTACATGTGCGTCAGTGAAAAAGACCAATAAAAAGGTGTTAGCATGTGGACGTAATGTGCTGTTCCAGTCTCTTCTGTACCTAAGGTCCATCACCGTTCCCTTTGGATCCCTACGTAATTCGGTGCTCTCCGATACACACGATCGAACAGCGGAGGAGTGGTACTCCAGCGTCAACTTTAGGTTACAATATCTCCGGATGTAATTAACATTTTACAATGCAACAAACGGCAATGATTACGTATTTGTTTATATGTTCAGATGTGCTAACAAAACTAACGGGGTTCCATTTAAAAAAAACGTAGGTTTGTGTTAAAAAACATACTTACGTGCATTTTTTTATGGTTTGTATTAACCAATTACACCAGCCCCTCTCCTCACGTTCGGTCTGTGGAATCGATTCGTCAGTATTTGATGTGGTTTACGTAATATATCCAGCGGTAACGTTAGGTGACTCACCCTGTATATCGCATCACGAAGAAGGAGTTGCGTGACATAAAGGAAAGATGGTAGGCGAGTTCCTACATCTGCAAGATGATGTCTATTCAAATTTCGCGCCAGTAGCATGTGAGTGAAGCTTGTATCATCTCTATGAAGACGCAAATCAGCTTTGCTTTAAATACGCGCTGTAACGATTGTGAGCATTAGTCATCTTTGAGATTGGAGGTGGTGAGTTGATGTTAGTTTTCAGGTGACAATGACGCCATTATCAACACCTCACTGCGTTTGAATGAGGTCGTGTAATAGGGCTACGAGAAGTTGGATGTTCCTCCTGCGATATTGGAGAAGGACTCGGCAGAAATGTAGCCAGTGTACATGATTGCTGGCAGCGGTGGCCACGAGAACGTACGGTCGCAAGAAGACCAGGCCACGTGGCACTACCGTGGGCGAAGACCATCATGTTCTGCTTATGGCTCCAGTGCACCGCATTGCATCTGTAGCGGCTGCCTGAGCAGCAGTTGGCACCACAGAGACACAACGAACTGTTACAAATCGGTTCGTTCAGGGACAGCTGGGAGCTAGACGCCCTGTAGCGTACATTCCACTGACCCGAAACCACCGCCATTTGTGACTTCAGTGGTGTCAAGCGAGAGCTCTTTGGAGGACAGGGTGGAGGTCTGCTGTGTTTTCTGATGAAAGCTGGTTCTGCCTCGGAGCCGGTGATGGCTGCATACTGGTTAGAAGGAGGACAGTTGAGGGACCGCAGTCAACCTGTCTGCGTGCTAGACACACTGGAGTTATGGTCTGTGGTGCAATTCCTACTCTGAGATGAAAAGGTTGGCACAACAGGAATTCGTGGCGAGCCGCATCAAACCAGTTAGAAGATTGATGACACAAAAAAAAAAAATTGTCGACTTTAATATTGTGTGAGTCCACCCTTCGCTTCCATGAACATACAAACTAACAAGACAACTGCAAGACGAGGTCAACGTAGTGTACAGGGTTATTACAAATGATTGAAGCGATTTCACAGCTCTACAATAACTTTATTATTTGAGATATTTTCACAATGCTTTGCACACACATACAAAAACTCAAAAAGCTTTTTTAGGCATTCACAAATGTTCGATGTGTGCCCCTTTAGTGATTCGGCAGACATCAAGCCGATAATCAAGTTCCTCCCACACTCGGCGCAGCATGTCCCCATCAATGAGTTCGAAAGCATCGTTGATGCGAGCTCGCAGTTCTGGCACGTTTCTTGGTAGAGGAGGTTTAAACACTGAATCTTTCACATAACCCCACAGAAAGAAATTGCATGGGGTTAAGTCGGGAGAGCGTGGAGGCCATGACATGAATTGCTGATCATGATCTCCACCACGACCGATCCATCGGTTTTCCAATCTCCTGTTTAAGAAATGCCGAACATCATGATGGAAGTGCGGTGGAGCACCATCCTGTGGTACGTTTAGCTCCCTGCTTGCTTTATTCGTCGACTTCTGCGGGCTACGCGTGAAACTTGCCCAGACGCGTTCAACCGTTTCTTCGCTCACTGCAGGCCGACCCGTTGATTTCCCCTTACAGAGGCATCCAGAAGCTTTAAACTGCGCATACCATCGCCGAATGGAGTTAGCAGTTGGTGGATCTTTGTTGAACTTCGTCCAGAAGTGTCGTTGCACTGTTATAACTGACTGATGTGTGTGCATTTCAAGCACGACATACGCTTTCTCGGCTCCTGTCGCCATTTTGTCTCACTGCGCTCTCGAGCGCTCTGGCGGCAGAAACCTGAAGTGCGGCTTCAGCCGAACAAAACTTCATGAGTTTTTCTACGTATCTGTAGTGTGTCGTGACCATATGTCAATGAATGGAGCTACAGCGAATTTATGAAATCACTTCAATCATTTGTAATAGCCCTGTACTTCTGAGAATGAGCGGAGGCTTCAACACGACGTCACTAGAGGCACTTTGCGTTGTGATGAGGACCTGCCATATAGACCTAAAAAAACGTTATAGAGCTGTACTTTACTGGCTTAAAAGGGACAGGCTCGATAAAGTCACCGAAATTACGGGAATCAACATTATGAACGAAACACAAATGAAACAATGGAGGATTCAGGCATGGCAGAGAGAATTGGGATGCATCCGACAAGGGTCGCCGAGTACACTCTTTCTTTCCTGATGCACACGAAAGACTACAACTGAAACAGCCGGGGTATGGTCCATTTCCTGACAGGCCAGGGGCCGCATCCGCTAAATTTAAACCGTATGGGACTAACTAACGATGAAATATGCCTATGCGGAGAAACTGGGACACCAGAACATGTCACACTGCTGTGCAATACGCTAGCACAAGTGAGACCTATACAGAACGACAATGACATCGCCAGAATAACACGTAGTCCCAGTCTTCAAGAAGGGTCGTCGAGCAGATGCGCAAAACTATAGACCTATATCTCTGACGTCGATCTGTTGTAGAATTTTAGAACATGTTTTTTGCTCGAGTATCATGTCGTTTTTGGAAACCCAGAATCTACTGTGTAGGAATCAACATGGATTCCGGAAACAGCGATCGTGTGAGACCCAACTCGCTTTATTTGTTCATGAGACCCAGAAAATATTAGATACAGGCTCCCAGGTAGATGCTATTTTTCTTAACTTCCGGAAGGCGTTCGATACAGTTCCGCACTGTCGCCTGATAAACAAAGTAAGAGCGTACGGAATATCAGACCAGCTGTGTGGCTGGATTGAAGAGTTTTTAGCAAACAGAAAACAGCATGTTGTTATCAATGGAGAGACGTCTACAGATGTTAAAGTAACCTCTGGCGTGCCACAGGGGAGTGTTATGGGACCATTGCTTTTCACAATATATATAAATGACCTAGTAGATAGTGTCGGAAGTTCCGTGCGGCTTTTCGCGGATGATGCTGTTGTGTACAGAGAAGTTGCAGCATTAGAAAATTGTAGCGAAATGCAGGAAGATCTGCAGCGGATAGGCACTTGGTGCAGGGAGTGGCAACTGACCCTTAACATAGACAAATGTAATGTATTGCGAATACATAGAAAGAAGGATCCTTTATTGTATGATTATATGATAGCGGAACAAACACTGGTAGCAGTTACTTCTGTAAAATATCTGGGAGTATGCGTGCGGAACGATTTGAAGTGGAATGATCATATAAAATTAATTGTTGGCAAGGTGGGTACCAGGTTGAGATTCATTGGGAGAGTACTTAGAAAATGTAGTCCATCAACAAAGGAGGTGGCTTACAAAACACTCGTTCGACCTATACTTGAGTATTGCTCATCAGTGTGGGATCCGTACCAAATCGGGTTGACGGAGGAGATAGAGAAGATCCAAAGAAGAGCGGCGCGTTTCGTCACAGGGTTATTTGGTAACCGTGATAGCGTTACGGAGATGTTTAACAAACTCAAGTGGCAGACTCTGCAAGAGAGGCGCTCTGCATCACGGTGTAGCTTGCTCGCCAGGTTTCGAGAGGGTGCGTTTCTGGATGAGGTATCGAATATATTGCTTCCCCCTACTTATACCTCCCGAGGAGATCACGAATGTAAAATTAGAGAGATTAGAGCGCGCACGGAGGCTTTCAGACAGTCGTTCTTCCCGCAAACCATACGCGACTGGAACAGGAAAGGGAGGTAATGACAGTGGCACGTAAAGTGCCCTCCGCCACACACCGTTGGGTGGCTTGCGGAGTATAAATGTAGATGCAGATGTAGATGCAGACTGGAACACAATAAATACCGTAGCCGATACTGTATCGAACACTCTGCACGAAGAATACAAGCGCCAAAATGCATATGGAAGGAAGCGTAGACAAGCACAAGCAACGCAACAAACCACATGGGAGGAGACAAACACGACCACAGATTCCGAAACCGAGGAAGGAACACTAAGTGAACACGACTCAGAAGGGGTCAACATGTAGGGGACAAAAAGCAACAATGCAAGACACTGCATGCCACAACACAGTCACAAACAACACAACAATCATAAAACAAATAAACACCGGCACCACATACTAAGACTGTAGTAATAAGATAATGTCGCTTGGGAGAAGAGGGCTCGAAGAACTTTTATTCTGAGGCTCCTCCTGCCCAGTGACATCCTGTATAGTGTTTAAAGTATACAGCACACAAACAGTAATGTATTGCTCGTCTTATTGTTTGCAGACAGAAGTATATTATCTTCTCTATTCAAAGCTACAATGAATGAATTTTATATATCAGAAATGTACTAAGTTATTTAAGGAATAATGCATTCAAGTAGCAATGAACTATATTCTATTTCTACTAACAAGTTACAAACATAGGTGTGTTTCTCTTGTAAAGTTAAAATTCATGTATTCCATGTATGAAGCGCTCAATCAGCATTTAATCTGTATGATGTGTGTAAACATACATTAGCACAAACCATTTCAGATGAGAATACCTCGAGGTTGTACTGAGACCTTCTCAAATGAAATAAGTAGAAATAGGCCATCATTAACCAACATGCTACTTCCACTGTATTACACATCCAAATACAGCATAACACTTTCCTCTACATTCTACAAATTATCTTCACCACACTCATTGTGTTACATTTTCTTTTTTTATTTTTCTTTGACATTTGCATTATATAAATTATATTCTCATCAACTAGGTAGTAACAAATTATATGGAACCATTTAACAATTGTTAAGCATTCAGTTCGCTGTAACTTCAGAGAAATGTTTATATATTACGTTTTTTATATTATTAAAAAAAGCATTAACAACTGTATGCCAATAAGACTGTAACAATGAGAAGTCTTTGCTATTAGATTCAGAAGCATCTGACACACCTTACATTTCAAGGTGGTGGGCTACTCTGTACTGTTAATGAAATAAATAATTAATAAATAAATTTCATGACAATTTGAACTCTGTTGGGGATACTTTCAGTGATATGTCGGAATGTCTGTGGAGGAATGGCAGCCCATTCTTCTTCAAGAGCGGAAACCATGGAAGGTAGTGACAGACGCTGTGGCCTAGAACGAAGTCGTCATTGCAATTGATGCCAAACATGTTGCATTGGGTTCAGATCGGGACTCTGGACAGGCTAGTTAAATTCAGGAATATTACAGGCCACGAACGATTGTCTCACAGCTGATGTTTTATGAGAGAGTGGATTGTGATGCCGATAAAATCATCGTCCCCGTACTGATCCTCGACTGTACAAAGCACACAATGCTGTAAAATGTGTGCATATCCTTCCGTGTTCAGCATGTTCTTAAGCTCAATCAGGGGACCACACTTCCGTGTTCAGCGTGTTCTTTAACTCAATCAGGGGACCACACTTCCGTGTTCAGCGTGTTCCTAAGCTCAATCAGGGAACCACACTTCTGTGTTCAGCGTGTTCTTAAGCTCAATCAGGGGACCACACTTCCGTGTTCAGCGTGTTTGAGCTCAATCAGGGGACCACACTTCCGTGTTCAGCGTGTTTAAGCTCAATCAGGGGACCACACTTCCGTGTTCAGCGTGTTCTTAAGCTCGATCAGGGGATCACGCCCTAATCATGAGAAACATGCCCATACTGTATCACCACTTCCTCTGTACCTCACTGCTGGCTCTATACATGATGGTGAGTAGCATCCTCCATCCATTTACCTGACCCACAGTATTCTATCCGATTGCCGCTGTATGTACCGTGATTCTACACTTGAGGTCTCTCGTTTTCAGTCATCAGCTTGCCAAGTAGGTCAGTATTTGTGCCATCGCAATTGTAGCCTAGTACTGGCTGCAGAGATGAAACCTCCACCCTACTAATCGGCCTATCCTGCTTGCGATATAAAATGTGACCGTGGATCGTGTGTATGCCTACTGAATTTTTACTAATTGGATAAGGCTGTCTTTTCCAAAGAAATAATGCCGACAAGTAGGAGGAAAGTGTACAACACATCCTTCTCATGGAAAAGTCTACTAAAATTAAAAGTAATTAAACCGAACAGGGTTATAATTTGGAAAAATGAAAGTTATTTTGTGCATTCACTCACGAACAACACTAGACGGAAAAGCGGTACTACTGATCGTGAATCCAAAAGTTACACTAATGAACGAAATGGAAATAATTAATGGTCGCAAGTCCACTAGCGCAACTTACATCCAAAATCCTGTACAAGATGATGGGAAACGAAAATGTATTATTAAACACTGACGTGGCAACTGAAGGTTGTCACTTTTTTTATACTAATTTTAAGTGAGTATGTAATGATAAAGAAAACTGAGAAGTCACACTTACGTTATGTTTGTCATTAACTTTGGAAAAAACAATCGAGCAATGATTTGAAAATATGCAATTAAACTGTATGTTAGCACTGAACTTCGTTACATGAACAATGACTTTCAGTGGCCTCAACGTAACGTCATCAAAGAAATTTAGAAAAAAAGTAAGCCCTTTTACTTTGCAGTTACTTATTTTGCAAATTGGATTTCAAATTATTGTCTCAACAACTGAACCTTTTTTACTGACTCGAACAGAATTAAATACTAGAATATGTACCAAACTAAACAGCAACGTGTTCCAAGCTATATGCAAAATAAATTAAACTTCCGCACTCTTGATTTGTGCATTTCTTTAGATTTAGATTTTTTCCAGTCATTGATTCTCAAACTTGGTTCAGATGGCTCTGAGCACTATGGGACTTAACATCTTAGGTCATCAGTCCCCTAGAACTTAGAACTACTTAAACCTAACTAACCTAAGGACATCACACACATCCATGCCCGAGGCAGGATTCGAACCTGCGACCGTAGCGGTCGCGCGGTTCCAGACTGTAGCGCCTAGAACCCTCGGCCACTCTGGCTGGCTTCTCAAACCTGAAAAATGAAATTGCTTTACTTCAGTCATATACTGAAGCCTCTGTTGTACAACAGTTAATTGAAAGTAGACTGAGGCTAAAATTCTTAAAAGTGAAATTATTCATTAATAAACTGGATGTAACTATTAAATTTGTTTCTTATGACACTCAGTTAGCATATAAGGAAAAAAAAAGGAACAAGGACACTCCTTGGTAACAATGTCTGAGGACAATGAAGACACAATCGCCCTGAGTTTAACTGATTATTATTTAAATAAATTTTGTCAATCAAATCACATTCAGTTGTGTTGCTGGGTTAGCCGTTAATACTTTCTACCAATGAACAGTCTTACTTGTGCTGTGCATACGGCGAAACTCGGAGCCTACGACGAATCTGTGTTGCTGGAACTGCTGCTGTTGTTGAAGACGGTAGCATCTTGTGGGGCCACGGCTAATTACAGGAACGGGCAATCGTAATTAATACAGCCTCTTCCGCCTGTACACTGTCCTTACCTGCTACTAGACATCTGGCCGGCGCGAATACATGATGCCGCGAAATGGTACACTCTACTGCGAGAGCATTAACACCACACTTCTGCACACTACAAGCGTTGGAACCCGTCTCTCTCTCTCTCTCTCTCCGCGCGCTTCGCGCAACAACTCCCTGCCCAAAGATTTTACAACGCACAAGCACTGCTATTATCGTTGCTAGTCGATGCAAATAAGAATTCCTTTGGCTTTTTCCCAGAGCTTATAAGTTTCACAGTAAGACACAGATAAATACAATGAAATGTCAACAGACTTCTACCTAAATTTACACATATAGCGAAGCAATGCCCTGAATTATTAAAAAAAAAACATCTAAGTTACAAACATTTACATACAATTCAGCAAAAAATTTATATATCGGTAGCAGGTGTCATGCATTCTGCATTTTCGGTGTTACAATGTGTGGCTTATGACGAGCTGTTTATCACTGTACCTCATTCTTTTGGAACACATGAGTGATCTCTCTGATATCATGCGACTTTTTAGAACTACCATCGGTAATGCTGTCTGGCAGTACAAGAGGTCTCTTTGGTATTAGTTTAGCTGCGGTTGTTCCTTCGCATTTCCACGTCACAATCATATCACCTACAGCCGACTTGGTCGACTTTAGAGGGGTTGGAATGTTCCTGGTGTTTTTTTTACTCATGTGACATCGAATGACTGGTCCAAGTTTGAACTCACTGAGCTCTCCCCATCGTCTAATCCTGCTGTTAGTGCTTCTCTACTGGCAATGCAATACGTCCCACCTTCAGTTAAGCTGACAGGTCAGCCTCTCATTACATCTATCGGTCAACCCCTCATCAGATAGAGATCAGGTACTTTAGATCAGGTATGTATCTGCAGAACATTTTGGCCACAGCTCTCTGGTGAACTTGTTGCAATGCCAATGTGACGATCCCAGGCATAAAGGCTCTATAGGCGTGGCTCTTGGCGCAAAAAACTTCTGTACACTCTCAGTAAACCTGTAAGTTTTCTTAGGAAGGCCGCTGGGTAAACGCTAATATCCGCCGCACGCAGTTGACATCAACAAGTGGATGGGCCTGAAGATCCACCTTAAATACAGCTGGAGTAATTTCTTCATTTTTAATACAAATTTATACCAGCTGACATCCCACTGTCTTCCATTTCAACTATGTATGTACGATGACTAATAATTGTATATACAAAACAAACAAACACCATCCGAACAAGCTTTGAAGGCCTCGAGGGCTGAGTGCACCCCACTCCGAAGAGTACTCGGCAGACCCAGACTGTGACCCACCCAAGTGCCAGCCAAGCCTGACAGCGCATAAATTCGGTGATCTGACGCGAACCAGTGTTACCACAGCAACAAGGCCTTTGGCTAGAGGCATACCACACTGACCATAATCTTTTGTAGAATTACACAATATATTTTATGCTTCTGCATTACGACATTTCTGGAGAACGAAAATCGCCTGCATAAAAATCGCTTCCACAAACAGAGATCTTGCAAATAGCTCGTTCGGTTCGTCCTTGAAATCCATAGGGCTGCACACAAAGGGATCCAAGTTGATACCGCATTCCTTCATTTCCTGAAGGCTTTCGGTACAGGCCCACACTCCCATTTAGTGAATAAAATACGACCTTAGCAAGTATCGGTCCAGATTTGTGACCTGATTGAGGACTTTCCCAGAGATAGAACTCGACATATCGTTCTTAAGCGGACAAGATCAACAGATGTAAAGGCAATTTCAGGAGTCCTCAAAAGGGAGTTTTTCAGGGCCATTAACGTTTACAATTTTGTGTCCATGATGCAGGTGGCAGGTGTACTTGAGCGTAAATAAACGTAACGTGTTGTGCTCAGAATGCATTACTGCTGAGATATCGAAGGAAACAGTGACTGCAGGACATTACCTAGGAGGCATCGTCCAGTGTGATATAAAGTGAAATGACTACACAAAACCGAACAGTAGAAGAAGCAGATGCGAGGCTGAGATTCATTAGGAAAATTTTGATGAAATGAAATTCATTCACGATAGCTGTGGCTTACAAAACACACATTCGACCGGTTGTTTACTGCCGTTCATCAGTCTGGGACCCTTAACAAGTATGATTAACAGAAAGATAGAAGACTCGACAAAGGACAGCACATTTCGTCAAATTGATCGTTTAGTAAGTGCGAGAGTGTTACAAAGGTGCTAGGCAAACTCCAGTGGCAGACACTGCAAGAGTGGCATTCTTCATCGCGTAGAGCACTGCTTTGCAAATTTCAAGAGTAAACGTTCCAGGAGGAATCGGGTCACATATCACAGTCTCCAAGTATTTGTCCTGAAATGACCACCACGAGAAAATCAAAGTAATAGGAGCAATTTTTTTTTTTTTTTTTGTCATCAGTCTACTGACTGGTTTGATGCGGCCCGCCACGAATTCCTTTCCTGTGCTAACCTCTTCATCTCAGAGTAGCACTTGCAACCTACGTCCTCAATTATTTGCTTGACGTATTCCAATCTCTGTCTTCCTCTACAGTTTTTGCCCTCTACAGCTCCCTCTAGTACCATGGAAGTCATTCCCTCATGCCTTAGCAGATGTCCTATCATCCTGTCCCTTCTCCTTATCAGTGCTTTCCACACATTCCTTTCCTCTCCGATTCTGCGTAGATCCTCCTCATTTCTTACCTTATCAGTCCACCTAATTTTCAACATTCGACTATAGCACCACATATGAAATGCTTCGATTCTTTTCTGTTCCGGTTTTCCCACAGTCCATGTTTCACTACCATACAATGCTGTACTCCAGACGTACATCCTCAGAAATGTCTTCCTCAAATTAAGGCCGGTATTTGATATTAGAGGACTTCTCTTGGCCAGAAATGCCTTTTTTTGCCATAGCGAGTCTGCTTTTGATGTCCTCCTTGTTCCGTCCGTCATTGGTTATTTTACTGACTAGGTAGCAGAATTCCTTAACTTCATTGACTTCGTGACCATCAATCCTGATGTTAAGTTTCTCGCTGTTCTCATTTCTACTACTTCTCATTACCTTCGTCTTTCTCCGATTTACTCTCAAACCATACTGTGTACTCATTAGACTGTTCATTCCGTTCAGCAGATCATTTAATTCTTCTTCACTTTCACTCAGGATAGCAATGTCATCAGCGAACACCAACGTGAATAGTCGTTTTGTTGCCACTTCCCCCAGCGATTTTAGAAATTCTGATGGAATGTTATCTATCCCTTCTGCCTTATTTGACCGTAAGTCCTCCAAAGCTCTTTTAAATTCCGATTCTAATACTGGATCCCCTATCAACTGTACTACCTACTGCGCTATTCCTTATTGCTGTATCTATAGCGTTAGAGAACTTCAAACGTATCTCGTGTTCCTTAGTACTTCCGTATCCCACTTCTTTGCGTATTGATTCTTCCTGACTAATGTCTTGAACTTCAGTCTACTCTTCATCACTACTGTATTGTGATCTGAGTCTATATCTGCTCCTGGGTACGCCTTACAATCCAGTATCTGATTTCGGAATCTCTGTCTGACCATGATGTAATCTAATCGAAATCTTGCCGTATCTCCCGGCCTTTTCCAAGTATACCTCCTCCTCTTGTGATTCTTGAACAGGGTATTCGCTATTACTAGTTGAAGCTTGTTACAGAACTCAATTAGTCTTTCTCCTCTTTCATTCCTTGTCCCAAGCCCATATTCTCCTGTAACCTTTTCTTGTACTCCTTCCCCTACAACTGCATTCCAGTCGCCCATGACTATTAGATTTTCGTCCCCCTTTGCATACTGCATTACCCTTTCAATATCCTCATACACTTTCTCTATCTGTTTATCTTCAGCTCGCGACGTCGGCATGTATACCTGAACTATCGTTGTCGGTGTTGGTCTGCTGTCGATTCTGATTAGAACAACCCGGTCACTGAACTGTTCACAGTAACACACCCTCTGCCCTACCTTCCTATTCATAACGATTCCTACACCTGTTATACCATTTTCTGCTGCTGTTGATATTACCCGATACTCATCTAACCAGAAATCCTTGTCTTCCTTCCACTTCACTTCACTGACCCCTACTGTATCTAGATTGAGCTTTTGCATTTCCCTTTTCAGATTTTCTAGTTTGCCTACCACGTTCAAACTTCTGACATTCCACGCCCCAACTCGTAGAACGTTATCCTTTCGTAGATTATTCAATCTTTTTCTCATGGTAACCTCCCCCTTGGCAGTCCCCTCCCGGAGATCCGAATGGGGGACTATTCCGGAATATTTTGCCAATGGAGAGATTATCATGACACTTCTTCAATTACAGGCCACATGTCCTGTGGATACACGGAGCTAATACAGAGGCTTATTGACAGTCATTCTTCCCATACACCATTCGTGAATGGAATGGAAAAAAGGGGAATGTTATCTTGGTAACCTCTGCCACACACCATAATGTGCTTGCGGAGTATGCAGGATGTTAAGGGTGTAAGTGCAGATGTTCCTATTGATGACTGAGCACCGTTGACTGAACAATGCTACATCATTATTTACTTAATTTGCAGACAACTATAGCCATTAAAAGTAGTATGTTTTTAGATTGGTTAGTACCTCCAAGTACACGTGGCACAACTGAGTCATTGATGTTTATTTTCCCCTGTGCAGCAGATCAGGTATTGAAATGTGGACACATGGAGGCAAATTGGGAAGTCTATACTGACAGGAGTAGTCCACTTCGTGGGGCAGTCACGGCAGTGCAGAAAACATCATATTATAAACCATTTGATATCTTGGTAGGAAGACCGTTAGATGCAATGAAAAAAGAACTAACACATCGAAGTAGGTACATAGCAAGGTACATTTATAACTATTCTGCACCTACACCCCTAAACGCTGTATATATAAATGCAGACTCAAGACACTGTAGTTGCCGGCCAGTGTGGCCGAGTGGTTCTAGGCGCTTCAGTCTGGAACCGCGCAACCGCTACGGTCGCGGGTTCGAATTCTGCCTAGGGCATGGATGTGCGTGATGTCTTTAGGTTAATTAGGTTTAAGTAGACTGATGACCTCGGATGTTAAGTCCCATAGTGCTCAGAACCATTTACCATTTTTACACTATAGTTAACCAGCACGTGAAATTCACTATTGCAAGGAGGGACAGCGACTATTTGGCAATCGACATTCTTACTCAAGCCTGCAGGAGAGTATCTAATAAAGCACTGTTTATTCCATTGGTCCTAACACGAATAACTACTAAAATAAAGGGAACAGTAGAAGAACACAATGAAAAACCTGCAAATACTAAACATGCGGTCCCACAAAAACCTGACCTGTCTGGCATCCTCTGCCGCTGTAGTTTCTTAACGAAAGAAAAAGCAGAAGGTATTCTGGGAAAAGCGTTGTTCCTAGGCACACTTTTAAACGTTCGCCTTTAGCCATTCCTGTAATAAAAGTTCAATATATTTTCATATTCTATTTTAAGTAACACCACTAGCTTTTTAAGTGGTGCAGTCTTATTCCAAAATTGCAAAAAATTACTCCAGAAAATTAAATTTTGTGCAAATGCAAAAACATGTTCTAAGGTACAACAGTCATGTACCCAGGAAAAAGTATTCTATGAAGTTAAAGACTTACAATCGAGAAAAACTTGTCAATAGAATCTACTTGTTACATTATTACTATACTACACACCAGTAGTCAGTAAGTGAAATTTAATGAAGCAAAACTATTACGAAAAATCAGGGACAGGTTAGCTATTAGAAAGTAACACAGATTTCCAGTTTCAAATACGCATACAGTCGTTAAGGCCTTAAAGAAACTCATTTAATTTGCGAGTACCACATGTTTCAAGGTAAAAAACATTCTTATCTTTCAAGGTACGAGATGGCGCGCAACCGATGAAGTATGACTCAACTGTCCATATGTTATATAAATTGTTCTAAACGTATACAACATTTTACGCACCATAAAATTCTATACCTGAAGAATCAACAATATACACCGAAGAGCCAAAGAAAAGGGTACACCTGCTTATAAGGTATAGAGCCCCCGCGAGCACACAGAACTGCCGCAACACGACGTGGCATCGACTCGTCTAATGTCTGAAGTACTGCTGGAGGAAACTGACACCATGAAGCCTGCAGAGCTCTCCATAAATCCGTACGAGTACGAGGGGGTGGGGATCTCTTCTGAACAGCATGTTGCAAGGATAACCAGATGTGACCAATAATGTTCGTGTCTGGGGGGTTCGGTTGCCAGTGGAAGTGTTTAAACTCAGAAGGGTGTTCCTGAAGCCACTCTGTAGCAATTTTGGACATGTGGGGTGTCGCATTGTCCTGCTGGAATTGTCCAAGTCTGTCGGAATGCACAATGGGCATGAATGGATGCAGGTGATCAGACAAGATGCTTACGTATGTGTCACCTGTCAGAGTCGTACCTAGAGGTATCAAGAGTCCCATATCACCCCATCTGCACACGTCCCACATCATTACAGAGCCCCCACCAGCTTGAACCCTCCCCTTCTGACATGCAAGGTCCATGGATTCATGAGGTTGTTTCCATACCCGTATCTGTCCATACGCTCGGTACAATTTGAAACGATACACGTGCGACAAGGCAACGTGTTTCCAGTCATCAACAGTCCAATGGCGGTGTTGACGGGACTAGGCGAGGCGTAAAGCTTTGTGTCGTTCAGCCATTAAGGGTACAGGAGTTGGCCTCCGGCTCCGAAAGCCCATATCAATGTGTTTCGTTGAATGGTTCGCATGCTGACAGTTGTTGATGGCCCAGCACTGAAATCTGCAGCAATTTGCGGAAAGGTTGCACTTCTGTCACGTTGAACGATTCTCTCCAGTCGTCGTTAGTCCCGTTGTTGCAGGATCCTTTTCTGGCCGCAGCAATGACGGAATTTGATATTTGCCGGATTCCCTATATTCACGGTGCACACGTGAAATGGTTGTACTGGAAAATCCCCACTTCATCGCTACTTCGGAGATGCTGTGTCCTATCGCTCGTGCGCGGACTGTAACACCACGTTCAAACTCGCTTAAATCTTGATAACCTGCCACTGCAGTAATCGATCTGAGAACTGCGCCGGGCACTTGTTGTCTTATATAGGCGTTGCGGATCGCAGCGCGGCATCTGGCTGTTTACGGGCACAGAACTGTGGATTTGAATAGCCATACCTATAGCAGTCTCTGTGGCGCTTCAGTGTATTTCAAATAGCTGTAATATATTATACAGAACTTATAAAAGAAACTGTCGAAAATGGTGGAAATTGCTTATGGCAATCTCTAGAGCACATTTCCTCGTGTGATTCTAAAACCAGTCACTGGAGTGAATTACATAGTGTTTTCATTGCTACACTGTCCTCTAGGTACAACACGATCCCCTACTTGATACAAGTAGTCACTGACAAGAGAAAAACTGAACATGGATTAGGATCAGGCCCAACAATTTTCACTGACAAAAAATCAATACACGTAATGAAATATAAACTGGGAAGTGACTGTTGAAACGATCAGACAAAGTATTTTGAAATTTTAATGGGTCAGCAAAAATAAACGTATTAGATGGGAGACAACACAGACTGACAGTAAAACAACATTAGGCCCCACATTCCTTTAGCAATGCAAACCATCGCAACAGCCTAACTGAAGAACCAACGAGAAATATTAGAGTTTTGCAAAAGAAGAACTGAGTTATGGACTTTACGTGGATTAAAAATCACACAGGCATACACGGAAATGAACGTGCAGCCTAGTAGGGAAAGTAGCCACCCCGACCACGCCGGAAGTTACCTACGTCAAACGTCCAGAAACCTTCGTGAAACAAATGTCACGGAAGCTACAGACTACTAAAATGAATCATTACAAAGGACTGTTTGCCAACTATGAACCAAAGACTAGTCGTCTCAGTAACAATCTCTCCCTATTTCGCAACGAAATTCTGAACAACAGACGGCTGCAGGTGTCCATGAAGTGGAGGTAACCAAAGTATTGACCACGTGTTACTGGGGTGTAGAAAATTGGACAGACTGAGAAACATACTACTTAGAAGTGTGATTATGAAAGGAGGAAATTTGCCAATTAGGAAGAATGAACTGGTACAACTATTTTTGAAAGGCTATTATAAATTTTGTAATTCAGTAGCAATTCCAAATGTATCTGTTATGACCAAGCGAAACTACAGTCGCTCAGCCGTAAGTGTGGGTTCTTTGACTGTTCCGGGATACATAAAATATTAGTTTACTTTATTACATGAATGAGAAACGATTTACTTAACTAGACACAGTCCGTTCCCGCAGGCAAACTCATTGACTATTAAAGCATACAATTACAGCTCTTTTCTTGAAGTACAATTTAAAACATTTACGAAAGTTAATTTCCATACGGGATTTGAATAACACTTTAATACTACTCGATGATGTTGACTGCTTTAGCTGATGTCATGAACTAGGGCGGAGTGCTACCATGCTTGGATCTGTGTTCAGATCCAGTGAGGGCGCTGCTGCCCTTCCATTCATCGTTGCGGATTGCAACAAGACATCGCTATTGTCTGTGTGGTATAGATGTGAGTTGCCGACCTTGCTGAGTCACAGCGATCTTTGGACGCTACCTCAGTATGACTTTCAGTCACCATTTTTAAAGCAAACTCCATTCTAATTTTAAGCCAGTAACTGTTCTAAGCGAAATTATGCAATACTTAATGTTGAGTCTTGCCCGCACGTCTCGTGTAGGGTGCCTAAGGGATGCCTCGTTCTCGGAATGCTGTACAACAATTCATGCAAATAACATTACTAGTTTTATTTCTATAGAGCAGAATGACAATACTTAACTTGTACTTACAAAGGTGTCGCAAACCAAGGGCGACATGCAAACCAAGTCAGAGTTCATGCAAGTTTGCCACATAGTTTGTGGATCACCGATACTGAATTCGCAGCACGTTCTCCTAGGCCGTGCTATGCGCGGCGAATATTTTCCACTAATGCCGCATACTGAACGGACCTGAGAGGCCAAAGCTGGCATGAGCGGCGTTTACATTCACTTCGGTTTGAGGGCGCCCCTGTCGTGGTGCGGTCCTATTCCGCGCTCCATTGGCCGACGTCGTTTCACCGCCTTCTTTGCTCTTACGCTCTTCGTCTTCGATCCGGCGCTTGTCGTTACGCCAGAACACTTAAAATATTTTTTGTGCATTCAATAAAAGTCCTTGTTACGCAAACACATATACACTACTGGCCATTAAAATTGCTACACCAAGAAGAAATGCAGATGATAAACGGGTATCCATTGGACAAATATATTATACTAGAACTGAAATGTGATTACATTTTCACGGAATTTGGGAGCATAGATTCTGAGAAATCAGTACCCGGAACAACCACCTCTGGCCGTAATAACGGCCTTGATACGCCTGGGCATTGAGTCAAACAGAGCTTGGATGGCGTGTACAGGTACAGCTGCCCATGCAGCTTCAACACGATACCACAGTTCATCAAGAGTAGTGACTGGCGTATTGTGACGTGCCAGTTGCTCGGCCGCCATTGACCAGATGTTTTCAATTGGTGAGAGATCTCCAGAATGTGCTGGCCAGGGCAGCAGTCGAACATTTTCTGTATCCAGAAAGGCCCGTACAGGACCTGCAACACGGTCGTGCATTATCCTGCTGAAATGTAGGGTTTCGCAGGGATCGAATGAAGGGTAGAGCCACGGGTCGTAACACATCTGAAATGTAGCGTCCACTGTGCAAAATGCCGTCAGCGCGAACAAGAGGTGACCGAGACGTGTAACCAATGGCACCCCATACCATCACGCCGGGTGATACGCCTGTATGGCGATGACAAATACACGCTTCCAATGTGAGTTCACTGCGATGTCAGCACACACGGATGCGACCATCATGATGCTGTAAACAGAACCTGGATTCATCCGAAAAAATGACGTTTTTCCATTCGTGCACCCAGGTTCGTCGTTGAGTACACCATCGCAGGCGCTCCTGTCTGTGATGCGGCGTCAAGGGTAACCGCAGCCACGGTCTCCGAGCTGATAGTCCATGCTGCTAAAACGTCGTCAAACTGTTCTTGCAGGTGGTTGTTGTTTTGCAAATGTCCCCATGTGTTGACTCAGGGATCGAGACTAGGCTGCACGATCAGTTACAGCCATACGGATAAGATGCCTGTCATCTCGACTGCTAGTGATACGACGCCGTTGGTATCCAGCACGGCGTTCCGTATGACCCTCCTGAGCCCACCGATTAAATATTCTGCTAACAGTCATTGGATGTCGACCAATGCAAGCAGCAATGTCGTGATACTATAAACCGCAATCGCGATAGACTACAATCCAACCTTTATCAAAGTCGGATACGTGATGGTACGCATTTCTCGTCTTTACACGAGGCATCACAACAACGTTTCATCAGGCAACGCCGATCAACTGCTGTTTGTGTATGAGAAATCGTTCTGAAACTTTCCTCATGTCCGCACGTTGTAGGTGTCGCCACCGGCGTCTACCTTGTGTGAATGCTCTGAAAAGCTATTCATGTGCATATCACAGCATCTTCTTCCTGTCGGTTGAATTTCGCGTCTGGAGTAGCGCATCTTCGTGGTGTAGCAATTTTAATGAGCAGTAGTGTACTTTATAGCGTTAGTTTTGAGTGACTTTTTTTTAATGTGCTTACTGTTTGTGAAACAAAATATTGTCTCTTCTATTTCGGTGTAAATTCTAATACTTCGTCGATTTGTCGTTAATTTTTAATTACAATGAATATGTTTGCGGATTTTAATTCATACTCTGTATCTTGATCTCCACTAAAGCTGTAGAGGTTTCTTTTAACACTTCTCGATTTGTTTTTTTTCCGATAAATACTTGAAGTTCTTCTTCCGATAACCCTTACGGTTTTACTGCTGATACGTAAGTACGTACATTTTTTTCCGTCTTAAGCTTACTGTAATTAAAAAGTATTTTTCAGCAGATGCTCTTAGCTTTTTAACGTATGCGTATTACGTGTCACATTTTGTTATTTAGGAATTAAAACATTGTATCTTTATAAAATTGGTGCACAGTGTGTTACAGTGTTTTTGCCTCTTGTTGCATATTCTGCAGTCCAGTTCTTTCGTTGTATATGGTGCTGTATTTTCAGAATAACTGCAGAGGATGCTTTATAAATCAAAGCGAAACACTGCTGGTGAAAAATACTATCTAATTGCAGTAAGATGGATAAACCAATAATAACTGATTCTAACAGCTGCTTCGGAAGATAGCTACGCAAACAAGATTACGTACTAATTTTTGCTTTAGTTCGTACTGTGCATCGTGGTCTCCACTGCTGCTGTAGAGGTTTCTTTTTAACGATTTGATTATTTGATTTCCGTTAGACAGTTAAAGTGCTTCTCGTCATAACTGTTCCGATTTACTCCTCATACACACAAATATTCCTGACTGTACATTGCATGCTCCACTTGAGCTACAGAGCTAAAGAGTAGTTTTTCTTACCATATCTGTTTCCTTTTAAGATCGTTCTGGGTGTCATGATAGCTGCTAAAAAATATAAAGATTGTCTCACGACACTTGAGTAGTTTTGCGTCAGACAAATGTTTCTCTTATTAATCTGTGATCGCAGTCATAACTTGGATTATTTGTGTTCCCGGCGAAATAAAATTCTCGTAAGTAAAAATACTTCATATTTCGTTTTAAAATGTTGTCAAGTACAAGACGTTATAGTCGCCATATTGTTTACGTCGTCAGTCGCACGTTTGCTATACCATCGGTTTAAAGCCGACGACTAGTGAGACAGTTTCCACTTAATCCACAGCCAGCGTGTGATGAGTAGCCTCACTTAAATGAAGATTTGCAGGGGTTGGACAGAAATATGGAACCACTCTAAAAAATGAATGCATAAGCATAAATACAGATGCTTGAGAAGACTGTAGGTTGCACTGTTGACCCGTACAATGTTTTCAGTACATCGCAAGTCTCAGTCGTGGCCAGAACAGAATTCTGTGCAGTTGCAAGTGCACTATGTCGGAGCTAAATGGATGGGAACATTGAGAAATATTGGTGCTCTTATGGTGGGTGCTTTCGTAACCAAGTTGGCTGAAGTGTTTGGTGTTTCAAGAGGCATCGATCGAAGCTTTATACCAGGTACAGGGAAAGCAGAAAAACATAATCCGTTGTCTCACAACATGAACGAAAATGTGTGTTGAGTGATCCTGACAGACGGTGACTGGAGAGGACTGCGACAAAAAGTAGGACGACAGCTGCAAAAGTCGCTGGAGAATTGAATGTCGCATTCGCAAACACTGTCAGCACCAAAACAACACGAAAGGAGCTTCAGAAGCAATCATCAGTGATGAAAACGCCGGTAACAGGAAAACGTGTTGCCGAAGCCATAAAACCTGGAATGTGGAGTAAGGCAGGGAAGTTATTTGGTCGGATGAGTCGTGTTTCACAATGTTTCCGACCGACTTTACGTCCCAAGAGTGATCACTTATACGAGGGCTATTGAGAAAGTAGGGAACGTTTTGGAATTAAAAAAAACTAAGAACAAGAAATACATTTTATTACATACACTCCTGGAAATGGAAAAAAGAACACATTGACACCGGTGTGTCAGACCCACCATACTTGCTCCGGACACTGCGAGAGGGCTGTACAAGCAATGATCACACGCACGGCACAGCGGACACACCAGGAACCGCGGTGTTGGCCGTCGAATGGCGCTAGCTGCGCAGCATTTGTGCACCGCCGCCGTCAGTGTCAGCCAGTTTGCCGTGGCATACGGAGCTCCATCGCAGTCTTTAACACTGGTAGCATGCCGCGACAGCGTGGACGTGAACCGTATGTGCAGTTGACGGACTTTGAGCGAGGGCGTATAGTGGGCAACGGGAGGCCGGGTGGACGTACCGCCGAATTGCTCAACACGTGGGGCGTGAGGTCTCCACAGTACATCGATGTTGTCGCCAGTGGTCGGCGGAAGGTGCACGTGCCCGTCGACCTGGGACCGGACCGCAGCGACGCACGGATGCACACCAAGACCGTAGGATCCTACGCAGTGCCGTAGGGGACCGCACCGCCACTTCCCAGCAAATTAGGGACACTGTTGCTCCTGGGGTATCGGCGAGGACCATTCGCAACTGTCTTCATGAAGCTGGGCTACGGTCCCGCACACCGTTAGGCCGTCTTCCGCTCACGCCCCAACATCGTGCAGCCCGCCTCCAGTGGTGTCGCGACAGGCGTGAATGGAGGGACGAATGGAGACGTGTCGTCTTCAGCGATGAGAGTCGCTTCTGCCTTGGTGCCAATGATGGTCGTATGCGTGTTTGGCGCCGTGCAGGTGAGCGCCACAATCAGGACTGCATACGACCGAGGCACACAGGGCCAACACCCGGCATCATGGTGTGGGGAGCGATCTCCTACACTGGCCGTACACCACTGGTGATCGTCGAGGGGACACTGAATAGTGCACGGTACATCCAAACCGTCATCGAACCCATCGTTCTACCCTTCCTAGACCGGCAAGGGAACTTGCTGTTCCAACAGGACAATGCACGTCCGCATGTATCCCGTGCCACCCAACGTGCTCTAGAAGGTGTAAGTCAACTACCCTGGCCAGCAAGATCTCCGGATCTGTCCCCCATTGAGCATGTTTGGGACTGGATGAAGCGTCGTCTCACACGGTCTGCACGTCCAGCACGAACGCTGGTCCAACTGAGGCGCCAGGTGGAAATGGCATGGCAAGCCGTTCCACAGGACTACATCCAGCATCTCTACGATCGTCTCCATGGGAGAATAGCAGCCTGCATTGCTGCGAAAGGTGGATATACACTGTACTAGTGCCGACATTGTGCATGCTCTGTTGCCTGTGTCTATGTGCCTGTGGTTCTGTCAGTGTGATCATGTGATGTATCTGACCCCAGGAATGTGTCAATGAAGTTTCCCCTTCCTGGGACAATGAATTCACGGTGTTCTTATTTCAATTTCCGGGAGTGTACATCTGAAAGAGCGACTGACATACTACTTTTCCACATAGTCACCAAACACATTGAGGCACTTAACATAGCGGTGGACAAGCTTTGAAAGACCTTAGTCGTAAAATTCTGCCGCCTGAGACTTCAGCCAGTGAGTCACGCCCGCCTGGAGTTTCGCTTTTGAGTGACAATTTCAAACAACAAAGTCTGTGAAACTTTTGGAAAAGAAAGCAAAAGCTCCGTAACTGTGAAGCGACGGTTTTCGCGAATCGTTTCATCAACTTCAGCGACGAGATCTTCAGTCACAATGCTCGGGCGTCCACTCTTCTCTTCATCATGAACGTTGGATCAGCTATTTTTAAACCGATTGCTCCATTTCCGGACGGAACATTCACTCATTGCGTTGCTTCCGTACACTTCCACAGTTCACAATAAATTTCTATAGGTTTTAGGTTGTTCGCCAACAAAACCCGTATCGCAGACCGTACCTCACAACTGGCGGGATTTTCGATTGAAGCGCGCATTTCAGATTCAAATATCGAAAAAACCAGACGTGTAGAGGTGTGCCCGCTGTCACGGATGGAGGCAGAATGAGCTGCCGAGCACGCTCATACCAAAATATACGCGATCGGCGCACGCCTGGCGGCGTCAGATGGAAACGTTTCCATACATTCTGAATAGCCCTCGTATTGCGTTTTAAAATGTGGTTTCTAAAGGATGGAGTGTTCGGTGATGATTTGCGCAGCCATATTGTATTCCGTGGGCACCATGGGTTCTGTGCAAGGCCACATTACTATCGAGGATTATGTGACCATTCCAGCTGATCAGATCCATGGTGTGGTACTTTGACCGTCCCCCAATGGTGGTGCTGTGTTCCAAGAAGACTGGGTGGCTGTTCACAGAGCCCATGTAGACGAGAACGTGTTTTCTGAGCACGAGGATGAATTATCGCATAGGCCCTGATCACCACAATCATCAGATTAATGTGTCTTTGTAGCCCACTTTGGAGACGAGGAGTCGTGATCACTGACGACGTCCGTCATTATTAGCTGAACTTGCAATTGTTTTGCTGGAGGATTGGTATAAGATTCCCTCGGTTCCCATACAGCAGCTGTAGTTCTCCATTTCCAGACGACTGGAAGATTCTTTGCATGCCAGCTGCTTTCCTACACCATATTAGGCATATTAATGTGTTATGCTCTTCGTGTTTCATATTTTTGCACGCAACCTGTAAATGACTGATGATGCGCCTGTCGGTTTAAAAGCGGTAACTGCGCATTTTTTTTTTTAAATTAATAGAATTTGTAACATCGGGTGGTAGTTTTTCAACTTTTTGTAAGAATTAAAGCGTATCTTGGACAGCCACGGTCCCCGATGTCAATTTTCCACAAATTCGCTATTTGATGAGACTTTGTAACCCCCTTACGCTCACCCCATTATTAATCGGTCAGTACGATAATGTGACAGCGATCGCGTATGCGAAATGAACTTGATTCTGGACAAGGTTATAGTCACTGGTTAGTGGAAACAAGTGTACAACAAGTTATTCTAATGAATAACTTATTCTACAGCTACACTTTTAATTTATTTGGGTTTGGTTTAGTGCTTAAAACATAAGCATCACTCATATAAAGCGCGAAACGAAAAGAGGTACCATATGTGTCAAAGTATCCACAACAAATCTAATAGAGGTAATAATTAATACGGTCACCAATCCCATTGGACAATGTCGGTTCAAATGGTTCAAATGGCTCTGAGCACTATGGGACTCAACTGCTGTTGTCATAAGTCCCCTAGAACATAGAACTACTTAAACCTAACTAACCTAAGGACATCACACACATCCATGCCCGAGGCAGGATTCGAACCTGCGACCGTAGCGGTCGTGCGGATCCAGACTGTAGCGCCTTTAACCGCTCGGCCACTCCAGCCGGCGGACAATGTCGGTTCACCCAACTGATGAATACTGCGGATAGCAATGAATACCTAACCCTTCGGTTGTGTATGCGATAACAGAAGCTTGAGACACGTTTCTGACAAGACAACACGTTACGAAATAATAATATATATAGATAGCTGTTGTCTTCTATCATTTATACTCAGATATATTAATATGGAGGAAGATATTTAAAGTCGCTATTAAAAAGGAAATGATTGACTGGGGGTTTTGTTACGACAGTAATTTACGGAACCTAAGGTTAACGTTCACTTACGTACACTAGTTTTCTGAATATGGTAAGTTACGTATTTTCAACAGATTGTAGTTACTATGAAAATTTACTGGATCAACAGATTAACAACGCCGAAATACAAACCAAATAAGTACACTGTAGTGTTATTACAAATGATACCGAGATGAAATATCTGAACTTTATTTAGTTTTTCCTGTGATTTGAAATTCCCAGAATTACGTTAATTTTAGGTTACTTCACTTTACTTTGTGTTCACTCAATTAGCAGGAGTGACATTGCCTCTGAACATTATTGAACAACACTATAAACTTACTGAGGCTTCGTTATTACTTTCACCAATCTTTGTAACACATTAACAAAACTGAAAATGATAGTTTTTTTATTACTTTTCTTTTAGCTATTCAGACAACAATATTGCGGTTTCAGTAACTGGGAAGGAATGGGACGCAAAGTAGATGACAATGACTAAGGATAATGACAAGGTAAGCTACCTTTAGAAATTACGTACAACGCATACATTGAAATAAAATTCACTGATAATGTCTCTGAGTAATGCATCACAAAGTTTCTAACAAGAAGGAAATAAAACAACTTTACAGCTCGTTGCAGGTGTTAAGTCGTCGTCTTCGTTCTCGTCTGCAGTGCTCCTACTACTCCGTGTAATACCGCAGGCACACCTCGATTCACAATGAAGAATTACGCGGCAGGATCTTGGTGTTACTGGAGCCCCTCACGTCTGCCAACACTCGCCTTGAACTTGCTGTCTCGCTAGTAACAACTGCGCCTCAAATACGCCAGACTGTTCATGCCACTTGACTCTATTCACCCTCACGTATGACAGCCAAGCGAGTCTCCAGCGCAACTCCGCTCTGGCAGCGTCCAGAGACAGCGCTCCTATACAAGTCTTTGCTCTCGGCCAACGATATTGCTTTTCTTAACTTTCGCTAACGGCATTAATCCAGAACAGTTACACCACAATGGTGGTTGGTTGGTGGTTGGTGTGGTCTTCAGTCCTGAGACTGGTTTGATGCAGCTCTCCATGCTACTCTATCCTGTCCAAGCTTTTTCATCTCCCAGTACCTACTACAACCTACATCCTTCTGAATCTGCTTAGTGTATTCATCTCTTGGTCTCCCTCTACGATTTTTACCCTCCACGCTGGCCTCCAATACTAAATTGGTGATCCCTTGATGCCTCAGATTATGTCCTACCAACCGATCCCTTCTTCTGGTCAAGTTGTGCCACAAACTTCTCTTCTCCCCAATCCTATTCAATACTTCCTCATTAGTTATGTGATCTACCCATCTAATCTTCAGCATTCTTCTGTAGCACCACATTTCGAAAGCTTCTATTCTCTTCTTGTCCAAACTATTTATCGTCCATGTTTCACTTCCATCCATGGCTACACTCCATACAAATACTTTCAGAAATGACTTCCTGACACTTAAATCTATACTCGTTGTTAACAAATTTCTCTTCTTCAGAAACGCTTTCCTTGCCATTGCCAGCCTACATTTTATATCCTCTCTACTTCGACCATCATCAGTTATTTTGCTCCCCAAATAGCAAAACTCCTTTACTACTTTAAGTGCCTCATTTCCTAATCTAATTCCCTCAGCATCACCCGACTTAATTAGACTACATTCCATTATCCTTGTTTTGCTTTTGTTGATGTTCATCTTATATCCTCCTTTCAAGACACTGTCCATTCCATTTAACTGCTCTTCCAAGTCCTTTGCTGTCTCTGACAGAATTACAGTGTCATCGGCAAACCTCAAAGTTTTTATTTCTTCTCCATGAATTTTAATACCTACTCCGAAGTTTTCTTTTGTTTCCTTTACTGCTTGCTCAATATACAGATTGAACAACATCGGGGAGAGGCTACAACCCTGTCTTACTCCCTTCCCAACCACTGCTTCCCTTTCATGTCCCTCGACTCTTATAACTGCCATCTGGTTTCTGTACAAATTGTAAATGGCCTTTCGCTCCCTGTATTTTACCCCTGCCACCTTTAGAATTTGAAAGAGAGTATTCCAGTCAACATTGTCAAAAGCTTTCTCTAAGTCTACAAATGCTAGAAACGTAGGTTTGCCTTTCATTAATCTTTCTTCTAAGATAAGTCGTATGGTCAGTACTGCCTCGCGTGTTCCAGTGTTTCTACGGAATCCAAACTGATCTTCCCCGAGGTTGGCGTCTACTAGTTTTTCCATTCGTCTGTAAAGAATTCGTGTTAGTATTTTGCAGCTGTGACTTATTAAACTGATAGTTCGGTAATTTTCACATCTGTCAACACCTGCTTTCTTTGGGATTGGAATTATTATATTCTTCGTGAAGTCTGAGGGTATTTCGCCTGTTTCATACATCTTGCTCACCAGATGGTAGAGTTTTGTCAGGACTGGCTCTCCCAAGGCCGTCAGTAGTTCCAATGGAATGTTGTCTACTCCGGGGGCCTTGTTTCGACTCAGGTCTTTCAGTGCTCTGTCAAACTCTTCACGCAGTATCAGATCTCCCATTTCATCTTCATCTACATCCTCTTCCATTTCCATAATATTGTCCTCAAGTACATCGCCCTTGTATAGACCCTCTATATACTCCTTCCACCTTTCTGCTTTCCCTTCTTTGCTTAGAACTGGGTTTCCATCTGAGCTCTTGATATTCATACAAGTGGTTCTCTTCTCTCCAAAGGTCTCTTTAATTTTCCTGTAGGCAGTATCTATCTTACCTCTAGTGAGATAGGCCTCTACATCCTTACATTTGTCCTCTAGCCATGCCTGCTTAGCCATTTTGCACTTCCTGTCGATCTCATTTTTGAGACGTTTGTATTCCGTTTTGCCTGCTTCATTTATTGCATTTTTATATTTTCTCCTTTCATCAATTAAATTCAATATTTCTTCTGTTACCCAAGGATTTATACTAGCTCTCGTCTTTTTACCTACTTGATCCTCTGCTGCCTTCGCTACTTCATCCCTCAAAGCTACCCATTCTTCTTCTACTGTATTTCTTTCCCCCATTCCTGTCAATTGTGCCCTTATGCTCTCCCTGAAACTCTGTACAACCTCTGGTTCTTTCAGTTTATCCAGGTCCCATCTCCTTAAATTCGCAGCTTTTTGCAGTTTCTTCAGTTTTAATCTACAGGTCATAACTAATAGATTGTGGTCAGAGTCCACATCTGCCCCTGGAAATGTCTTACAATTTAAAACCTGGTTCCTAAATCTCTGTCTTACCATACACCAGAATACAAAACAATTTATACAGACATCAGCGGGTATCACATTTTTACTTAACAAAAGATTTACAGATCAAAGCAAGTACGTACATAACACATTGACGGGGAAAAAATCACAACACTAAAAAACTAATTTTACGGTGTAAAAGACAGCTTGAAGACGTTTTGGTGATGTCTATTCAAATTTCGCATCAGGCGCATAAGAATGGCGCTTCTAGCGCCCCTATGAGGACGCAAATCAAGTTCGCTTTAAATACGCGGTGTAACGGTCATGGGCGTTAGTTACCTTTGAGACTGGAGGTGGTGAGTTGATATTAGTTAGGAATGTTATTAAGGCGACAAAGACGCCATTATCAACACGTCACTGAGCTTGAATGAGGTCGTGTAATAGGGCTACGAGAAGCTGGCTGTTTCTCCCGCGATGTTGCAGGACTTGGCAAGAACGCAGCTACTGTACATGAATGCCGCTAGCTGTGCTCACGAGAATGAACGGTCGCAAGAAAACCGGGCTCCAGACGGCCACGTAACGCCACCGAGAGGGAAGACCATCGTGTTCGGCGTGGCGCTCTGACGCATCGTAGTGCATTTGCAGCAGCAATTTATCAGCAGTGTCGAAACGAACTGTTACAAATCGGTTATTTCAAAGACAGCTTCGAGCCAGACGCCCTGTAGCGTGCATTCCATTCACTCCAAACCACCACCATTTGCGACTTCTGTTGTGTCAACCTGCACTGATTGGAGGGCAAGGTGGAAGTCCGTAGTGTGTTGTGATGAAGGCTCGTTTGCGTAGGAGCCAGTAATGGCCCGGATTTGAATGCGCGCCACGATTCGTATTGCGCGCCACAGGCTACACAGCCAATCACAAGCCGCGCAGAGCCACCGCAGCGGCTAACAAGGGGAGGCCGCCAATTGTGAAATTCAGATTCGATTCATACTGCGCAAAATAACAGCTCATGGCTAGAGGTGTAATGTGGCAAAGCACCAAGATGCACTTCTCAGCTGTTGTCGAGAAAATCGACAGTTAAAAGAAACCGTTGCGGTGAAATACTCTCTACGACTAATAATTTCCTGCAGCGTCGTGGCGCAGCGGTAAGCGCTCGATTTCGTAATTCGAAGATCGCCGGTTCGAATCTTGCGCTATGTAATTTTTTTAAATTATTAGTTTTTTGTAATTCAAATATATATATATATATATATATAAACTATTACTGAATTGTTATGCATGTTGGTGAAGGCGGATCGCTCTCCAATTGTACCGCCTCCATTTTTCCGTTTGTTTAACAGGGTGTACCAAAACTCTCCCGTCCGCACTGATTTTCGACGATGTTATAAGTTGCGCTAGGGACCGCATCCACCTTCTTTCGAAGTTAGCAGGCAACTACGCTGTTATGCGGCGGCTCGTTTCGGCCCATTCAACATCTGTCCTTCAAGTGTAACGAGCGAGTAACGGAGTTTATGTTTCATACCTGCCACAGCAAGTTTGTGTTCGTGGGGTCTCTATTCTAATTCGAACGTTTGACTTACGTTATACGTATTCGTTTCGGAATATCGTTTCTACGTCTTCCGTTAACTATACGTGGTTAACATTATGAAGATAATTAATAACATTTGTGAAATATAACTTTGTTTGCGGAAAACATAATGATGTTCGAAGTCGCCAGTTTTTCCACGACAAACGACTTTCAACAACTTATTATATGCATAATTGTTGCAACTGATTGAATTACAAAAAACAAATACTAAAAAAAAAAAAAACGTTGCATGGTGCGAGAATCGATCCGGCGACCTTCGGATTACGAATCCGACCGCTTACCGCTGCACCACGACGGTGTAGAAAATTAGTAATCGTAGAGAGTACGTCACCGCAACGGTTTCTTTTATCTGTCGATTTTCTCGACAACGGCTGAGAAGTGCATCTTGGTGCTTTGCCACATTATACCTCTGGCCATGAGCTTTTATTATGCGCAGTATGAATCGAATCTGAATTTCACAATTGGCGGCCTCCCCTTGTAAGTCCCGCTCAAGGTCACCCGCCTAGCGAGCAACCAACTTATAAGTCAAATTTGTTTTTAATTTAAAAAAAAAAAATAATCTCACGGGATAGATAAGGATGGTTCTCGGGTAGGACAAATTTTGTTGTCTGTAATACAACATACAATCACCATTGATTTTTATTTTTCAATTTCCATTACCAATCTTGGCCCATATAAACACGTACTCATCGCCATTCAATTTCTTCTTCCTTCGGGTACTCAAAATAAATGGCATACTCGCAAGAACTGTACCATAAGGCTGTTTAGCCAAAAGTCCTGTTGTCTCTGCTACACTCCATGTCTCCCATGTCAAAATATTTCCATCTGGAAAGGCTTCAAGGCCACCATAATCTGCATGGTTGTCCCATACAACAGCAAGCGTAAGCCATGTACTACCTCCAAAAACTGATTGTACATCACATGTAACGTTCAGATGCAGTCCACGAAACACATTTGGACCTCCAATCAATTGTTGTTTATTAAACTTTCCAGCCAAATCAATGTCAATAGCCTTCAAACTGCGATACACAGGAACGCTGCGCCGCCAGCGACGACGCCATGCACGTCGCCGAGGCATTGCTGTGGCACGTTAACACAAGTGTCGGTTAGAAGGAGGCGAGGTGAGGGCCTGCGACCGACCTGTCTGCGCGCTGGACGCACTGGACCCACACCTGGAGTTTAGGTCTAGGATGCGATCTCGTATAACACCGGGAGCACTCTCGTGGTTATGCACTGCAGTCCGACATAAAATTTCTAGAATGAGATTTTCACTCTGCAGCGGAGTGTGCGCTGATATGAAACTTCCTGGCAGATTAAAACTGTGTGCCCGACCGAGACACCTTTGCCTTTCGCTGGCAAGTGCTCTACCAACTGAGCTACCCAAGCACGACTCACGTCCCGTCCCCACAGCTTTACTTCCGCCAGAGAGGTTCGCAGGAGAGTTTGGAAGGTAGGAGACAAGGTATTGGCGGAAGTAAAGCTGTGGGGAAGGGACGTGTGTCGTGCTTGTGTAGCTCAGATGGTAGAGCACTTGCCCGCGAAAGGCAAAGGTCCCGAGTTCGAGTCTCGGTCCAGCACACAGTTTTAATCTGCCAGGAAGTTTCAGAAAATTTGTACGTTAGTCTGGTGTGCCGCCATTTAGGAACAATATTGCAGGAGGTGTTTTATAACAGGACAGCGCTCGCCCACATACCGCTGTTGTAGACCAATTTGCTCTACAGGGTGTCCACACGCCTCCTTGGCCTGCTCGATCACCAGATCTGCCTCCAGTCGAGCCCAAGTGGAACATCATCTGACGACATCTCCAGCATCGTCCACAGCAGGCATCATCTACCCCTGTATTCACCGACCAAGTGCAACAGGCACGGAACTGCGTGCCACAGAGTTACATAAGGCACCTGTACAAGACAATGAAAGAACGTCTGCATGTTTGGTTTCAACACCCGAGCCGTTACAACGGTTATTCATGTACTAGCATTTCACATTTGCAATGGATAATCTCGCGGTTACATTAACCTGTCGTCTTGTAATGTTAATCACTTAAATATGTCACATAGTCAAATGTATTCCCGAAGTGTCATTACTCTACATTAATTATGGATTGGCATTGCGATTTTTTTTCTGTCAGTGTATTTACGATGAACATAACCGTAGCTCCATAGAGATCGAAATGACATTTCATTATTAGAGCTTTTCCCATCGATGCATGCAAGAAAATATAAATCTTCATGTCACACTCATCCAAGCGCAAAAATCACTGTCTTCTGTAAGAACGTCTCAATCTCCCACTTTAGAATTGATCTTACTTTGAACATTATATCCTGCCATACTGATCCAAGTGAAAAACCACATTATGACCTTTAAGGTTTCAAGTTGTGCCTTTAATTGAGTACGAAAGCTGTGGTCCTCCATGTGCAAAATATTACTATGATTGTGACTTACAGTTTGGAGTTCGTGTAACTTGTAGTGCGCCACCCTTTAGATACCCTTAATTCGTAGGAGGTATACTGTACGAGCAGGCTCTAACAGCACAGCACTACGTAGGTGAAAAGCGACGTCGGACAATTTAGCTCACTCTCGCAATATTACATTAAGTTGTCCTGGCAGGACCTTGCCTACACTCAATGTAATCAGCGTGACTTGAAATAATCGTATGTGCTAACACAACGACATCACACTAAAATCATAGTATAGCTCGATACGACATCACTGTGTACAAAAGGGTGGCCACGACAATACTTCCTTTAGTATTATGTGGGGTCAGTGATAGCTATCTGCATATTAAGTACAACAACGCGTCTGACTATTAGCGTTCACTACGTTCGAAAGATAAACTACCACCAAAGCAGTCACCAGGCAAATACTATACGCGAGAAACTTCCCCAATAACAGCAATCTATATTGAAGCTTACTCTGTGTACCCTGACAACAGAACTAAACACTTTCTGGGTCTAGTTTAGCAGGGGATACAACCCGTCGGCTTTGACCAATGACGTCAGAATTGGCCAGAGATCATGTATTATAAAGTTGAAAGAGCTGAGAAGAATGTTCAGAAACAAAGGAATGCAAGAAAGAAAAACTGCATTTCACATATTTAAGGGCCAGTAGTATTTTCACGTTAATGATATCGCATGTTTGTATCTTAGTATTTCTCCGCAAAATACAATGGAAAGACATGATTGAAATATATTACTAGCAAAGAATACATCACCTTACAAGTATGTCAGTTGTATCTCGAAAGTCTTTCGAACTGTATTGCTTAAGTGCAGTACGGGATACAAGTTCAGTGTAGTCGATTTCTTAGTTTCAACTAGCAATGCTGTCCTGTTGTTCACTTGAACTATGTATCCCCTGCTTCACTAAACCGCAAATGAAACACCCGATAGAAATTAAAAGCTCATTCGAAGTGTGTTGCTTAAATACGGTACGGAATACGAGTTTGTCGTAAGTCGATTTCTTCGTTTTCACTAGCATTACTTTCCTGTTCTTCGCTTGAACAATGTATGCTCCGCTTCAGTAAACCCTAAGTGGAATACGGGAAACAAATTGTAGATGTGTTGTTTATTTCGTCTCCGCTATTACTAACAGTCTTTTCTTACGTACATATCAGTACTACTGATGACAGAAGGACCTACGTATGTAATATATGTATACCAGACTTCCGTTGGCCTCTATATATGTACACTGGTAACGAAAAGGTGGAAATAGAAGGACGTTACATTTGCAAACTGATCCTCAATTGAACTACCCGGAGACAAAAAGGCGACACATGTACAATTTGTATCCTGTACTTCACTATGGGGTACAGTTTCCTTGTAGCCTTTGACGCTAATAGTATCCCATTCGTTACGTGAGCTATATAGCTATAAGCAACATTTCTATCTTGCTCGCCAATTGATATATATAGTGTCAGTGTAAATGCGAAGTGAAGGATGGGATACAAATTTTCATTGTGTCGTCAGTGTAAAGGCGAAGTGAAGGACGGGATACAAATTTTAGTTGTGCCGGGGGTTTTGCCTGTGATATAGCAAGTACACAATCGAAAATATCGTACTGATACTAGTGCTGGGAAACGAAAGAAGATCGACAGCTGAGAAATTTCTATTACGTACTTCACAACACGAAAATACACATATTGGTGGAATAAAACTGTGAAATATGTGAAAATAGTGAAATACAGTGAAAGGAACAAATGGAAAAGTGAACTTACCACACGGAAATATCGAGGAATAACCGAAGCTCGCCTAGACAGACAGTAACGAAAATTACGTACCCACAAACAGACAAATCCATTCCTATAAACGAAAATAAGACACTAAAAATTGTTCTACAATAACAAACTAATACTCCAAATTACCTCAATATCATTGCGAATAATTATTTTAATGTACAATGATAGTGTTTATCCGGAACACAGAACTGTTTTATTACCTATGCCTCAAAGTGAAGACAGTACTATCTCTGACTAAAGTATGACGTCATTGGTCAAAGCTGACGGGTTGTATCCCCTGCTTCACTAGACCCCACTTTCTTAACCAGATATGCACCAGAAACGATAACGTACGTATATAACTGATGAATGCGTCATAAAGATCCGTTGTGTCTTGTAGTTGCTCCTCTTTTAAAGCTTCAACGAATAATCGTATACACATTCAGTCAGTCTGAAAGTTATAAATTTTTACTTAACTTGGAGAATACGTTCACAAAGCGAAGATATAATTTAATATTGTTTATCTTTCGTTGGAAATCAACGATAACCTCTATACGTAGCGCCTTCCTACAACAATATCCTTGACTCAATTGAAATTTGTTTGTGATAAACTATTTTGTTTATCTCATCCCTTCACACTTAAGGGGCTCCGGAAAGGCTCAAAATCATGAAAAGTTCAATTTTTACTTTTTTGCGTTTGCTGAATCTGCAGACTATTACCTTTTAATAGATATATAATTTATTCAATTCTGAAGACTACAACTATTTTTAAATTTTTTTTGAAATTTGTTCTACATGGACGTGACCCACTGTAGCGCTGTTAAACTGCTGTCAAATGGTGTTATTATTAACGTCCGTGTTCATCAAGTACATTTTAGTGATATGAGATAAAGTATGTGTTGTGGCTAACCTGTGATGGTTCAATATATATCGCTGGTGTGATTGTCGATTGTTTCATGTTTATTTACTCTGTCTTTATCTCGAAAATATTCGTAATTAATTCTGTTTCTTGAGTCTCTGTTTTGTTGAAGTATAATAATGAGTAAAAGTAAAGTTATTAGAAATCCTCTGAAGGCTTTTAAGAAAAGGAGAAATGTTGGAAAGCCAAAGGTATGTGTTATTACTGTAAACAATAAAGACGATAACCAAGTGAGTGAACCTAACCTCTCAAGTACACCTGCCCATAGCAGTCAAAGTGGGAAAGAAAATACTTCACAGAAGAAGCTTGGTGCAATGAGTGAAAACTATGAATTTTTTATGGGCGAATCGGATGTGAATGAAATATTTGATATGTCGGTTCTCAAAGGAATTTTTTCAAACTGTGTAAGATGTATTCATTGTAGTGAAGTTGGTCTGGAACTCTCCATAATAAAGCACGTAGGACTTGCTAGTGAAATACAACTGAAATGTGATAAGTGTTCATACATGACCACCTTTTGGAACAGTGTTGCAGTAACTGCAACTGAAGAAAATGGTAGCAAAATCTACGAACACAACATTAGATTTGTTTATTCCTTGCGTTCAGTTGGTAAGGGTGCTACTGGAGGTGCAATGTTCTGTGGCATCATGAATCTTCCAAATCCGCCAACCAAGTTTACGACCTATAATAAATTAATAGGGTCTAAAGTAGAAGATGTCTGTATAGAATCTATGAAGAACGCTGTGGAAGAGGCAGTAATGGAAAATAATGGTAACAGAGATTTGACTGCAGCGTTCGATGGTAACTGGCATAAACGGGGACACACATCTCTTCATAGTGTAGTATCTGCCACAAGTATGTATACAGGGAAAGGTTTGGATGTAGCAGTAATATCAAAGTATTGTAGATGTCCACAAAAATATAAAGGTACACATGAAAATAATTGCAAAGCTAACTATAGTGGCAGTAGTGGAGGAATGGAAGTGGCTGGTGTTGCCGGTATATTCCAGCGTTCTGAGGCGTGTGATAAAGTGCGATATGTTAATTACCTTGGTGACGGTGATTCTAAAAGTTTCAAACATGTTCAAGGACTGAAGCCCTATGGTGATGATGTTGTAGTGCAGAAATTTGAGTGTATTGGACACGTACAGAAGCGAATGGGAACAAGACTTCGGCGACTGAAAGCTTCGTACAAAAAACAAAAACTCAGTGATGGTAAAGGGTTGGATGGGAAGGGAAGGTTAACTGACAGTGTAATTGACAAAATACAGAACTATTATGGAATGTCTATTAGGCAAAATACACAAAGTGTCGACGAAATGAAGAAGGCTGTTTGGGCTCTTTTTTTTCATACTTCTTAAACCGATGAAAATCCTCAACATAGCTTGTGTCCCAAAGAAGAAGAAGACAGTTGGTGTAAATATAACAAAGGATTGCTAACTGGTGAAGTGTACACTCATAAGCATAGTCTGCCTCGTGCAATAATGGAGGTGATAAAACCTATTTTCAGAGACTTAGCAGCACCTGAACTGTTGAAAAAGTGTATTCACGGAAAAACTCAAAACCCCAATGAAAGTGTAAATAGTGTTATATGGTCGAGAATCCCCAAGACTTTATTCGTTGGAATAGAAACACTTCACTTTGGTGTGTATGATGCTGTTGCGACTTTCAATGATGGCAACATTGTAAGGTGCAAGGTATTTAGCAATATGGGAATGAAGATAGGTTCTAACATGGTACGAGCGAGACAAGGAACGCCTTTGGGCTGCAGACAGGGCTGTAAAGAGTCTAGAAATACAAGCAGGAGTAAACAGGAGGAGGAACAAGAGGAAGCTGGAGGAGGAGTTTGCAGAGGATGAAGATAATCCATCCTATGGACCTGGAATGCACTAAAAAGTTAATCCAATCTTTGTCGCTAGATTCCCAAACCTTTTATTTTCTCATACTAATTACATGTTTTCTAAGGATCTTCTAAACATATTTGTTTCAAACTTTCAGTAAATGTTACTCAGTACCTTTTGCATAATTTAACACAGCCTTTTTCAAAAAAACTGTATATTTTTGAATATATAAATAAAAAATTGCAAAAAAATGTTGTGAATTTTCATTATAATTGAAAAAAAAATCATCTTTAATAACTGAACTAAAATTTTGTAAAATCCCTGTGTTAAGTTGTAGCCCATATTCCAATAAATAATCTGTAAAAACTTCAACTTCCTACCTCAAATACTTTGTGAGGAAAGATGTAATTTATAAGCGTTATTTTAACATTGCAAGTATAGGGCGTTCCGGAGCCCCTTAAATGGAATAACTTGTCATCTATAATTAATCACTTTTCAATAAAAAGTAAACTTGCTTTACCTATCTAAATAAAGATTAATTATCTTTCTTCCTTTGCAAATTATTACCATAAAAATACTACTTCTCTTTAATTTCTTTTTTAGCCACTTGCTACTTATTACAGTCTTCAGAAAGACTCACGAAGTAGTTGGGCTATATTATTTTATTTTTTATTGCAACGAAAAGCTCATATTAACATTGAATCAATAACAACAGAACTATTATATATAATCAAAGAATAAACAATCTGTTCCTTGTGCGCGCCGCCACAGAATAATGCTATCCTTCACTGTGCGTCTACGGATGTTCTGCTGGCGACTCCCACACTTTGAACTTTGATTATATCAATATTCCAGTCTTTTACTTTATTGGCCTTTGGATTTACTTTATTCCGAAAAAAATATATTCAAGATATTAATGTGCTTTGAAGGAAGACTTTAACTTTTTGTAATATTTTAGTGATAAAGGACAAGACGGGTATTGACTTTTTCAGTTTACAACCGTGAATGCTTTAGTTGCTGCAATTAATTTTTAACAGTTACAAATCAGCGTTTTACTTTTTGAGTGCTGGTTCTGTGTTCTAAACCCCACTAAACGGAAATATAATTTAAAAAATCAAACAAAAAACCTAAATATCACAGTCATTTTTCAACTACATGAACCTCAAATAATAATCAAACATAGCTGAGGTGTTGACTTCCGCAACTCATTAATATTTAAAACCCAAAATTCATAACTCAGCACTCGGTGATCTCTTTTAGAGAGAATTAGCGTGTTCTCTAATAAATGATTCCTGATTTGTCGTTTAGGTACAAGGGGAAAAGCTGTCAAATTCTCAGCAAACTTCCGACTGTTTCTCCATAAATAGCTATTACGTATGACGACCGTTCTCTTTAATACAGACTACACATTCATTTCATCCAACTACATTTCCGCAATTTACTGTATTATGACGCTCACGCTGAAGTCTCACACTAAATCCCAACCAAATATCGCTAAGTCACTATTCCTCAGTGCTTGCGTACACCTATACAGAACAATCACAAAATGCAATGCAACGCTACTATCCCTCAGTGCGTGCTTTAATCCTCAACCACAAAATAACAAAACGACTTCGTGTGAACCCGTCTCTTCACGTACACGATCCAAAGGAAAATCTGACAAAAATGTTGAAACACGGTTCGCCTATCATCGCGTGGCTATTAAGCAGGACAACGCACCATTAATCAGAAATAGGAGAAAGAAAGCAGAGCTTTTTCCATGCCTCTACCGAAATCGGCGAAATAATCATTTTCTATACAAGCCGATAATCTTCTTAAAATATCTTTCTAAACAACTTAGAACTGCTTTGATCACACCTGAGTTCTATCCCCATTGCAGACTATTTCACATATCGAACGTGAGAGCCGATCTTATCACACTCCTGAGATAATCTCTCGAGGCTCACTACTCGAACAATACTCAGACACTACTACTGAAATTCTAAAAGGATAAACCAAGAGCCTTTTTCTGCGAACAGGCATATCACGCTAATTCTCTCTTTAACGACAGGTGTTTCTTCTTAGCTGCCGTCGGCAAACGTTCGTAGAGTCCGGCTGCATAGTGGTTGTTATCTTTGCCGCACGCCGCGGTTCAGCAGTTGGCAGGGCGTAGCAAACATTTAACGAAAAAATATAAGAAAACTATACAACAACTTAACAAACTCTTCATTCTCCTAGCACATAAGGAATCGATAACAAGTTGAGGCGATACAAGCAAGCGATGCACTTTCTTCGGGATGAAGACGGTTTGGAAAAGTACAAACTTGTTATATTAGATTAAAAATAGGTGCTTACTTTTTATAACAATGATCTTGTACATATTTCATAGAACTGACTATACAGTAACTTTTCGTCTGGTGACAAAATAAGTTAATTCCTACGTCAAAGTAAACTGCGTCGTGTCCGTTATCTTTTAGTTTCGACAGTGTTCATGTTCTCTTTGGTTTCGACAATATAGAAAAAAATATAAAGCGACTGATTTCAAAATGGTTCAAATGGCTCTGAGCACTATGGGACTAAACTGCTGTGGTCATAAGTCCCCTAGAACTTAGAACTACTTAAACCTAACTAACCTAAGGACAGCACACAACACCCAGCCATCACGAGGCAGAGAAAATCCCTGACCCCGCCGGGAATCGAACCCGGGAACCCGGGCGTGGGAAGCGAGAACGCTACCGCACGACCACGAGATGCGGGCCGACTGATTTCAATTCAAATGAAACTGACATCTGCTACGCCGCCGGAATTCCATACCTGCACCGGCTAGGACAGTAAAGTTAACAGCCTACATAAAGATGCAAGACGTAAAGAAAACCTTAAATCTGTTCCACTAGTTCATCATTGCTTCTATTATTTCCACATGTACCCAAAAGTGGAAGGAGCGATGAAGCCCAGGGCGATGAAAACATGCTATCCTCCGGATTTCGAGACGAGTAAGTTTGACTACCTCCTCAGATCTTCAGTGCTTCGATGTAACTCAACTGTAGTTATTTGTCTCTGCCAAAGTGATCCAACTGATTTGCCTAATGCAGAAACCGGATTTTTTGTATCTTCCAGTAAACATATTTCAACAATTCTTAAAAAAATTATTGTATCATTTTAGTCAACATTCGATTAGCGATTAAACCATAAAAATGACCCATTTCCTTGAAATATTTCCCTAGTTTTCTCGAAATGTTGAGAATGCCACTTGGATCAGTGTGGTTCTGCTGACGCCGACTGGCAAAACACTTTACGTACCACAACCGTATCGTCGTGTCACAATGTGAAGTGGGTGGGTGGGTGACTGATGATGGAGGACGGGGCAGCCACTGTTGACTTATCGGCGGGCACACACAGTGCGGAGAACGGCGTCGCCCCCGCTGTGTCGCAGGTCACACGCCAGGCAAACAAGGCCCGGCCGTCGCCGGTAATACGCCTGCCGCCTTCCCGTTTACAGTGAGCCATTACGGAGCCACAGGACGCGACTTTAGTGCTGCCCCACCGCCGCCGCCGCCTAACTGCCGCGCCGCCCCCGGCACCGGGCCCTAATGCCGCCCACACAATGCGCGCCGTACGTCAGCCTCCTCAGGAACCATGCAATATCGCCGCCTGAGGCAGCAGGCTGCGTCCAGCTGCGGCCGCGCTGCCCCGCTGCTGCCCTGCGCCGAGCGGGTAGCAGAGCCTGCAGGCGCACACTTTGTCTCCTCACTCACATGCGGATTGGCTGAGGTGGCTGCCCGTTGTCGTTTACATGCGAAGGACGTCACCGAAATTTCACGAGTATATTTGTACATTTACTGATTACTGAGTAAAAGAAAAGGACAAAAAGATGATTTTTGCAGATGATATGGTAATATGGGGTTATAAAGAGGTAGATGTACAGCTACAGCTTGATGTGTGGAGGGAAATAGTGAAAAGGTATGGATTAAAAATAAATAAAGATAAGAGTGAGGTAATGGTATTTGGAAGAGAGAAAGGGATCAACGGAAATATTACCTTGAATGGAGAACCCCTGAAAGTGGTAGAAAGTTTCACTTATTTAGGGATGGAAGAATAACTAACGAAATTAATAGGAGGTTACAGAAGGGAGGCAATTTCTACCAAACAATAAAACACCTGATTTGAAATAATGAAGTTTTAGAAAGAGCAAAACTCCTTATGTATAAGAATTATTACATCCCTATTGTCACCTATGGTGGAGAAACATGGACAATGACAGAAAGGGACTGGAGCAGAGTGCAAGCAGGGGAAATGGTATTTCTCAGAACAGTTAAGGGAAAAACAAGCTACGGACAGAGTAAGAAACGTAGAGATTAGCAAGGACCTTAAACAAGAAAGTATGAGAGAATAAATTGAAAGAAAGAGATTGAGATGGTATGGGCATGTTAAGAGGATGCATGGGCAGAGACTATGGAAGAACTAAAGATGGATGGGAAAAGACCTAGAGGGCGCCCAAGAACACAGTGGAAAATGGGAGTGAGAATATCTGTAGAAAGGAGAGGTGTGACCTGGCAGTAAGTGGAGGAAGAAAAGTGGTGGGAGGACCGAGCCAAATGGAGAGGACTCGTCAACACACAGACCAGGCAGTAGCTGGAGCGGGATTCGGATATAGATAGATAGACTGATTACTGAGACTGAAAATGCATGTGGAACATAGCCGATAGCCATGAAGTTTTAATTACACTAAGGTGACAGAAATCATCGAATACCTTTTAATATCTTGTTGGGCCACTTTTGCGCTGCATAGTCCAGCAACTTGACGTGGTATCGACTCAACAAGTTGTTGGACATCCACTGCAGAAATACTGAATCATGATGCCTCTATACCCGTCCATAATAGTGAAAGGTTTTGGCAGTGCAGAATTTTTGTACATGAATTTTCTTCTCGATTATGCCCCATAAATGTTTAGTGTGATTCATGTAGGGTGATCTGAGTGGCCATATCACTTCCTCAGATTATCCAGAATGTTCTTCAAGCCAATTGTGAATATGTGTGGCTGTCACAGCACATTGTCATCCATAAAAATTCTACCGTTGTTTGGGAACCCGGGGTCCATAAACAGCTGCAAATGGTCTCCAAGTAGCCGATCATAGCCAATTCACGTCAATGGTCGTTCCAGTTGGACCAGAGGGCCCAGTCTGTTCTATGTGAACAGACCCAGCACTATTATGCAGCTACTACCAGCTTGCACAGTGTTTTGTTGTCAGCCTGGGTCCATGGTTTCGTAAGGTCTGCACACACTCAAAATCTACCGTAAAGTCTTATCAATTGAAATAGGGGCTCATCTACCCAGCCTACGGTTTTCCAGTCGTTTAGGGCCCAACTGATATGGTCACGAGCACAGGGAAGGGGCTGCAGGCGATGACCTGCTGTTAGCAAAGGCACTCGTCTCGGTTTGCTGTCACAGCGCATTATCGCCAAATTTTGTCGCGCTGTCCTAACGGCCACGCTCGTCGTATGTTCCGCACTGTTTTCTGCAGTTACTTCACACAGTGTTGCTTGTGTGTTAGCACTCAAAACTTTACGCATAAACCACTACTCTCGACCCCCCTTCTAACAGCCGTGTACCGCAAGTCTCTAGAGGAACGGAGGGTTCCAAATGATTGGAAAAGAGCACAGGTAGTCCCAGTCTTCAAGAAGGGTCGTCGAGCAGATGCGCAAAACTATAGACCTATATCTCTGACGTCGATCTGTTGTAGAATTTTAGAACATGTTTTTTGCTCGAGTATCATGTCGTTTTTGGAAATCCAGAATCTACTATGTAGGAATCAACATGGATTCCGGAAACAGCGATCGTGTGAGACCCAACTCGCTTTATTTGTTCATGAGACCCAGAAAATATTAGATACAGGCTCCCACGTAGATGCTATTTTTCTTGACTTCCGGAAGGCGTTCGATACAGTTCCGCACTGTCGCCTGATAAACAAAGTAAGAGCCTACGGAATATCAGATCAGCTGTGTGGCTGGATTGAAGAGTTTTTAACAAACAGAACACAGCATGTTGTTATCAATGGAGAGACGTCTACAGACGTTAAAGTAACCTCTGGCGTGCCACAGGGGAGTGTTTGGGACCATTGCTTTTCACAATATATTTAAATGACCCAGTAGATAGTGTCGGAAGTTCCATGCGGCTTTTCGCGGATGATGCTGTAGTATACAGAGAAGTTGCAGCATTAGAAAATTGTAGCGAAATGCAGGAAGATCTGCAGCGGATAGGCACTTGGTGCAGGGAGTGGCAACTGACCCTTAACATAGACAAATGTAATGTATTGCGAATACATAGAAAGAAGGATCCTTTATTGTATGATTATATGATAGCGGAACAAACAGTGGTAGCAGTTACTTCTGTAAAATATCTGGGGGTATGCGTGCGGAACGATTTGAAGTGGAACGATCATATAAAATTAATTGTTGGTAAGGCGGGTACCAGGTTGAGATTCATTGGGAGAGTGCTTAGAAAATGTAGTCCATCAACAAAGGAGGTGGCTTACAAAACACTCGTTCGACCTATATTTGAGTATTGCTCATCAGTGTGGGATCCGTACCAGATCGGTTTGACGGAGGACATTGAGAGGATCCAAAGAAGAGCGGCGCGTTTCGTCACAGGGTTATTTGGTAACCGTGATAGCGTTACGGAGATGTTTAATAAACTCAAGTGGCAGACTCTGCAAGAGAGGCGCTCTGCATCGCGGTGTAGCTTGCTCGCCAGGTTTCGAGAGGGTGCGTTTCTGGATGAGGTATCGAATATATTGCTTCCGCCTACTTATACCTCCCGAGGAGATCACGAATGTAAAATTAGAGAGATTAGAGCGCGCACGGAGGCTTTCAGACAGTCGTTCTTCCCGCGAACCATACGCGACTGGAACAGGAAAGGGAGGTAATGACAGTGGCACGTAAAGTGCCCTCCGCCACACACCGTTGGGTGGCTTGCGGAGTATAAATGTAGATGTAGACCGTTAAGTGATACCCGTTGGCCACTGCATTGTCCTTGGTGAGAGGTAATGTCTGAAATTTGGTACTCTCGGCACACTCTTGACGTCGAAATACTGAATCCCCTAACGATTTACGTAATGTGATGTCCCATACGTCGGGCTCTAACTACCATTCCGCACTCAAAGTCTGTTGGTTCCCATCGTGCGTCCATAATCACGTCGGAAATGTTTTCACATGAAACACTTGAGTATAAGTGAAAGCTCCGGCAATGATCCGCCCTTTGACAACTTGTGTACGCGATACTACCGCCGTCTGTATATGTGCATTTCACTATCCCATGACTATTGTCACCTCATTGTATCACCTCTCGATAAAAAACTTACGTAGTTAACTCTTGTTTTCTTTGCAGATGCATGTCTGATGTACTAGTTAAAACTGGAAATCCAGCAATGAAGTAGCTTGTCACGATGCTAGACGCCGAAAAAGTAAATAGCGCAGCCCACTGACAGAGTCGAGAGTGGCTTTTTGATTCTGTTACGCCACCTCTAGGAGCGTCCTGCAGCACTGTGTTTGAAAAAGGGCTACCCTGCCCCAGTCCACGCTGTACAGCAGCAGTGCGCGTGACATTACACAGTGGTTATGTTGTGCCATCGCTTCCTGTCTGGTCAAAGAAGTCGGAACTATAAAGAACGAAGAGACTAATCATCTGTCTGTCTGAACAGCCGGGAATCACAAGCGGAGTGGAGGTCTTTGTGTTAGAATACCGGCACGTCACATTCGACGAGATAGTGAAAAATGTGAAAATCAGTCCTGCGCTTGTTTCAACATCTCGCACGACATTCTGAACGTGGCAATGTTCACCGTCCGCTGGATTCCGCAACTTTTTTCTCACTTCCTTTCGGAAAGGCAGCCGAATCGAGGCAGCCTTGGGAACTTTGGAACTTTGCAAGAGAAATCCAGATGACATCTTTACCATAGACGCCTGCTGTGTGTGTCGGCATGAACCCGAGACAAAGCAGCGGATTAAGCAGTTGAAACATGGGGATTCACGACCTCCGGAACAGACGAAGACCCAGCATGTACGAGCAGTGTGGTACTGAGTGGTTTTTGGGGCTGCCATGGTTAACAGATTATGCTCGTAAAGCGCAAATCATCACAGGAATGTACTACCAAAATCTGACTAAGTAACGAGAGGCTGTCAAAACGAATCGCCGCAGAACGCAGTTCGAGGTGATGTTTTAGCTCCTGAACAAAGCCACATCTCATCCTACACAAAAAAATGGTTCAAATGGCTCTGAGCACTATGGGACTTAACCTCTGAGGTCATCAGTCTCCTAGAACTTAGAAATACTTAAGGACATTACGCACATCCATGCACGAGGCAGGATTCGAACCTGCGACCGTAGCGGTCGCGCGGTTCCAGTCTGTAGCGCCTAGAACCGCTCGGCCACTCCGGGCGGCCATCCTACACAGATCACTGTCACATATGCTGCTACGTTACGCTATCCAAACTTACCTCGCTTTCTCTATCTTTGGAGGAAGATATTATTGAGTGTCGGGCATTTCAAGAATGCTGAAGAGATGGTTTTCGAGGCGGTACGATTCCTGAAGAGACAGAATGCAGCATTGTACAACAAAGGCCTCCGCTAAGTCATCTGTCGTTGGGAAAAATGTGTTGCAAATGTGTATATATACAGGGCTATTACAAATGATTGGAGCGATTTCATAAATTCAGTGTAGCTCCATTCATTGACATATGGTCATGACACACTACAGATACGTAGAAAAACTCATAAAGTTTTGTTCGGCTGAAGCCCCACTTCAGGTTTCTGCCGCCAGAGCGCTCGAGAGCGCAGTGAGACAAAATGGCGACAGGAGCCGAGAAAGCGTATGCCGTGCTTGAAATGCACTCACATCAGTCAGTCATAACAGTACAACGACACTTCAGGACGAAGTTCAACAAAGATCCACCAACTGCTAACTCCATTCGGCGATGGTATGCGCAGTTTAAAGCTTCTGGATACCTCTGTAAGGGGAAATCAACGGGTCGGCCTGCAATGAGGGAAGAAGCGGTTGAACGCGTGCGGGCAAGTTTCACGCATAGTGATGTGAAAGATTCAGTGTTTAAACCTCCTCTACCAAGAAACGTGCCAGAACTGCGAGCTCGCATCAACAATGCTTTCGAACTCATTGATGGGGACATGCTGCGCCGAGAGTGGGAGGAACTTGATTATTGGTTTGATGTCTGCCGAATCACTAAAGGGGCACATATCGAACATTTGTGAATGCCTAAAAAAACTTTTTGAGTTTTTGTATGTGTGTGCAAAGCATTGTGAAAATATCTCAAATAATAAAGTTATTGTAGAGCTGTGAAATCGCTTCCATTATTTGTAATAACCCTGTATAGAAGGACTTATAACAATACAACACAGCGCTTCATAATCACCACTTTATTTATTTTGGAACCTTTATATCATATTTCTGAATAAATATGTATGTATCTTCTTATGAGTCCCCGATGACTTGCACCTACTGTTGTCACCTGATAACTCCCGTGTTAGATTTTTATCTGAGAAAGATAACTTTTACGTTTTTCACGTGTAAATTCCATACAAAGCTACAAATATCAAGGAAATTTCGTGAACAACTAACGTGAAGTTCATTCCCGTTAACAGACTGAGTCAGATCCACCTTCACATGACTTTTTCACTTTTGTGGGTTACTTATAAAACAGCAAGGAAAGCCGATGTTCTTCACAATCATTCTGTGGGCAGTCTTGACTACTCCGTGGATAAGTTACTACCATTCCGTCTAATAGCTCTTGTTTTGTTTATTGTACAGTACTGTCAGTTACAGTGTCTGGAGAACATAGTTTCCAGCAATCCAGACCCGTTTTCGAATTTTTAGTTTCTCTCTTTACACCAGGAAATTGCATGACAATATTTTGACGAGTAATTTTTGCTGGAGGAGCTTCATTCTTGCAAAATTTTGTTTTCTATCCCTTCCTTGATTCATCTGATGGTTTTCAGAAGTTGGGGCTAATACAAATGTAATTTCAGAATCACTGTCAGACTGCTCTATTGCCACGTCAATCTCTTCATGCTGAGATTGTCCGTCGGTTCCAGAAGACAAGCCGTCTGTGTGGATATTATCGTCTAGCGGTTCCTCTAGCCGCATCAACAGCAATTCGTCTCACACGACTTCTTTCCTGTAAAATTTTTAATATTTTCACATATGACAAAGCATGTTATGTTCTCGGAGTAATGGCTCTGAGCACTATGGGACTTAACATCTGTGGTCATCAGTCCCCTAGAACTTAGAACTACGTAAACCTAACTAACCTAAGGACACCACACACATCCATGCCCGAGACAGGATTCGAACCTGCGACCGTAGCAGTCCCGCGGTTCCGGACTGAGCGCCTGAACCGCTAGACCACCGCGGCCGGCTTCTCGGAGTATTTAAATGGTTTATTCAATACGAAAACCCAAGAAAAGTACGTACTTTGCTTATGAAATATGTAATATACTCAGAATACGTCTTGCTAGCACAAAGAAACAGACTAAGAGAGAAGCAAGTCGGGGTATCAGGAATATTTCTAACAACGTGTACTACTTCAAAGTCGCTACTACAATCCTTTCATCGTAAGAATAAACCTGATTTAAACATTGCACTATGTATTCTTCCGCGTTTGCTGGAACCTCCTTGGATTTCCGTTTAACGTCGGACTGCAGCCAAGCTGTCTCCAGTACTGTCAAGTACGATAATAAGGGTACGTTTTATGCTCTGCTTTACGCGTACATAGACTTAACGATAATACGGGACAACATCTTTACCGTTGCATTAACTTTGAAAGCAATGGCCGGTCAGCTGGTACAGCGAGCCTGCGGTGACATGGCCAGCTGCAGTTCACACGTAAAAAGAGACGAGCAGAGGAGCAATACAGCTTCGAATGTCATTTAATTTTTAAGCAGAATGAAATAGTACACTGCAAATCTCCCACAATACGCTCCTTGGGCGACTAGACAAAAACCACAACACGTTATATAGTTTTTAGCTAACATATTGCTGTAATTGAAAACAAGAATGATGAAAATTCCTGACTGAACCAAAGCGTAATTTTTCTGCATAAGCTATATGTGACGTAAGAGAGTAGTGAAGTATTTCACCGTATAGTTAGATACTGAAGTCACTGAATGTATTACTTACAGTCATTCGTCTGGTAATCTCTTAGCTCCTTCCCTATCCTAATGCGAGAAATAAGTTTATGTTCTGGAAGTATCACCTGCTACGTTGATAACGAGCCTATCAACAACAGAATCGACGAAGCCAACCAGGCGCAGCATTTTCTCTTCTTCTTTTATGACGAGTCGTTCTATATCCCGCCAGCGTTCGGCAGTGACGTGTGAAAGAGCTGCGTGCGTTAGTTCCAGTACACCTAGGAGGTTAACAGTCTGTTACGTCTCGGGCCAAATCCCGTAGCTTGGCTCCAGATCAGTTCTGTTGGGTTCATATTGTTATGGTACAGTAGCAAACGTAAAAAATGCAACATTTATATGATGTGCTCGATGCTGTGAAAATGTTTTTCGTGTTTCTTCGTTACTTATGTACCTCTGTGGTATAAAACGATGGAAATAGTCCAAATAAAAAGGATTTGGTTTTTCATTTATACCTTAAAAACTAAATTGTTATGTTTTCTTAATTTATACAACTTTTATGAACAGTCTTTCTGAAAACACCGATAATTAAAAATTTGTATTTGAAATGGAATTTCGGGTCCAGTATGTAATTAGAAACAAGAAGACGTGCATTAGTCATAAAAATGATCAGTTTTATAATTACGAGTTGTAGGTAATTGAAATTGAACGAGAGAACAAAAAAGGATGCTGGGTAGAGTCGAACCAACGTACGAATAACCGGGGATAGTTCATATTTCGTTATGGTATCGACTGCGCTACACATTCGAAGTCGGCTATTACGCAGATGCAGTATATAGACCACGAGAGAAACATTAAAGTCGATTATCTCCGTAAATTTATGAAGAACATTAGGAACAGTCTTTCTTCTCGGCACTTTTTAACCGTGTTCCACGCGCATGTTTCACTACGGAACAGGAAGCAGCCTCCGCCATTTTCATACTGCGCATTAACAGCGCGACAATCAGAGCACAACGATGCAGAGGCTGTGACTGTACACGATTTTTGAAATAAAAAAAAATGGTTCAAATGGCTGTGAGCACTATGGGACTTAACATCTGAGGTCATCAGTCCCCTAGAACTTAGAACTACTTAAACCTAACTAACCTAAGGACATCACACACATCCATGCCCGAGGCAGGATTCGAACCTGCGACCGTAGCAGTCGCGCGGTTCCGGACTGCGCGCCTAGAACCGCTAGACCACCGCGGCCGGATGAAATAAAAACTACGTAGCTAAAGCATGATTAGGAAAAACGTTGATGGCTGTTAATACATTTAAATATCTTAAAGTTTAATTTAACGCAACTTAGTAATGAGATATCTAATACCTGCTTCCAAGAGCGTAACAACACCAGTGTAGTGTGCTACGGCTTCTGACCAATCATCGCATTTGTGTTTGTTTACATCAGGTTTATTCGTATGATGAACGGATTATAGCAATCTTTTTGATTGTAATTTGACCAAAGGAAGACGTGATAATTGCAAATAGGGATATCAGAGAAACTGTTACTAGATAAGCACTTTAATATCTTTGAAAAAAATTGAAATGTTTCACTAAAATTGTGGATGTTTGATTTTTCTCAAGCTTGAGCAATACCGCATTTACAACTGTGATAAATAATTGTGACAAAATATTCAAAAATAATATTCTAAAATACTGTAGAGGAAACAATGGCAAAGTCAGAGATTTAGAATTATGTAGGACATTATTAAAAGTATGGCATTAACATTGTTGAGGAATGTGTGCACGGAGACAAACAGTGGGCGATCATGGACGCAAACTGCCTGTGATAGAACGCATAGTTAGACATATTTAAGTGTGGGATGCAAAGTGTGGCAAAACGCTGTAAATCTTTAATGAGCCAGCATATACACTGAAGCCCCAAAAACAGTGGTATAGACATGTGTATTCAAATACAGAGATGTGTAAACAGGCAGAATACGGCGCTGCGGTCGGCAACGCCTAGCTACGTAAGACAACAAGTGTCTGGCACTGTTGTTACATAGATTACTGCTGCTACAATGGCAGGTTATAAAGATTTAAGTGGGTTTGATGTGGTGTTACAGTCTGTGCACGAGCGATGGGACACAGCATCTCCGAGGCAGTGATGAAGTGGGGATTCTCCCATACGCCCATTTTATGAGTGTACCGTGAACATCAGGAATCCGGTAAAACATAAAATTTCTGACATCACTGCGACCGGAAAAAAGTCCTGCAAGAATGGGACCAACGACGACTGAAGAGAGTCATTCAACGCGACAGAAGTGCAATCCTTCCGCAAATTGCTGCAGATTTCAATGCTGGGCCATCAGCAAGTGTCAGATATGGTCTTTCGGAGACGAAGGCCCACTCGTGACCGCACGACACAAAGCTTTACACCTCGCTTGGGCCCATCAACACCATTGGACTGTTGATGACTGGAAACGTGCTGGCTGGTCGGACGAATCTCGTTTCAAATTGTTTCGAGTAGATGGACGTGTGGGGTATGGAGATTATATCATGAATCCATGGACGCCGCATGTCAGGAGGGGACTGTTCAAGCTGGTGGAGGCTCTGTAATGGTGTGGGGTGTGTGCTGTTGGAGTGATATGGAACCCCTGATGTATCTAGATACGACACTGACAGGTGACACGTACGTAAACATCCTGTCTGATCCTGCATCCTTTCATGTCCAATGTGCATTCCGACGGACTTTGTCAATTTCAGAATGACAGTGCGACACCCCACGTGTCCAGAATTGCTACAGAGTGGCTCCATGAACACCATTCTGAGTTTAAACGCTTCCGCTGAACTCCCCATACATGAACATTATTTAGCATATCTGGGATGCCTTACAACGTAGTTTTCAGAAGAGATCTCCACCCCGTCGTACACTTATGGATTTATGGGCACCCTTGCACGTTTCATGGTGTCATTTCCCTCCAGCACCACTTCAGACATTAGTCGGGTTCATGGCGCGTCGTGTTGCGGGACTCCTGCGTGCTCACAGGCGCCCTGCACGATATTAGGCAGATATACCAGTTTCTTTGGTTCTGCAGTCTATCTGGGTCATGGTACATTATAATCAAGAAGAGTTGGAGAATGGAACAATGGAAGAACAGTAACGTGTGTCCTGAAGAAGACTGATTGATTGGGAGTTTAGGGGGACGCCAAGCAGCTACAGTCAAACAACCAGAAGTTCCCGAACTGATTTCTTATGACTCCACGCCGTTGTTTAATTCTGGAAGCTGCTGTCTGGCTGAGGCATCCGGTGGCCTGCTGTGTGTTGTCGTCCAGCAATGCTGACAGAGTGCAGTGCCGGTGCAGCATCAGCTCCTGACGCAACCATCTGCGCGTGCAACGACTCTGGTCTGGCAGCCTCGGCCAACTGGCGCCGGGCGTGACTCACACCCCCAGCACTGTCCAGCAAACGGTAGGCAGCTGACGTAACGACAGTGACCCAGTGCTTTATTTTAAAGACCAGCAGACTGATTCCCGATGCCGGCACTTGCCCGGTATGGCGGAGGCACCATCTACCGTGTGTTTAGGGTCGACTGCCTTGCCACAGAGTCGAACTGTGGTCCATGAACAGCATTCCGAACGATGTCCCAAGCATAAAAGCCCTGTTGTGGTAGAGCTGTGATACCAACACAAGTCACTTTAGTGTGAAACGCCCTTCAGGCTGAACTTGTTAGGTCTTCCACGTACCTTTCAGCACATACGCTAAACTCTTCAGTGGCCGCTGATAAGGAAAGGCTTCCGCTTTCTTCCACTTAGGTACAGCTGTGTCAACTATTTCCACACCTCACCACAATGTGAGTAAGGATGCGACGGCTCTGTTGCATTTTGTTAAAGCACAACACCCGTTCTTGCCTGCGGGTGGGATTGCTGCAATCTACTTCCTACTTTGCGTGTTTCTGACCAAATACAGTCGATGAGCTACTTTCCCTCAGTCCCTCAAGTCGCTCTAAACTAGGTTCTCCTTACACAAAACTAGAGTAACAAATTCTTTGGAGGCTGGCCCGTTCGACTCTCGTCCGGTTCTTGCTGAAGATTACTTCTATCAAAATGTTCTCCTATGTGCTACTTGTCCTAAGCTCCGTTAGTTCGTTTTAAACTTAACTTACAGTTATAGTTCCCTCTACTATGTCCTAGGCCCTGGAAATCCAGTCCATCAGTATTTGAACAGCGGTGTGATCCAAACTTCGTCTTGTGTTTTGCTTCTTGTACATGCAAGTCAGAACTACAATTTGCAGAGTAACTATCACTGCACTTCTGTGGTGGTTGGCATTAGGTCAGAGCGCTGCCTTTCTGTGAAGCACAGAACTCTATGTTACATATGCCATTAATATCTCGAAGACTGTGATTGGGTTATCTCCAAGATCGCTCTCTTAACTTGATTTTCTCTAAGTTATAATTAAAACTTTATTACCATCCCTCGTATTTACACGCATACAACACAAAAATTTGGAGAAAATTACGATTTGTAACAAATTGTGAAAGTATTTCCATACGTTAAACGTCCAGGAAGCAAAATATCGTTTGTATTTACACCGATATCAATGTAATTTACAGCAGCGGTGTTGCTCTCCTAATTTAAGGTTTTGTTCTAACTCATTTACAGCTCCATACATGTGTACTCGAGGCTCCTGTTACTTACTCTGTAGAGATTAACCCTTTATAATTTGAATACATGGAGTCAGAAACTTTAATGTTTCCTGAGTTACGATTTACCAGGCTAATTTAAGATATGTACGCATCCATTGCAGGTGTAAGTTGCATAGAAATTCTTTCCGGAATGTTTTTGTTGTGCATTCATTAAATTTGTAGTTCTTCCATTATGTAAGGGTAGCTTAATGATTGAAACTAAAAATGATTATTCTATAATCTGCAATTCAATGGCTTTCTAATTTTAGTATGACAAATCACTTTCTACTGAGAGATTATAAATGAAACTAGGAAACGTTGTTAATGCTACATCTAAAGGTGTTCCATTTCCTATGTTATCCCAATATTTAAAAAAAAAGAAAAATAGAAAAATATGTTGTACAACGCCCTTGAACGGGACTTATTTTTGCCTAACTGTGTTTCAATATACACGTGATGTCAGAAAGTTTCTTCGTTCTGTGAATATCCATATCGGTAGTGAACTCAAATTCCCAGTGTTGTCTCTCTCTCTCTCTCTCTCTCTCTCTCTATCTCTTCTCTTTCTCTCTCTCTTTGTCTCTGTATCTCTCTCTCTCTCTATCTCTCTCTCTCTCTCTCTCTCTCTCTCTCTCTCTCACACACACACACATACACACACACACACACACACACACACACACACACACACACACACACACAGATATACTAAGCGATTTTGTCTCACTTAAAGCGATTTTCTCTGCATGTCCTGAATGTAATTTCCATAACCATAATTTATTTTTTAAAATCTATACGTGTTATTTGAATTTCAAATCCAGATACGGTTAGCAGAAGTGGCAACAGCAGCGCTCTCTTTTTTTAGTCATCCGGTAAAAAATATGTCCACTCCTGGGTCTGCCTGCATTACAGCCTGCACCCACTGAAGCCAAAAGCCGGCATTAACACGTACTCGAACCTGTACAAAGTTCCTTACAATTCATTCGCTGAAAAGCAATAAACCACATGATTGTTATTATATAATATGTTAATTACAGGATTACTTCGTTAGTTGCTAAAACTTTATATTTCATTTGAACAGCTTCCCTAATCTGAAATCAGTAAAATTACACAGGCACATTTCACTGTAAAATTTTTTTTATTAGAATGTATAAGGAAAGTCATGTTATTAGCTGCATTGAAAATGTTTGTATCATCTGTGATAGTGTTGCCGGTAGAATCAGTACTGAAATTGTTTTACTTTTCACATTAGTAATTATCAGCAGGACGAGGTGGAGATCGAAATAAAAGATTAGATACATGAATGCCATATTTTTATTAGAGCATTTCTTTGTCTCGCGTTGACGTTTCACAGAGATGAGCATGACCCGTTGTGACATATACATTCTTACACTTAAGTGAGCTTTGACCTCTGCCAGTGAATATTTAGCAGAAACTTTTCTTAACAGTTTAAGCCAGTCCATGTTCATGTTGTCGACCAATGCCAGTACGGTATTGGCTATAGCAAGTATTAATATCAAGTTAGTGAACGCAGGATGATCATAAGTGAGAGTTGAAAACATGGCCCTGATGTAGTGCATGCCTACTGCCTGGAACGCTGTTCAACTTCCGCCATACATCCCATGAAACAGGCCCTTTCCTGTTGAGAAGTTTTCCTCGGAAACGTTGTAATAACAGAAAATACAGTTCCTGGGAATACCTGTGGCATATATGTCAACAGTCCTGATTTTTACATCCTGGACAATTTCCGATCTGTTAACCATAAGAACAAAAGAAAGAAATTAGTCACCCTGTAAGAGACCTCCCAGAAAATTTTTGTCACAATTTAATTAATTTACTTCAATACGAGTGTTTCATTGGTAGCTGAACCAACATCTGTCGCCCGTATTCGCTTCTGACAATGACTGCACGCCCTAACCAATATGACCACGATTATTTGGAGTATATACCAGTTAATAGGTAGAAAAATACTGAATAATATCAGTTCAGGTTTCACGACCCTTTTATAATTTACTGTCAAATCTCAGTCGCAGTGATTTTATACGCACTCTGCTGAAATCACATTTCTATCTGTCATACATGTACATCTACATATCTGCTATGCAAACCACCGTACGGTGCGTGGCGGAGGGTATCACCTACCACTATTGGTCATGTCCTTCCCCGTACTGCTTGCGAACAGTGTGAGAGAAAAACTACGTCTATGTGCCCTAATTTCTCTCATCTTATCTTCGTAGTCGATATGCGAAATGTACGTTGACGGCAGTTTAATCTTCATGCAGTCAGCCTCAAATGTCAAGTGTCTAAATTCCCGCTGTAGTGTCTCCGAAAAGAGCGTCGTCTTCCCTGCAGGGACTCTCTTACGAATTCACGAAGCATCTTACTAATACTTGAGTGCTGGTAGAACCTTCCGGTAACAAATCTAGGAGAGTGGCTGTGAATTTCTCCAATGTCTTCCTTAAGTGCGATATGGTGGAATCCCAAAAAATCGATCAGTGTTCAAGAATGTACCAAGCTGGGGTTCTATATACCGCATCCTTTATAGATGCGCTACACTTCCCCAAAATTCTCCCAGTAAAACAAAATCGAGCATTCGTTTTCCCTATTACCAATCCGTCGTCCTCTTTCCATTCACACCTAGATATTTAATAGATGTGATTGTGCCAAGCAGCACATCACTAATACCGTACTGTATTAAAACATTAGAGAACTGTTTTCCTCACTCATCTGCATTACCTAACATGTTTCTATATTTCTAATACTGTATTTTAACGTTACAGGATTGTTTTCTCTACCCATTGTTGTACATGTAAACAAGCTTTTTTGGTCTTGGTGATCCCTTTGAGCACCACTGCGAACTTTGGCGTTTGAGTCTGGATCTTACTGAAAAAAAACCTGCTTTCATCACCAGTGATAACACAGCTCAACAATTCTGGATTGATTTCCGTTTGCTCTAACAGATCGGCTGCCACATTTTTCGTGTTTCTCGTTGTTGTGGTGTAAGATTTTTGGGGACCATTTTTGCACCAATCTTTCTCATACCAAGATGTTCAGTTATTATTAGACGAACCGTTTCTCGATTGATGTTCAGTTCTTCTGCAATCATATTCACGGATAATCTTCGATCAGATCGTACGAGTTCACACACTCTGGTCAAGTTGACATCCGTCCGTGAGGTTGATGGTTGTCCAATGCAGTCTTCATCTTCAACATTCGTTCTGCATTCACTAAACATTTCATGCCAACGAAAAACTTGAGCTGGCCGGCCGCAGTGGCCGAGCGCTTCTAGGCGCTTCAGTCCGGAACCGCGCGACTGCTACAGTCGCAAGTTCGAATCCTGCCTCGGGCATGGATGTGTGTGATGCCCTTAGGTTAGTTAGGTTTAAGTATTTCTAAGTTCTAGCGGACTGATGATCTCAGATGTTGAGTTCCATAGTGCTCAGAGCCATTTGAACCATTTAAAAAACTTGAGCTCTTGACATAACCTCCTCTCCAAAAGCCTTCTGAAGCTAATGTAAGTTATCATCACGTTTTCAACCAATTTAACACATAAAGAAACGGCATACCGTTGCGCAATATTATGCGGTTCCATTTCTGTGACGAGAGACAGAAACACTTGTTAACTTATTACAGCACAACTCACGACTGAGCAGTTGCTTCGATGTACCAACTTGGACTAGAAGCAGCTTATAGACCAAGGTCAAAGATATCATGCCTACACAAGCCTGCAGGGTTGCCACATCTTGGAAAGAAAATCAGTCTCATTACTTTACTGTCGCACCTCGTACATACAGAATAACAGTGGTCCTATCACATTTTCCTGGGGCGCTGCTGACGATTCCCTTGTCTCTGAAGAACACTTGCTGTGGAGGAGAAAGTGTTGGATTCTATTAATTGAAACGTCTTCGAGTCACACAGTTCGTCAACAGTCTGAACTCTCTGACTGAACAGTATGGTGCCGCTATTTGTACGTACACACCTTGATAAGCCAAAACCATGTGATCACTGCCAATCGCAACGTTGAATGTTACCTGGTGGCGTTGCATGCACAGGACGCGGTAAGAACGGTATTGTAACAGTTGTGTTACTAAATGTGACACTTCTGTCACTCAATGTAACTGGGTTTTCTCTTTTGATGCTGTCAATTGTCAGGATGAGCATTCTAAAGCATTCTGTCAGGGTGAAAATATTAAATAAATTAACTTTTCTCTCTTAACAACATGTGGGCAGGGTGGGTTCTTCCTTGGATCAGGTATGAGGTCGAATGAAACATCATTTTTACATAAGATAACTTTTATTGAAGATTTGTACAACTGTATCTTACGGGATGTTCTGGTTTGGAGAGCGGCAGCTGCGTCGTTTGTGAAGTCTTCTGCTACGGCAGCGGCGGCGGCGGCGGCGGCGGCGGCGGCGTCTGATTACGCGTAGCGGTGTGTATCTCGTGTCGTCGTCTCGCCCAGTTGACTGGAGACGCGCAGCGCGAGGTGGCCCATTTAATTATTGCGAGCGAAATCGTGCATCGGATGATACCTTGGGTGCGGCGTCCCAGTGTTTCTCTTCTCTAAGCGGCTGCGTGTGTTCTGCGTCGGCCAGCGGAGCGGTGCGGCGGGAGAAGGCCAGTGTGGCGGACTCGAACCACGGACTCCCGCTTGCCAGTCTTCGGCTGTCAGCTCTTCATCCCAGCTCACAGGTGACTACTGATGTGAGGCCGTCTCCTTCCCGTCCTCACGAGTCACCCGGGTATGTAAAAACCAGACTTCAAATACCTTTTAACTTCTGTCTTCTGGCGCCGCGGCTGCTGCTTGCTATTCCATTACAGCGGCGGACTTGGTGCGTCTCTGCATGATGCAGTCTCTTCTTGCATGACGGTCTTCAGCACCGAAACTGACTGAAAACTACTGCTACTCTTCTTTTCTTCCTTCGTCTCTCGTCTTCGTCTCCGTCCCCATCTCCGTCTTCATCTTCGTCCCCGTCTTCCCTCTCGGGCCCACCGCGTCTCGCGTATTTATTCACTTCAGTTCACTGGAGGTGAACGACTTCACGGCCATTGCCTCTTCTGTCACGTTGAAAAGCTTCTCGAAGAATCTTCTTAACGTCGGTCATTGTCTCTTGGAATGCAGGCGGGGGCCTCTGATCGCATGTGACGACTGAGAAACACGTGAGCCGGTCATTGCCTCTTCCGTCACGTTGGAAAGCTTCTCGAAGAATCTTCTTAACGTCGGTCATTGGCTCTTGGAATGTACGCGAGGGCCTTTGCTCACATGCGACAACTGAGAAACACGTGAGCCGGTCGGGCGATGCCCTGACGGCTGAATCGACAGCGCCCGCTTATGTGGAACTTGCTGACTTCACGGTCGTTGTCTCTTCTGTTCTGCTGTTCTGCCCGCTGAATGCGAGTATGTAACTCTCTAAACTAAACCAAGTTTTTCATTTATATTCTAATTTCTAGTTCACTTTGATTTCACTAATTTATTTACCTAAGTACCACTCAACAGTATGTAAGCGGAACAGACACGGAAGATAAGGGCTGCAGATAGGGAAATCCATTGAGATAAGCCACGCTGGCAAAAGGCAGATCATTATTACTCAGAGCCTGTGGACGAGTATCTCGAAAACGGGAAAGGTGATCGAATGTTCGTGTGATACTGTCATGAGCATGTACGGAAAGGGGTAGAAGGATGGTGGAACTACCACTAGGCGCTTAATGGTTAGACGTCCACGACTCTTCACAGAGCGTGGGGTTCAAAGGCTTGTCTGTTCGGTAAAGCTGGATAGATGGTGATCTGTGGCGTCTCTTCCAGAAGACCACAGTGCTGATGAACGCACAAGTGTTTCACAGCACGCCGTCCGACGTACATTGCTGAATATGTAGCAGACCACCCCTTAGCGTTTACATGTCGATACAAAGACATCACAATTTACGACTGCAGTGGACATGGGACCATCAAGGTTCGACGTTTGAACAATGGAAACTGGTTGGCTCTTCGGGCGAATCACAGTTTTGGTACACAAGGTCGATGGTCATCTCAACAAACGCCGAGGTGAATGGCAGCTCGAAACGCTCAGCGCGCCACGGACGCAGGCAGGTGGGAACAGTATTATGCTGTGGGAGACATTCTCCAGCCCTTGCAGTGAGACCTGTGGTAGTAATTCAAGACACGTTGACAGCAGCGAATCACCTGCATCACTGCCCCGACGGCGATGTCATCTTTCAACACTCCGTGTCTCAGAGACAGAACCGTGCTGCAGTGGTTTGAGGAGCCTTATAGCGAACTGACGTTGATGTCTCGGCGACGGAATTCGCCTGATGTAAATCCTATTGAACCCATCTGAGTCGCTATAGAGCGCCATCACCACGTACGCAAATCAGCGACCCGTTTATACGCTAATTACGTGACCTGTGCGTAGACGTCTAATGCCACACACAACATGTGATCAAAAGTATCTGGACACCTGGCTGAAAATGACTTACAAGTTCGTGGCGCACACCATCGGCAATACCGGAATTCAACACGGTGTTGGCCTACCCTTTGCCATGATAACAGCTTCCACTCTCGCAGGCGTACGTTCACTCAGGTGCCCGAAGGTTTCTTGGCGAATGGCAGCCCATTCTTCACGGAGTGCTGCACTGAGGAGAGGTATCGATGTCGGCTGGTGAGACCTGGCACGAAATCGGCGTTCCAAAAGATCCCAAAGGTGTTATGTAAGGCTCAGGTCCGGACTGTGTGCAGGCCAGTCCATTACAGAGACTTTACTGTCGTGTAACCACTCCGTCACATGCCGTGCATTATGAACAGGTGCTCGATCGTGTTGAAAGATGCAGTTGCCATCCCCGAATTGCTCTTGAACAGTAGGAAGCGAGAAGGTGCTAAAACACCTGCCTGCACCGTGATAGTGCCATGCAAAACAACAAGGGGTGTAAACCCCCTACATGAAAAACATGACCACACTATAACACCACCGCCCCCGAATTTTACTGTTGGCACTACACACGCTGGCAGATGACGTTCACCGGGCATTCGCCATACCCACATTTTCCCATAGGATCGCCACATTGTGTTCCGTGATTCGTCACTCCAGACAACGTTTTTCGACTGTTCAATCGTCCAATGTTTACGCTCGTTACACCAAGCGAGGCGTCGTTTGGCATTTACCGGCGTGATGTGTGGCTTATGAGCAGTCGCTCGACAGTGAAGTCCACGTTTTCTCACCTCCCGCCTAACTGTCATACTACTTGCAGTGATCCTGATGCAGTTTGGAATTCCTGTGTGATAGTTTGTATAGATGTCAGCCCATTACACATTACGAACCTCGTCAACAGTCGACGGTCTCTGTCAGTCAACGGACTGGGTCGGCCTGTACGTTTTAGTCCTGTACGTGTTCCTTCACGTTTCCACTTCACTATCACATTGGAAATAGAGGACCTAGGAATGTTTAGGAGTGTGGAAATAACCGCGTACAGCCGTATGACACAAGTGAGACCCAATCATCTGTCCACGTTCGAAGTTCGTGAGTTTCGCGGAGCGCTCCATTCTGCTCTCTCACTATGTCCAATAACTACTGAGGTCGGTGATGTGGAGCACCTGGCAGTAGGTGGTAGTACAATGCACCTAATGTGAAAAACGTATGTTTTTGGGAGTGTCCGGATACTTTTGATCACATAGTGTATCTTCACGAACCTACCAACGAAGTGTCGGATCCATGATCGGCAGACTCTTCAGAAAGACGGACAGAAAATCTGTTAAGCAGTTGGTCACAATGTTTTGGCTTATCAGTGTACACACATTACAGTGAACAGTTAAATCAAAAATCATGAATGAAAAATTATTTAATGAGACGGTAACTCGAACGGCGCCGTAACCGCTACACGGCGATGGAGAATGTACAATACGCCGCAGTATGAAAAACCCCTTAAATGACCCATTTTGAAATCTGTCATAACCTAAACCAATGTCCCAATCTGCAGTGATTTGCAATTTGCAATTTGCCCTGCTTCAAAGTGATACCTGTAACTGACGTCACCTACGCTGCTGCTACAAGTGTATGACCAAATAATTCTGGAAAGAGTATCCTCAGTCATCAAGTGAAATCAACACCAATCTGTAAACGCTACAGAGTGCGGTGGGGTAGGTGGCGGGGTGGAGGAGGGGGGGGGGGTGACAGGGTGACTACTAATTGTTAGCTAGCTACTCATTTCCACTATTTCGTCTAAAAGGGCAAGACTGCAGTCGTCGGTTCTATCCAACTAGTTATACAGCTCGCTAACAGCGTTTACTGCTTAACTCTGAGTAGGTGCTGACTGGTAGTAGATAAATTTAATGTAAGAATTTAATCCTCAGCTGTCTGAAAGCCGCCCTACAACCTTCGACAAGACGTAGCCAAGAGCGTTCTTCGCCTCCACCGAGACCGCACCCTGCTCGCTTCGCCGAATGCGCTATCGGCTCTACACACATCGGATGCTTCGCTGCCGCAGCCCTCTCGCTTTGAAACGCATTCTGCGAAAGAAATCGCCTGTTCTTTCCAGTGTCCCTAAATTCACCGGGCGTTGTCACATCACCAGTTGTTAGAAACGCTCTGCAGCTGCGGCCACACTATTCACAAGAAATACTCCTTCCGTACGATGTCCTGCAATACTGTCATATTTTCTAAGAACAAGATAACAATTTTTTTCCAGTCGTTCCCCATAAGCTGAGCAAAGCTGTTGTCTTATTACCGGAAACCGCCGCTAAGTCCAGTATGTGGAGATACGCAGTGATTTCCACGCCCTCTCCACGTAGCAACACCATGTCAAAAATACAACTCATATACCATAGCATATTTTACTACCGAATAATATCTCGAAATTAATGTGTACTTAAATCTGTTCGTAACTGCTACCCATCTAGGAAAGTAGCCAGCACTAATGAACTTGAATTGAAAGTTTAATGTTTACTATAAGTGAGTAATACTAATAAGTGGAGAGACATTATACCAGTTGCAGAAAGTGTATCACAAAGTTTTTAATTCGTTCCATACAGCAAAACAAGCCATGTCGACCACTTGTTATAATAGGTCTGAGACTGTGAGACAGTAGCTCAAAAGCGTAATGAAGTTACCTCTTGTGGAACTTTCTCGAGCTTTGCCTCTTCTAATTTTTCATATGATTATGACTGTGGTGTGGACACAAAGTAGGCTGAAACAGTTATTTCTGAGTTTTCTTTTTTGCAGTTCACAAGATTCTTCTAAGGCTCAGGTATTTCTTCTCTGCAATTTAACACATTAGAGGTGGTACAGCGTACTCTGTACGTACACGAAGCGTGATACTCTACAGGAGTGCTACCAGAAAATGGATACGGTGTACAAAATGTCAATGAGTGATAAATTCAAGAGATCTTGAAATATTACCGCAATAATTTCCAGCTTGTTTATACTCGACATCCGCGGAAAGTGCTGGGTACCTTTAATCTAGGTACACACAAATTTTGGATTAAGTAATCAGTGAAATAAATGTCTCTTTACAAAATCAGAAGCTCACTTGATTACGCCCTTTTACGTGTACGATATCGAAATGCGAAACCGAAAAGGAAGAAGAAAAAATAGCCGGACACTCTGCACAATGAAATTGCTACTGAGACACCGGTCCCAGAATCATCCTGATTTCCAGAATGAAATTTCCACTCTGCAGCGGAATGTGAGCTGATATGAAACTTCCTGTCAGATTAAAACTGTGTGCCGGACCGAGACTCGAAGCCAGGACCTTTGCCTTTGGCAGGCAAGCGCAATTTTTTTGTTCTTGCATTTTGTTCATTATTGTTCGTTGCACTTTTTTTTCATTTTTGTTCTGTATTGTTCGTTGCGTTTGGTCTGGGCGGACGTCACAAGACATCTGTTCAAGCTGATCGTTGATTCCTTTAACTCAGTTTTTTATTACAGATTTTGCTCTAACGAGTGAGCTACCCAAGCACGACTCCCGGTTCCTGCTCACAGCTTTACTTCTGCCCGTACCTCGTCTCCTAGCTTTGAAACTTCACAGAAGCTCTTCTGCGAACCTTGCAGAACTAGCACTCTTGGAAGAAAGGATATTGTGGAGACATGACTTAACCACAGGCTGGAGGATGTTTACAGAGTGAAATTTTCACTCTGCAGCGGAGTGTGCGGCGATGTGGAACATCTTGGTAGATTAAAACAGTGTGCCGGACCTAGACTCGAACTCGGGACGTTTGCCTCCCACAGGCAAGTGCTCCACCAACTAAGCTACCCAAGCACGACTCAAGCGCCGTCCTCGCAGCTTCAAATCTACCAGTATCTCGTCTCCTACCTTCCAAACTTCGCAGAAGCTTGTGTTTTTTGTTGCTTATGAATTTTTATTTTACATAGTCCCTTTTCCACAATTTTTGCTGTGTTAAGTATTAGTTCATTTTTCTTTCCAATTGACAGGCTCGCCATATCAATTGTTGCTTTTGTAGTGGCTATTAAATGTTTTAAGGGATTTTTGTCAAAGACTTGAAATATAATTTAAATCTTAAATTACACAAAAATTCCTTAAAACACCTAATAGCCACTACAAAAGTAGTAATTGATATGGAAAGCCTGCCAGTTAGGACAGGGAGAGGAAGAAGGTGGAGATGTAGGGAAACAAGGGGAAGTGATGAGGAGATGAAGAGTGACAGTGTAGTGAGGAGGAATTGGATAAACAGAGGGGGAAAAGAGGACGAGATGGACAATGAAAGGGGGATGAGGAGGGGGGGGGGGGGGGCGGTGCGAAATGGACGGAGAGAGGGAGATTTGGACGTACATACAATTACTATACAAATTTAGCAATTGCGAAGCATTGTCTGTTTCCCTAGTTTATGAAGGGAAGGCTGAGAAGTAAAGCTTTAGAAGGGGGTTTAGCTTGACTACAACAGGCGTGTTTAAGTGGATGTAGGCTGTGGTAGTTGTACAGAGACGAAGAGGCTTGACACATGATAGCGGATATATGCACCAGACAAGTCTTTGGACTGAAGGTCACAACATCAACAGCAGAATAAACTGGGGATTTTCGATTTTAGTTGCGGTATTAATATAAGGGGCAGTAAAATGAAAACGCAACACCCGCCACAACGAGACCATGGAACGGTTCCATTCAACGGTAATCACCACACGCGTTAAGACATTTATCTCTTTGGGAGATAAAACGATCAAATTCTGTTTCGTAGAACCCGGTCGTCTGCTGGCTGATCCACAACAGCACCCACTGTTGTACGTCGTCGTCCTGCTAAAACCGACGTCGTCTTCAGGTCGCCAAAAATGTGAAAATCGCACAGAGGAAAGACCCAGGCTGTAAGAGGATGTTGCAGCGTTTCCCAACCGAATCGCTCAAGTGTAGCCTTTATCCGATTGGCAGTGTGGGGGATACAGTGACCTTCTTCTTAGACTACAGGGGCTGCCTGCTCTTCATATCCCTCGAACGTAGCACTATGAAGAAAATTTACGGAAACTAAGGCCCGCCATATAGTCAAAACGTCCAGGAATACTGTAGGACGGAATCATCCCGTTCCACCCGCCAAACAGACTAAAGCTACCCTTCATCGATTTGGTTGGCAAACACTGCATCATCCTCCGTACAGCCTCTATCTTTGGTTCAAATGGCTCTGAGGTCATCAGTCCCCTAGAACTTAGAAGTACTTAAACCTAACTAACCTAAGGACATCACACCCATCCATGCCCGAGGCAGGATTCGAACCTGCGACCGTAGCGGTCGCGCGGTTCCAGACTGAAACGCTTAGAACCGCTCGGCCACAGCGGCCTGCCTCTGTCTTCCGACGTGCGATTTTCACATCTTTCGCTTGCTGAAGAAAGACATGCGTTGACGTCGGTTTCTGTAGGACAAAGTGCAAGAGTGGAGGCAGTTGTGGATCCATCATCGGTCGCCGCATTTTACAAAACGGGAGTTAATCGTCTCGTCTCCCAGTGCGATAAATGACCTAATGCCTATGGCGATTATTTTTGAATGGAACCATTCGATGGTCCCACTGTGCCGGGTGTTCGGTTTTCATTTGACTGCCGCTCATGTTATACAAAAGCTTCGGTCTGTAGTCCCAAATAGCAGATATTTCAGCGTTTGGAAGCTGTTATGTGATGATTTTTTTAAATGGACTTCAACATTTTGTCTGGAGTAGTTGCAGTTAAGTATAAGCGTTCTTTCTTTGTTATGTAAAATGTGTGCTGCATATTTAGATGTATGACGAACACACACCTTTTCCTGTGAATTCGTTAATAGATTGCTCTCGCTTGTAACAAATGTTAAGCATTTGCTTCGACAAGAGTGAAGTAATTTATTAACTATGTAAGATAATGTTTTCAGTATCTTTTCATAGACATATCTGATCCACCATAGCGGCTACAACTGTAGGCACGTAGCAGACAGGATACCGGTAAGGGCCAAGGGTAACGTGTGGCTACAGTCCCGGTTAAAGCTGTTTCTGCACAATCTGATCTCAAAGCAGCTTAACTGATGACAGAAACCCAGTAGATAGATTCATGGTATAAGAGCTTCGTTTCGTGAAACAGAATCGTATGGTTTTTTTTAAATTTTTTATGAGGCTGTGTTCGGCAACAGAAAATTCGTTCGAATTGCGATGTTCAATATGCGTCGGTGTATAGACTGACTAGAGAAGCAGCTACCACATTTTAAAAGTCCAGCAACACTGAGACCAAAGTTGTCTTTTGCTGGACGCAACATCATCTTAAATTTCTTCGTTTTGAAAAGTACTCAATCTCCGTTTGTGACGTTTAAGGCTTTCCGTACAGAATATATATCGTCATAGTTAAAAAATTTACAGATTTAAAGATAGCAGGCAACTGTAGATAATTCATAATAGATATGAAAGGTGACTCCGAACCTTACTATCTTCTGTAGTTTATACAAAGAGAGATGTCTTTTCGTACTTCGGCAGTCTTCGTCACACTTGCTTTTCTTTGCGTCGAGATAGCTACCGTTGGAGATGCATTGCGCGCATTTCTACGCGTGAAGCCCACGACAACAAGAGTATGTCGCTCACAATTCAGCTGCTGTGGCGGCAGTTTCACACGAGCTGAGCAGAACGCTGTTATTATTGAAGAAAGCAAAAGAAAAAAAATTCAGTGGCACAGCGATGCGCCGCATATTTATGGCTGCCATGCTGAACGTAGCATTATGGTAATGAGCAGTAAATTGGAAAGAACCACACGCATCAGGTTCTTTGCATATTACTCTCTCGATGATACGTTATTGTCCATACATTATTGTTACGAGATGAGCGTGACTGAAATAGATAAAGACATAAAAATTTTAACAACAATTAGAATACGAATCAGAAGTCATGACATACCTCCTAATATGTAGGACCTCTTCGTGCCCAGCGTAATGCAGTAACTTGACCTGGCATGGACTCAACAAATCGTTGGAGGTCCCGTACGGAAATACTGGGCCATGCTGCCCCTATAGCAGTCCATGACTGCGAAAGTCTTGCCGGTACAGGATTTTGTGCACGAACTGACCCCTCGACTATGCCCCATAAATGTTCTATGGGATTCATGTTGGGCGATCTGGGTTCTCAAATCACTCTCTTGAATTGTCCAGAATGTTCCATCATTGTTTGGGAACATAAAGTCCATCAATGGCTACAAATGGTCCACAAGTAGCCGAACATAACCATTTCCAGTTAAAGATCGGTTCACTTGGACCAGAGGACACAGTCCATTCCATGTAAACACAGCCAACACCACTTTGGAGCCACCAGCAGCTTGCACGGTGCATTATTGACAACCTGGCTACATGGCTTCGTGGGGTGTGTGCAGAAAGAGTTTGTCACAGCTGAAGTAGAGCCTCTTGAATTCACACTGAAAACGACCTACGAACTACCTGGTTTCTTGAGAGCAGCTACGCAATAGCGATTTGTGTCTGTCCGATCATCTCCTAGTTCAAAAGAAAACCCGCTAGCTTTCGGAGTAATCGGTTTTCCATCTAAAATGCAAACACACACAGAAAACACTCACGTATCGTACAGCCGTTTCGGCGCCTTCCATGACCACCAGCGGCGTACGTCGGCATCACATAAATCCACCCCAAAACAGCAGGAAACCTCCACCTTGCTGCACTCGCTGGACAGTATGTTAAGGTGTTCAGCTGACCGGGTTGCCTTGTAACCTCCCCGCAGAAAAATAAAAAATGAACTGAAAATGTACCAAGTGTAACCTCCCAACAGAAATTTATTATGTAATTGAACCAAGCGTAAACTCCCCACAAAAATAATAATTAAAATGAGTTTTTAATATTGTAACCTCTGAACAAAATAATCTGTGTGCATAAATGCATTCACATTTAATGTTCCCACAAAATTCTTTTCTCATTTAATGTTAAGTTCGAAACAGAAAAATTCCGAAACACCAAAATAATAAAAAAAATTCAGTAACCTGGTAAATTTTATGACGACAGCAGCGCTGCGCCTCGGCCCTGTATTCTGAATAAAAAAGCAAAAAAATTTCTTACCTCAATAAAAACTGCAAATATATCTGCTCTTACATAACAATTTTCGGCACAGCTCCGTGCAATGCTGGCCCATGCTTTGTGACTCGTGAAAGGAATTAATTATTCATTGGATAAAATCTTTAAATTGAAATGAATGCTTCTTTTAAAAAAATTACTTTATATTACAAAAATTATTATTGGGGCATTTTTTTGAAACAAATTAAATGACAATTAACATACATTATTAGATATGCGCAAGGCTGCTTCTTTACCTTCTACAACAATACTCATCCTCCAGAGTCCTGACCAGAGTCCCGAGCTGAGCAGACAGCCGACACGCGCCGACTACCGCCGACTCACGCAGACAACTCAAGACTACTGTCGACTCACGCAGACAGGCGCAGACTAGGGACAAGCAACAACTAACGACATACTGCTCTCTGGTCAGAGACTCTCCTAAGTGTCTCACCTCCTACATAACCCTCCTCTGGGGGGGCAAAAATTTGGCAGCGATGGTGAGTCAATTGGACTTGCCATGAGCAACAAATTTTTCCTGATCAACTAAGTTTATAACCACAGAATATAAAATATAGTGGACATGCACTGAGTACAGAACATATCAAGCAAAGACAAAATGTGTACACAATGAGTACAAAACATATTAACAAATGCCAAAAGTGCACACGCACTATAGTACGGAACATATCAGGAAATCACAAAATGTATACGGAATGAGTACAAATCATATTAACAAATGACATAAAGTGTACACGCACTGTAGTTCAGAATATATCAGCAAATCACAAAATGTATAGGCAATGAGTACAAATCATATTAACAAATGACATAAAGTGCATACGCACTGTACCTCAGAACATATCAGCAAATCACAAAATGTATATACAATGAATACAAATTATATTAACAAATGACATAAAGTGCACACGCACTGTAGAAGTCTTAAACATTTTTACAACAAATAAACATATCAAGAAGTGAAATAAAGTGCACACGGACTGTAAAAGTCTTTAGCATATTTACATAACATATCATGGAGTGAAATAAAGTGCACACGCACTGTATAAGTCTTTAGCATTTTCATTAGAACTAGGAAAGGAATGGGAAGGATTGCATTATGGTTGTAGCACATTAGGTTGCACGCAGCTGCACTGAAAGTCCATATCTTTCTACAGAAGCACAACACCAAATGAGACAATCTGAAGTTCTTTTCCCTGAAGTATTAATCAGTGTAACCAAGACACTGAAATGTCGTATTAGTATTCCATGTTATCATTTTGGTAGTACATTAGGTACACCAAACAGTGGGACCATAATGATATCTCTATCGCTCAAGGTGGTGGACAGCATGTCATGTCAACACCACGTTCTTGTAAGGTACACCAACGTAGAATTAGTGCAAAAACCAAATATAGTGCTCCATGAGCATGAGGACAGGCAGGACAAACGAATATTGCAGAAATTTCTGGTAATTAGGTCAGAAGGTGAAGGACATTAAATCTTATGCCAGTCATCATTGATAATTACACTAGTCTATTAACTGATTTTTAAGTAATTTGTGGCACTCATCGCCCAGTTACTGAACATTTCTGTACCATGTATCAAGTATTACAGAATAATGTTCATAAGTTATCTGTTTACAGAGAACATTGGCACTCATTGGCCAGATATAAATCATCAGAAGTCATCATTCAAAACAGGAGCTAATTCATGTATATAGCATGAAAGTGACATAATATAAATTTAAAGTATAAGAAACAGTGGCATTTGTTGGTATTACAAAACATTTTTCATCATTCAAGTGACATATGACATATTTAAAAATTATTATTGGCACTCATTGGCCAGTTACTAAACATGTAGCAAGTATTGAATATTACAAAACACTATTCATAACTCATCTGATTGCAGTAATTATTGGCACTCATTGGCCAGTTACAAAGTATTCATATAGTTTTACAAAACATTATTCAGTATTATTCAGAAGTCATCATTCAAAACAGGAGTTAATTATTGGAATAGCATTAATGCATAAGTCATCATTCAGTATTACTCAGAACTCATCATTCAAGTGACATAGGACATATTTAACATGTAACACACTGTAACTATTACTCAAGGTCTGTAGTCGACTAATACATAGACATAATGGATTCAATACAACAGAGAAATTTGTATTTTTTTTTTTTTTTTTTTTTTTTGCTAGCAATGCATTGTGTTGGGATCGATAATTAATTGTTGGCGCATGAAAATATTTTTCCTTTTGACTTATTGCTGGAAGTAAGGATTAATAACGTCATTCGTCATGAGTCAGCTGTAGCAAGGTTATGAAACAAGTAGAGTATGTGATCACATTTATAAGTGATAGACACAACTGGGTAAAAAAAATGCAAGTATTAAAATAGGATTAATGACTAACTGCTTATAGCACATTAATTTCATGAATAGCTTCTCCTGGAAACAATACACAATGGATTATTAAACTGAAAGAAGAAACGCATATTATGCTGAAAAGTAGTGAACTTCGAATTAACAGGTAATGAAATGTATATAAAAAATATATATGTTCTCTAGCTGTCCTTTCCAAAACCTTCAGTCTTCATACCATGCGACATTAGACATACTGTCAAAACGAACTGCAACAAATACCTAAATAACTACATAGCATCTCTTAACTAACAGTAAATATATAAACTTCATCATTATTTTCGTCTGCAAAGAAAAACTTCATTATCATTACTATCATCACCTGCAAAGAAAAACTTCATTATCCATATTAGCATATTCTGCATCATTATTCATCACCATTCATTATCATCTACAAAAAAGTCACTTCATTATTCATTATACAACTATTCATAGTATAGAATCCTTATTTCTAGCATATTTCATCACTAAAACTAAGATGTGTAGTTCTGTCTGACAGTCTGCATCAATCGCCTCGTATTCTGAAAGAAAAAATTAGTTAAGACTGCTATCATACGATGTGTATAGTATATTCTTGTTAATGCTTGTTAATTCTGATCCATTTCCTCTTCGTGACGAGGTATTGTATCTTTTTTCGGTCATTCCGAAGGTGAAATTCCCATTTCTGTTTAATGTATTTCTTTTACACGTTATTTCTTTCTGAAAATAATGACCAATGATTAATGTCTTGCATTTAAATCATATACCTATGAAATAAAAGCTGGTTTCTAGTGATATAATTTAGCATACAACGTGGCATGACAGAAAACGTAATATGTAAAAAGAAAGACAGTGTTCAGATGCAAAATGTACACAGAATATCACAATGTAGCAGCAAAAAAAAATGTAAAAATAGTCACAATGTTGAGATATCATAAGTCAAAATGTCAAAGTTAATATATCTTGTTAACAAGCTCGTCAGGAATGCATAATAACCAATTGTTGTTGTCAGGGTGAGAGCGGCGAAACAGAATGTTATTGCGTACTGTGTAATGGTTTCTAATGGTAACATTATTCCTATCTTGCCAAAGGTGTTTAATTTCTTTCATTCGTTGTTTTTACTCTGCTCTTGTGCTATGTCTTCTAATGACGACGAAATGAAATTTTCAAATGCAACTTGTTGAATGTACATGACGCTGAAATTTGCTTCGCAGAAGTTGGTTGCGATGTCTTGCTGATTGTTGCTGAGAGAACGGGATAGTGCGTCTGCTACAATATTTTGTGTACCGGGAATATGAACAATTGTAAAATTAAATTCCTGTAAATAAAGTTTCCATCTGCTTAATCTGTCGTGTGTAAATTTTGCCGAAAGTAAAAACTGTATCGCTCTATGATCTGTGTAAACGGTCGTATGTCTTCCATAAAGGAAATGCCGAAATCTCGTAAATGCCCATACAACACATAATGTTTCAAGTTCTGTAACAGAATAATTGCGTTCAGCAGGTGACAGAATGCGACTCGCAAAGGCTATGTTTTTAATTACTGTAGTGCCATCTTCTTCAATTTCCTGAAAAATGTGTACGCCTAAAGCGGTGTTAGAACTGTTGGTGGCAATGGAAAAATTTCTAGTAAGATCTGGGTGCGATAAAAGTGGTGCATTCAACAAAGCTTGTTTCAGGTTCATAAATTCAGAATGTGCTTGCTTATCCCAGGACCAAATAGTGTTTTTACCTGTCAATTGACATAATCTAGGGGTGTCTAAAGCAGAGTAATGAATAAATTTACAGAAAAAGTTAATTAAACCCAAAAAGCTGCGTAGTTGTTTCTTAGTCGTAGGAACAGTAATGTCACGTAAAGCTTGAAGTTTTTCCGGGTCAGGCGCAATGCCTTCTGCTGAAATTACATGTCCAAGAAATTTTATAGAAGTTTTGCCAAAGTGCGATTTATTGAGATTAACTGTGAGTCCTTGTGCACGAAAAGTTCGTAACAGTTGTTCAAGAATCAGATTGTGTTCAGACCAGTTAGCTTCTGCAATAAGAATGTCGTCTACATACGTTGTGGTTCTGTCTTTAAGTTCTGTCGGAAGTATTGTATTCAAACCGCGAATAAATGCTGCTGAAGAAATAGTTAAACCGAACGGTAATTTACAAAATTGATAACAGTCACCAAAACAGAGAAAAGCCGTGTACTTTCTGCAGTCCGGATGGAGTTGAATTTGCCAAAATCCCGATTTCAAATCTAATGTGGTATAAATAGCAGTACCATGAAATTTCTGTAAAAGTTCTTCTAGTGTCTGTGGGCGATCTGTTTCATTAATAATAATGTCGTTGATGTGACGCGAATCAAGTACGAGGCGAAGTGAACCATCCTTTTTATTAACAATATGGAGCGGGTTTATGTACGGACTAACTGCCGGTTCAATAATTCCTTGGTCAAGCATAGCTTGCAATTCTTTCTTAACTTGTTCTCTGTGAACATACGGAATGGGATAATGTTTGGCTTTAAATGTGTCGTGCTGTTTAGCTTGAAATTCATACATAAAACCGGACATAGTACCAGGAACGTTGTCAAAAACTGGAGCTTGCTGTAAAAGAATTTTGCGTAGTTGTGTGCGTTCGTCATCTGTATTTGCACTGCTCTGTTCAACTTTATCAGAAATCATCTGTATAACGTCATAGTCGGCTTCGTCTGGAGTATTATGGTTGTGTACGTACGTATCTGTGAACAATGTGGAATGACAGTCTATGTTACGTGATGCGGAAATGACCTCTGTACGATTAATTGTTTGTTCTTCTGCAGATAAAGAGTGCTGAAATTCTAAAGCCAGTTGTACATTTTCATCCTTTAACATTAAATAGGAGTTTTGAAAGTCAATAATTGCGTCGTGTTGTACCAGAAAATTCGTACCCAAAATAATGTCTGTCGTCAATAAGGGAACAATCCAAAAATTTGAGTGAATGTATGACCTGCAATACAAATTTGTAATTTTACATCTACTCCTTTACTAGATACTGCTCCTTTTACTTTCGTTTTGCCTAATGGTAACGTAGGATAGCTATTCTCTTTGTTACATTCGTTGAAGGTTTCCTCATTTATAACTGACATAGGTGATCCAGAATCGATTACTGCTGAAAATTTGGATGATCCAATTTTTACTTCGATGACAGGGTGTGAAATGTTTTTTTGAGTAACTGGTCTTTCCTGCAAAAGAGTGTCTCGGATGTCGTCAAAAGTAATTACATTTCCGTGAACATGATTCTCTGTGTCAAAAGTATCGCTTACGTTGCTGGAAGATGCAACCTGTACTGTATTTAGTCAAATTCTATCTGATGTGCTATTATTTTCGGGAGGATGCTGTGGCATTTCAACTATTTGTACTGTTCTGTTATTTCTTCCTGACGTATTACGTTCGGGATGATATCTACTGTCTGGTTCATCCATGATAATATGTTGTTGCGGATGATTTTGCTGTTGGTAAGACCGACTGTTATTAAACGTACGCTGAAAATTGTGCTCATTACTTTTACGTCTGTCATGATAGTCATTCCTATACGGTGCATTGCGATAGGAATTGAAATAGTGTGTTTTCTGTACGTACTGATTCCCTTGATGCTGTGCGTTACTATTTGTTGAAGCTGACGCTATACGTGTAGGCGGCGAAGCATTAAAGCTTGGTTGACCTTGTACATTACATTGTTGATTAGGTATGCTAACCGGTTGGCTTTCATGCTGTTGTTGTGAGAAACCTCTATTGTTACCAAAATGCGTTCGCTGTTGCTGATAATCTTGTCGATACTGATAATTAAAATTTTGTGTGTTATTAAAGTTCTGGTGGTTGTCGTTCCTGAAGCGTCTATTAGCTCTGCTATTGAAATTGCGTGACTGATTGTAATTGCTGTATGTTTGTTGACCTTGGTTATTATATTGGAAATTTTTGTTTATAAAGGAATAATCCGATTGCTGCACTTCCAAAAGCTGTAACAGATCTCTGAATGCCGAAATATTTTCTTTCTGCTGACCCGTTACAAGTGACACTCTTAATGATCGTGGTAATTTAGAAATACATAATTGAATAAGTGCAGATTCACTGTATGGTTCACTTAAGTACTGGTTTTGTTGTACCATGTGTTCAAAAAATTGCGTGACACTGGGAAAATTCGAGTTCTCATAATTCGGTAAACTAATTTATTGATCCTTAACTCCGCGCTGTGTCGTCTTCGACCAATACGCTGACAGAAAAGCATTCTGAAATTCTTCTACTGAGTAACATCGTCTCGCGATCGGCCTCATACGAGTTGCTGGTTCGCCTTCCAAAAAACTGCAAATAAATTCAAGTTTGTGCGTTACAGGCCAAGTCGGTGGAAAAGCAAAGCTAAATTGTTGTATCCAGTCCAAGGGGTGAATCTGTGTTCCGTCATTTTTAAATACTTTAAATTTTCTCACTGATAGAAAATGTTTATAATAAAAATTATCGTCTCTGTACGTCTGAACTGGTTCAGGATTGTATGAGAATCTATTTGTCTGTGATTGTTCGGAATCTAAGCCACGTACTCTCTGTAAATTACACAAATTATACTGGCTGTGTGAGTGTGAGAAATGTTCGGAATGTGCCGTATGCTGTGACGTGTTATTGACTGAAATATTTTTTATCTCTGTCACCTCTTGCTGTAAAGTCGACAATTTTCTACGTAATGTATTATTGGACGAATCTATCTCAATGATCGTCCGCTGTGAATTTTGGAATTCAGGTGTTTGAGTAAACGAAATCGGTGAAGTATCGTCTGATTTGCTGTCATTATTACTTTCGATAACATCAATACGACTGGCCAATTCATCATATTTTTCAGTCAGTATTTTTACCTGATCATCGTTTTTAGTGCCACAAGCATTAATCTGTTTTTGTATTTTACGTGTGATTTCGCCCAATTTTTTAATGTCTGCTTTGATGACATCGGGATCCTGAATTAGTTCTAATTGTTCAAGTCTGTCGGTCACTGTCTGAAAGTCTACTGTGTGTGTGTCTGTTTTTGTTTTAAGATCGGAAATTTCATCACGCAATTCGGTGTTCAACTGTTTCATAGTATTAATTTCGTCTGATACTGTAGCAATATTGTTGTCTACGTATGTTTTTTGCTTTCGTAAACAATTTACGTTTATCTTCCTGTCTCTGTGCGGTAATTGTTTCCATGACTTGTCGCTTTACTTTATTCTGTTCCTGTATAAACTTACGGAAACGCGTTTCACTGTTTTGTAGGTGATGATTAAAACGTTCATCAATTTGACTATTCTGTTGGTCGAATTTCGCGTATACTTTTGCATCCAGTGTGCACGAAAGTTCTGCTGACATTAATTTAAACTCGTCGCGTACCTGTGTTGCGTTTTCAGTGCATTGTTTACCGACTGCACTAATTTCGTCTCTAAGTAAATTAGTTGTATCTGCATGTCTATTATTTAATTCTTGTGCCACAGATCTAATTTCTTCACTACTTTTCCTAGCACAAGCCTTAATTTCCTCATGTAATTGTTCTTTAGTATCATGAAATTGCACGACAATGGCTGTAATTTGTTCATTAAGTTGTTTGAATTTTCATTAAGGTTGTCTTGTTTTTCATTAAGTTGTTTAAAATTTTCATTAAGGTTGTCTTGTTTTTCATTAAGTTGTTTGTGATTGCTGTCTTGCTTATCATTCGACTGTTTAAGACTTTAATTAAGTTGTTTAAAATTGTTGTCTTCCCTTTCATTGTTTTCATTAATTTGTCGTTTGAGATCTTCATTAAGTTGTAGCATTAATGCTATAACTCGATCCATGCCAAAATTAGCTACTGTATCCTCTGTGCTGTGTGATGGTGTATCTGCATGTGTCACGTTTTCTGTAACCATTTGGTCATTCTGTAATTCTTGAAAAGGTTTGCCAATCGAATGTGCGCTGTTGGTCACTAAATCGGAATCAAATAAATCTGTCGTAGTTTGAGTACACTGTCTATTTTCGTTAGAAAAATTTGTCTGTTCATTACGTAAATTTTGCAAACCGGGTGTGTCAAGCTGGGCAGCGTTCATTGTAACAGAACGTCCCGCGTCATCAGTTGTCTTTAAATTAACAGAGGACACAACTGAATTTGTTTGCTCGTCATTAGCATTAAAATCATTACTAGTGATCAGTACACACTGATTGTCTGTAAATGTACGACTATCATTAAGACACTGAGTGTCGCAAGTATTATTGGTCAAATTATTCGAGTCGGCTATTTCACTCATTGTATATCACGATGTACTGTTAACAGTTTTTCGTGGCATTTTTCACAAATCAGAATTAAGCACAAATGAAACAAAGACAATGCAAAATGCAACAAACACAATTACAACAAAGAGCAACAAATTGCCGATGATCTGTGAAAGAAAGAGTGACAAATTAGTAAATGCGTTGCGCCAGATGCAAACTACATTTAAATAAATAAGAGCAGATATATGACTACTTCTCAGAAGATTCACAAAGAAATACGATCCTGGCAGGGTCGCCAAGTGTAACCTCCCCACAGAAAAGTAAAAAATGAATTGAAAATGTATCAAGTGTAACCTCCCAACAGAAATTTATTATATAATTGAATCAAGTGTAAACTCCCCACAAAAAAAATAATTAAAATGAGTTTTTAATATTGCAACCTCTGAACAAAATTGGCTTCCATTTATAATCTGTGTGCATAAATGCATTCACATTTAATGTTCCCACAAAATTCTTTTCTCATTTAATGTTAAGTTCGAAACAGAAAAATTCCGAAACACCAAAATAATAAAAAAAATTTAGTAACCTGGTAAATTTTATGACGACAGCAGCGCTGCGCCTCGGCCCTGTATTCTGAATAAAAAAGCAAAAAAATTCTTACCTCAATAAAAACTGCAAATATATCTGCTCTTACATAAAAATTTTCGGCACAGCTCCGTGCAATGCTGGCCCATGCTTTGTGACTCGTGAAAGGAATTAATTATTCATTGGATAAAATCTTTAATTTGAAATGAATGCTTTTTTAAAAAAAATTACTTTATATTATAAAAATTATTATTGGGCCATTTTTTTGAAACAAATTAAATGACAATTAACAATTCATTATTAGATATGCGCAAGGCTGCTTCTTTACCTTCTACAACAATACTCATCCTCCAGAGTCCTGACCAGAGTTGCGACCAGGGCACACAGCCGACACGCGCCGACTACCGCCGACTCACGCAGACAACTCAAGACTACTGTCGACTCGCGCAGACAAGCGCAGACTAGCGACAAGCAACAACCAACGACATACTGCTCTCTGGTCAGAGACTCTCCTAAGTATCTCACCTCTTACAGCCTCAAAACACGTCTCCGACTATTGTTTGGTTGAAGACATATACGACACTCCTCGGTGAATAGAAAGTGATGTCAATCTTGAGCGGTCCATTCGGCATGTTGTTGGGCCTCTGTGTACCGCGCTGCATGGTGTCGTGGTTGCAAAGATGGACCTCACCATGGACGTTGGGAGTGAAGTTGCGCATCATGAAGCCTATTGCGCACAGTTCGAGTCTTAACAGGGCGTCCTGTGGGTGTACTAAAGCATTATATAACATGGTGGCATTGCTGTCAGGGTTGCTCAGAGCCATAATCCGTAGGTAGCGTTCATCTACCGCAGCAGTGTAGCCCTTGGGCGGCCTGAGCGAGGCATGTCATCGACAGTTCCTGTCTCTCTGTATCTCCTCCATGTCCGAAAAACATCGCTTTGGTTCACTCTGAGGTGCCTGGACACTTCCCTTTTTGAGAGCCCCTCCTGGCACAAAGTAACAATGCGGAGGCGATCGAATCACGGTATTGACCGTCTAGGCATGGTTGAAGTACAGACAACACGAGCCGTGCACCTCCTTCATGGTGGAATGACTGAAACTGATCTGCTGTCCGACACCCTCCGTCTAAATAGTCGCTGCTCACGCATGGTTGTTTACATCTTTGGGTGAGTTTAGTGACATCTCTGAACAGTGAAAGGGACTGAGTCTTTGATATAATATCTACAGTAAACGTCTATCCTCAGGCGTTCTGGGAACAGGGGTTATGCAAAACTTTTTTAGATGTGATTAACTTCTCATGGTTGGGATTCACAGTCATATGATATTTCTGAAAAGACATCATAGTCGCCGTTGGCTGTTTAAAATATTTATTGTTGCAATTGCAATTTCGGCCTTATGGCGATTTTCAAGTAACACTGCACAGTCACATTCTGTCAGACTATAAAACTATCTGATACGAGTACATGTCATCGTCAAAATGCATTGACGTGAAAATCGAGACAGACGCACTGTCTGCTCACTTACCCGTCTTCTGTAACACTCCCAGAACATCGCGGCAACCCAGAGGTCTTCCTGGGCCCCGGTGGAGGGGATGGTCGAACCACTTGGCCGTGACCAACCTCTCCACCCCAAATCTTGTGACACTGGAACGTCTTTGACTTTTACCTGCCTGTGCTGTCTCTCTGATCCCCTACCCAGGAGTAAGGTTGGTACTACTATACTACAGAACTACTTGCCCACTAAGATTTGGCCACGCTTTATGGAAAGGCGTGAGGAGGATTAGGAAAGTTCAAGAGCAGATTCACATTCACGTACAAGAAATCTATAATACACGACCCATATAAATACGTATTATGAAGCTTGACACATTTCTTTCCACCCGTCTACATGAGTTCTGTTGCACCCGCAGCCGGCCGCATCGTGCAATAAAATAGGCGGTGGAGCCGCCTCTGTTCGTATTTCCCGTTGCGAGCGAGCAGCGAAACCTGCTGCTTATGGAGCGGAAACGACTGTACCGTTTCACTGAGAATAGCTTTGGCAAACGCAAAGATACTGCCCTCGGACCTACTAAGTGTCGTCAGTCTTCTGTAACCGTAAACTTTGTGCATGCTCCAGTGATCACTGTGTGAGGCTGACGGGAAACGGTGGTTCTCACCTGGGGCGGGCATTATGGCTTAACAGCTCGAATTGCGAAAATGGCACAAAGTTCAACCTCAGGATGTGTCGTGCGCCCGTGGGGTAGCTGTCTGCTGAGGCGGAACAGTCGTTACAGGGCACCTCAGACTAAACAGATCACTATTTTCCTAGTCATTCGCGGGAGCGCCAGGGTGTGCCGTGTCGGCACTTATCGGTAGTCGCTTCAAAGGGCAATGATCTGTCTTCGAGCTGGGAAGCTCCGGAGGTCTTACGGCGCGGTGGAAGGCCGCGAGAGAGGTGGTTGTTGACTGGAGTGGGGCAGGCCGGAAGCATGGAGGGCAGGGCGTGGCTCGGGGCCGAGGGATTCCCCTGGGACAAGTGGTGTACTTAGTGTCCTACTGTAACAAATGGCTCTGATAACTATGCGACTTAAACTCTGAGGTCATCAGTCGCCTAGAACTTAGAACTAATTAAACCTAACTAACCTAAGGACATCACACACATCCATGCCCGAGGCAGCATTCGAACCTGCTACCGTAGCGGTCGCTCTGGTCCAGACTGTAGCGCCTAGAACTGAACGGCCACTCCGGCCGGCCCTACTGTAACAGTGCTACTGTAGAAGTATCAGTGCATGATCGGAAAACGTGACAACTGCATTTTGAGGCGATGTAAGGAAGTACGAAGCTGACTTTTGAATTAAGGTACGACTGCACTGTGCCCCTGCTGAGAGTTCACTGAAGAAGCCTCTTGGAACTGTTCACGATTGTTGTTACGGCCTACAAAAATGGCTGAAATGGCTCTGAGCACTATGGGACTTAACATCTGAGGTCAGCAGTCCCCTAGAACTTAGAACTACTTAAACCTAACTAACCTAAGGACATCGCACATATCCATGCCCGAGGCAGGATTCGAACCTGCGACCGCAGCGGTCACACGGTTCCAGACTGTAGCGCCTAGAACCGCACGGCCACACCGGCCGGCTACGGTCTACATCTTTTGAAATATTGAGTGCTATTTGTGGTTCGGAGACAAGGTGCTGAATTTAATAGTGGTCAGTCCTTTGCAATGTGTCAATGCTGTTTTAAAATGAGCACTAATGGCATATTTAAAAGGCACCAAGGTAATAGATTGATCTTTTTCTAATAGTTTTTGTAGCAGCTCTGACGCTACTGACATCATTACGAGTGCTTGCATGTTATTTGTTAAGCTGATCAAATGACGTTGTTTCCACTGTGTAACATATACCTGTTGCATCTCAATGAAACTATTGTCTAAATCCTATGTGTACGAGAGCACGCTCAGTGACGATGAATTCCATGTAATGTTGCTACTGTAAAAGCAAAACACGCTATACACGTTTTACGCTGCTGAATCGACAGGGTAGTGGCAGCGTTTTTGTCGTGCTGCAACGGAGTTAAGTTAAAGGTTGGAAACTGTTTTTTTTATAGACTTTTTTGCAGCAATTCAGTTTTTAGAAACTTTGTCTTGTTAGTCGTTCTTATATTAATTGGTAGTCATTACGCTGTACTAAGAATGCTATTTATACTTGAGTTCAATATTGTGCAGTTTGATAAATAAGTTTGACCTTGTGTTGTGCTCTTATTCAGTCGACTCCGCGAGCAGTTATTTTGGGCTGCAACTCCCTCCTCCCGTACCACTTTGGTAGCAGAGAGAGTTCGATTAATTGAGGTGTAATTATTGTAATTGCCGTAGTGTATTTGTTCCTTCTACTGTTGCTTGTTGAAAGCTGATCTACCGGCGTAATTTCAGTATGCCTGGGGATCCTTCGTGTTTGCGGCAGAGTGAGATGATCTGCAGGTTGCAAAGACGGAATATTCACGCGGAAGGTACTGTTCGGGAAAGTAGCCAATGCCTCCCTACGTAAGGTTTATGTATCCAATGGCGGAAGTCTCACTGCCGCCTCGATTTCTGTCATATTTGAGAAAGTTACACAGTCCAAGAACGGAAAAACTTTTTTGCTGTGAATACCTTATTCTTATGTTTTTTAGGGTGAAAAATCCAAATATGATACTTAAAAAACTGTATCACCCACCATTTCCGTACATTTTACAGTTAAACTTATTAAATTAAGCGATTTGTCAAACAATTTAACAGCTTTTATGTTGTTAAATAATTTAAAAGGGAGGTGTAATGAATGTAGATGACGTTGGTAGCACTGCTGAAACACATTTTCAGGCAAAAAAGGTCAATTCTATTTTTGTGTTAACTGATGGTGTTTTGTTTACTGTCAACCTAACCTCACTTTCCGTTTCCTGTACATGTGCTCTGTACAATGTCTAATCGTGATTGTAAAAACTCGGCTGACAGTTTTTGTTATATTTGTGGTGAATTTGTGATTAAAAAACACCAAAGAAACATTACAGACTTTGTGGAAAAGGTTTATCTATCATACGTTGGACCTAAACTTGGTGATCAAGATAAATATTGGGTGCCACATTAGGTATGCTATGTGTGTGTTGAAGATCTGAGAAAATGCTCCAAAATCGAGAAAAAAGCCTTTAGATTTGCTGTTCTTATGATATGGAGGGAGCCAAGAAATCATTCCGATGATTGCTACTTTTGCAGTGTTGATATTACTGGTCATAATTCGAAAAACAAGAAGGTAAGAAACTACCCTAACCTTCCGTCAATCATCCGACCAGTAGGGCATGGTGTAGATTTGCCGGTTCCTGAACCACCAGATGATTGAAATTCTATTCCAGCAGAAGTATTTTCTGATGTACAATTTTAGATGAACCAGATAATGGCGAATTCCATTGCAATACAGAAAGTCTAGAACCCAAATTCTTAACTCAGACCAAGCTTAACGATTTGGTTATGGATCTGGGCTTAACGAAAGAAAAAGCTGAATTGCTTGGATCTAGATCAAAAGAAAAGAACTTATTGGCAGTTGGAACCAGCATATACATGTATAAAAAGAGAGAGCAGCGATTTTCCAAGTTTTTTCAACAAGAAAGTGATTTATTGTACTGCTCAGACCTTCCCGTTCTGATGAGTGAGTTTGATATTGAATACAAAAAGGAAGATTGAAGGCTGTTTATTGGTTCATCCAAAACTAGTGATGGAAAAACGCTACCAAGGCCGCTGGAACACCAACATGATGGGGGACTGCTGTTGGTCACTTCACCGAGGAGTTCAGCAAGCGACTCGTCGTAGAAAAAGCTACACAAGAAGCTTCAAAGAAGAAAGAGAAATAAAATATAAAACAATTCCAGCTGACAAGTGATACCTCTACTAATTCATATCACTGTTTTAAGTAGCTCACTGTAAATACAAACCATGCTCATGTTCTAACAAAGTGTTTCATTAATTTCCCCATTTACCGGGGTACAGCATAGGATTTTTATACTATACAATAAGAAGTATATTGCCCGAAAACTATGGGTGGTACAAAAAAACTAAGGCTAGATTTGGATTCAGCTCATAAAAATCTATAAAGATCAGCTATCAAAGTAAAAAAAGTTTTTCAGCAAACGTTTTTCGTTGGCCTGTGTTATTGAGGCTCTACAGGTTGATGACGCTCAGCTTCTGCAAGCTTACAGCAATACAATTCAGGAATAGTTCGAACGTAACAGTAATATTCAACAGCCCAGTCAGCAGCAGGAAGGAAGTAGTGATAAGTAGGAAGTGGTGCGAAACGTCTTTGAACCTTGTTTGTTAAACTACCTAACCGTTTACAGGAAGTGCTCCTGGAGCGTGCTAACTTGTCATTGACATCCGTCGAACAAATAGTCAATCTGCTCTATTTCACGGTTGAATTTCAGGGCAAGGCGCTGCCATGTAAGATTAACGATGCTGACGCGTAAAAAATCATGGCAGTTAGAAAAAAGTTTGGTAGCCTTTGCTCTGCAGCATACGGAGGGGCAGGTGGTAATACATATTTTATGGGGATTAAACCTCGAAGGTAGACCTCGAGCGATATTTTGTGGAATTCTGAAAAGCTTGATGGAATTGGAAGAAATGTTAAAACAGATATAGGCCATTGGAGTTTCTTGATACCCGGAGGGAGGCACAGGGTAGATACGAAACAGCGAGTGTGAATCGGAGCAGGGAAGTGAAACAGAGGGGCATGGTAGCGCAGGGAAAGTCTGACCAGAAAAAAGGACGCCCGTAAGAATGAGGCCAAAGAGAGTGTAAGGTGGTCTGCTCGGTATAGTGGTAAGCGGGAACACAGAAAGGATGAGCGTGCAGAGCCGCAAACGTAGCAGCAAACATTATGAGAATTAACTGTCTGGGAAAGGGTAAGAGTGAGATTCGTGATAAGGCGGGCCTGCGGTTGCCGTTTATATGTGACGCCCTTAACGGGTAATCTGTATGTGGATTGTTAGACATAGGCAGTGTCATTTCAGCGGTTAATGAAGACTGCTTTGTTAAATATGAGCATATATGCAAATGGGGAAGATTGTGGCCAAAGTCCAGAGATTACTGGACGGCAAATGAAACAAATTTAAGAGTGAAGAATTTGAAGGAAGCCGTAAAAACGTCGCTGGTGCAGGCGCTACCTGATTTTAATATGGAGTTTATATTATAAACTGATGCGTCAGCCTTAGGGTTGGGGGCGGTTTTGTTGCAAGAGCAGGAAGAGGGTGGAAAGGTGATTGCCTATGCCTCTCGAGAATTCCATGAATTGGAAAAGAGATAGTCTATCTACGAACTGGAGGCATTGGCAGTGTTATTTCGTATTGAAAAAATTAAATAATATCTTGAACATCGTAAATTTTTGCTGCAGACTTACAATCAAGCCCTGAATTGGGGATCAGTCAGGCCCCAGAAAACTGGATGCATTGCGAGGTGGACCACTATGATTTTGAATTTTAAAACTTGAAGTACGTAAAAGTAATGGGTTCAGCGAAAGTGATCGCTGATGGCCTGAGCTGAATGTTTGCGGGAGAAGGGGAACAAGACGTGAATGAACAGTGTTTGGCGGATGGAAATGCGGATCCTATTTTGTGATTTGTTTTGACAGATTCTGTCTATTTTTAGGAATATTAGAGAGTTGCAGGGTAAGGACAAGGATATATGCCTGATCACAGAAAGTTTGAAAAGAGGTGAAGTGGCAAAACCACATGTAGTGATGGACAGAGCCGTGCGTTGCAGAGAGTGCGGCTGAAAACAGTTGAGGGTTGATGCTCTTAAGGAACAGCGGCCATTGCTCTTTCATTATTGTCATGACTCACCTGTGGGTGGGCATTTGGGCATCTGGAAAACTAGGGAAAAGATCAAGCAGCAGTTCATCTGGAGTGGAATGGATATTGAGATCCGCAAGAGAGTAGCAGCCTATGAAGTCTGTGGCAGCACCGAATAGTAAGCCAGCAGACAATAGTAAGGCGGGGTTCTTGGCCGAAATTGCTAGCAGACGCCGCTTCACGGATGGAAGGTGCCAGATACTGTGCCACCTTAATTACTATCCAGCTCGATGTGGTGACTTTTCAATACATTGCCATAGTCAAAAATTACTTGGTTCCGTCCGAGCAACGTGATTCTCAGTTAGTGTTTTCAGTAATATGACAATGTCCCGTCTAGTGAGTGCCAGGCATAGTCAAGGCGCAACGGTAGAGAAAGTGGACGCTTATGCCATCTGTGGGCCAGAATCGAAGGCAAAGCGGAAGTACTTCGACCTGGTGGCAGCTAAATTAAAGAACTCTATGCAGGAGACAGTGTCTGGCTTGTGCTGCACTCAGACAGCGAAATAACAAAAGAATTTAACTAAATGATATTGTTACATATAGTAAAAATATAAATGTAATATTACTTTAATATATGAAAATGACTGTAATTGAATATTGTAATGCTATAGTATGTTTAATTGTAAATAGAGAACTTGGCGTAATGTAAAATAATGTTTAGGTGTGGGGGGAATCCCCGAGAATAAGAACAGTGTACAGGCTGGCACGTAGTTCTGAGGCAGAACAAGCGTTAAGTGGCGTAAAGTGACTGCCGATGTGTGCTACGGTAACGTTTCTAACAGACCATTTAGGAGTGAGCTGAAAACAGATATGGACTTCATTTATCATATGGCTACAAGCTAAATGGACACTAAGACTTGTAAGACGCGGTATTTCGACGGAGATGGGCTGTGAGCGGCGAAATAGTACGGTTTCTCGCTCTGGGGAATATGGCACTGCACGGTGCAATGCTGCGTTAATTGCGGCGAGTGGCTTGTGCCAACGGCGAGGTGTGAAGGGACAAGTAGCCGCATCCAATGGCGTATTGTGATTTCAATAACTGATGATGAGGTCCATTGGTGAGCTCACTTCGGTAGCAACGAACTAGAAAACTAGAAGTATCTTACAAGAGTATTATTATGAACAGTGGTTGTTATACCGACGCAATTACCATTACCAGTACATTTATATTTTGTGAATCAGTTTGTGTAATAGTCAAGCCAAGTTCTCTACAGTGTGTAAAGTTTGAAGGCAATAATAATTTTGTGGTTTAAATTGCATTCCCCGAGTTTAATCAATTATTTAAAGGAAATAGCTAATTATTACCACAGATCCAGTGATTTCTATGTGCTGCAACACCAGTGAAAAGTTATGGTGCGTGAGTATCGGCGTAGCTAAATTACAAGAGAAAATAGTCGGAATTAACCCCGAAATTGCTAGCAGACGCCGCTTCACGGATGGAAGATGCCAGGTACTGTGCCACCTTAATTACTATCCAGCTCAATGTGGTGGCTTTTAAATACATTGCCATAGTCAAAAATTACTTGGTTCCGTCCGAGCAACGTGATTCTCAATTAGTGTTTTCAGTAACTATATTGACAAGCACATCTATATTGTTCTGTAATTAAGCGTACAAGGAAATTGCTGCCACCACAGTACACATTGTGCCTTCAGCACGATGCAAGCTCAATAACATTAAATTCAGTAATTACAATTTGTGTAGTTTACATTAACCTAAAACAAGTTCAAGTGTTTATCATGTGTGTTTATGTATTGCGAAACGATTTCAGGCTGTGGTATTGATTTAAATGAATTATGTCCTCCTGCAAGGCAATATCGAACATACAGAATTAAGTGCTCCATGTTCAGTCACTTCAAAGAGGTTATCAGTGCTACTAATAATCAAATATAGACGTAAAAATAAGTTACGCGGCATTATCATTACTTATTCCAAAAATTCCGTGTAGTAGTTGGATCACCATAGGGTGTCTATTCAAACCTATTACACGCGAGAGCCACTTTCCGGAAGTCCGATGCCGCATGGTCTGATAATAATACAGCAAATTCGGGTAGTGGGATTGCAAAAGGCAGTGGAAAAACCTTTCCGACGGATGTATTAACGCCAAGATAGTTATTCCGAATTCACAAGGAATTCTTGGAACATTTGGACACCCCATTGTTTGGTGATGGACAATGCTACCAACACTTTTACGTCTATCAAGTTCAGATTTGCCTGAGTATGGAAATCCGTCACCTTACAACACTTCTTGTATGGGAAGAATAAATTCTGATTTAAGATGTGCATTAACAACAAACCATAGCGGCAATAAAGGTGGACGCGACCGTTCGTTGCCTTGGCTCGCGATAGCGCTCAACACTGCTCGGCACAAGAGTCGTAAGGCTGCTCCGGCTGCTCTCATGTTGCGTTATAGGTCAGCCACCCCTATCTGCTATTTGTGGTTCATTAAGGACTTGTTACCATGTTACCGGAGAACATGGATTCTCGTCAGGTGATTGATAAGTGACGATCAGCAAAAAGGAATATTGTGCGAGGGCACGAAAGAGAACGTAATCGCTGTAATCAAGGGAGGGGAGACTGGGTGTTCATTACGTACCATCAAGTCGCCAGTAATGCATTGGAGAGAATCACGTTTCAATGGACACCTGTAGGTCACTGGATTTCTTACACCTGTCACAGTGTGCAACACTTTCATGCCGATGTGCTCTTTGACCATTTATTATTGTATATAAACTTGCTTTTCTCTTTATGTAAATTTATATGTACACGATGTATGAATAAATTTGTTTATTTTGCTGTATAATCAATTATGTATATTATGTAAATATCGCTGAGTAACCGCTGAGGGAATGTTAGAGAAACGTTAGGTTTTTGTCAACGAGTAAGTATCGTAGGAGTAGCGGCGTCTCTGGACGCGGGAGGATGTTACGTCAGAGCGCGCGCTACACAGAGAGAGAACTCTGGCGTGAGACTTGGTGAAGTGCGGACGCATGGATGGCGTGCACTGTACTGGAGGAGTGATTGTTTAGCGGCACGTGGCAAGCGATGAGCGTGGGCGGTGGAAATATTGGCTGCAGCAAACATCAAGAACCCGCCACGCCAATATCATTGCCAATAACTCCCGTGCCCGCTAATTATCATGGAAAGGAGCCAGCAGCACTATCGACGCCAGAAACTTCGTCATGGCGAGAATGGACTGAAGTAAGATTGCTGCATCACAGCTTATTGTCGACTAGTTTTGTAACGGCGTTACTCAGCATTGTGGTGTTTTGCGAGTGAGCAATTACCATAGTTTAATCAAAACTGTTTACCCGTGCTTTTACCCGTGCTTCTCCTAAAATCATTCACCAAGTAGGTTCCTGTCCTGTCCTATTGTTACAATAATCCGAGTACCGTTTGAGAAAAATGAAAATTGCAGTGCCAGTTAATTTTGCTTATGAACTAAATGATTCTGTTAGATTAAAGATTTGAACTTAAGGCATTAAGCAATTTCAGTCTCACTTACTTTAAATTTGAACTTTAATCTCAAGCGATCTAATTGTTGCAAAAAGTAAATCAACTAGTCAAATTAAACTGATTCCCGGCACTATGAACAAAAGCACTAACTAGAATTAATGAGTGAGTGCAAATATCAGTGATTATTGTAATTTGTTTTAGTAAAGTTCTGGTTCATATTTTGACTTGCAGTCGTGATAAAGTGTAATAATTATCTTTTGATACAGTAAGTATCAATTTCTACTTCCTTGTTCAGAAGTCAATAGAGTTTCTTCTAACCATTTTTTTTGCCATTTTCCAAAATCCATATGAAAATAGTAGATGTTATTATGATGTAGCGCCATTATCACTTACAACAGTAAGTAACCATTAATCTAAGTGTTATCTTGTACGTTTTCAAAATTTCAGCTCTATTAGTTAATGATATTTCGAGAGCAAACTATTTTTTTTCTCGCTTTATTACGGAAACGTTTCAATTGTTTTTGCTAACGTGCGTGCAGCTCCCTGTTGCCACGCTTGTTCGAGTAGTTCTTGACATTGACTCTTAGTCTCATTAATTCACCTATCGAACAGAAATTTTGCCCAATTGCGCTGGCGACCGTATTTCTTTTAGCTATAAGTATTTCAGTAACTCTTATTATTCTGTTCCGATCGATGTGGTACCCATTCTCGTTGGCACAGTACGTGAATGATAGCACAAACCTTTCGAACAACCATACTAAATTTTACAGTAATTAAGTAGGCGGAATAAATTGCCCTAGAAGGGATCTTGTTGTTAACCTCCCCATCATTTATCGACTTTATATTGAATCTTTGGAACGATAGCCTTTTCAAAATTTTATTCCAATTGTTTAGGCACATGCTTACACTGTCATATATTTCTAACATTGTCGATAGAAGGGAAGGAGGACGTTACAAGTGGACTTAAGGGGGGTAGGACGTCAAAGGGGACGAATTGGAGCAGGAGAGGCACCACAGGACATTTTTTTCTACTGTCTATACTTTTACAAATAAACTCATAAAACTTTGTCAGCATGACCAGGAAGGATTCAGGATTCACACTCATAGCAGTGGAAGTGCAAAAACATAACAAAATAATTTTTTTTAGATATGAAATTTCATCATGTTTTCACTTATTGTTGGCTGCATTTGTTGCTATAGGTACATTTTTCTTCATAAGTAAGAGAGATTCTTTGATGAATTTTGCACAGCATACAAACCATACTCACAGGTGTATGAAACTCTAGAATTTTCTATATCTATTAAAAACTGTGGTAAAAATTGAGATAATTAACTACAAAATTTAATTTTTTTCTAAACATAAAGTTTAAAACGTAACAGCTCATTAATTTTTTCATAAATCAAATAGATTATACAGTTTCAGACACCTGTATGTATGGTTTGTATGCTGTGCAAAATTCATCGAACAGTCTCTCTTACTCATGAAGAAAAGTGTACCTATAGCAACAAATGGATCCAATAGTAAGTGAAAAAATGATGAAATTTCACATGCAAAAAATTATTTTGTTATGTTTTTGAACTTCCACTGCTACGAGTGTGAATCCTGAATCCTTCCTGGTCATGCTGACAAAGTTTTATGAATTTACTTGTAAAAGTATAGACAGTGGAAATTAAAATGTCCTGTGGTGCCTCTCCTGCTCCAGGTCGGGCCGTTTGGCGTCCTACCCCCCCTTAAGGGATCATGGAAATGGCAAACAGATTAAAGTTCACCTCCTCCACATAAAATAAGGGTCCTCAGGCAATAACCGAGCGAGGTGGCGCATTCGGGAGGACGACGGTTCAAACTCGCGTCCGGCCATCCGGATTTAGGTTTCTTGTAATTTCCCTAAATCGCCTCAGCCAAATGCCAGGATTGTTCCTTTGAAAGGGCACTGTCGAATTCCTTCCCCATCCTTCCCTAATCCGATGAGACCGATGACCTCGCAGTTTGGTCTCCTCCTCCCCCCCCCCCCCCCCCCCCCCCCCCGCCCCAAATCAACCCAACACAACTCCTCAGGCAATTATGGGAGCGCTTAGGCGACGGCCGAAATCACGAGATGAGAGTGTGTGCCACGTCGACACTTATCGATAGCCGCATCAAGAGAAAGATGGGAAGCTCCAGAGGTTCTCTGGAGCGGTGGTCGGCCGCGAGAAAGGTGGTTTTGACTGGAGTGGAGCAGAGAGGAAGCATGGCGGGCTTGGTGTTGCTGGTGTGTCGAGGGATTCTCTGGAAACAAGTGGTGTACCTGGCGTGATATTCAAACAGTGGTATTGCAGAAATATCAATGCATGATCGGAAAACGTGGTAGCTGCATTTTGTGGCGACGTAAGCATATACGAAGCCGACGTTTTAATTAAGGTATGATTGTACTGTGCCCCTGCTGACAGTTTACTGAAGAAACCTCTTGGCACTGTTCACGGCCGTAGTCACCATCTATTGAAATACTGAGTACTATTTGTGATTCGCAGACAAGGTTCTGAATTTAACAGTGATCAGTCCTTTGCAATACGTTAATCACGTTTTTAAGGAGAACGCTTATGGCACCTTTATAAGGCGCCAGAGTAATAGACTAATGTTCTTCTAACAGTTATTGTAGAAATCTGACGCCACTCACCTCATTACGAGTGCTTGCATATTATATGTTAAGCCGATGAAATATTGTTGTTTGCAGTGCGTAACATACACCTGCTGCAGATTAATTTATCCAGCGCCTAAGTCCTAACTGTATGAGGGCACGATCTGTGCTCATGAACTCCATGTAATGTTGCTACTGTAAAAGGACAACACCCTATGTACACGATGTGGGCAGGATAGTGTAAGCGGTTTTGGCGTTTTGACAGCGGGGTAGCATCTTCTTGTATTCATTATAGATCTCTATATTTCTGTAAAGAGTTTTCATCTATGGGATTATAGCCTGTACAGAAAGACCAGTGGGTCCCATGATTATGGTTTGTTCGATAAAGGGGATAAATCAAGATGATTGTATTCTGGTTTATAAAACCAATATTTTTGGATTTCGTGTTTATTGTTTGTAACGGTAACACTGCTTACTTTGAACGGCAATCGGTGCTAACGCTATACCTCTGCGAAGAATTTTTGAGAGTTGTGATCGTGAGATAACCTAATAAGAGCAGAACAACCAAACTGGGAATCGTTACCAAAACACTCCAGCAGAGTATAGCCAACAGTAAACAGGTGGATCAGGGACAGACGTTCTTCCAGCACAAAAGTTCTAACATTACATATTAAAATCGGTCGCCAGCCTAATTAGGCGTTTTTGTGTCAAGTAATACAGTAAAGCAGAAGGCAGTGCTAAGGCTAACCTAACATTCCTTGGCACACACACACTAAACTCTTTCCTTATATCTGTTCACCAAACAACACAGTTACATAACCTTGCAGCTAAATGTACTACTAACCTGAAAATCAGACAAACAAATGGCCTTCGAGATAGCAGACAGTAACATATGTCTTTCAACAACACGTAACTTAAAGGAACTAGATGAAGCAGTTGATGGAACCAATCGCCGACGCACATGAAACTAGTAGCAATACTAAACAGGGAAGAGCATGAAATGATTCTGATTTATATGAGGGGCTCTATTAACGATCATACACTATAACATCATTGCTTAGTACAGAGTCTCTATGCCTATGCATTAATTAACTTGCAATGGAATAGCTAACACAGTAAATATTTCTTTCTTAAGCTCAGTTTGAAGCAGTTAAACAGAGTGAAAATCAAACTACGATGGCTGTGAAAGAGCCTTTGCTTTGCTTCATTCACTAACTAGTCGAGCACATGAAGAGACATAACTTTCATGGTTTGAAGAACCATGCTCATTAACAAAACTACAAAAGTATTTATGAGAAATACAAAAGTATGTATGAGATGTCGTAAGTATCTTCAGCTATAATTATTAATTAAGTAAAGCACAACAAACTATAATTCTTTAAATAACAAATGTGCTTTGATAAGCAGTATTTTAACCTACTCACAAAATAGCTGGCTGTGCAAATACCAACTCATTAAATTCAAGTTCAAACACTTTCTCATGAAATGACCATTCTCAAAACATTGTAATTCCGATGAAAGTGCATTACAATTAATAATCTTTTTCACTTCAGATTAACTTTAATATATTGAGACATCTTTTCAAGTAAAGCAAATTATATAAGGAAATGACTGCAGATTGATTTTAAAATGCACTGGAAGTGGAGTATTTCTCGAATCGTAGAACTGAAATTTAAACACTGTAACTCCATACTATAACTCCACACACACAGCTGCAAAATAAGTCTTTCAATAACAAATTAGGACACTCGGAAATAAATTCACTAGGATAGGATTCCTGTTCAGACTTGCAATTTGGGATAATCACGGGTGTAAGGTAGCGTTTTCAGCAACACCACGATTATTGTTATTATTATTATTATTATCATCAACCAAATTTCACAAATACCTGGTCCATTTACATAGTGCCAAATAGAAGCAATTTGGTGGAAGGCTGATGGCGGTGGCTGTTAACATGGCAGTACTGTTGGCCCCACCCTGTTACAGATCCTCTTGGGGTCGGAATTATATCTTTATAGGGCCAAAAAACCATGCCATGATAATACTGTCACCAAATGCAGCATCCGAGCCCCATAAGTACCATTCTTACGTTCTTCTGGGAGCAAACTCCAAGAATATGAGCCCCAGTGATCCACTACTGCTAGCGAGATGTTAACCACAGCACAGCTCAGCCCAGACTTCTCACCCGTCACAAAGGACGAGTTGCCACTTGCGCGCCAACCACACCTTTTCCACTTCGGTAAGTTACTTTCGTAGCTGCAGTGCTTCTCGACATCTTTTACATTCAACCCTACGTTCCCTAACTATGGACCAGGTCTTTTACAGTAAATTACATAACAATCAATCATTCCAGTAGTTATACATAGTCAAAGAATTTCCTTGACAAATACAACGTTCTACATAAGCAACACAAATATCGATACATATACAAAAAAAAAAGGTCGAGAATAGGTGTGACATATTGAAAGATTCTTTTCTTAGTATCGTTTTGTCTTTGATTATCAGGTACTATATTACGGATGTTAAAGGTTGAAACCGATTTTTTTTTGACAAGATGTTGCTGCAGCACTTCGATTTTTATCTTCATCCTGTTAGTCATTCTCATTCTAATTGGTAGTGTTACGTTGTACTAACCACACTATTTATAGTTGAGGTCAGTATTGTGAAATTTGATAAATAAATGTGGCAGTGTGCTGTATACTCAACCGATCGACTCCATGAGCAATTATTTTTGACTCCAAATCCCTGCTCCCGTAACAATGGCATCTACTTCACTTCTAAAATATGTGGGTTATGTAATACGGTGAACACTATGGATGTTCCAGTATCTGCTGTACACAGGCGCTCCTGCACGGGGTTCGTGCGTGACATCATCATGCACTGTCATGAAGGATGACAGGATGCAGTGCGAGACGAACATGATGCCTCAAGAAATTGCAGTATTGTGGCTTACGATATCCATGGTTTAATACTGCATCACGCCGTATCGCACGGTCAGATGGCCACTGCAGCCTGCTGTTGCAATTTCTTGCGACATCATCTCCCTCCTACGCTGAGAACGGAGCGACATCATCTTCATTCCTCACTGAGAACAAAGCGACAGCATCTTCTGGTGCTGAATCCTGTCATTCTTCATGGTTATGTGCGATACCTCACGGCGAAACCCATGCTGGACCTCCTGCGTATATGGGGGTGGGAGGGCTCCCACCGTATTCACCCTATATGACACAGTACGTTTATAGCCTGTTCTCCGCAATGAAGGAACCTCGTTGTGACACGACTACAAAATAAGAGAGGACATAATCGATACCACAGGGTAGTCTAGTGAGACATCGACAGAAATGGGGGCACTGGCGGTGAAGACGCCTTCGATCAGTGTAGGGGAAGGCCATCGAGATGTAGGGCGATTATACTGAGGACATGTAATACGGAGAACGTCCGTCAGTGAACTTTAGTATGAATTATAACAGTGATGCCTCTACTTTTTATCCAGGCCATGTACAACACTCCCAACTAGGTTCGTTACCGTCTAACTGAAAGATCTTTTGAGGATAGCCCTCCAGAAATGCCAGCACATCAGAAATCGATGAACTTCAGCAGGAATGCCCTGCATCACGTAATTTTTTTCCTAGTAATGAAATGTGGTGAGGGGTCTTCTTTTTATATCGTTCCGTTTTTGGACTTAAAAAGCTTTGAAATGTACAGCAGGAGCCGATAGATAAGTTAAACGACTTAGAAATGGAGCAATTCTCTGCAAGTTACTCAGTTAGAGAAGGCAATATAAGTTGGCAAACGTCCCATATCTACGGCGTTTTACAGCACATTGAACTTTAGGAGAGATATTGTGTCATGAAGAGGTATAAGGGGAATGGATATCAAAGAGTCGAAATATAAACGAGAGAAAACGGTGTTGTTGGCGTAAGAAAGATTAATGAAGTGGATTAATGAAGTGGGTGGCTGGGGATCTTGAGAAAACAATCTGATCTCTGTTTGTAACGCCGGAAATGCATATCCTTCTATTTCCATCTATTGTACTATAGATTTTTCCTTATTTTGTTACCTGAAGATATGACATTTCTGTGTCTTTATATATTGTAGTTGTTTTACTCTTTGCATATATATATATATATATATATATATATATATATATATATATATATATGTCGATGTATAATTGGTTTCTTTTGTAAATATTCTTTGTATTTTTACGCTGGGTCTTGCCTGGGGAAAACTATACTATCGAACGACTACATCAATAGGTCGTGTGGAGGACCAAAGTGTTTAGGATCTTTGGTAGTGTTAGCTCTGTCGCGTGGAGCGCGAGCAGACGGAGTCTGGCTGGGGTAGTGCAGTGGAGCAGGTGTGTTATGTGACGCTCTCGCGAGTTGCCGCGCTTTCGGAGTTTGGCAGCATGTAATTGCACTCGACTTGCTATGATAGTTTCTGACACGGTGTCGCGGACGGGAAGCATTAGCTGGCGCACATCAAGAGCCCGTTTCGCCTGGTGACCATGTCGAGAAGAAGGCGCGCCAACACCCAGCTTCTGCAACAGCGACGGCCAACAATGAGTGACTGTCGCCACCTTCTCGACCGACTACTTCAAACCTTCAATCAACCAACAAGGAAGATTGGAAGCACGTAAAGTTTTAGAACTGTATGGCAGATCTCAGCTTTTAAAATTGTAGCATCACAAAATTACAGCAACTTAGCATGAACCATTGTTGCTCATTGTCCCAATTGCATTACCAAGCAGGGTCCCTTCCTTTTCCGAAATGAACCCGAGTGTCGTTGAAATTCAGACGCCAGCATTAAAGTAATATCATTCCATTTCACTGCTTTAATTTCAAAGTTCAGTTAAAGTATTCATAGCTGGCTACAATATTTAGATTACACAAGCACAAATTAAGAGTGCGAGTTTTGTTAGCATATTTTGGCTTACCTGTGACTGCAGCTCAGCTTGGTACGTACTAAATGTTACTATTGTTAATTGTCCAGAATCATTTAATTCAAGTTCAAAGTTAAATATCTTATTTCCAAATTGCGTAGATTCAAGTAGCTTTTGAAATGATTGTTGAGGTAGCCCAAGACTAACCTTATTTTACTGAATTTCGTAGTGCTTCAGAAACAAATCTCACTATTAATTTCAGTCACTAAATTAACTTTCAATTTTCCAGTTTTATTAATTATTTTGCTAAATTAAGTGAGAATGTAGCGAAATTTATTACTTCTGACAAACATTCAGTTTTCACACAACACGTGTCAACCTTCAGTTGCCATGCTTTTAGTGCTAAATATATGTGCATTAATCTTTCATTTTCAGTTATTACAGTAGTTGTCCATAGGACTGGCGGCCGTAATTTTCCCCGAATCTCAAATATCTAATTAACGCCAATTAATTGTTAACGTAACGACTGCACATTTACTTTCCTTATTAATTTTACCCTTTTTTCAAAATTAATTTCCACCAATTTCATTTGCATTTTTCCTTTCATTTAGATGTAACCCTTTCCTCCCTCTTTACCGACAAATTAACTTCGGTGACGATTGCTTTTTCCCAAACTTCCATTAGGTGCACGTGGTTTAATTTTTCACTGTCATTAAGGTCGATAAGTGGGGGGGAGGTTACATGTTCAACTTCAACACAGCATTTTTACCACAGTATCTCAGAGTTAGATAAATGATGAGACCCAGAACCTATGAGGTGTTCCAAATCCTCAGCGTATAAAAGAGACTGCTGTTACTTTCGAAATAAATGTTGGCCGGTGTGGCAAAGCGGCACGTAAACTTGCAATAACGAGATCACCAGAGTTTTCTGCGTAAAGTACTCTGAGAAGCATGCAGTCTGAGATCGTGCGTGTTTAGCATTCGTTGAAGAAAAGAAAATGCCGGACATCAAGGCAACAAAAGAAACCCCTACGCCGAAGCGCACACGACTCTTTGAAGTTACGGAACAATCAGTACATGCAATGTCACTGGCTGATGTGATTAAAGCGTTAGCAAAGATGATGCACTGATAGACACAAAAAAAAGTCGGTGGAAGTTGGAACAAACATCTGTACCTGCAAACGATTGTGATAACAACGTGCGAGCTTTTCAAGTATTCATCAAATGTGCAAACGCCGGTGAACTTGAGCACAGGCATGTACGAAACAACAGGCCAACGTATTTTAAACAGATAGCCTGTCCATTTCAAACCTGAAACACAAAAAGAAAAACTCAGGAGTTCAGAGAAACTAGGATGACCCATCAGGCGATACTGGTGTATTGTGACTTGCGTGTCAGCAGAGTCTACGTAATTCACTGTATCTGCGAGGTGCTGGGGTGGAGAGGACTTTGTACCTCTTTAATTCAGACGAATTTTGCATGAGAACGAGACATGCCCTCGACCCCCCTCCTTATCTACCAGCTAATTAATTATGCGCACAACGGTAATGGAAGGAAATGATGGTGGACCCTGCTAGTTGGTAAGATAAGGAGTGCACACTCACAATTATTTAATAAAACTCGTAATCTACTCCAAAAAAAAAAAAGAACTTTATCATAATAAACAACAGGAAATATGATTCTGCCTATATCTATGAAATGATATGCGGATTAAATATTACAATGAGATTTATTATACATCCGAACATAAATGCACATGATTGTCGACACACACAGTAAGTTAAAGGATAGGGTGAACTGAAATATTATGAGAATAAGAGTTGACTCGAGAACAAGGGGCTCCCACTCTCTGTGAGGCAATAGATTGACGATAATGACTGGAGGTCCTAATGAATCAGATATTAATCTTTGGACTATATAGCAGTATCGCAATTAGTAGTGAGAGCTGAAATGGGATCACGTGGAGAAACAAGCAGGGCGGACTTGTAGCAAAGCGAGCGCCCGTGCAGCTGAGGGATTCAGTATAAAATTGGTAAGGTCCTACAATGCCGGAGCCGCAAAATACTGTACCAGTACTGAAATCTGCAGCACGTCGTCGGTAGGCAGCGTCCAGATGATGCAGGCGCCGACTTCTGCCGTGCAGCAACTCTGTGTCAACCCCTGGCCGCGAGGGCTGTCCGAGAATTCTAAGTTCTTCCGAAAACGAGCGACCAAGTCGCAAGACCGTCCGACTCCGAGGAAGATCAGATCCTGCATCCCACTGCCCGCACAACGCAAGAGCGAAGCCAAAATTGCTCTACTCCCTACTTTCCTCGAAAACTGCGAATCAGCATTCAGTTCCGATTCCAAAATTCCCCCACACTCCCTCAGAGCATCATTGGCGGCAATGGCGACCATTCCCTCCAATTTCGAGCAGGGCTTTATGACGTCAACTAGCCTCAGTTTAAGTTGACCAATCATGCTTCTGCTATTCAACTGAGGGCACTGAACTTGCCATTTGACTGCCTACTAAAACAACCTGCCTAGACTACCGGCCATCCGGTGCCAGACAGTCGCACCAAGCAGGGCACAGTCCACAAGTATTCTCAGAATCAAGAGGACAATGCAGTCAGTCGGTGCCAGGAATCTTCGTTCCGGACGTTGCGGAACGGTAAACACATAAACTGTGGCGACACTCAGACGTCTCGCAGGTTGTTTCGCCTTGCATACAATAGGCGAAACTCGACCGACGTCAGGCGTTCCGCCAGGCGCTTAAGCCTATTGTACAGGGTGTTTCAAAAATGACCGGTATATTTGAAACGGCAATAAAAACTAAACGAGCAGCGATAGAAATACACCGTTTGTTGCAATATGCTTGGGACAACAGTACATTTTCAGGCGGATAAACTTTCGAAAGTACAGTAGTTACAATTTTCAACAACAGATGGCGCTGCAAGTGATGTGAAAGATATAGAAGACAATGCAGTCTGTGGGTGCGCCATTCTGAACGTCGTCTTTCTGCTGTAAGCGCGTGCTGTTCACAACGTGCAAGTGTGCTGTGGACAACATGGTTTATTCCTTAGAACAGAGGATTTTTCTGGTGTTTTCTGATTCCATCGCCTAGAACACAGTGTTGTTGCAACAAGACGAAGTTTTCAACGGAGGTTTAATGTAACCAAAGGACCGAAAAGCGATACAATAAAGGATCTGTTTGAAAAATTTCAACGGACTGGGAACGTGACGGATGAACGTGCTGGAAAGGTAGGGCGAACGCGTACGGCAACCACAGAGGGCAACGCGCAGCTAGTGCAGCAGGTGATCCAACAGCGGCCTCGTGTTTCCGTTCGCCGTGTTGCAACTGCGGTCCAAATGACGCCAACGTCCACGTATCGTCTCATGCGCCAGAGTTTACACCTCTATCCATGCAAAATTCAAACGCGGCAACCCCTCAGCGCCGCTACCATTGCTGCACGAGAGACATTCGCTAACGATATAGTGCACAGGATTGATGACGGCGATATGCATGTGGGCAGCATTTGGTTTACTGACGAAGCTTATTTTTACCTGGACAGCTTCGTCAATAAACAGAACTGGCGCATATGGGGAACCGAAAAGCCCCATGTTGCAGTCCCATCGTCCCTGCATCCTCAAAAAGTACTGGTCTGGGCCGCCATTTCTTCCAAAGGAATCATTGGCCCATTTTTCAGATCCGAAACGATTACTGCATCACGCTATCTGGACATTCTTCGTGAATTTGTGGCGGTACAAACTGCCTTAGACGACACTGCGAACACCTCGTGGTTTATGCAAGATAGTGCCCGGCCACATCGCACGGCCGACGTCTTTAATTTCCTGAATGAATATTTCCATGATCGTGTGATTGCTTTGGGCTATCCGAAACATACAGGAGGCGGCGTGGATTGGCCTCCCTATTCGCCAGACATGAACCCCTGTGACTTCTTTCTGTGGGGACACTTGAAAGACCAGGTGTACCGCCAGAATGCAGAAACAATTGAACAGCTGAAGCAGTACATCTCATCTGCATGTGAAGCCATTCCGCCAGACACGTTGTCAAAGGTTTCGGGTAATTTCATTCAGAGACTACGCCATATTATTGCTACGCATGGTGGATATGTGGAAAATATCGTACTATAGAGTTTCCCAGACCGCAGCGCCATCTGTTGTTGACTATTGTAACTACTGTAATTTCGAAAGTTTGTCTGCCTGAAAACGTACTGTTGTCCCAAGCATATTGCAACAAACGGTGTATTTCTATCGCTGCTCGTTTAGTTTGTATTACCGTTTCAAATATACCGGTCATTTTTGAAACACCCTGTAAGAACCCCTCAGAATTCAGGGAAGTGCAGCCCCCAACCGGAAACGCAGTGTGCCGCGTCCTCCGATGCTTGCCTCTGACAGGCCACCCAGGGAAGTAACCCAACATGTTTAGTAATCAAGTGAAAAGTATTTTTTTGAGCTCTCAGTACAAATAGTCTCATTAAAATAACCTCAATCGGTCTGTTACTACCGCGCAATGACGTAGAACATTAATAAAATTAATGAAAATGAGAGGAGACATGTAAGAGGGCATGGAAATTCTCATATCTACAGGGTGATGGAAAAAATTTGAAAAGCTTGTAAGAGTGTTAGAGGCGCTGCAGTCTGGAACCGCAAGACCGCTACGGTCGCAGGTTCGAATCCTGCCTCGGGCATGGATGTTTGTGATGTCCTTAAGTTAGTTAGGCTTAACTAGTTCTAAGTTCTAGGGGACTAATAACCTCAGCAGTTGAGTCCCATAGTGCTCAGAGCCATTTGTAAGAGTGTTGCACAGCTTGTGGTGGTGAGAAATAATTGTTAAGAAAAAAAGTGCGATAATATGAGCCGTTTTAGTGTTGATTAGCGCTGAAGTTAGCCAGTCAGGCTGATGCACGCACCAATTCAAGCAACCCTCCTGAGGCATGGCCGCCTGGCTTGTCATTCGCTTGGTTTTCTAAAACCCAGCAGGAGAGCGATACGAAAACTAAACATGGCACGGTAGTAAGGATCGAATCTGAGCCAAAGGCTGAGCAGTCTCGTGCACTATCATCTATGCTATGAGAACGACTGACACTAATTTCATCTGGCGCGTCGCTTGAACTCGACGCGCAGCGATCTAATTGACTAACTTCAATGCTAATTATCTCGGAAAAGGCGCGAAATGTGTCCAATTTTCTTTTTAGCAGTTATTTCTCAACACTACGTACCCTGCAACAGCCTTACAAGCTTTTCGGACTGTTTCTGACCACGCTGTATAAAGCAACTAACAAGTCCCTTATGCAAACCGTCAACTGCCCTCGTATCAGCAACTCGACAGAGGCCAACGACTGCAAAAAAACTTTAGCGCTATAACGTGGAGGAATCAATAAACTTAGCACAAGAAGAAAACCTACATATTTGATTGCGAGAGACCCGTTTTTTGAAAGACCAACACTATATCCCTGAGGGATTGTGAGGTCTTCAGAGAACACGACCTCAGTGAGGAGAGAGCTGAAGACAGAACTGCCAACTTCATAAATGACGATTATTACCTGTCATCTCATCTTCTCAACATCAGCTTAGAAGCAGCTGCTGTTAAAATTCATACGCCGCATACAGCGACGAAACGTAACTTCTACCTGTCCCCTAATGATGCTCTAGACAGCAACGGTCACCACAAACTTATCGTACAGCTGCCCCCCAATTCCTCTTCTGTGGGGTTTTTAAAGCACATGTTGCACCTAAAAGGTTCACTACTGCCTGCCCTTGCGTCGAGCTGTAAACAGGTCTAATTGATAGACGAACTATGCCTTTTAAACGAAAGTTAGAGCAAACATTTCAGTACTGCTAATCGGGCGTTCTCTGCCAATGATTTACTTTCGCACACACTGATGAGTGGGAAGTGATCGATGATCTGCACTCCAGTGACCACTTTCCGACCTGCATACATCTGCTCCACCAAGCAGTGCCAGAAAGCAAGCCGCCAATGTGGGTACTCAGCACGGCAAAATGGACGCTTTACAGCCTTTGGTTGTGTTTGAATGTAGAAGCAGCTTCCAGGGATGGGACGACCATATCATCGAAACGAGGCACCGCGCCATTGACGCATCTACGCCAAAGTATTCTGGACAACTGTGTAAGGTGGCAGAATAAATGAAGGTCAGAATCGCGCCTTACATGAGAGCTCTGTAAATCACAATGGGAAGGTGAATATGACACCTAACTTAATTCGGCAGTTATGAGCAAATTTGCCTATCAGTATATAATGCAAAACAGTGGTGACACTCAACTGACGCTAATTAACACACTGTTTTTACAGGGTGTTTCAAAAATGACCGGTATATTTGAAACGGCAGTAAAAACTAAACGAGCAGCGATAGAAATACACCGTTTGTTGGAATATGCTTGGGACAACAGTACATTTTCAGGCGGACAAACTTTCGAAATTACAGTAGTTACAATTTTCAACAACAGATGGTGCTGCAAGTGATGTGAAAGATATAGAAGACAACGCAGTCTGTGGGTGCGCCATTCTGTACGTCGCCTTTCTGCTGTAAGCGTGTGCTGTTCACAACGTGCAAGTGTGCTGTAGACAACATGGTTTATTCCTTAGAACAGAGGATTTTTCTGGTGTTGGAATTCCACCGCCTAGAACACAGTGTTGTTGCAACAAGACGAAGTTTTCAACGGAGGTTTAATGTAACCAAAGGACTGAAAAGCGATACAATAAAGGATTGTTTGAAAAATTTCAACGGACTGGGAACGTGACGGATGAACATGCTGGAAAGGTAGGGCGAGCGCTTACGGCAACCACAGAGGGCAACGCGCAGCTAGTGCAGCAGGTGATCCAACAGCGGCCTCGGGTTTCCGTTTGCCGTGTTGCAGCTGCGGTCCAAATGACGCCAACGTCCACATATCGTCTCATGCGCCAGAGTTTACACCTCTATCCATACAAAATTCAAACGCGGCAACCCCTCAGCACCGCTACCATTGCTGCACGAGAGACATTCGCTAACGATATAGTGCACAGGATTGATGACGGCGATATGCATGTGGGCAGCATTTGGTTTACTGACGAAGCTTATTTTTACCTGGACGGCTTCGTCAATAAACAGAACTGACGCATATGGGGAACCGAAAAGCCCCATGTTGCAGTCCCATCGTCCCTGCATCCTCAAAAAGTACTGGTCTGGGCCGCCATTTCTTCCAAAGGAATCATTGGCCCATTTTTCAGATCCGAAACGATTACTGCATCACGCTATCTGGACATTCTTCGTGAATTTCTGGCGGTACAAACTGCCTTAGACGACACTGCGAACACCTCGTGGTTTATGCAAGATGGTGCCCGGCCACATCGCACGGCCGACGTCTTTAATTTCCTCAATGAATATTTCGATGATCGTGTGATTGCTTTGGGCTATCCGAAACATACAGGAAGCGGCGTGGATTGGCCTCCCTATTCGCCAGACATGAACCCCTGTGACTTCTTTCTCTGGGGAGACTTGAAAGACCAGGTGTACCGCCAGAATCCAGAAACAATTGAACAGCTGAAGCAGTACATCTCATCTGCATGTGAAGCCATTCCGCCAGACACGTTGTCAAAGGTTTCGGGTAATTTCACTCAGAGACTACGCCATATTATTGCTACGCATGGTGGATATGTGGAAAATATCGTACTATAAGAGTTTCCCAGACCGCAGCGCCATCTGTTGTTGAAAATTGTAACTACTGTAATTTCGAAAGTTTGTCCGCCTGAAAATGTACTGTTGTCCCAAGCATATTGCAACAAACGGTGTATTTCTATCGCTGCTCGTTTAGTTTTTATTGCCGTTTCAAATATACCGGTGATTTTTGAAACACCCTGTATATAATGCATGTCTATGAGCAGAAGGTGCAACAAACAGTGAGAGGCGTTTCAGTTTGGTATTTCAGAGGGGCGAGCAGAGGCAAGGCCGAGCTACAGGGGGTAACACGGAAACCACGTAAAGGGGAGTCCCAGGCGGAAGGTCAACGACCGACCAGCTGACTCAGATGGGACGAGCGAGTATAACGGCCCATCTGAGGGAGGACAGAAAAGAAAGCTCTTAGAAAACTAATTCCAAATAAATACGAAACAAGACCACTGACGCATTTTCGATCACGTGTCCAGCAAGTGCTACACACGTGAGAGAGTCAACATACGCATTTAGACTGGAGCGGGCACAAAACGTCCGATTGGATTGGCGGAAACTCGCTAGGAAGGAGAAAAGAGCCAAAGTTTCGACACAATATAATGGCAGGGACCTTGGGATTGGTAGAGACAGTTTCCACAAAACAAGAGGAATGCTCCTGTACGACGCAGAGGAGTAACTTGTGTGAACACTGCGATCACAGCGGCTGATATCCAGTTAGAAATAGCTGTAGCATCGTTTGGATCTAACTGTGGAGAACTGAGAGCGTATTATAACATGCACGCTGCTCCAACCACGCACGTGTATATCGTCACATTCTAAGACTGGGGATGAGTATATGTTCTCCCACATAACGAGAAACATAGGGAAAGTTTCTGCTGGAAAATTCAGCAAAGGTGTAATTAGTTTGATAGGAATTTCAGCGGAAGAGAGCGGCCTAACAGACGACAGCTCATCGCAGGTTAAGGTAAATACCGCGTGCAGAGGCGTAAACTTGTTGGTTCACCAGCTTGCGTCCACTGTAAACTTGAGCGATCTTGGGTAATCTTTTGCTCAGTTTGTCACATAACTAACCATCCACCATAGACTCCCTTGTCATGCTAAAAATAGTACCGAACCTTGAACTGGAATCGGACGATTTTCGTAGCACTGACCAACATCATAAGTTTAGGAACAATTTTGTAAAGAAACTTGTAGTTAAACTTTAATATTGTTGTGTTTAGAATTATTTAACTTTCTGAGGGGTAAGATTTAATATTGTTGTGTAGGATTATTTCACTTTTGATGTTGACGAGATGCGTTATCCTGATAACTGCTTCTTTTTGTTGTTGTTGTCACATTGAAAACTGTGTAAAAGCGTGTATTTTTGTCCTAATATTGTGACATTAAACATGTCATTTCAACTTACACAGTTGTCTTCAATGCTAGAATAAGTAAACCACAAAAATATTGCACCTTACAGCTGCAAAGACCGCCTGTCCCTTACTGCAATGGCAAATCCTGTTCTGCAGCCAGAGACACACGACCCCCTCTGTGAATGCGATGGTTCCTGAGATCCATCAACCATTTCACAACACAGACAGGTACACGAGTAACAGTTAGGAGCGTTCCAGAGTAAGATAGAATATGCTTCATTAATACCAGGTTCGCGTAGTGTCCCTAGTGGGCCATTCGCTATCGACCGGCCGCCGTCTCGTCTTCTGCCACATGGGGTCACTCGGTTCTGGTGTGGAGGGACCTGGGGCAGCGAACCGCTCCACGGGCCATTGTGAGCTTCACAGGACTTGGAGCCGCTATTACTCGACCAGGCAGCTCCTCAATTCGCATCACGAGCCTGCGTGCAGACCGTTCCATTCCCCCCACGAAGGGAAAATTCCTGGCAGCACTGGGTATTGAACCCGGCTCCTCCAAATAACAGCCAGGCATGCTAATTAACTACACAGACGTTCCTGCTCAAGTTACGCTGCACTAAAAAAATCCTGGGACGGTATGAGTTGGTTTAGAGCTCTGAGGGTACAGAAAATAAATGTGAAGGGTGTTTATGAAGTCTGGGAATACTTACAATTACTTACTGCACAAGAAGCAAACACTGTACAGATATCATACAGGGCTATTACAAATGATTGAAGCGATTTCAAAAATTCACTGAAGCTCCATTCATTGACATATGGACACGACACACTACAGATACGTAGAAAAACTCATAAAGTTTTGTTCGGCTGAAGCCGCACTTCAGGTTTCTGCCGCCAGAGCGCTCGAGAGCGCAGTGAGACAAAATGGGGACAGGAGCCGAGAAAGCGTATGTCGTGCTTGAAATGCACTCACATCAGTCAGTCATAACAGTGCAACGACACTTCAGGACGAAGTTCAACAAAGATCCACCAACTGCTAACTCCATTCGGCGATGGTATGCGCAGTTTAAAGCTTCTGGATGCCTCTGTAAGGGGAAATCAGTGGGTCGGCCTGCAGTGAGCGAAGAAACGGTTGAACGCGTGCGGGCAAGTTTCACGCATAATGATGTGAAAGATTCAGTGTTTAAACCTCCTCTACCAAGAAACGTGCCAGAACTGCGAGCTCGCATCAACAATGCTTTCGAACTCATTGATGGGGACATGCTGCGCCGAGTGTGGGAGGAACTTGATTATCGGCTTGATGTCTGCCGAATCACTAAAGGGGCACATATCGAACATTTGTGAATGCCTAAAAAAACTTTTTGAGTTTTTGTATGTGTGTGCAAAGCATTGTGAAAATATCTCAGATAATAAAGTTATTGTAGAGCTGTGAAATCGCTTCAATCATTTGTAATAACCCTGTATATATGTCATTTTGAAGAGAAACGCTGAAAGTTTGTTTCGATCTATACCGCCACAGCGTAGTTTGGTAATTTGCCGATAGTCAGCGCTAGTCGCAAACATGGCAAGTTCAGGTGCGGAGAGAGCTTTGTGTGTGTGAGTTCGACAAAAACAAGTACGCTACAGCTGTTCAATGGATGTTTAGAATCAAGTATGGTAAGAAGCTACCAACAAGGTTCAAATGGTTCAAATGGCTCTAAGCACTATGGGACTTAAGATCTGAGGTCATTAGTCTCCTCGACTTAGAACTACTTAAAGCTAACTAACCTAAGGACATCACACACATCCATGCCCGAGGCAGGATTCGAGCCTGCGACCGTAGCAGCAGCGCGGTTCCGGACTTAAGTGCCTAGAACCGCTCGGCCATAGATGCCGGCCACCAACAAGGAAGGCCATTTACCACTGGCACAACAAATTCGTTACGACGGGTTGCTTTTGTCCGATAAACAGAAGCGGACGCATCGATGGATCGGCCGTGCTACAGAAGGGGACAGCTTGTAACGCCGGAAATGCATATTCTCCTATTTCCATCTATTGCACTGCAAATTTCTTTTTCCTTATTTTCTTACCTGAAGATATAATATTTCTGTGTCTTTGTAAATTGTAATTGTTTTACTATCTGTATATATATGCCTTTATGTCGATGTATAATTGGTTTGTTTTGTGAATATTATTTGTATTTATACGCTGGGTTTGGCCTAGGGAAAACTATACTATCTGACAAATACATCGATAGGTCGTGTGGAGAACGAAAGTGTTTCGGATCTTTGGTAGTGTTAACTCTGTCGCGTGGAGCGCGGGCAGAGGGGGAGTCTGGCTGGGGTGGTGCAGTGGAGCAGGTGTGTTGTGTGAATCTCCCGCGAGTGGCCGCGCTTTCGGGGTTTGGCAGCATGTAATTGCACTCAACTTGCTATGATAGTTTCTGACACGGTGTCGCGGACGGGAAGCATTAGCTGGCGCACATCAAGAGCCCGTTTCGCCTGGTGACCGTGTCGAGAAGAAGGCGCGCCAACATCCAGCTTCTGCAACAGCGACGGCCGACAATGAGTGACTGTCGCCACCTCCTCGATCGACGGCTTCAACCCTTCAATCAACCAACAACGAAGACTGGAAGCACGTAAAGTTTTAGAACTGTATGGCAGAACTCAGCTTTTCAAACTGTTCCATTTTCGTAGCTATAATTACAGCAACTTAGCATGAACATTTGTTGCTCATTGTCCCAATTGCATTACCAAGCAGGGTCCATTCCTTTTCCGAAATGAACCCGAGTGGCGTTGAAATTCAGACGCCAGCATTAAAGTAAAAGCATTCGATTTCACTGCTTTAATTTCAAAGTTCAGTTAAGGTATTCATAGCTGGCTACAATATTTAGATTACACAAGCACAAATTAAGAGTGCGAGTTTTGTTTGCATATTTTAGCTTACCTGTGACTCCAGCTCAGCTTGGTACGTACTAAATTTTACTATTGTTAATTGTTCAGAATCGTTTAATTCAAGTTCAAAGTTAAATCTCTTATTTCTAAATTACGTAGATTCAAGTAGCTTTTGCCACGCGGGATTGGCCGAGCGGTCTTGGGCGCTGCAGTCATGGACTGTGCGGCTGCTCCCGGCGGAGGTTCGAGTCCTCCCTCGGGCATGGGTGTGTGTGTTTCTCCTTAAGATAATTTAGGTTAAATAGTGTGTAAGCTTAGGGACTGATGACCTTAGCAGTTAAGTCCCATAAGATTTCAAACATATTTGAACATTTTGAACATTTCAAGTAGCTTTTGAAATGATTGTTGAGGTAGTCCAAGACTAACCGTATTTTACTGAATTCCGATGTGCTTCAGAAAGAAAGCTCACTATTAACTTCAGTCACTAAATTAACTTTCGTTTTTCCGGTTTTATTAATTCTTTTGCTAAATTAAGTCAGAGTGTAGCGAAATTTATTACTTCTGACAAACTTTCAGTTTTCACACTACACGTGTCAACCTTCAGTTGCCACGCTTCTAGTGGTAATTTCTTTTTCAGATACTATAGTAATTGTCCATAGGACTGGCGACCGTAATTTCCCCCAAATCTCAAATATCTAATTACCGCTAGTTAATTGTTAACGTAACGGCCGCACATTTACTTTCTTTATTAACTTTACCCCTTTTCAAAATTAATTTCCACCAGTTTCATTTGCATTTTTCCTTTCATTTAGATGCAACCCTTTCGCCCCTCTTTACCGACAGATTAACTTCGGTGACGATTGCTTTTCCCAAATTTCCATTTGGTACACGGGGTTTAATTTTTCACTGTCATTAAGGTCGATAAGTGAGGGGGAGGTTACACGTGGCGATCTGGTGACAGGACAATCTTCGAATTTGAGATTGTTCTGGACACGAATTTTGCATTGTGCAAATCTCGTAACAAAGTACTGGTTACGAAATGGTCGATACGTCAGCGAGAATATTAGTGTGAGGAATCCTAATTAGATTTGAGATTTGGCATTTATATTGAAAAGTATTAAAATGAGTGAAGGCAACAATTACCTAAATTTGGTAGACTTGGATACGGAACAATCGGTCGAACAGTGGGAAACGCGCACCGCGGTACACATTGTTCCGGGGCAGGCGGCTAGCAAGAAAGACGCGACCGCCGAAACGCAGCAAAGAGCAGAAATGGAATTCCAAACTTTAGATAATGTTTCGGAATCGGAAGTGAAAATCAAATCTGAATCCCTTGATGACGAATACGGGGGGACAATTAAAGAGAAAGCCGCTACGGAAGTAAAACAGGTAGTTTCCGGGAATTTAACTGATTTATTGAATGTTTTGATTAATGAAATCAAAAGTCAATCGGCAGAAATTAAAGCTCAGGCTGCCAAGCAAGAAGCTCAGGCTGAAAAAATTGAACGGAAGCTGGACTATCAGAACAAAGCTATTAATGTTCTTAACAACAATGTTGGAGTTATTAACACAAAAGTTGATAAAATGAAAGAAGATAGTGTTGTAATTAATACCGAAATCGGTAATCTTAAACAGGAAATGGTAAGCGTTCAGGCGGAAGCTGCGAGCATAAATACTCGTTTTAATTCCGAAATTAGCAGAATCGAGAGAAGTGCAGGAGAAGCAGTTGCTCCGATCATCGAGAATAAGGTGACGGAACAAATTCAATTAGTGTAAAAAGAGGATCAAAAGAAGGTGGTAACTTTAAAGGCTTTAGTATCCGAAGTAGATACGAAAGTGACGAAGCAGGCTAATACCTGCGAAGAAAAAATAAGGGAAGTAGAAACGCTTGCGACAACCACTTGCCAAGTAATTACGAGAGCGTCGGAATTAGAAAAGAAACTTGACGAGAAACAGAGCTATGTGCTAATCTGTGCACATAGTTCGGAATTGTTGACGAAAGAGGAGCGGTTCGACCCCTTGAAAAAAGGCGGTATACACCCGACGGATTTCATTAAAAATTGTGAAAGAGTTTTACCCAGATCATGGAGTAATGAGAGAAAAATTAATGCCATTATTGATGTGTTGGCTGGTGACGCCAAGCGTTGGGGCTTAAACCTCAACATTACGAACCTGACTTTTGACGAGTTTAAAAATTTGTTTCTGGCTGAATACTGGTCAGAGCAAAAACAACAAAGTGTCTGGCGCGAATTTGTCGTATCGAGGCCTTTCGATGCGAATTCACGCGGTTCGATGAAGGTGTTTTGTTAGGGCCGGATCCGCAAGTTGGAATATTTGCGTGATCGCCGCACGGAATCCGAAATAGTCTGGGAACTCTACAAGAAGCTTCCAGATGATACAAAACGCTACGTAGGAAGCAATTACAGGACAACCAATGATTTCCTGGAAAGAGTGGAGGACGAGGACAATTGGCGCAATAATCGCGACAGTGGTAGAGACCGTGGTAACAACAACGGGTACCACAGCAACCACAACAACGATAACCATGGGAATAACGCGTACCGCAACCATGGCAGCAATAACAATAACGGTTCGGACCGCAATAACAATCGGTACAATGCAAATAATAACAGGAATGACGGAAACCATTATCATACTAACGTGATACGGGCTTCACAGAATAGTAATAACGCCAGAGGGTGTGAACAGCCGCCTCAGCAGCATCCGAGGAGCGTATCTGCTGGGACGAGACAGGGAAACCATTAGCCGCGCCGGTGAGGGGCCGACCGGGCGTGGAGAAATTTTGGCGGCCCAATAACAGGAGAAAACCTAGGTGTCGTCGTTATGAAAATTCCGTGTGGAATAATCAACGGCGGGAGAGTGTGCCAGTGTTAGGAGAAAGGAGTGCGCCCACAAGTAGTAGATCAGCTGTAGACACGGCAGTAGAAAATACATTCACTGTCAGTGAGAACAATTTAAGTAGTGTTCCGGAAATCGATTATAAAGTGGCAGCTGTAACACCCACAGTGGAAATGAAGATTGAGTTTAAGAATGATTCGCAAGTGTTGAGAGAAGATCAGATGTCGGATAACACGTCCGTCATCGAGCGGGGGGATGCAGAGAGGGATGAGGTCTGGTTAAGGCAGTTCGGTCGCTTATACGACGAACTAAGAGATTATAGGGGCCTGTACGGGAGAAGTGTTTGTGGGGAGCGCGGGCAGGATTTGCCGCGTCTCGTCCCGCAGGAAGGTAGTGTTTGTGAAGTGATAGAAAGTTCTGGCCCTAACCGGCAGACTTTACCAGAAATAGTTGATGTTAATGGGGAGCACGAGCAAGATTCGTCGTATTTCATACCGTAAGAGTTGGATGTTGAAGTAGTAACGGAAAGTTCTGGCCCTAACCGGCAGACCCTACCGAAAGCTGTAGTGGTAGAAGTAGCCGACGCATCCGACGCAAACCTCCAGTTTAAACATTGCGAGAGTATTAAGGAGAAAGATTACGAAAATTTTAGTGATAGCCGGACTCGATTGGTAGAAAAGCACATAGATTACAGCGTGTATGAGGTTAGAGCTGACATTATACGGTCAGACGATAGTAGTGTGGGTTGCGCAGATCTAGAGGAAGTAACTGCAGATACTACTGGGCACATTTCTCCAGGTAGATTGGCAGATGAGATCAATCTGACCAAAGAGGAATCAACGAAGGTGACAATTAGTGAACTGATAGCAAAGCAACACTCACTAGTTGACGAGCTACAGGAAAAGGTTTCGGTATTGGAGGCAAAGCTACAGACTAAGCCTCAGGACAAACGTGTTGAAATTAAAACTGTATGTGAACAGAGGCTGAAAAGGCCGCGAGATAAGCCGGATTTAGGATCAAAGCCGGATGGTTTCTTCCGGAATGACCTGGATATAGACGAGGATTTACTGTAGGAAAATAAAGAAACAGTCGAGGACAAGTGTAGACAGATAGTAGTGTCTGTTAATATGCACGGCCTACAACTAAACGTGTTGATTGACACCGGTGCAGAATTGAGTGCTGTATCTGGGAAATATTTGAGTTACTGAAAGACAGACCTGGCATCGTAGTTATGCCAATAACAGGAGTGAAAATTATCGGTGCTACTGGGAAGGCCAGAAAACCGGTCACAAAGCAGATTTTTGTCAACTTCGAGATATGTGGGGCACGATTTGAACAAGAGTTTGTCGTCGTGCCAGACTTAACTACGGAAGTAATTATCGGGTTAGATTGGCTATTAAAGTACCGTGCGGTGATTAATTGCGAAAGCAAAACTTTGACATGTACGTCACAAGATAAAGCAATAGTAGTTAGTTTTGACGAGGCAGGAGACGGTGTGCATAGGCAATACCAGCCTATACACATTGTTAACTGGCCGGATGACATTGACGTAGGAATGAATTTGAACTGCCGTAACGTGAGGAATCTCGGCATTGACAAAAGTGTAGAAAGTGAATTGGAAGAGATAATCAAATTCCCTCCACGGATTGACATTAGTATTGATGTGAAAAAAGATCGTTTGCGAGAAGTAATGAAGCTAAAAGCCGGTGCTCGCATACGTCGTCATGACGCTAAAGCGCGTTTTGCTAAGTTTGCAATCGGAGACTTAATACTTGTAAAAGCTCATGAGAAACCGAGCGAGATAGACGATGAAATCTCTAAATTTGTTTATAATGGACCATATAAAGTCATTGGTATACCTCACACAAATGCTTATTGCTTAGAGTATCCAAGCTCTGGAAAACTATTAGGTATACGGAACATTGTAGACTTGAACTTGTACCAACCAAGGATTGATTAATCCACAGAAAGGGTAATTTGTACAGTATGTAAATATAGAGTGTACGATTTAAGGATGTGCCATGTTGCGAGGTCATTAAAGAAGTTGTAATTAATAAGTAATTAATGTTGATGAAATGATTTAAGAGTTACTGAATATTAATCAATTTAAAAATCCAAGCTGCTAGTTTAAGTTTTCACCTGAGTCACAGTAGATTGAGGAAAGTAAATATGATTTTGTAACTAGCTGTAAGATTTCATAAATATGTGATTTACTAGTCATTGCCGATGTACTTAGACGCTGTTTTAAGTTTCAGGCTAGTACATGCGTATGATGATGGACAGTGTTGAATTATCCACTGTGATAGTGTTAATGGACTCCTTGAGATTACTCGGGAGTGAGTTTTCCCGAAAGAATTCAGTGAAACGGACGTTCTGGAAATGCCGTTACACAGGCGAGTGAGATCAAGCGTGCCGCACACGCGGGCGCAACAATACTTGCGAGGCGGAGCCCCTGTCGGCTCTAGTGCCGCTGTCGGCTCTTGTGCCGCTGTCGGCATTCTTTGCACTTGCGGGTACGGAAGGTGGAGTTGTTTTTCTTCCCGGACAGCTGATGTGAAAGAATTCTGCTGTCAATATTTATGTTTTTGTCGATCTGCTGTATATTATTTTCTTGTTTAGCGTTAAGTGGACTCTCATGACGAGAATATTAATTATGAAAAGGTTATATAAAATGTGTATTCTATGTAATTAATTATTAATATGCGTATTTTGATATACCTGTTCTTTTTTTTTTTGGCCATGTACTCTGATTAATTTTGTAAATAGTATTCCACTTCTTGATGCTGTTAGGAATTTTGATGGTTTTAGAACAGCTAAACCATTTTCTAAGTTTTCTATGAATTTTAATATGTTGTCAACCTGTTTTATTTTGTGCAGGATGACGGAGTGGAATAAGATTAGGAGTGTCTCCACTCAATTATTATGGTCCAAAAATTGATTTATGCTTAATTAAACGAATGCTGAATTTTGTTGATGTTTTGAGCACATGCATTTCCGCTGTTTCTTTTTTGGGACGTTTTCTGAGTCTGTTTAGGTTACACGAACATCCTCAGACAATGTGGGGCACGTGTAACGCCGGAAATGCATATCCTCCTATTTCCATCTATTGCACTGCAATTTTTTTTTTCCTTACTTTCTTACCTGAAGATATAATATTTCTGTGTCTTTGTAAATTGTAATTGTTTTACTATCTGTATATATACGCATTTATGTCGATGTATAATTGGTTTGTTTTGTGAATATTATTTGTATTTATACGCTGGGTCTGGCCTAGGGAAAACTATACTATCGAACAAATACATCGATAGGTCGTGTGGAGAACGAAAGTGTTTCGGATCTTTGGTAGTGTTAACTCTGTCGCGTGGAGCGTGGGCAGAGGGGGGGTCTGGCTGGGGTGGTGCAGTGGAGCAGGTGTGTTGTGTGAAGCTCCCGCGAGTTGCCGCGCTTTCGGGGTTGGGCAGCATGTAATTGCGCTCGACTTGCTATGATAGTTTCTGACACGGTGTCGCGGACGGGAAGCATTAGCTGGCGCACATCAAGAGCCCGTTTCGCCTGGTGACCGTGTCGAGAAGAAGGCGCGCCAACATCAAGCTTCCGCAACATCGACGGCCGACAATGAGTGACTGTCGCCACCTCCTCGATCGACGGGTTCAAACCTTCAATCAACCAACAAGGAAGACTGGAAGCACGTAAAGTTATAGAACTGTATGGCAGACCTCAGCTTTTCAAACTGTTCCATTTTCGTAACCATAGTTACAGCAACTTAGCATGAACATTTGTTGCTCATCGTCCCAATTGCATTACCAAGCAGGGTCCATTCCTTTTCCGGAATGAACTCGAGTGTCGTTGAAATTCAAACGCCAGCATTAAAGTAAAAGCATTCGATTTCACTGCTTTAATTTCAAAGTTCAGTTAAGGTATTCATAGCTGGCTACAATATTTAGATTACACAAGCACAAATTAAGAGTGCGAGTTTTGTTAGCATTTTTAGCTTACCTGTGACTGCAGCTCAGCTTGGTACATACTAAATTTTACTATTGTTAATTGTTCAGAATCATTTAGTTCAAGTTCAAAGTTAAATCTCTTATTCCTAAATTGCGTAGATTCAAGTAGCTTTTGAAATGATTGTTGAGGTAGTCGAAGACTAACTGTATTTTACTGAATTCCGATGTGCTTCAGAAAGAAAGCTCACTATTAACTTCAGTCACTAAATTAACTTTCGATTTTCCGGTTTTATTAATTCTTTTGCTAAATTAAGTCAGAGTGTAGCGAAATTTATTACTTCTGACAAACTTTCAGTTTTCACACTACACGTGTCAACCTTCAGTTGCCACACTTCTAGTGGTAATTATATGTGTAATAACATTTCTTTTTCAGTTACTACAGTAATTGTCCATAGGACTGGCGACCGTAATTTCCCCCAAATCTCAAATATCTAATTACCGCTAGTTAGTTGTTAACGTAACGGCCGCACATTTACTTTCTATATTAACTTTACCCCTTTTCAAAATTAATTTCCACCAGTTTCATTTGCATTTTTCCTTTCATTTAGATGCAACCCTTTCCCCCCTCTTTACCGACAGATTAACTTTGGTGACGATTGCTTTTCCTAAATTTCCATTAGGTACATGGGGTTTAATTTTTCACTGTCATTTAGGTCGATAAGTGAGGGGGAGGTTACAAGCGTTTTCATGAAATGGCCTCCCCGATCACCAGATCTCACTCCGGGTGACTCTTTTCTGTGGGGACACACTAAAGATGTGGTGTATGTACCGCATCTACCACGTGATGTAGCAGAGCTCCGGGAGAGAATGCGGGAAGCGACTGCCACAGTCGACGACGCCATGCTGGGACGGTTATGGCAAGAATTCAATTACCGTACTGACGTCTGCCAGGTCACTCATGGTTTGCATATAAAATGTGTGGTGTCACCGCCAGACACCACACTTGCTAGGTGGTAGTTTTAAATCAGCCGCGGTCCATTAGTACATATCGGACCCGCGTGTCGCCACTGTGTGATTGCAGACCGAGCGCCGCCACAAGGCAGGTCTCGAGATACGGAATAGCACTCGCCCCAGTTGTACGGACGACTTTGCTAGCGACTACACTGACGAAGCCTCGCTCCTTTGCCGAGCAGATAGTTAGAATAGCCTTCAGCTAAGTCCATGGCTACGACCTAGCAAGGCGCCATTAGTAACATTGCATGTATCTTAAGAGTCTCACTTGTATCGCCACAATCTCCAGATGCACCAAAAGGATGGATGAAAGTTAAGTATTACAGAAGCTACGTACTTTTCTTTATAGCATTCATTACGTATCCTGTTTCAGACCTCACGCCCATCTGCGTGAGCGTAGCGCGTGCCTTTCGGCTTCCTCTCATTGTGTCTAGGCTGTCTTGTCTAGACACAACAAAATGTTTGTAAAAAAACTTCAAGAGTTTTTCTTCAAAATGCAATATGAATGACATCTGTACAATGTTTAGCTCTTGTGCACAAAATAATTGGAGGTGTTTCCGGACTTTATGTACACCCTGTACACGTAAATACAAACAGGTAAAGAAAATTGAGTTAAGATATGGAAATAGCTTAGAGAAACTATACAGAAGAACGGACTAGAAAAATCTGCAATAGATGTAAGACTCAGCACAACAGAAAGAGCCAATGAGAATTTACAATGAGAAATCCATATCTACAAAAAGAAGACTGAAGTACTAGCACAGTGCTAAGACGAGAATATTTATATGCATGTGATTTCCTAATGGCTTCCTGTAAGCTGGACAGAATACAGGTATCTGAAAGACGGATTATTGGAAAAATGATCGGTGGAAACTACAGATGGTTGGGAAAAGAGAAGTAACGTGAAGATATATGAAAATGAGAACTAACAACAAAGCCATAATTAAACTTATGTGGACATCTCAACCGAACGTACAGGAAGAGGCTAACGAAACAATTATTCCTGTATTCCTAGAAAAAGAAATTCACAGTACCATGGATTACTGTAAAGAAAAAATAACTAAAAAGAATGAACGCCAAAGAATCGTAAATAACTGAAGGAAACCTTGTAAGAGTAAAATTGTAAGTTTATAAAGCTTTGAAGAAAGAAGCAGTCGTGAACGACATGGACATAAGAAGAGGAAAGACTTTATGGGGAAAGACAGAGTACTGAAATACTTGCTTGGATGAAAATCAATTTTTAATGCTCCACTTTTATAAATCGGAGCAGCAGGTATAGAACGATTTTTTCTAGCCACATTTATTTTCATAATCCGTTACAAATAGTCATGCTCTTTGTGGCTGTGAAGTTTTAATAACTATGAAAATACCCGTAAAATTAAAAACGAAATACATGCGGTGCATGTAATAGATAACAGGAGGTAAACTATTAATGTATTACTGATGATGTAGCGATCCTGCATGTTCATCATTTTAGACAATGAAAGAACTCATGGGGATGCTACAACGATAATTTTTATTTTTACGTAACTCGCTCTTACAAACTGTCAAAGGTGAACTGAAGAAGGCTAAGAGTAGTGTCCAATTCCAAAGAATACTAACAACAGCGTTCGTATCAAACACATTAAATACACTGTGTGCGATCTATTCTTTGTGCTGCGGTTTCCTACATAGCACCCCTCCGTGGTAGAGCGGAGCTCCTGGAATGTATGGGTATCGGTTTACATTCCACGCATCGACCGGCCCTGGTACGAACTGTTGGCTTTTCTAGCGTTTATTCTCCTTGCTGTGCTGAGACTTCATTTTCTCCATTTCCTCTCCTTCTTCTGTCTTTTCCGCAGTTGCAAGCCTAGTTTTCCTACTTATGGTGGTCGCAAGAGGAACGTGCAACTGTCCTCTGCATTACATCTGAGCATGTTCTGAGATCTCTGTGCACAAAAAACTTGCGTTCAACATGACGTGTTGCTGTTGACGACCGGAGTTTGGAAATTAAACACACTGTGTGATCTATTCTTGGTGCTGCGATTCCCACGAAGTATTGCATGAACACATATCCCGCCATGTTTTTTAAATCGCACACGTGTTACGGGCAGTCAAATGAAAATGGGACAGATAGAAAAAAAGTAATTGAACTATTCATTATTTCATATGTGATGTCGATAACTGTTAATACATTTACGCCAGTGTGATACAAGACGGTCAGTGCCCTCACGAAAAATGTTTGTGGTTGCCTACGAAACCATAACTGTGTGTACCTCTTCGTCGGGGGCAAATCGACGACCGCAAAGGGCTTTGTCCACCAGTCCAAAAATAAGGAAATCACATGGGGAACGACCGGGGTTTTATGGAGGATGTTATAACACTGTTACTGGAGTTCGCGTGGGTGTGTTACACTATTTCCCAGTAACAAAACCTCTAACCTGTCACAAAGAAGCCAAGTATAACACAACTGCAGGCTAATAAATACCAATTATGTATAGTGTCACCCTCTGAGAAGATTTTTAAAAGTTTGGCCGTGTGTTATCTAATAGTCAGAGGGAATCGAACATGAATTTCTTAATGGCAGTAGTTGGTAGATAACAGAAAGACCAAAATTTTGTAAGAAATTACAGTAACAGAGTTCAGGTAAATGAAATATAAAACGGTCGCCAGCCTATTTAGGCATAAAAAGTGTGGAAACATTATTTCTAATGAATCTATTTATTCTCTTGCAAAACTAGCTTTCACAAATCCTTTCTTAATCAAGTGCAATGAACACCTACAATAACCAGAGTAACTACACAGTGGGTAGCAGTAGTTATCAACAGTATAGTTAAGCAATCACAGAAATGGAAAAGAGACTCTATCCTTGTTAACCACAATCTTCACTTCTACCTTTAACTTATTTGGCCCATGAATTGATTCCTTCGGCATACACAAGACTAAGTGGCATCTGGTAAGAATTAAAGTTTGACTAACATACATAAACACATCACAAATGCAATAAGATAACACTGTACACATACCTTTTATATATACTCTTTTGTATAATCACTTCTGGTTTCTTTAGCTAGAGATTAACTATTCAGTTTGGTTTTTTCCTGATATAACAGATTGAAAAGGGGGAGCCCACAAACTATCCCTTCTTTGTATATTCAAACTATACATACTTTTCATAAATATTTTGCATTATGAAGAAAGCTGAATTAGTTTCCCACTTAAGATCATTTATCTTGCAATATTTTAATACCATTTACAGTGACAATATTTTCCACAAGCTTCAGTCAGACTGCAGTTAGCATCAAAAATCAGTGCTATATAACACTACTTGTGAAGCAAGGGGTTTTAAATTAACCTCAGTTTTGTTTATCAATACTATGACTTTGGAACTTTCCAACTGTAGGAACTCATAGCAAAACAATACTTTTTATTAGTTATATAATGTGTCCCATTTACTACTTGTGAAGTAGTATTCACGGACAAACTTTATGCTCCTGAACATTAAAGCAAAGATACTTTGAAACTAGAAGCTATTCAAAGTAAATCGGGAGCGTTTCATAAGTTCAAAGTAAAATAAAATTGATTAATATCAGCCTTTCACAAACAGGGTACTCGGAGTTAAATACTTTGAGAAAATCACCCCGCTTGGTAGATTGAAGGGGGAAATTTCATGGTTCGGATACCAGTTTTTGCGAGACTTGGATTAATATTGCAAAATTAAACACACGCAAACACACTGGTTCATGCTGATATACAGTTATAACCTCCTGAAGTTGTGGCGCAATAGCGGTGGCGAGCACGTAGCGGCTAGCTGGTCTCTCCTCTGGTGGATTATCTGTAAGGGATTTCACATTAAAAATTCAGAGGCACTTCTTCTTGCGACGTAAATATAAATTTTAGAGCCATTCCCAATGCGAGAGCACCCTTTTGTAGCAGGAACCACATCCGAGACCGTTCCATTATAGATGAAGATACCGAAAGCCTCACTAGGCACCTTCGCTGTTGACTCCACAACTGCTGGCCACTGACTGCCTACTGTGCTCTCTCGCTTCCTGCTCAGCCTGAGCGCCAGTTCCACCTTTCAGCTCGATCCACACCATTTCCGTAGCGGAGGGGAATCACTGTGTCTTTTATATTATACAACACAAAATCCCTAACCAGTTTTTACATTGTTATTTTACATGTTATTTTAGTGTGTTTTACTTCTGATGAAGGTATATTTAGATATACCGAAACCGTGGTCAAGAATTTTAATAAATCTTTATCCTGCAACTCTTTGGCTGTTATCATTTACCGTGAAGAATTTCAACAGTTGCTGTTTCAGCCATGTTTAAAATCTTGGAATTCTTTTTAGTTTTTAATCTGATTTAAAAACGTGGTACATTAAAAACAAATTTTTATTTAAATAATTATTTTATGCTGTTTAGTCTTGTGTGTGTGTGTGTGTGTGTGTGTGTGTGTGTGTGTGTGTGTGTGTGCGTATGAAATTTTTCAGTCGATTCAAGCATTTTGATGAGAACAAAACAGAGATACCTGTATGTGATAAATTTTAGGTTTATTTCAGTTTGTCTTCTCCTGTGTTGATCAATATCTTTCCTCCTCCTACCAAGGCATGCTGAAAAGTAATGCCTCAGAATTTTTAACGTGATAATTCTTAAAGCTTTGTAAATAAAACAGCTGGTATTAACATTCTACATTTCTATTCCTCATGTCTGTATTGTTATGTTTCAACATAGTCGCCCTGGTGCAGACTTCGTTTCTCCCAACGAGAGACCAGTTTGTTGATATCGTCATTGTAGAAAGTTTGACTTTGTTGACGGAGGCAACCACTTCATCACTATCGAAGTGAAGCACTCAGACGTGTTCTTCAGGTTTTGGAAACCGACAAAATGGCTGCGGTCAAGTGGAGCCTGTAACGAGGATGACAGTGAATCAAAGTGCTTGGAATGTGGCACATGTCGCAGCGCTCGTGTGTGATCTGGCGTTGTCGTGATGACGGAGAGGGTGCTCCATGTGTGGACGAACTCTTCGAATTCGAACCTCGATTACAGCACACTGTTTCACACGCACCTACACAGTTAAGTTACACACCGCCGAGTTACTCGCTACAATTCGACACACTTTTGCGGCAGAGGGCTGGAAATATGTGGACGTGGAGATGAAGAATCCTTATAACGTCCGTTTTATTTAAAAATCTGTAAGGGATTTCAGATTAAAAATTCAGAGGCATTACTTTTCAGCACGTGCTCGTACGTATATCTCTCGAAAAGGCCGTAAAGGTAAAATATTGACGGATTCGAACTCACGCGGATGGTTACCAGTAATCATTCTTCCCGCGAGCCATTCTCGACTGGAGCAGAAACAGCGGATACGGCAGTGATACGCAAAGTACCCTCCGCCACACAGCTGGCAAGAAAGTAAGTTAATATTGCATTGTCATCCAATTGTAACTACGTGGATAGTTTCAAGTGAGGAACATAGCGGCTAGGGCGGGGAAGAAGTCCAACGTTCACTCTGTCTGCTTGCCGGGGGGCCTTATCCAGGATGTGGAAGAGGCTCTTCCGGCGGCTGTCGACCGTGCGAGGTGCAGCCAGCTGCAGACTGTTGCGCATGTCGGCACCAACGTTGCCTGTCGTCGGGGTTCCGAGGAAATCCTTGGGTCGACGGTTGGCTAAATTGGTGAAGGCGTCCTCCATCTCTCGAGGAGTGGAAGCCAAGCTGACGATCTGCAGCATCGTACCCAGGATGGACCGGTGTCCTCTGGTTTGGAGTCGAGTGGAGGATCTAAGCCAGACGCTACGTCGACTCTGTGATGAAAATGGTTGTAGATTCCTCGACATATGCTATGGGGTGGAAGGTTGTAGGACGCCCCTCGATAGATCAGGGGTGTACTACACACAGGAAGCAGCTACATGGGTAGCACAGTACTTGTGGCGTGTTCATGGTTTTCTTTTTAGATTAGTTTCCTCCCCATGGGAAATAAACCGCTGGTCCGAAAAATTACCAGTTCATGACACTGATGTGGGTGTGCCAACCATAAAAATTTTTAGTTCGCCTAAACAGGTCATTCCAAAGGATTTAAATATGCTAAATCTCATGTTAGTAAATTGTCGAAGTGTCTGTAGCAAAATCCCCGAGTTAATCTCCGAAATAAATAGTAGTAATGCCAATATTGCATTAGATACCGAAAGCTGGTTGAAACCAGACATAAAAACCAGTGAAAATGTTCAGGAAGGATAGGACTGTTGCTATGGGAGGTGGTGTGTTCATTGCAGTCAAAAGCCGTTTAAACGCAGCTGAGATCGATACTGCGTCGGACTGTGAAATAGTCGGGATAAAGATGTCAATCAGACAAGGATTGACCATTGTATTATGATGTTTTTATAGACCAACAGCATCCGCAACAAACGTCGCAGAACGTTTCAGGGAAAGTCTTGAGTACATAGGAAGTAAATACCAAAATTATCCATTAGTTATAGGTGGAGACTTTCATCTAGCATCCATTGACTGGGAAAATTACACGTTTATCACAGGGTGTAGAAGCAAAGATTCGTGTGAAGTTACCCTAGGAGCGCTCTCAACATACAACCTTGAGCAATTGGTTAGAAAACCAACTCGAGATGGGAAAATATTAGATATCTTGGCGACAAACAGACCTGATCTTTTTGAGGAAGTTAATCTAGAAGAAGGTATTGGCTTCTATGTCAGAGCAAGTTGAAAAAAAAAAAAACAGCGTAGAGTTTTCTTGTTTGCAAAAGCAGATAAAAGTGTCATTAATGAATATCTTCATACTCAACTCCAAGCATTCACCGTGGGCCACAAAGATATTGAGCATCTTTGGTCGGAATTTAAAGCTATTGTCCACCATGTGCTAGAGAAGTATGTGCCTAGCAAAAGTATAGGGGAGGGAAAGGATCCACCTTGGTAAAACAGACATATTAGAAAGTTGCTGAGAAAGCAGAAAAGTTTGCACAGTCGTTTTAAACGTTGTCACTGCCCCGCCGACAAACAGAAATTATGCGAAATGAAAGCAGTTGTGAGAAGGACAATGACAGACTCTTTTAACGAATTTGAAAGCAATATTTTATCTGCAGATTCTAAAAATAACCCCAAAAAATTTTGATCGTACGTAAAATCTATGAACGCTACAAGTAATTCAATACCTTCGCTTGCTGACGGTACGGGTAATGTAACGGATGACGATAAACAGAAGGCCGAAATTCTAAACCTAGCTTCCAAAATCTCGACTGCAGCACCATTCCCCCTTTCAATTATCGAACAAACGAAAGGATGGCTGACAGTGTTTAGCGTATCTGGGATTGTAAAACAGTTAAGATCCTTAGACGCCAGAAAGACATCTGGCGCAGACGGTATCCCCGTAAGATTTTATGTTGACTATGCTACAAATATAGCACCATTCTTATCCGTCATCTATCAGAGATCTTTGGAACGGCGGAAACTTCCACGGGACTGGAAGAAGGCCCAGGTCGTAGCAATCTATAGAAAGGGTAGAAAATCGGATGCACATAATTACCGGCCAATTTCACTGACATCGATTTGTTGTAGAATCATGGAACATATTTTGTGTTCAGACATAATGACCTTCCTAGACTCTGAGAAGATCATCTGCAGAAACCAGCACGGTTTTAGGAAACAGCGGTCATGCGAGACACAACTGGCCCTCTTTGTGCATGATAAACAGGCTCTAGATGCCGGCTCCCAGATTGATGCCATATTTCTCGACTTTCGAAAGGATTTCGACTCAGCTCCGCACTGTCGCTTGTTACAAAAAATGCCCGTTTACGGTCTGCCCAATGACATATGCGGTTGGATAGGGAGTTTTCTAACAGACAGGGAGCAGTATGTCGTCCTGACCGGGGTAACTTCAACAGAAACTAGAGTAACTTCAGGTGTGCCCCAGGGCAGCGTAATAGGTCCTCTGCTTTTTACGCTTTACATTAACGATCTGGTTGATGATATTGACAGCGGCGTTAGACGGTTTGCCTATGATGCTGTAGTCTACAGGAAAGTACTATCACACGAAAGTTGTGAACAAATCAATGAGGATTTGCAGAAAATAACTGGCAGTTATCTCTCAATATTAGTAAGGGTAACCTACTGCGTATAACAAGGCGAAAATCCCCATTAATGTATGAGTACAAAATAAATGATAGTCTTTGGAAGTGGTAACATCAGTCAAGTATCTGGGTGTGACCATTCGAAATGATCTCTAATGGAATGATCAGCTTACACAAGGAACGGTTAAGGCGAACTTTAGATTGCGGTTTATTGGTAGAATCCTGAAGCGATTCAGTCCTTCAACAAAGGAAATAGCTTACAATACGTTAGTTCGTCCAGTCTTATTGTTCATCTGTATGGGACTCTTACCAGTAGGGTCTGATACAAGAGATTGAGAAGGTACAAAGAACAGCGGCAAGATTCGTGACTGGTACATTTAGCCATCGCGAGAGTGTTACAAATCTCATAGAAAGATTGAAGTGGGACCCACTTCCAGATACACGATGCGCTAAACGGAAAGGGCTGCTCACTAAATTCCGAAATACAATCTTCACCGAGGATGTAGAGCATATATTATTACCACCAACTTTCAAATCGCGTAATGATCATCATTCAAAGATAAGGGAAGTAAGAGCTCGTACTGAGGCGGTCAGACAGTCGTTTTCCCTCGCGCAATCCGCAAATGGAACAGAGGGGAGGGAAATATGACTTTGGCGCGAATTGTGCCCTCCGCCACACACCGCTTGGTGGCTAGTGGAGTATATATGTAGATGTAGAAGTCTCAAACTCACTGAGCAATTAACTTAAATCATTTAATAAGTGTCGTGTCCCGAGAGGGAGCGTGAAGGACACGCAGCTACGTGACAGGAGCCTAATCTCAGTAGACTATTCGCTGAGCGGAAGGTAGCTTGACCCGCTTGTAGACCTCCAGCTGCTGCAGGCCTGCAAGCTGTTTGTGGTACGGAGTACAGAAGTGGGTGTTGATGATTAAGAAATCACAAAAAAGTCCTTTCTACTGTATAACTTCAGAAAGCTCCTATGACACTAAGTCTCAACCCAACTATTAATTAATGGCCCATCGGCAGCTCGAACAAGACATCTCGGAGCAACGGCTGGCACCGAGGCTGCGACATGGAGACGGTGTCTACCGGTGACCGTGGTGCTCTCTTCTACCTTGGGTACTGACGAGTCCCTGTTTATATGACTCGTGTGCCTGCTTCCCGAGACACTGGTCACGTACACAGTGCATTTCCATTACCATATTTGGTTAGGCCTTGCAGCTCTGTCCTGCTACCGGCTTGTCCGCAGCTCGTGGTCGTGCGGTAGCGTTCTCGCTGCCCAAGCTCGGGTTCACGGGTTCGATTCCCGGGGGGTCAGGGATTTTCTCTACCTCGTGATGACTGGGTGTTGTGTGATGTCCTTAGGTTAGTTAGTCCCATAGTGCTCAGAGCCATTTGAACCATTTTTGCTACCGGCTTTGGCCTTCTGTCAGTCACGTAGTCAGGTCTGTAGTCTCACCTGGTTGGGCTCAAATGGCTCTGAGCACTATGGGACTTAACTTCTGAGATCATCAGTCTCCTAGAACTTAGAACTACTTAAACCTAACTAACCTAAGGACCAACAACACAGCCATGCCCGAGGCAGGATTCGAATCTGCGACCGTAGCGGTCGCCCGGTTCCAGACTGTAGTGCCTAGAACCGATCGACCACCCCCGCCGGCTCGCCTGGTTGTCGCCAGTCACCGCGAAGCCGTCTTGCGTTGCTCTCTCGTTCAAACACTGTGGCAATGTTTCCGGGCTCGCTTGGATGGCCATAGTGGAACGGTTCCTAACTTTTTCATTACATCTACATCTACATACATAATCCGCAATCCATCATACGGTGCATGGCGGTGAGTACCTCGTACCACAACTAGCATCTTCTATCCCTGTTCCACTCCCAAACAGAACGAGGGAAAAATGACTACCTATATGCATCTGTACGAGCCCTAATCTCTCTTATCTTATCTTTGTGGTCTTTCCGCGAAATGTAAGATGGTGGCAGTAAAGTTGTACTGCAATCAGCCTCAAATGCTCGTTCTCTAAATTTCCTCAGTAGCGACTCACGAAAAGAACGCCTCCTTTCCTCTAGAGACGCCCACCCGAGTTCCTGAAGCATTTCCGTAACACTCGTGTGTTGATCAAACCTACCAGTAACAAATCTAGCAGCCCGCCTCTGAATTGCCTCTATGTCCTCCCTCAATCCGACCTGATAGGGATCCCAAACGCTCGAGCAGTACTCAAGAATAGGTCGTATTAGTGTTTTATAAGCAATCTCCTTTACAGATGAACCACATCTTCCCAAAATTGTACCATTGAACCGAAGACACTATCCGCCTTCCCCACAACTGCCATTACATGCTTGTCCCACTTCATATCACTCTGCAGTGTTACTCCCAAATATTTAATCGACGTGACTCTGTCAAACGCTACACTACTAATGGAGTATTCAAACATTATGGCATTCTTTTTCCTATTCTGAAAGGTGGCTACACTGAGCCACTGCGCCAGAGATTGCGCCAAAGAGTATTATTCAGCCGCCTCCACAGTGCTTGTTAAGAACTCGTAGTAGTCAGTGCCTGTCGAGGACTCGTGGTAATCAGTTCTTGGGGAGAGCTCGTAGTGGAGTGTTTGTTGAGATGTGCTAGTAGGCAGTGCTTGCTGAGATGTGATATTGGAGAGTTCTGGTTGAGATGTGGTAGTAGCGTGTCGGTGTGGAGAGATTGTAATGTTTAGAGTGCTTTTCATCAATATAAATTAAGGTAACAAACTACTTTTCTTTTTTTTCTCATTATTTCAGTGTCCTGAATAATGCGTCATTACAGGTTCAGTCAACAAAGCATCTGGCTTGTGTTCTTATATTAGAGTGTAATTCTGCTTTCCTTACGCAATTATAGTATTTCTATTTTTTAGTTACTTCAGTATAAATGGTATTTAAAATTTCTTGTCTTGTTGAAGAAGAACCGTGCCAGATGTGTACGTTGAGTCACACTCCCACACACAGAACAACTACACTTGTGCTTTGGTTTAGTAGGTTTTATAGTTGCTGGGGACTTAATTAATTAACTGTGTTAACGAAAATTTTCTTTCATTGTTTGTTGTTATTCTATGGAGTCAGATTGCGTACAAATACTAGTCAGGGCCAACCGTTTACGAAACAGCGTAATCGGACATACAGCTAGTAAAAATTTAAAAATTATTTTCAAACTATTTAATTAAGCCCCCATGCACGTGGCGACCCTGCCAGGATCCGAACCTGGAATCTTCTGCGTGCATGGGGGCTCAATTAAATAGTTTGAAAATAATTTTTAAATTATTTCTTCAAAATTAAATTCTTCCTGAAAATTTCTCGATAGCAAGTCGTCTTAACGTCGGACACACACAGAATTTACCTGAAGCTCTTAAATATTTTATAGAACCGTGTCCTGAAAAATACTGAATGTTAATAACATAATTCATCAAGTCACTATAGCTTTATACTGAATTTAGTCGGAGAACTTAGACTGTGTATTTGTTTATGGCTGTCAGTGCATTCGCACTGACCGCTCGATCAGCTGTAGGCGCGTGACGTAGGAAGCAATTGTTTGCGGTCAACGACTGCCTTGTGCGGCGCGCAGACTTGACTGTTGCTTTGAGTATGTGCCACCGCCAAAACACAGCGCGGTATCCTTGTATTCTCTGCATGTTTACATCTAGCAGTTTGTTTCTCTAAAGTATGTCACTCCACAAAAATTTTAACGTTTGATATATGATGTATTCCCTTGGAGCGTCGTGATTTAAGAGTTTCTACTTCGACAGCGTTATCATGAATAATTTTGCGAATTCTATATGGACCGTTATAAAGCAGAAAAAATTTGGGACACAAGACTTTTCCTTTGTGAGACAAACGATGAGACTTAATTAACACTTCTTGACCAACTGAAAAAGTTTTTAAACGACCAGGACGCTTAGCTGATTTCTCTCTTCTAGCAGCCGCAGATGCAATATTTTGTAGTGCCAGGTTGACAACTTCAGAATGCCGCAGTTTCCGTGAAGGCGGAAAAGGAACGATTTCAGATATGCGATTTGTCAGTGTTTTGTTTTTTAATATCAGTATTGGCGGTAAAGAACTTGAGTCATTAGGAAGTTCATTCAGAATGTTTTGAAAAATATGAAGATACTGATCCCACGTTCTGTGATTCTGATGACAATAAAGACGACACAATTTATTGATTTCCTTCATCCATCTCTCTGAAGTGTTAGATTGAGGGTGAAAAAGTGAAATGAAAATTGGTTTAATTTTACGACGCCGTAGAGTACGAAGCCAAATTTTAGAACGAAACTGTGATCCATTATCTCATATAACCTTATCAACATGACCCACTTCTTTAAGAAAATGTTTGATGAAAGCATTAGATACTCAACGAGCTGTTGCTTTGCGTAACGGTGTAAAACACACATATTTTGATGTCAGTTCCACTGCTACGAAAATCTACGCAAAACCATTAGTAGAACGAACCATTGGACCGAACAAATCAACTGCAGCCATGTCCTTTAATTTCGCTGGAATGATAGGAAACAACGGTGCTCTGTGAGAAATTGTTGGCGGCTTAGCCTTTTGACATAATTTGCATTTGGCCAGAACAGATCGAATACGTTTTTCCATATTACTGAAGTAGCAATTTTCTCTTAATTTATGAAAGCATTTTCTGGGACCAAAGTGTGCATAACTGAAATGCGTATACCAAATCAGCTTATTAACCCACTCATCAGGAATACAAACTAACCAAACAGAGTTGTCGACCGATTTTCGTTTAAAAAGAATGTCATTGCGGACTAAATAATGCTGTCTAATCGCTACGCTTTCCTTTCTCCTCCACTTCTCCTTAATGTCCTTCCAGATTGGATCCTTATTTTGCTCCTTAGCGATGTCCTGGAGCGAAGACGAAATAAAGTTCTCAAACGCAACACCTTGAATATACATCAAACAATAATTGTTTTCTACGCAGTCCTCTTCAGCACTTTGTTTCAAACCCATAGGTGCACGTGATAAAGCATCGGCAACAATATTTGAAGAACCCTGTATGTAAACAACACTAAAGTCAAATTCCTGTAGGTACAGCGCCCATCGTGACAATCTGCCGTGAGTTAATTTTGTTGACATAAGAAATTCCAGAGCTCGATGATCGGTGTAAACCTTAGTATGTCTGCCAAACAAAAATGTCCGAAATTTTGTGAAAGCCCAAACAACAGCCAAAGCTTCAAGTTCCGTAATCGAATAATTCTTTTCTGATTTAGAAAGAACACGACTTCCAAATGCAATAGTTTTCTGTACTACAACGCCGTCTTCTTCTATCTCTTGAAATAAATGTGCACCTAGGCCTTTGTATGATGAGTCCGTCGCCAAACAAAAAGCTTTAGATAGATCCGGATGTGAAAGAAGTGGAGCAGTAACTAAAGCATCACGAAGCTGTTCAAATTCTGACTGAGCTTCCTCATCCCAACACCAATTAGATTTCTTTCCAGATAGTTCACATCAACGAGGCGTGGCCAAATTGTCCAATCTAACAAACCGTCTAAGAAAATTACAGACACCAAGGAAACTACGAACATCACGTTTTGTAGTAGGAACAGCATAATTACGAATAGCGTCTAATTTTTCTGGATCAGGAAGAATACCTTCTGTAGAAATAATGTGACCGAGAAATTTCACCAGAGAACGACCAAATTCAGATTTTTCTAAGTTCACTGTAAAGCCAACCCTTGCAAAGATACGTAATAATGAATCCAAAATTTTGTTGTGCTCACTCCAAGAATGTTTAGCAATAAGAATGTCGTCAACATATGAAGTAATATTGTCACGAAGATAAACAGGTAAAATTTCATTTAAGCTACGAATGAATGCTGGTGAAGATACAGTAAGTCCAAACGGTAATTTCCGAAACTGGTAACAGTTACCAAAGGCTAAAAAGGCCGTGTATTTTCTACAATCAGGGTGGAGTTCTATTTGCCAAAAACTTGCGCGCATATCAATCGTGGATAAAACTTTAATTCCATGAAAATGTTGAAGAAGTTCATCTAAATTTTGTGGACGGTCAGTTTCAGGAATGATGATATTGTTTATCTGTCTGGAATCCAGAACCAAACGAATTGACCCATCCTTTTTAAGAACAACGTGTAATGGGCTAGTATAAGGACTGACTGCAGGCTCAATAATGCCCTGATCTAACATGTACTGAAGTTCATTCTTAACCTTGTCTCTGTAAGCCAAAGGAATAGCGTACGTTTTCCCGCGAAATGGTGTGTGCTCTTTTACTTTAAATAAATATTGTAAGCCTTGTATAGTTCCTGTGTGATGACTAAATACTGTAGCATGTGAAGTCAAAATGTGGTGCAGCTCTTCTCTTGCAACGTCATCTGGCACTTCAGCTTTCTTAACCTTTTCATTAATTAATTCTTCGCTATTAATTATATCATCCATTGCGTCTCTGTATCTATTTTCATTGTCATGAATAAACACACTGTCGTCATAATGCTCAACGAAAACATCAGAAGTAAGAAATCTTAAACATTTTGTATCTGACTCAGATCTTGTTAAACACTCGAAAAATTTCAAACTTTTCGGCATTCCGGCAACAGTCAAATTCACACTTCCTTCTTTAAAGTTCAAAATTGCCTTATGTGCGTTAAGAAACTCCATACCTAATATAATTTGTGTACTGAGTAATGGAACAATAATAAAATTAGCAGAAAATTCGTATCCTTGACAAATGAAATTTAAATTGGTCTGTTGTTTGACTTCCACACTTTTTCCAGAAATCGCTCCTCGAATTGTAGTTTTACAAATAGGTAACACAGGACAAGCAATAGTTCTTACACATATACGAAAAACTGATTCACTAATGACATTCAGTGGGCTCCCAGAATCTAAAACTGCAGTGAACTTATTCTTACCCACACATACTTCAATAACAGGATGTAAAAACGCGTCTACATTATTTTCCTTTTCGTCTAACAAAATGTCTCTCATGTCTTCCAGGCGTACGTAGTGTAAAGTCGTAGTGTCATTACTTTCTGAACCGTCTATATTGCTGCCAGAAGCCGAAGCTGCAAGTCATTGTCGATTGTTTGCGTCACGTCTTTGATTATTCGCGTCATTTCACGGATCAATTTCTACTATTTGCACTTGTCTCTCTGAAGTTCTGTCACGTGGAGGATGCCAATTAGGTCCCTCCTGTCTGTTAGATGCAAATTCTGGGTTGTGTCTGTTATTAAAATTTCTATTTTCCTGTCTGTCTGCATAACTACTTCTTGTATAATTTCGACTGTCACTTCTGAAATTATTGTTGTATCTACTACCCTGATTATTTCTGTAGTAAGAATTTCTGTTACTGTTTGAATAATTTCTGTCTTGATGATACCGATTACTGTTTCCGTATGATTGATCATTCCGGTACGAATTACCGTTATTATAATTGTCTGTGTAATTTCTGTTAGAACGTCTGTTATTGTCATAAGGCTGGTATCTATTGTCCTGTCTGTTACGTCTGTCATTTTCAAAATTACCACTATAACGTCCGTTCCGATCACTATCCCTTTTCTCTGAAAATCTATTGTAATTACTGTTACTGAAAAAGTTACAAGAAGTCCCGTCGTCGTTGTCATACTCAAGTTCTTGCAACAAAGTCTTAAAAGTCTCGATGTCGTCTTTACATCTTCCGGCTAAAGCAATTTGTCTTATGGATTGTGGCAGCTTAGTTAAACAAATGCGAATTAATTCAGTCGGGCTATAAGGGTTGGAAAGGAACGGATTCTTTCGAATCATGTCTTCAAAATATTCTGCTGGCGTGCGGAACTCAGACTGTTTAAAATTACGCTGCATAATCAGACTATGCTTGACTCTGTCTTGCGTGTTTTCGGACCAATATGCCGATAGAAATGCATGATAAAAATCATTCAGATTATTACAATCTCTAATGAGTGCGCGCATCCGCGTCGCCGGTTCGTTTTCTAAATATCCACACATAAATTCCAGTTTGTGACTTAGTGGCCAATTTGGTGAGAGTGCGTACATAAATTGATCTAACCATGAACATGGATGTATGTCATTCTTAGAATTGCGGAACGTCTTAAATTTCCGAACAGTCAAAAAGTGTTTATAGTCAAAGTTTTCACCTCGTGGAGACAAAGACCTACCGCGTCTGCCCAGTCACAATGACGATTATTGTCAAGTTCGCGCACCTGGCGCTCTCTTGTCGCATCCCGTAAATGAAACAAATTATTTTCTTCAAACCCCTCTGCTATCTGTGATTCCAAATTTCTTTTGCTGTCTTTTCGTACAATTTCGCCTTCGATCTGTTTGACTTGCTTTCGTAATGCCTCAACTTCCCTTTTAACGCGTTCATTAAATTTTCCCTGATTTTCAACATGTTTATTTATGTTCTGGTACTCTTCGGTTTCTACGAATGGTAATGGAGCTGTATCATCCGAATCTCTGTCCCCATGTAAACTAAGATTTGTCAATTTATCTGATATCTCCTCAACTCTTTCCGCTAAATCACCTATTTTTTCTTTCTGTGTATTTACGTCTTCCGTGAGTGTCGCGACTCGGGTTTCAGTATTGACACATTTGGTAGTTAACTGTTCATATTGTTGTGTTAGATTATTTAATCTGTCATTTGGTACGGATTCCTCGATTCTCTCAAATATTTCTTCCTTATCTTTTGCACGTTGTAAATTTAACTCTGAAAATTTCTGTACTATCACGCGATCTCTTTCTTCCTGTTCTCTATCCTGTTCCCTTTGTCTGATTTCTACTGCAATTAATCTATTATTGTGAGCATTCAAAATTGGTTGTACTTCTTCTCTGATTTCTTTCTTTAATTCATCTTTCATATTTTTGAAACATGTCCCTATTCGTGAGTCTAACCGTGTTTCCAAAGTTCCCATCTCTGTTTTAAATTCAGATCGTAAAGTTCCCATCTCTGTTTTAAATTCAGATCCTAACCGAGTTTCCATTGTTCCCATCGGTGTTTCCATTGTTCCTATTCGTGAGTCTAACCGTGTTTCCATAATTAAATAGTTTGAAAATAATTTTTAAATTTTTAGTAGCTGTTTGTCCGATTACGCTGTTTCGTAAACGGTTGGCCCTGACTAGTATTTGTACGCAATCTGACTCCATAGAATAACAACAAACAATGAAAGAAAATTTTCGTTGACACAGTTAATTAATTAAGTCCCCAGCAACTATAAAACCTACTAAACCAAAGCACAAGTGTAGTTGTTCTGTGTGTGGGAGTGTGACTCAACGTACACATCTGGCACGGTTCTTCTTCAACAAGACAAGAAATTTTAAATACCATTTATACTGAAGTAACTAAAAAATAGAAATACTATAATTGCGTAAGGAAAGCAGAATTACACTCTAATATAAGAACACAAGCCAGATGCTTTGTTGACTGAACCTGTAATGACGCATTATTCAGGACACTGAAATAATGAGAAAAAAAAGAAAAGTAGTTTGTTACCTTAATTTATATTGATGAAAAGCACTCTAAACATTACAATCTCTCCACACCGACACGCTACTACCACATCTCAACCAGAACTCTCCAATATCACATCTCAGCAAGCACTGCCTACTAGCACATCTCAACAAACACTCTACTACGAGCTCTCCCCAAGAACTGACTACCACGAGTCCTCGACAGGCACTGACTACTACGAGTTCTTAACAAGCACCGTGGAGGCGGCTGAATAATACTCTTTGGCGCAATCTCTGGCGCAGTGTAGCCACCTTTCAATTCATCTGCATTAATTTACAATTCTCTATATTTAGAGTTATCTGCCATTCTTTACACCAATTACAAATCCTGTCCAAATCGTCTTGTATCCTCCTACAGTCACTCAACGACGACACCTTCCCGTACACCACAGCATCATCAGCAAACAGCCGCACATTGCTATCCACCCTATCCAAAAGATCATTTATGTACATAGAAAACAACAGCGGACCTACCACACTTCCCTGGGGCACTCCAAATGATACCCTCACCTCCAATGAACACTCACCATCGAAGACAACGTACTGGATTCTATTACTTAAGAAGTCTTCGAGCCACTCACATACTTCGGAACCAATCCCATATGCTCTTACCTTAGATAGGAGTCTGCAGTGAGGCACTGAGTCAAGCGCTTTCCGGAAGTCAAGGAGTATGGCATCCGTCTGATACCCTTCATCCATGGTTCGCAAGATATCATATGAAAAAAGGGCTGGATGTATTTCGCAGGAGCGATGCTTTCTAAAACCGTGCTGATGCATGGACAGCAACTTCTCTGTCTCAAGGAAATGTGTTCGAGAATCCTGCAACAAACCGATGTTAAGGATATTGGTCTATAATTTTGAGGATCTGTCCTTCTACCCTCCTTATATACAGGCGTCACCTGCGCTTTTTTTCCAGTCGCTCGGGACTACGTTGGGCAAGAGATTCGCGATAATTCCAAGCTAAGTAAGGAGCCAATGCAGTAGAGTACTCTCTGTAAAACCGAATTGGAATCCCATCAAAGTATGTGGCCCTCGAATATGCGCTTTGTATCATAAGCCCAGGTCTTCCGGTCTGATTGTATACCAATTACGTTCCTGCCTGAGTGCTCTGATACAATAGCCCCGTACTTAACACTCACGCAACCGGTCACTCGACGAAAGATACACACCTACAGACTAGGAAGTTTTACAGCTCACAGCGATACTCAAGGAAGGAAATAGGAGTAATTCGCTGAACCATAGATCCTTATCACTAATGGCGATTTGCAGTATAGGATTCTGGGACATATGCTGTATTCGAACATTATGAATTGCCTGGAAGAATACCACTCTTAACTAATAGTCAGCACGGATTCAGAAATTATCGTTATTGTGAAACGCAACTAGCTCTTCATTCACGCGAAGTAATGGCCGCTACCAACAGAGGATCTCAAATTGGTTCTATATTTCTGGATTTCCCTAAAAGCGACTTCTAATCAAGTTACGTGCCACTGGAGTCTGTAACCTCCCCCTCACTTATCGACCTTAAAGACAGTGAAAAATTAAACCGCGTGTACCTAATGGAAATTTGGAAAAAGCAATCGTCACCGAAGTTAATCTGTCGGTAAAGAGGGAGGAAAGGGTTACATCTTGATGAAAGGAAAAATGCAAATGAAACTGGTGGAAATTAATTTTGAAAAGGGGTAAAGTTAATAAACAAAGTAAATGTGCGGTCGTCACGTTAACAATTAATTGGCGCTAATTAGATATTTGAGATTTGGGGGAAATTACGGTCGCCAGTCCTGAGGACAATTACTATAGTAACTGAAAAAGAAAGGTTATTACACATATAATTAGTACTAGAAGCGTGGCAACTGACGGTTGACACGTGTAGTGTGAAAACTGAAAGTTTGTCAGAAGTAATAAATTTCTCTACAGTCTGACTTAATTTAGCAAAAGAATTAATAAAACCGGAAAATCGGAAGTTAATTTAGTGACTGAAGTTAATAGTGAGCTTTCTTTCTGAAGCACATCGATATTCAGTAAGATACGGTTAGTGTTGGACTACCTCAACAATCATTTCAAAAGCTACTTGAATCTACGCAATTTAGAAATAAGAGATTTAACTTTGATCTTGAATTAAACGATTCTGAACAAGTAACAATAGTAAAATTTAGTACGTACCAAGCTGAGCTGCAGTCACAGGTAAGCTAAAATACGGTAACAAAACTCGCACTCTTAATTTGTGCTTGTGTAATCTAAATATTGTAGCCAGCTATGAATACCTTAACTGAACTTTGAAATTAAAGCATTGAAATCGAATGATGCTGGTATTTGAATTTCAACGACACTCGGGTTCATTCCGGAAAAGGAAGGGACCCTGCTTGGTAATGCAATTGGGACAATCAGCAACAAAGGTTCATGCTACGTTGCTGTAATTTTGTGATTTGAACAGTTTGAAAAGCTGAGGTCTGCCATACAGTTCTATAACTTTACGTGCTTCCAGTCTTCCTTGTTGGTTGATTGAAGGTTTGAAGCCGTCGATCGAGGAGGTGTGCGACAGTCACTCATTGTCGGCCGTCGCTGTTGCGGAAGCTGGATGTTGGCGCGCCGTCTTCTCGACACGGTCACCAGGCGAAACGGGCTCTTGATGTGCGCCAGCTAATGCTTCCCGTCCGCGACACCGTGTTAGAAACTATCATAGCGAGTCGAGCACAATTACATGCTGCCCAACCCCGAACGCGCGGCAACTCGCGGGAGCGTCACACAACACAGCTGCTCCACTGCACTACCCCAGCCAGACCCTCTCTCTGCCCGCGCTCCACGCGGCAGAGTTAATACTACCAAAGATCCTAAACACTTTAGTTCTTCACACGACCTATCGATGTATTCGTTCGATAGCAAAGTTTTCCCTAGGCAAGACCCAGCGTAAAATACAAATAATATTTACAAAACAAACCAATTATACATCGATATAAATGCATAAATATATATATACAAATAGTAAAACAATTACAATATATAAAGGCACAGAAATATCATATCTTGAGGTAACAAAACAAGGAAAAATCTATAGTACAATATATGGAAATAGGAGGATATGCATTTTCGGTGTTATGAGTCTCGTTTCAATTGTGAGAGTGAATTCGTGATTTTCTGTTCACAGTTCGCACTAACTGTCATTAACACAACTGATATCTGGTTTACCCAAGGAAGCAATTTGGTATTCCCAATTTAGGAGGCAATCTGAGCAAGCATCTTAAATTGTTTGCAGATCATGCTGTCATTTACCGTCTCGTTAAATCATCAGATGATAAAAACCAATTGCACAATATTTGAGAAAAGATACCTGTATGGTACAAAAAGTGGCCACTGACGCTAAATAATGAAAAGTGTGAAGTCGTCCATGGGTACCAAAAAGAATCGTCTGAATTTCGGTTGCACTATAAATCACACAAGTGTAAAGGCTGTGAATTCAACTAAATGCTTTGAGGTTGCATTTACAAATAACTTCGAACGATCACACAGATAATGCCATGGGGAAAGAAAACAAATACTACACTAACATAATGCGAAAAGTATAGTAACAAGACTGCTTACACTACGCCTGTCGGTCCTCTTCTGGAGTACTGCTATGCGGTGCGGAATCCGAGTGAGACAGGACTGACAGAGAACATCTGAAAAGTTTAAAGAACGGCAGATCGTTTTGTATTACCTCGAAATAGGGGAGAGAGTGCCGCGGTTGTGATACGCGAATTGGGGTGGCAATCATGGAAGCATAGGCGGGTTTGGTTGCGTAAGGATCTTGTCATGAAATTCCATTCAACAAATTTCTCCACCGAGTGAGAAAATAATTTGTTGCTGCATACATAAAGAGAAATGATGAACGTAAGAAAATAAATCAGAGGTGGCACGGAACATTTGCGTGATTGATTTTCCCGCACACTGTTCGACAGCGTAACGATAGAAATATAATGTGTAAGTGGTTGGATAAACCCTCTGCCAAGCACCTAAGTATGAAATGCAAAATAGTTATGTAGGTGCAGATTCAGTTTCAAATTAATTGCAAAATCTGTACCGTACAGACTAAAGACCTTCTTTTTTTTAAAACCGCCTTATGCAAAACAATATTTCTTTTTATTCACCCAGACATGTTTCGACACTATGTGTTATCTTCTGTGTGTCAAATTTATTTCTGCAAAGAATAGTACTGTTCACAATCGTTTATCTATTGTCTGCATAAGAATTATAACATTCGTAGTTTGTCGGGCTTGTTTCGAAAGCTCACCTGCAAATTACTGTGTTAGTGAAAGTGCATTTTCACAGATCGGTTTTTCTGCCCTTTTTTTCTCGTTTTGGCAGTATATCAGTTGCAAGGAACCCATGAACAAAATTTTTGCATTTTTTAAACCCACTTTTTCGTGGTTGTGTGTCACTACTAACATTTTCAGTCCTGCTATGCATCTCTGGTGGCTGTCTCTTTCTACTGCTACTGTTTACACTATATTCACACCGTTTTTATGTAATGTCAATGTCACATTCACTCGTATTTTATTCGAAACGTGATTTGTGATGACACTTCTCTCTCCATTTACATTGAGATGTGTTATGTTGCTGTCGCTGTTCTCTTGTTCATCGTTTGCCTTATGTTTAGTGTGGCGCTAATTTTGCTTGTTTCGTGTAAGCTACTGTTGTGATGACTGTGCTGTTCTGCTGTGGGGAAACGCACGTGTTGGGTGTGCTTGCTTGCGTGCGTGCGCGAGTGCGCGCGCGCGTGTGTGTGTGTGTGTATATGTGTATGTGTGTGTGTGTGTGTGTGTGTGTGTGTGTGTGAGAGAGAGAGAGAGAGAGAGAGAGAGAGAGAGAGAGAGCTGTAAAAAGGAATGGGGTGGAGTAGGACTCAGAAAACAGAAGTTTCATTTGATGGTGTTTAATTGTTATATTTTGTATGGGGAAGTTCTTTGCATTGTTGCACAGTTTTGTATTTTCATTCAAGACTTTATTCTGATGAAACAACAAGTTTACTGTTACCAGTCACTGTTTGTTTATATGAGTTGATGAGCACATGCGCTAGAAAAAATATTTCAATTGGCTTATAAATATTCTTCTGTCACGTTTATATAGCTTAAATTTCATGCTCTTTTATGTACTCAGCTGACATGTTGAAACAGTAATTATTTTACCAACAGTAGTAAAATTGTACATAAATAACAATTTCATCTGGGGTTCAGAGATAGAGGATGAAAGGATTACGAAAAAGACGTGTAAGGTTTGGATATGCTAGAGCTGTGGGTTTGTTAAACTTACATCTGTTACGCGTTATAAATAAGTGAATGCTGAAGTAACACGCTGAAACTAAGTTGAAGATATGCAGATAGATATACTCTTAATAATACAAACACGTGTATGTAAGACCACGCTGACATGGGGTACAAACTGTTCGTCCTATTTGGGTGCATCTACTGAGTTTCGCGTGTTAGGCAAGTTACTATTCATTTGGAAAATATCAGGGAAAACATGCAAATAAGTGAATTAATTCATGGAGAATACGAAGGGGAGGGTGGAGGGAGAGAGTAAATCAATAAATTAATACACGGACTTTCTTTCCATGTCTCATTGCTTTTTGTATAAGATAATAAAGAACAAAAAGCAATAGCGTTTTGCTTACATCGAATTTTTTTAAAAAAATTTAAGTTGCAAACACGGAAAAACGTCAATAGGAACTTCTAACATGAGCAAAATAAGAAAGTGACCTAATGAAAACGTGGCAAAAATGGGAAACAACAAAGAAAGAAGAGGAACTGAAGACGCTAAGTGATCCTTGTTCAGTGGTTCCCAACGTGGGGGTAATTACTCCCTGAGAGCTAGAATGAATTTTCTAAGCGATATAAACAAAAGAATTCTATTGAGCTATGGTTTAGAAATTAAATTATTTTTTAAATATCATTGTTATTATCACTATTTCGTAAGACTGTAATACTGATTACTAAGTTAACAGTCCTTATCTTTTCTTTTAAACACGAGCATTAACCCGCGACAGTCTGATTAAGGTTAAAGCTTACAAACGAATACATAAACATAGTCCGCTTTGTTACACACAAACTTTTTACTTTGTGCCATGCATCTATGACAGTAAAATTGAGACGTATACATCATACATGCTTTAACTTTTTGTCAAAATGTGTTCTCTGAGTCGTAGGTAGTTCCCACAATGAACCACAAATTGCTTTCTTATTCACTTGGCAACAAATAATCCAAGTAATCGATGGGACGATGCAACAGTAACCAGGTAGTTGTTATTAAATTGTTGCAGGGTCTTGAAAGTATTACTGTTATTAGTAGTAATTGTCAGACATAAAGCTTTGGAACCTAAGGTCTTCCACTTTCTACCAGTTTAGAAGTAAGGAGTACAGCAAACAAGTAATTTACAAACAGTGAGTGTAGCGTACATATTTTCATTCGGCTGCTTTTAAATGTGGGTTTCGAGTGTGAGTGAAGCACGTGTCGCTAGGAGTAATGGCCTCAGAAAAGTAGGGAAACACTGTCCTAGTTGGTCAATATGAAGGTCAAGAAAGGTATAATTTACGTCGTCTTGCCACTGAGGCCTCAATAAATCCACCACTGCAACGTCAAGCAGTATTCAGACGACATCGTAACAATTCGCGAACAAATGAGATCATATCTGCGAGGGTCACTCCAAAAGAAATGCACACTATTTTTTTTTAATCCATCTTTTATTCTACATGTTTGAAAGTTTGTCAGTGTGTAGATACATCCTTTAGGAACAATATTTTCATTTCTCTACATAATTTCCATCCCTCTGAACTGCCTTACGCCATCTTGGAACCAGAGCCTGTATACCCGCACGGTAAAATTCTGGACCAACCTGTTGGAGCCACTGTTTGGCAGCGTGCACAAGGGAGTCATCATCTCCAAACTTTGTTCCACGAAGAGAGTCTTTCAGTTTCCCAAAGAGATGATAGTCACATGGAGCCAGGTCAGGACTGCAAGGCGCGTGTTTCAGTGTTGTCCATCCGAGTTTTGTGATCGCTTCCATGGTTTTTTGACTGACATGTGGCCGTGCATTGTCATACAACAGCAAAATATCCTGCTTTTGCCGATGTAGTCGAACACGACTCAGTCGAGCTTGAAGTTTCTTCAGTGTCGTCACATATGCATCAGAATTTATGGTGATTCCACTTGGCATAATGTCCACAAGCAAGAGTCCTTCGGAATCGAAAAACACCGTAGCCATAACTTTTCCAACAGAAGGTGTGGTTTTGAATTTCTTTTTCTTGGGTGAATTTGTATGATGCCACTCCACTGATTGCCTCTTCATCTCTGGTGAAAAATGATGTAGCCATATTTCATCAGCTGCCACAGTTCTTTCAAGAAATTCATGTCCACCATTGTCTTACTGTTCCAAAAGTTCGCTGAATACCGTTTTTCTTGTTTCTTTGTGAGCCAGTGTCAACATCCTGGGAACCCATCTGGCACAAACCTTTTTTAACTCTAACACTTTCAGTATTCTGCAAACACTTCCATCCCCTATCCCAATGTAGAGTGACAATTCGTTCACTGTGATGGGTCTGTCATCAGTCACCAATTCTTTAACTCCCTGCACATTGTCTGGAGTGAGTGCAGTACGAGGCCTGCCGCTGCGAGGACAATCCTCAATATTGCCGTGCCCGCTTTCATCACGTAACCTGCGTGCCCACCGACTAACTGTACTGTGATCGACAGCAGCATCTCCATACACCTTTTTCAACCTCTTGTGGATGTTTCCCACTGTCTCGTTTTCACAGCAGAGGAATTCTACAACAGCACATTGCTTCTGACGAATGTCAAGTGTAGCAGCTACACTTGAAGACATGCTGTGACGGCGCCACTCACGGGAACAGGTTGAACTGAGTTTGGAAACAAGCAGGAAGGATGTATCTACACACTGTAAAACTGTCACGTATGCAGAATAAAAACTGTATTTTTACAAAAATAGTGTGCATTTCTTTTGGAGTGATCCTCGTATATCTGCATCTACATGTATAGAAAATATCTGGACAGGCAGATGGGCAAACAAGTGAGCGCAGGGTGGCAGGCCTTGGTAGGTGAGTGTTGGCAGCCCTGGTCAGAGAGTCTACCCCCGCGCCAGCTGCGGCGGCCGCGCTCTCCGCCCCGCCCCGGCCTGTGCTCTGTGCTGCGCGGTAATCCGCGGCAACAGTGCCGTGTCGCTGTCGCTGTCGCTGCTCCGCTAATCCCGCGGCGCGCTGCACTGCGGTGCGCCGCCGGCAGCGATCAGCGCCCTAACGACGGCCCGGTGTCATGTTCTTCTGCTCAGGCTCTATCTCCCTCCCCACAGCCGTCTGAAGCGGCAGGCGGGTCGGAAGAAATTGACATTTGATACTCTTCCCGCAGTTAAGGAACATCTTCGCTTCGACGTTCTTTCGTTATAAGAAGTACAGTGCTACCAACCTCCAAAAATGACGTTGCAGCAAGATGGATGCCCCTGGCACCGCAGATCTGCGTGCTGATCTCGACGTACTACAAAGAATGTTTCCAAATTTCATTGTATAGGTCGAACTATGCAAGATGTGAAATACCGTCAGACTTCAAGAAGAATATAAAAGGGCGATAAAAAATTTTCCGCTTTCGTGACTTTGCCGCAGCGCGAATGCCATTTAGTGCGGCTCCCGTTGTAATCTCCCCACGGAAAATTACCCTCTACCACGCAATAATTAATAATTATCAATCAAATCATCCACATTTATTCACTTTTGGAAAGTATCTGATCGGATTTTCTAGTAATATATGCGCCGACAGCTCGTCGACGCCAAGGTATTTTTCTAGTACGTTTATTCTTTGGAAGAACAGAGATACATATATGTATTCTCCATGGTTGTTAGGGAGGGATAACTAGGACAGCTTCGGAAGTATCTGTTGGAAGATTGTCGGGTTGCTAAAAGAGACATATTTGCTCTTCTTCTCGCTAAAGCGAGCTATTAACGTTTGTGCCACTAGCGGGTTATTTGAAGAGAGAGAAAAACTGTAAACGCAAATTAAGTAAGACTTGGAATCAACAGAAAACGGAACATGTAATGGAGATGGATTGAATATACAATTTTCCTCAGAAATAAGGTTTGTGACCCTTTTATTCTAGAGTGAATGACGAATGAGTTCTCTGTCTGAATCATTGATGATTGTCTTGGCCCTGTAATTAGTGGGGAAGTTTCAGTTGTGACGAAGAGAGCCTGCAATCACCGAGATTTTATAAAATCGTCCAAAAAGGCTTCGGACACATCTGAAATTCTAAATCTGTCGTAAAATGAACGAACTGTTCAAACGATCGATTTTCCCAACTGAATGCAGCGCTTAACAAGAATAATAGATATAAAGATCTTTTACAGCAAGCCAGCCGCTGAATATTAAGACGAAGGGCTCCACCAGAGATTCTATTGGGCTGAGTTCACGTAATGAAATATTATATTTAAAACTGTATATAGATAAAGGACAGAGAGAGAGAGAGAGAGAGAGAGAGAGAGAGAGAGAGAGAGAGCGAATGAAATTAGAGAAAATACGCAGAATCCTCCATTAGTATAATTGTTTGCCTGTCTTATCACGGATCAGCCTAAAGATAAAACAGGAGGCCCTTACTTTACTGTACAGGTTTATGTGTGAGAGACATTACACCAAGTTAGCGGCAAGCTGCATTCACATACTTTCATCATTTACAGTATAATCCATTATAATGGCCAATCCGTGACAGGACACGTTTTTGGAGGTTGTTAAAATAATTTTGTTCTCTGTTTCATGTGAACTATGACGAGCCAACTTAACTGACGCTTGGAAAAGAGAAGAAATACTCGCAGTCACATTAAGTGGATCTACAAATAAGAACATAAAACAACACGCTGGGCGCAGAGGAAAGTCCAGATCTATAATTTTATTATTAAAGCTTGCTAGTGTAGATGAAGTATACGCTTTTCTATTTAGTATTATTGGATATTTGAACATTGATTAATTGTGTTCATGCTAGATGTAGTTTGATTGACCTGCCCCAGTTGCATTTATTTGTATAAGTACAGTAAGAAACTAGCCACAGAAGTACTCTTGTGTGAACGGAGTTACATATAGTGACAGTAGAAGGGAGATATATATGTTGACGGTAGAACATTTATATGGTTTTAACTAGGGCAATGTTTAAGTTGAGTCAAGCAGAGCAGAGCAGCACGCAACAGCCTTCAGCTGTTAGCACTGATAATAATGATGTAGTAAGAAGTGTTGTAGAACCGATTGCAACAGATAGCGCAAGAGAACGCCCTGTAGACACGGCTGGAGATGAAACGGCAAGTACGCAACATGGGTTAGATCCATTGGTCATTATCATGAGACAGATGCAGATGATAACCGAGAGCATGAATAATATGAATACAAAATTAGCCTCAGTTACTGAAGGGCAGGAAAATCTGAAAACCGACATTAACGCGAAATTAGCCTCAGTTACTGAAGGGCAAAATGATTTGAACGCGAAATTAGCCTCAGTTACGGAAGGGCAGGAAAATTTGAAAACTGAGATTAAGCAGCAGTTACAAGACAGTTTTTCCGAATTAGAGCAGCGGATAGAGGCGAAGACAAAGGAACTTAAAGATCAGGCTGAAGAGACGGAACGAAAATTAACTGCACAAATAGAATTGGTGAAAGCTCAATGTGAGGAATCTACTCACCGCGTACGTGTAGAAATGAAGGAGTATGTGGCCATTAAGATAGATACTGTACGGGAACAGGTGGAAATGGTTCCGCAATTAGTACAAAAGCAAGATGCCATGTCATGTGCAATTGCGCAACTTCCTGAATTGGCACGTATGCAGACTAACCTAAAGGAAAGTGTTGAACATCTGACAGAGCGTCAAGATGTTATAGACCACCAAATTAATGTATTAACGGGTAAATTATCCGAAATCACATTAGAAAACAAAGGCTAATGTGTGAAAACGTTGAGCAAAATGTTAAGGCAGCATCCCAGAGTCTATTTGGCAAACAGGAAGAGAATTTGTTTGCGAAAGGACTTGAGGAAGTGCGACAGCAGTTAGGTCCTGATTTCGAGCATTGGAAACAAACGATAGAAGAGTCGATACGCGTTTCACAACAAGGCTCAGAACAAATGAATACAGGCCAGCAGCAGAAGTTGGCAGCGACTATAGAGCCAGTTACTGCACATTCGCACACGATACAGACTTGTGTAAGTAACTCAAACATTAAATTGCCTCGAGCTAGTTGTTCGCGTGAAATCTTATCTAACGGAGATTACGAAAGCCTTTGCCATGCCGAAGAAAAAATGATAAAGCATCGGCAATTCCAGATTTTTAACACTGACAAAAGGGGGGTCCATCCAATTGTTTTTATTCGAAGTTTCAGAGGAGTGCTACCCAGAAATTGGTCGGAGTGGCAGAAGATCAGTTTCGTTACAGGATATATACAAGGTTCGGGGGCGATTTGGGCCTCGGACATGACTTCTGTTTGCTCGACATATGACGATTTTGAGAAGGCGTTTTTAGCAAAGTTCTGGTCAGAAGGGGTACAGGAACGCCTAAGGCAGGAGGTGCTCTACACAGAGCCTTTCTCCTTTTCAAAAGGAAGCCTTAGGAAGTATTTTGAAAAATATATAAATAAAACTAGATACTGGGACAGACCTATGCCCTTGCCAGACATAATAAACATACTTAAGGCAAGACTACCAATTAGCATCCGGAATCAATTGATTTACGGCAATGATAAAGACTTGGAGTCGTTCCTCACGACGTTAGACCATATAGATATTATTGAAGAGAACAACCAGAAAGCCCGTAACAACAGATTCCAATATAGGGAGATAGAACCTCCGCCAAACGGTAGGCAAGGGAATGGACAGAGATCGTTAAATAGCGGAGAAACACCTCAAAATCTCAATAGTAATACCGGCAATAGTCTTGCGAGGGGCTATCCAAGGAACAACAGGAATGGGAGAAGATACAATCCTGTGTGGGGGAACGAAAGGTATTTCAGACCTCAAGCCTGGAATAATAACAGTAATAGAAAGTGGAATCAACCGGGGGGAATGAACTCAAATAACCAACATCAGTGGGGACGGACATCTACGAATCAACCGGTAATTACCGAAGTGACGGATGATGTCAACCAGCAGGCAAATCAAAATCCAACAAACTTGTAAGGATCCACTCGTGCCCCGGAGGAGCGGTCAACAATTGGTTGAGGGCCAACAGGATATGTGTACCCATGCTAACGTATAATGATGGACGATTACTGGCAGATGAACTGACCGAGGACTTAGAACCACAGAATGAGGATAAAGAACAGGTGGCAGTAGCCGAAGTGCAAGTCATTTTGGAGACTGTACCTTTAGTGGCGGTTTTAGACGCAGCTGCAACCACAAATGTTATTTCGGAGGCTCTATTCAACAAGATCAGAAATATAAGACGAGTACCAATTTTTCCAGTTCAAAATTGCAGAATAATAGGCGCCGTTGGGGCTAGATCGGCTAATGTAAAAGTGCAGTCACTACTTAGTGTAGAAGTCGGAAATGTAGCAATATTAAGCACATTCCTTGTAGTGAAAAATTTGGTGGTAGACTGCATTATCGGAGTCGACAGCCTACGTCAATACGGATGCAGAATAGATTTTAAAACAGGAAAAATTTGGTTAAATGTAAATAAACAAGAAATTGAGTTGGACTTGTTGAAAAAAGAAAGCCTTACCAGAAAATATAATAGTGGGATCAGTGTGCAAGTAATCAGGACGGCACAAAATTCTAAACAGCACGTAATTAATGAGTTCCAAGTCAAAGGAGATTTCAGTCAATTAGTGTATGAGAAGTTAAATGAATCCGACTGCATTATTGAAGATCAGAAGAAGCAGCTCAAAGAATTATTATTAGCGTATGAAAACGTGTTTGATGGAAGGCCAGGAGTTATTAAGGGATACATATGCCATCTCTGCGTTAAGCCGCACGAAACGTATTGTAGAACTTTCTATCCTGTTCCCTGGAGGTTAAAGGCTCAAGTTCAGAAAGAAATAGATCGCATGTTGAAATGGGGTTTGATCGAACCCTGTACAAGCCCATACTGCTCCCCATTGTTGGTCGTGCCAAAAGCAAATGGGACTGTGAGACTGGTACTCGACGCCAGAGAAATAAATAAAATTATAATTCCAGTGAGAACACATCCGGAAAACATAGACGAACTTATACAACGGTTCCAGGATGTCCAATATTTGACGAGCATTGATTTGCGGAGTTCTTATTGGCAAGTCAAGCTGGATGAGTTATCAAGGAAATATACGGCTTTCATTTATTCCGGAAGAAGTTACCAATTTACTGTAGTTCCTTTCGGACTCAACATTAGTGCTGGAATCTTTATAGCAGCTCTAGATTATGCACTAGGCCCAGAACTAAGAAGCAGGATAACAGTGTCTGTTGATGATTTGCTTATAGCATCGAAGACTTGGGAGGAGCATATTACCTTACTGAGTCGGGTGTTGGACGTGTTCAAAACCATGGGAATAACTGCTAACCTACAGAAATCCCATTTTGCACTAAACAGAATCAAGTTCCTGGGGCATATAATTGACGCAAAGGGAATTTTACCAACCAAGGAGAAGCTAATTGCGATTAGTAAGTTTCCAACACCCAGAAATAGGAGGCAATTAAAAGGGTTTATGGGTCTTGCCTCATTTTTTAGAAGATTTATAACAAATCAGGCCGTGAATGCAGCAGCTCTAAATAGTTTGCTGAAGAAGGATGTGCCCTGGCTCTGGACATTAGAGTGTCAAGAAGCATTCGAGGAGATAAAGAAACAATTAGTAAATGCACCGCTTTTGTACCATCCGGACATGCAAGAAGAATTTTACTTGTCAACAGATTCGTCGAATGTGGGTCTTGGAGCGTGCCTTTTCCAAGTACGCAAGATAAATGGACAACTTACCTTCTGTCCTATTGCGTTTGCCAGTCGTGTTTTGTCCAACTGTGAACGAACTTACACGACGACAGAATTAGAAGCTCTTGCGGTCGTCTGGGGTTTTAAAAAATTTCATTATTATCTATATGGGTCAAGGACTATCGTATATTGCGATCATCAATCATTAACGTTTTTACAAACGTGTAAACTGTTACACCCCAGACTGGCTAGATGGACTCTCGCTCTGCAACAATACCAATTTAAGATCGTGCATGTCTCAGGACAGCAAAACATTATTGCTGACGCTCTATCAAGGTCACCGCAGGGTTTGACTAAAGAGATTGAAGTAAATAATAACTCAGAATTCCCTGTATTGCTGCTGCAGGAAAATCCATTTAAGACGTACTACGTCAATTTGTGTGCGCATATGGCCCAGTTACAGAAAAGAGATGCTCAATGGGGAAGTGTCATTCAAAGGTTACAACAGCAACCTTCGGATCAGATGGCAAATTATTACAAGCTGGTAAATGGCGTATTATTTTTCCGCTGTGGAAGGCCAAAGAAAAGTCCGTTGGTGTGTTTGTATACCTGAGGCGCAAATAGAGAAACTTGTATGGTTCTCTCATTTAACCTGGGGACATTTCGGTGCGACAAAATGTGCAGACACGATAAGTGGGTACTGTTATTTTCCCAACATAAAGCGCAGAGTGCATGAGGTCTTAAAGGAATGCATAATCTGTCAAAAAACAAAGCCGGATTCAAAAGGGAGTAAGCACCCATTATGCTCTATATTAGTCCAAGAACCAAAAGAATTAATTTCGTGCGATCTGTGTGGACCGTTACCTACTTCAAGAGGTGGTGTTAGATATGTGTTGGCATTTCTCGATGTGTGTACGAAATACGTAAAGCTATACCCGATAAAGGCGGCTACAGCCAAAGTAATTGTATTAAGATTGATAAGGGATTATCTTCCACATGTTGGTACCCCTAAAGCGATCATAACAGACAATGCCAAGATATTCACGGGACTCCGATGGAAACAGACTTTGTCTCAAGTCGGTGTGAAACACATACTAACATCATTTTACCACCCACAAGGCAATTTGGTTGAGAGAATTTTTAGAGAGTTCAATCGATTTATGAGGACGTATTGCCATAATAAGCAGACTGTGTGGGCAAATTATGTGGAAGAGTTTGAGCAGATATACAATAACATGCCCCACTCCTCAACTGGATATACACCTCATGAATTGATGTTCGAAGCAAAAGAGGAAAACTTGTGGACTGAACATATGCCCAAAACTCAGGAAACTGAGATGCCTTGGGAAGAAAAAATAAGACAAGCCATCATAAATATGACGAAAAACGCTGATCAGAGAAAACAACAATTTGACAAATTAATCAAGAGGGTACAGACATACCGGGTCGGAGAAAAGGTACTAGTCAAAAGACATACCAAATCATTCTTAATAAAGAAAAGTATAAAGAAATGGGAGTTACTATATACTGGCCCATACATTATCCTACAAATTCCGAATCCTGGGGCTTATCTATTAGCATACCCGGGATCGAACAAAATAAAAGGGCTATTTTCCCATAACGACTTGAAAAAATTTAATGAAGATTAGAAGATAGGGAGGAATGGTGTTGCGAGTGACAGAGATGAACGCTCGTAAAAAACATAGCAATAAACTGTGTGTGTAGCGTTAGAAAACTTTAAATTGAAATAATTAGAGACATAGACTATAGAAATAGTGACTAACTATTACTATCGCGTGTTGCAAAGAAGATAGTGGAGATAGGCTTCACCTGTGTTTGGGTGAACATGGAACTTTAGCATTGCTAATGTCGTCAAGATTTATAAAGGATCTAACTGACCTTCAAGAACAATGAAATGTTTCCCGTAAATGACGCTGAATAATCAAAAGAGGTTCCGAGTGAAGCTTCATATATAATTTCAAGTGCACGCTTAGATGTGTAAACGTGTGAAGGGATGTGTTGAGGCAGTGAATCATGAGTGACGGTTAACGCCGCAAAGATAATTTTCCGCGCAAAACAGTTGACGTCGGCGCGAGAGTTAGAATCGATATAGACGACACAAATATGCTTTGTAAGAGACTCGCACCAAACGCGAGGGTAAACTGATTCATGTTGAACTTTAAAAAGAAAAGGTGTTATAATTAGAAGTTAAGAGTTTTTAATTTATTATTGAATGTTTAAAGAAAGTAATATTCATAGAATTAGTAGTTATTTAATGGGTCGTGTTCGTTTGGAATTTTTGTTTGAAAAAAAAAATCCATTTCCATATATGTGCATGTGTGAACGCCGTATGAATCAGAGAATAAATGAAAGGAGTGAATCCGCATTCCTCAATGCTAATAACTTTTACATTACAACAATCAATTGGAGAAATATGTGTATTTAGGATAAAAGGTTTTTGAGTGTAGATAAATTATATGACTTTCAAGGAAATGAGGGATTATGTCTTTGTATAAAATGAACCACACTTTCCATTATTCGATGATTTGAATCCAAAATCTACTGTAAGTTGCATGAATCCTTTAAATTACGAAGAACAAATCACTGACAGAAATGTGTCAGAATGTTCGGACTTATAAGCACAAGTGGGGATGCAAAGTCCGAAAGAGTATTCAAACTAGAATAAATATGAGGATGTTTTGGCAACAGCATTAGTTAATGATGAAATTCCTTGAAGTACGTCGTGACAAAAAGGATGCATGAAGCCATAAGGATTTTGCTTTCAAAAAGGAGAATCTTGGACGGTGCAACCTAACCAGTTCTTTTACAGGAAGAGTTTCCCCTTTGGTCATTGCTAATTCTTCCGGAATGAATGTTGCATGTGAAATCGGGTATCCCTGTTCCTTCTACTCTTCCCATTGGGGGCCGCGTAGAAGACCGACTACAAAGTGGGCCGCGTAGAAGACCGACTACAAATGTGGACGTCGGGGACATGCAAGACCCGGGGGAGTTTTACCACCGCAAGAGATTGTCCTAGGAACAAGATTGTAAAACGAAAACTTATGTTATTTATTGTAAAATGTTTTTTTTTTTTTTGCTAGAGGCACAAATCACTCTTCTCCAAAGCGTTATATAAATCGATCCCTATCTTTCCTTTAGAGATCTATTTCCACAATTATTTTTTTTCCTTCTATAGGCTTTCCTATCTTCTATGTACCGTAAGCTGGGGGTCTAGGCTTAAGAGGTTTTCCAAGGTTTCCCTGCTTAAGAAAGTTCCCGAATGGGTAGACCCTGATAACAGTTTCATGAAAGATCACCTTCCTTGGTTGTGCACAGCAGACATAACACCTTGATGCACGTAAAAGCAATACAGCCGCGGTACCTGTCTCTTCATTTCTTCTGTTTTCAATATTTCTTTTCTTCGTCTGTCTTAAACATAATATTCTTTTCCAGTCGGAGGACTGACAATTATCACTTCCGGGTTATCCACACTAATAGATAGCTCGCGAAGTGTGTTCGGCAAATAAAAATTGAGCTCACAAACTTCGCTCGCTGCGAGGGGCATTGTAATCTCCCCACGGAAAATTACCCTCTACCACGCAATAATTAATAATTATCAATCAAATCATCCACATTTATTCACTTTTGGAAAGTATCTGATCGGATTTTCTAGTAATATATGCGCCGACAGCTCGTCGACGCCAAGGTATTTTTCTAGTACGTTTATTCTTTGGAAGAACAGAGATACATATATGTATTCTCCATGGTTGTTAGGGAGGGATAACTAGGACAGCTTCGGAAGTATCTGTTGGAAGATTGTCGGGTTGCTAAAAGAGACATATTTGCTCTTCTTCTCGCTAAAGCGAGCTATTAACGTTTGTGCCACTAGCGGGTTATTTGAAGAGAGAGAAAAACTGTAAACGCAAATTAAGTAAGACTTGGAATCAACAGAAAACGGAACATGTAATGGAGATGGATTGAATATACAATTTTCCTCAGAAATAAGGCTTGTGACCCTTTTATTCTAGAGTGAATGACGAATGAGTTCTCTGTCTGAATCATTGATGATTGTCTTGGCCCTGTAATTAGTGGGGAAGTTTCAGTTGTGACGAAGAGAGCCTGCAATCACCGAGATTTTATAAATCGTCCAAAAAGGCTTCGGACACATCTGAAATTCTAAATCTGTCGTAAAATGAACGAACTGTTCAAACGATCGATTTTCCCAACTGAATGCAGCGCTTAACAAGAATAATAGATATAAAGATCTTTTACAGCAAGCCAGCCGCTGAATATTAAGACGAAGGGCTCCACCAGAGATTCTATTGGGCTGAGTTCACGTAATGAAATATTATATTTAAAACTGTATATAGATAAAGGACAGTGAGAGAGAGAGAGAGAGAGAGAGAGAGAGAGAGAGAGAGAGAGAGCGAATGAAATTAGAGAAAATACGCAGAATCCTCCATTAGTATAATTGTTTGCCTGTCTTATCACGGATCGGCCTAAAGATAAAAGAGGAGGCCCTTACTTTACTGTACAGGTTTATGTGTGAGAGACATTACACCAAGTTAGCGGCAAGCTGCATTCACATACTTTCATCATTTACAGTATAATCCATTATACCGTGAGGTATCAAAATCCGTGGGATAACGATGTGGCCGGCCGCTGTAGCCGAGCGGCTCTAGGTGCTTCAGCCCAGAACCACCTCAACTATGGATGTGTGTGATGTCCTTAGGTTAGTTAGGTTTAAGTAGTTCTAAGTGTAGGGGACTGATGACATCAGATGTTAAGTCCCATAGTGTTTAGAGCCATCTGGATAACGATATGCACCTACTCAGATGGTGTTAGTATTATGTACAGCAGGGCTTCCCAACCTTTTCAGCTGGCGGACCCCTTCTTCACTCGAAAATCAATGGCGGACCCCTAGTCAGTCAAGAGCACAGTAACTTTAAATTTCAGAGCGAAACCCATGGGAACTGAAAGTTTCTTAATGGAAGTGCCATGTTCCCAATGACTCCCCCCCTCCTCCCCACCCCGAAGTATGAATAGTCTTTGGTTTACAGATGAATGAAAACAACTTGAAATTAACGACCCAATTTGAACTCCCACTGTATCCAGACACGTACTAGTGGATTTACTCCCTTTGTTCAGCACACTATAGCCTGATTAAAATTACTTGGTAATTGAAATTTCACACGATGGAGCTGTCTTCCTCAAAGAGAAATCAACGTCACGTCCAAAGTGTTCGTTGTTGACAAGCTGCCGCTTATGGTCTGTTCACTTCTACTATTTGGCTGCTGTTGTGTAAGGAGCATGCATATTTCGTAACAGTCGTGTGTGTGTGTGTGTGTGTGTGTGTGTGTGTGTGTGTGTGTGTGTATGTGTGTGGTTTTTCGTGAAATCCGAAGAAAAATGTTCAAGTGTATGTAAAGTCTTCCTTTGGTCGTCCTCCCTCCTCATTCATTTCAACTGGAAACTTCCCTTGTTGTGAAGGCGATGGAGAAACTGCACCCTTCTTCAATGATCCTGACTTCAGCCACCGATTCATGTTAGAAGTAATAAACTGGTCAAACATCGAGTTATGAAATAGGTAGTGCACTGACAAAGCAAGTTTAACATTTAATGATGCCTGCGGCCGCATACGTGCCAGCGAGCGCTGTGATTGGTCGACAAAGCTCACTCCGCGCAAGCGAAAAAGGCTTCAGCGCACCTACCCCCGTATTGTTGCTAAACACTCGATCGGAGAAGCCGCATTCTCCGGCACTAAACTGCGTATACGTTCTCACTTAGGAACCGCAAAGGCTGCTTCGGGATACGACTTGAAGTAAAAGTACACATGTTTTTCACACGAAACAAAAAAAAAGAAAACAGTGATGAATTAGATTTTCACATTTTTATTCAATAATTTTACTCATTATCTTACACGATTTGGTGGAAGGTGGGCGCGGACCCGCTAGAAAGAGCCGGCGGACCCCTAAGGGGTCCGCGGACCACAGCTTGGGAAGCCCTGATGTACAGAATGTACAAAAGGGCGGTGCATTGGCGGAGCTGTCGTTTGTACTCAGGTGATGCATGTGAAAGGGTTTCCGATGTAATACGATACCAATAACAGACTTTGAACGCGGAATGGTAGTTTGAGCTGGACTCATGAGGCATTCAGTTTCTGAAATGGTCAGCGAAATCGATATTTCGAGATCCACAGTGTCGAGAGTGTGCCGAGAATACAAAATTTCAGACATCACCTCCAACCATGGAGAACACAGTGACCGATGGCCTTCACTTAACGACCGAGAGCAGCTGCGTTTTCGAAGAGTTGTCAGGCCTAGCAGGCAAACAGCTCTGCGTGAAATGACAGCAGAAATCAATTTGGGACGTGCGACGAAAATATCAGTTAGGACAGAGCCTTTGCTAACAGCACAACATCGCCTGCAGCGCCTCTCTTGGGCCCGTGACCGTATCAGTTGGACCCTAGACAACTGGAAAGCAGTGACCTGGTCATATGGATCCCGATTTCGGTTCGTAATAGCTGATGGTGGGGTTCGAGGGTTGCACAGACCTCACGGAGCCATGAAGCTATCAAAAAAGCTCTACCCAAGCTGGTGGCAGCACCGTAATTGTGTGGCCTGTATTTAGATGTAATGAACTGGGTTGTCTCGTCCAGTTGAGCGGATCGTTGATTGGCAATGGTTATGTTCAGCTACTTGGAACCCATCTGCAGCCACTCATGGTCGTGTGGTTGATTTAGGGGGAGACGACCAATCAGTAGGGTCTTCGGTCGCATCGGATTAAGGAAGGATGGGTAAGGAAGTCGGTCGTGCACTTGCAAAGGAACCATCATGGCATTTGTCTGAAGCGATTTAGGGAAATCATAGAAAACCTAAATCAGAATGGCCGGATGCGGATTTGAACCATCGTCCTTCTGAATGCGAGTCTAGTGTACTAATTACTGCACCACCTGACTTGGTGCCATTCGTGGAATTCACGTTTCCAAACAACGATGTCATGTCGCTGGGCCACAGTTGTTCGTGATTGGTTTGAAGAACATTCTTGATGATTTGAGCGAACGATTTGGCCAGGCAGGTCGCCTGACATGAGTCTCATGCAATAGTTATGTGACCTAGCCTAGACGTCAGTTCGTGTACAATTTCCTGCACTGACAATACTTTCGCAGTTGTGGATGGCTATAGATACAGGATGGCTCATTGTTTCTGCAGGGGAGTTCCAACAACTTGTTGAGTTCTAGCGACATCGAGTTGCTGCATTACACCTGGGAAAAGGAGGTCCGACACAAAAATAGTAACGCATGACTTCAGTGTATAGCATCGACATTTAGGCAAAGGATTAACGTGACATTTGTGTGTTTCCGACGTGGATGTGGTAAATGAGGAAATGTGAGGTGTAGGGACTTTATTTCAAAATGTCTACATCTACATATATACTCCGCAAGCCACCCAACGATGTGTGGCGGAGGGCACTTCACGTGCCACTGTCATTACCTCTCTTTCCTGTTCCAGTCGCGTATGGTTCGCGGGAAGAACGACTGCCGGAAAGCCTTTATGCTCGCTCGAATCTCTTTAATTTTACATTCGTCATCTCCTCGGAAGGTATAAGTAGGGGGAAGCAATATATTCTATACCTCATCCAGAAGCGCACCCTCTCGAAACCTGGACAGCAAGCTACACCGCGATGCAGAGCGCCTCTTTTGCAGAGTCTGCCACTTGAGTTTGCTAAACATCTCCGTAACGCTATCACGCTTACCAAATAGCTCTGTGACGAAACGCGCCGCTCTTCTTTGGATCTTCTCTATCTCCTCTGTCAACCCGATCTGGTACGAATCCCACACTGATGAGCAATACTCAAGTATAGGTCGAACAGGTCCTGTCCAAACAGGAGCAACATGCTTTTATTCTTTCCTTGGCTGCCGTATTCCAAACATAGGAAAACATCCAGTGTGAAGTGAAGAATGTGTGTGAGCAGCATGTCAGTCGAAAACCATCATTGTCGAGTAGTGCCTACAAGGGACACTCTGCTTCATGATAATGCACGTACTCATGTTGCAAATGTTGTAACCCAGAAGTAACGCCAACTCAAGTGATAGACACTCGATCTTGATCCCCCCCCCCCACACTCTGTCTCTCACATATGGTCTTGGAGGTCCGATGATTATCATCGGGCGAGGATGTGGAGCAGCCAGTTACAGACTTATTCACGCAGCAGGACATTGGGTTCTACCAAACGGGAAATTTGCAACCTAGTGCATCGTTGAATAATTACCTCAATGTTCACGGCGTTTTTGCCTGATTTGTGTATCGATTATGGACTCTATGGTCTTCGAACGGAAACTTCGGCCTGTATATTAATTCCAATAATGCCTGCTGCTGACACGTGTGGATGTTACCGAATTGTCAATTTAATAAGAGAAGGTTGCAAAATACTAAGAAGTTTTATTTATAGAATAAGGGAAAAGAAAATGCTACAAGCTGACCGCGGGGAAGATCAGTTTGGATTCCAGAGAAATGTAGGAACACGAGAGGTAATACTGACCCTACGGCTTATCTTAGCAGATAGAATGATGAAAGTATTTAATTATTTCTATTGGTTTATACTCCTTGGAATTCTGAAGGTAGCAAGGTTAAAATGCAGGGAGCGAAAGGCTATTTACGACTTCTACAGATACCAAATGGGAGTTGTAAGAGTCGAAGGATATGAAAGAGAAACAGTGGTTCAGAAGTGAGTGAGACAGGATTGTAGCCTATTCCCGACGTTATTCACTCTGCGCATTGAGCAAGCAGTATAGGAAACCAAAGAAAATTTAAGAGACTTTGTTCAGGGAGAAGAAATAAAATCTGTGATGTTTGCCGATTACACTGTAATTCTTGCAGAGACAGCAAAAGAGTTGGAAGAGCAGTTGAACGGAATGAAAACTGTCTTGAAAGAAGGATAAAAGATGAACATCAAAAGAAGCGAATCAAGTGTAAAGCAATGCAGTAGAATTAAATCAGGCGATACTGAGGGAATTATACTGGGAAACGGGACACTAAAATTAGTAGATGGGTTTTGCTATTTGAGCAGCAAAATAACGGATGATGGCCGAAGCAGAGAGGATGTGAAGCGTAGACTGGTAACGGCAAGAATAACTGTTAATAACTAATAAAAATTTAAGGGTTTTCTGGAGTGTAGCCTTGTATGGAAGCGAAACATGGACGATAAATAATTTAGACAAGAAGAGAATAGAAGCTTTTGAAATGTGGTGCTACAAAGTGGTTCAAATGGCTCTGAGCACTACGCGACTGAACTTCTGAGGTCATCAGTCGCCTAGAACTAGTTAAACCTAACTAACCTAAGGACATCACACACATCCATGCCCGAGGAAGGATTCCAACCTGCGACCGTAGCGGCCACTCGGCTCCAGACTGTAGCGCCTAGAACCGCACGGCCACTCTGGCCCTAAGTGGTGCTACAGAAGAATGCTGAAGATTAGCTGGGTACACAATGTAACCAATGAGGACATACACAACAGAATTGGGATTAGAAGTTATTTGTGGCTTAGCTCGACTAAAACGAGGAATCGGTTGATACGATATACTCTGATACACCAACGGATTACCAACCTGAAATCAGAGAAAAGCGTGTGGGATAAGCATTACCGAGGTGCACGAAAACAAGTCAGTGTTAGTAGGAAACAGAAGATTCAATGGCTATTACCTGATAAAATTGCACAGACAGCTACGTAGTATCACTTCATAACCTGAATTATCACTTTCTCCTGCGAGAACGTAGCATTGTAAATAACATCATTGGCTTGTTAGCGTTCCGTGATTTTTAACACACTTGTGTATTCCGTGACTTTGCTAATGATTTTTTCTCTGATAATAGACTTGATTACGGAAAGACGTATTTTCGGAAGAGGTGTACTTGTCTTGTTAAGAAGGAAACGACAGCCGCCATTGCTGCGATGTATAAGAAAATATTAATTTTCGTCAGTATACGCTCTTGTAAGAAGATGAATATATACTATAATACACTACTCGTCATTAAAATTTCTACACCACGAAGATGACGTGCTACAGACGCGAAATTTAACCGACAGGAAGATGATGCTGTCATATGCAAATGATTTGCTTTTCAGAGCATTCAGACAAGGTTGGCGCCGGTGGCGACACCTACAACATGCTGATATGAGGAAAGGTTCCAACCGATTTCTCATACACAAACACCAGTTGACCGGCTTTGCCTGGTGAAACGTTGTTGTGATGCCTCGTGTAAGGAGGAGAAATCCGTACCATCAAGTTTCCAACTTTGATAAATGTCGGATTGTAGCCTATCGCTATTGCGGTTTATCGTATCGCGACATTGCTGCTCGCATTGGTCGACATCCAATGACTGTTAGCAGAATATGGAATCGGTGGGTTCAGGAGGGTAATACGGAACGCCGTACTGGTTCCCAACGGCCTCGTATCACTAGCAGTCGAGATGACAGTCATCTCATCCGCATGACTGTAATGGATCGTGCAACCACGTCTCGATCCCTGAGTCAACAGATGGGGACGTTCGCAAGACAATAACCATCTGCACGAACAGTTCGACGACGTTTGCAGAAGCACGGACTATCAGCTTGGAGACCATGGCTGCGGTTACCCTTGACGCTGCATCACAGACAGGAGCGCCTGCGATGGTGTACTCAACGACGAACCTAGGTGCTCGAATGGCAAAACGTCATTTTTTCGGATGAATCCAGGTTCTGTTTGCAGCATCACGATGGTCGCATCCGTGTTTGGCGACATCGCGGTGAACGCACATTGGAAGCGTGTATTCGTCATCGCCGTACTGGCGTATCACCCGGCGTGATGGTATGGGGTGCCATTGGTTACACGTCTCGGTCACCTCTTGTTATGTTGAGCGCCCATAAACCCCAACACACACACACACACACCTCTTGTTCGCATTAATGGAACTTTGAACAGTGGACGTTACATTTCAAATGTGTTACGACCCGTGGCTTTACCCTTCATTCGATCCCTGCGAAATCCTACATTTCAGCAGGATAATGCACGACCACATGTTGCAAGTCCTGTACGGGCCATTCTGGATACAGAAAGTGTTCGACTGCTGCCCTGGCCAGCACATTCTCCAGATCTCTCACCAATTGAAAACGTCTGGTCAATGGTGGCCCAGCAACTGGCTCGTCACAATACGCCAGTCACTACTCTTGATGAACTGTGGTATCGTGTTGAAGCCGCATGGGCAGCTGTACCTGCACACGCCATCCAAGCTCTGTTTGACTCAATGCCTAGGCGTATCAAGGCCGTTATTACGGCCAGAGGTGGTTGTTCTGGGTACTGATTTCTCAGGATCTATACACCCAAATTGCGTGAAAATGTAATCACATGTCAGTTCTAGTATAATATATTTGTCCAATGAATACCCGTTTATCATCTGCATTTCTTCTTAGTGTAGCAATTTTAATGGCCAGTAGTGTAGTTGAGCACTGAGAAGAACGTTTTATGAAGTAATAATTGTTATCTTAAAAGGCATTTTTTTTTTCATTTTTGAAGTGAATCTTATGCTCATCTTTCCTCTCCTAGTAATTACGATACTAAGTGAAAGCAAGCAGAAGACATAAGATATTGAATGCTAGGTAGTACTGTGCGATCCCTGTTTAATATCACCGTCTTTCGGAGTGAAGAGGTTCTCTTTTGCGAAAACCGATTTGTAACAGTTCGTTGTGTCACTATGGTGCCAGCTGCTGCTGAAATTACTGCTGCAGATGCAGTGCGACGCGCCAGACCCGTACGCCGAACACGATGTATTTAGAGCACACCTGATTTGCGCCAAATTTGAGTAGACATCATCACTGAGCTGTAGGACCACGTGTACCATCTTTAGTGCATGTCATACAACTCCCTCGTGTTGCGATACTTTCCCATCAGTCTACAACAATAATCTCCACGAGGTACATCAGTGTTGAAATGTATCTTTAGATTGTTCTGTAGCTGCGACCACAGAGTTACTTTCACAATTAGAAGCAACCCCAGGTACTTGGACTATATTATTACTAACACATATTTGAATAAACGTATGGCCGCGTTGGGTGGCCATGCGGTCTAGGGCGCCTTGTCACGGTTCGCGTGGCTCCCCCCGTCGGAGGTTCGAGTCCTCCCTCGGGCGTGGTTGTGTGTGCGTAACCCTAGGGACCGACGACCTCAGAAGTTTGGTCCCATAGTCCTTACCACGAATTTCCAGAACTTAATAAACGTATGAACGTCAATCTTTACACTAGTTTTAATTATGGGAATTCCTTCCTCACACAGCCTGTAGAATCACATTTGATCGTTTCTTACAATATGGTACTACTTTGTGACATTCTACACGACTACTTAAGTTCTTACACAAATGTATGAAGTTTTCAAACACATCTTCTACAATCTGCTCTTCATTTCTCTTATCAAAATCTTCATCTCACTTCAGTCTTTTTCATTTTAATCTTCCCAAGAGCGATATTTGTTAGTTTACTTAAATAACGTGTTTTACTGAAGAAAATTCTTGCATATATATATGAAGAGAGTATCTGTTCTTTCGAACATGTCCGAAGGACCAGATACCATCTTTAAGGCTCACCGGCCATTTGATCATCTTCTTCTGTGTTGATGCACAAACAGTGTCCGAACTCTTAAGGGAATCGGCAAAAAGCCGCGAGTAATGAGTATATTGGGCAGGGACACTATGAATATAGTGCGGGACAATAAGTTGGGAATGTGGGTCTCATGGGAGGCGTGGCAGAGATAAGTCCCTGCAGTCGCATTGCCCTCTGTGTCCTCGGTGGCTCAGAGGGATAGAGTGTCTGCCCTGTAAGCAGGAGATCCCGGCTTCGAGTTCCGGTTGGGGCACACATATTCAACTGTCCCCGTTGACTTATATCACCGCCTCTATGCAGCTAGGGGTATTCATTTCATTGTAAAATTCTGGGAATCGAGCATTCACGTAATTTTCGTCATGCTCGTCCTTGGCCACTTTCTTGCAAAATTTTGAAAGTATCGAACTTGGTTACGTCCTCGTCTTCAAAATCCTTGGCACAGACCGTGAATCTCTTGGAAGGTATCAAATCGTTTTACTGAGTTTCTTTCAACCATTTACGGAACAAGAATCAAGTGATGCAGTTGTTATTGTCACTTAACGGTAATTTTATACACATTTCGTGACACAAAACATGTCTGCGATCTGAATAATGCTGGTCATTAAAAATAACAAAAAAATCATGTAGGTCATACATTAACAGCTTGAAGTTTATTATAAGGCTTCATCTCTTGGACCATATGATATACCGTTTCCATAACAACAAATAAGTAAGAAAAATCTTACTTTAGACAAAATATTGGTATTCAGACGCCTGTGTTAACAATTTAGAAGACGTTACAGATGTCACAGCAACGGGAATCAAAATGTTCACAGTTCGTATTTCCCTGACCGCAGAATTACAACGGTAGCAGACTGCCACCAAAGCGTTACCACTTCTCACTGCTCTGGCTGTTGTATACTATGGTCAGACCGTAGACTCAAACTTTGGGATGAGTGTGGTTCATATCTCTGATCCCTGTCCGGTACTCCTGACTTAGTCCTTTTGTGTATTCCCTTAGGCGAATGTCGGGATGATTTCTTCGACCAGAACACGACCTTTTTCCTTCCTCATCCTTGTTCTATCCAGACTTTTACTCCGTTGACCATTCGTTAGACCATAATATTTCTTTTCCCTTTTCAAGATTTCATTCAAGGTTTACATACAGTACAGACTGAACACATAAAAAAATGTCATGTACTTCATACTAGAGTGCACATCCTCCTGCGTGTTTCGCGAATTTCTGCCCGATGGGAGTGCCCTTTTTCGAGAACAGCGTGTTAACTTATGCAGCTGTCCCTCTTGTCCCACCCGCATGTGTAGAATTCACTTCAGGTCGTGCAGAAATATTCTCAGCAGCTTTGAAACGCTCAATAGAAGAGAGAGAATTGTCACTGGAATGATTAGGCCCAGCCTTTTGGAGACCGTGACAAACCTAGGGTAATTTGCTATCTTCAAAATTGGCTTTACCGATTCTGGTCTCACTGCTAATGAATCGCTTGATACCAACTTTTTCTAGATCAGTGTAATGCTCGGCGTTTACTGAGGAGCTGTTTTTTATTAAGTTGATCAATTATTTCTTTACCCTAATAAACAGTTCTGAAAATATTCGGTTGCTTTCTATACAAGAATACGTGCGTTCTGAAAAACCAGTCAACGAGGTGTTTTCAGTACATCTTTAAAAAAATCGGATAAAAATAATTAGTAAAGTGAATAAAAGTTATATTTTCAATTAGTGGTTGAATCTCTATTTTTCTAATGTACAAAATTAATATTACGGACTCGATCAATTTTACTTCTTTGAAAATCATCTCTGTTATATGAGAGTATTCGGTGGCAACTTGATTCTACGTCCAGCAGTTGGTGTTCAGTTATGGCTATGCTTCCACTCAATAAAGTTTCGTCTCTGTCTTGTGAAATTAATAATTTTATGAATTAAAGATATGAAATGTGATTTGAAGGGGTATGGGTTGAAAAGTATGTCAGGTAATATGTTTCAATTCAAGACCAACGGAGAAAAAATCAACGACAGTGAGAGAAAAATTAGTGTTTCGGTCTTTTACAGCTTACAACATGGACTAACAATTTGAATAGCTTCTATGAATGAATTTCAGGCCCTGCACACTGAAGCTACCAAACAAAAAGGTAAGTACAGATGGATGTCTTATGTAACAACCTTTTCACTGGAATATTTTTGTCTTGCAAGATTGCGTCGACTCGCTGAAATGCAAGTTACGATTATTGTCTGAGAACCACAGTGACAGATAGTTTATAAAATGATGGTGATGACAATGATGATAAGGTATTGTTTTTATTTATTTCAATTCCGCCATATGAAGCTGCTGGAGATTTCAGAGTTAACCATAGCTCGCTATATCCCAGACAATGATTTCCTGATGCCTTTTTTGAAAGACGTAATTTCCTTCATCTGTCGTTTAAAGTGGTATGCGTGTATGAGAAGAGGAATTCCGCCTTATGCAACACACCTTTTTTACTGTTTTGTTTCACCCAATCATGTTTCAGCACATTTTGTGCTATCTTCCGTTTTTTTTTAACTTACATGATACTACTGGACATTTATTTTGGTACCTATTCTGCTACACAATCTACAACTTCTCATGGTTTTGACATTGTTATGCTCTCTCATATGTTGTTGGCGAAGTGAATTGGCAGATTTCGTGACCTATGGTCGCATGACACTGTACTTTCTCCGATCACATAATGGCGACGAAAACTTTGCCTACATTTTGAAAAATCGGAGAAAGTGCAGTGTAAAGGAGTGCCCCAGGGAAGTGTGGTAGTCCGCTGCTGTTTCCTATCTACATAAATGATCTTTTGGATAGGGTGGATAGCAATGTGCGGCTGTTTGCTGATGATGCTGTGGTTTACGGGAAGGTGTCGTCGTTGAGTGACTGTAGGAGAATACAAGATGACTTGGACAGGATTTGAGACTGGTGTAAAGAATCGCAGCTAACTCTAAATATAGAGAAATGTAAATTAATGCAGATGAATAGGAAAAAGAATTCTGTAATGTTTGAATACTCCATTAGTAGTGTAGTGCTTGACAGAGTCACGTCGATTAAATATTTGGGCGTAACATTGCAGAGCGATATGAAGTGGAACAAGCATGTGATGTCAGTTGTAGGGAAGGCGGACTTTCGTCCTCGGTTCATTGATAGAATTTTGGGAAGATGTGTAGAGGAGACCGCTTATAAAACACTAATACGACCTATTCTTGAGTACTGCTCGAGCGTTTGGGATCCCTATCAGGTCGGATTGAGGGAGGACATAGAGGCAATTCAGAGGCGGGCTGCTAGATTTGTTACTGGTAGGTTTGATCATCACGCGAGTGTTACGGAAATGCTTCAGGAACTCGGGTGGGAGTCTCTAGAGGAAAGGAGGCGTTCTTTTCATGAATCGCTACTGAGGAAATTTAGAGAACCAGAATTTGAAGCTGACTGCAGTACAATTCTACTGCCGCCAACTTTTATTACCCGGAAAGATCACAAAGATAAGATAAGAGAGATTGGGGCTCGTAAAGAGGCATATAGGTAGACATTTTTCCCTCGTTCTGTTTGGGAGTGGAACAGGGAGAGAAGATGCTAGTTGTGGTACGAGGTACCCACCGCCACGCACCGTATGGTGGATTGCGGATTATGTATGTAGATGTAGATGTAATGAAAAAGTTAGGAACCGTTCCATTATGGCCGTCCAAGGGAGCCCGGAAACATTGCCTCAGTGTTTGAACGAGAGAGCACCGCAAGACGGCTTCGCGGCGACTGGCGACAACCAGGCGAGCCGGCCTGGGTGGTCGAGCGGTTCTAGGCGCTACAGTCTGGAACCGGACGACCGCTACGGTCGCAGGTTCGAATCCTGCCTCGGGTATGGCTGTGTGTGGTGTCCTTAGGTTAGTTATGTTTAAGTAGTTCTAAGTTCTAGGGAACTGATGACCTCAGAAGTTAAGTCCCATAGTGCTCAGAGCCATTTGAACCATTTTTTGTGATATGGCGTGCTGATTAAGTACACTTTAATTTCTTTTTTGCCTATTGTGTGTGCAGTTTCTCCTTTCTTGATATAGCGGCAGTTAGAGTTAACACAAACGCGAGAAACACGATCAGCGTCTCTGAACGGAACAGTGGAAGCCTTGAACTGGCAGACAGCCGCGTTGTTACAAACTACAACGCAAGAGGGGAAAGACAATGAAGCACTGAGTAATTGTGTAGGAGAATTGCGGAAATGGGAAGCTGTTGGCGGCCAAGGACTACTTGATTCAGGAGAAAATAAAATCGTGTTGAGTGTACCAATCCATTCCATCGATCCCACAGCAGCTAGCCTCATAGAGCCTTTTTCGACGAAAAAAACTGAGGATGTATCTGTTTTTATTAATGATGAAATCGCTGCTCCCAAATTGGAAAAATGGTCCGAAGAAATATCCTTGATTATGGCTGGAATGAAGTAAGTGAGGGGAAAGGTACGTTATGTACCATGAGGCCCAAACGTTTGGAGAACCGCCTAACGGTCTAAAACGACGCTATCAGAAGCAGAACGGCGCGAAATTTCTTGGGGGAAAACTCATTGGACTGTCGCAGAAGTACTGTGTGTGAGCATGACAGATCTACATCAGCTGGAACTACTGATAGGCAGCTGTATTTTTGAAATCACCTTCTAGATGAAGTTGGTCAACGGAATTAATTTTAACGTAATTTGATAGTAAAGTGGCCCTAGCACTGAAACCCAAGTCTTGGCATTTCTATTGAAGTCAAATACATGGCCCAGGCAAATGCCTATTTTATTATAACTTATAAAAATAAAACATGATAACAGTTAATTACTCAGAGTTCATGAACATTCTAGTGATACATGAAATCTGTTGGAAGAGAGAGAACGCTTAGGGTCTGGGAAAGCTGTCTGATGCCGGTGTGTAGTACAAGGCTAAACCACCTCAACTCTTCTACGGAACACGGCTCGTCTTTTCGGTTTTGTTGTATGTTCACCGAATTTGTGGAAGATGGGCGAGATGGATCTATTTCTATAGAAGTCTATCTTCCCTCCCGGTCTGAAAGAAAATGGAACATTTCGACAGAATTTTCTACATTGTGCAGCCCTGTCAGCAACTATGATAATTCAACATGTAACACGTCAGCCACAGTTGCAAATAGAAACCAATCTTTACCCAGGTTTCAGCCAAAATAATTTGGCCTTCTTCAGAAGCCAGTGACACTAAACTACTACATGCCAAAGTTTGGCCATGTCAATAATAAAACTGTAGCACCCTAGTAACTAACAGAGCTTACGACGTGACTTGGTCTTACAGCCGAGAATTCTACAAGTTAAAAATACACCGTGAAACTGTCACATCACACATATGTTATTTACTGATAAAATCGTCAAAATGTCTCGAAGGGCAAAGGTGAGGAGACACCATTGTGGAATGAGCAGGTGAAGCAAGCAGTGAAAAAGAAGAAGAAAGTGTGGTATGAACATATTAAAGATAAAAAAGAAGAAAGTGAAAGGAAATATCAAGAAAGGAAAACGGAAGTGTAAGAAAGTGGTAGCGGAAGAAAAGAGAAAGGTTTGAAAGGAATTCACACACGGTTTGGAAAACGGTGCAGCATGGAATTACAATGAATAAGAGGAAGGAAAGCACTTACACAAAGCTAGTGAAAGAGGAAATTGTAGAATTAATAACACAACCCGAGGAAGTAAGAAAATATTCATGATTTGGATTTGTAGCTCCTTGTGTTTACCGTGTTTACAGTTAAAATTGTTGATGTAAGGTCCGCCAGTTACGCAAAACACCGTTTTCTCCAAGTTCCCAAACATGTTTCAGCACCCCTGTGCTATCATCAGTGGGTTTCTGTAATGTGAACATTTTTACTAAATGATTACAAAGTTATGTGGATACTTATTTCAAACAAACAATTCATTTCTTTTTGTTGATATCTTTACACTTGGTGGAAAGAGTATATTACAAACTACCAAATGCGAAAAACCATACTGAAAAGGCAATAGAAATACGACGAGGGGATTTGGGCATGAACGAAGACAAAGACTTTACAACGTTAGATGCAGAACTAGCACCGAGAAGAATGAAGACCGGAAAGTCACATGGGAGAGATAGAATAAGTGTGGATATGGTAAAGACAGCTGTATCTAATGGGTTACAGTGGTTATTTAGGTTGCTAAGATGCAAACGAACTCGCAAATGTGCGCCTGATATATGGAAAAAGGGAATAGTATCTCTATTGTTCAAGAAGGGAGACAGAAACATATGTTATAACTGCAAATGAATCACACTCATGTCAGAAGCAGGAAAAGTAATGGAGAGGATACTGGAAATAAGAATAAGGAAAAAAGTAGAATGTTGATTAGAAGAGCATCAGTATGGCTTTCGAAATGGCAGTCCAACAGTGGACCCAATCTTTATTAAGAGACAATTGATGAAAAGGAACTGGGAGTGTGGTCATGACATTTCATAACCAAGTGAACGCTTACTGTGCTATCCCCAGAGAGAAGCAATGGAAAACCTTGGAGAGAAAGGAAGTTGCAAAACAAACAACCGAAATCCTTCGAGAAATGTATGACGAAAGCTTAGCTGTGTTCAATCCCAAGTTGGAGGAACTGATTCGTTTAGGAATGCTACAGAGTGCAGGTAAGGATGTGTGGTCTCATCATTATTATTTATAATGGTGATGGATGAAATTGTGAAGGAAACGAAAGAAGCTTTTAGCGGAAGGGACATGAGGTTATTGTTATTTGCCAATGATATTGTGAAGAGTGTAAGGAAAGCGGTAGAAGAACAAATTGACATCTTAAACGGAAAATCGAGATATATGGACTGAAATTCAGTGTGAAGGATAGCAAGACAGCAGTGGTAACCAGAGGAGACAGAGAAGAGAAGGTACAAATTAACATTATAGGACAGAATATTGAAATTCTGGATACCTTTAAATATCTAGGAAGTATGATGACAGAAAATGCAAAACTGAAGGGAGAAGCTAGGAAAAGGATACAGTAGAGCAATGCAGTTTATCTAGGTGTGAGGGGCTTATTTTGGGGAAGGAAGGTACCAATGAAGTGTAAGGTAGTGCTGTACAAGACGTTCGTTACATCTGTATGTCGTATTGTAAGGTGGCGTGGTCTCCTGACCTTCATTTCTTACATATTCCGACCTCACCATCGTATTCTGCGTATCACGACGTTTCATTCGAGCCCAAACTCGATAGGGTAGAGTCAATTTTACATATTTCCATTTAATCGATATGCAAATCTTATAAATAAATTACAAGTGCGCACCGAGATTCAAAAGTTGAGGCTGGCATATACAAACATTCAAGACAAGTCGGCCACAGGAGTTTTTGTTTGGCGGATGCAACCAGCCCACTGGAAAGTCCTTAGGAGGGTGAGTTAGCATGCAACTGCACCCGCCGGCAGACCGTGCAGGGACCAAAACAGTTTGTTGCCAGAGAAAAGGGATAATGGCCTGTATGTTCACCTTAAAAGCAAAACCCGTTGTATTGTTTGGGAGAGCCCCAGCATATGCATATTTGACGGACCTATTGTGCAGTTTGAGTTCTCACAGGTGGACAGTAAACGCTTAATGCAGATGCTATATTTTTCTGGATTGGCCGGCTCAAATGGAGCGCCATTCTCTCGTTTGTAAGAGTAACGATGATTGGCGGACTATTTCTGACGCAATAAGGCAGAGGAGTGAGGGAAAGACAGCTGATGATATACCCTTTTGCTTCTGGGCGGAGAGGGGTCGATCTGGTGACGCTCTTGAGGCGGAAAAAAGTAGCGGGAGCGTGTGCACTTGTGTGTGCACCCAGAGAGCGAGGAACAAAGTCTCTACTCAGTACTGCACTGAGAGAGCACCTCCGTCGCTAGCGAATTGGAGTGATACTCTATATTGAGTTGCTTGCGAATAAGCGTTTGTTTACTGTGTTGGCCGCGACACTTGATGTGCAGTGCGAACACAGAGTATTAGTTAGTGCTTGTGAGCGAACACTGAGTGGCATCACGGTGGACCAGTTATCTGACCGGTGTACCATGCCATTAGTTAGACTAGGGGCAGATAGGAGTCCTTGACTTCATCAAGGCATAGTGAGAGTTCGATTGGCGAAGGTCAGTGCAGACAGAAAGAGGTAGTTTTGTTATTTTTCAGCGGCGGACAACGCAGGCAGCAGTAGTCGCAGCTCACGGTATTGTGCACTACAGCGTAGGTGAGCCCCATCTATCCACTATTAGAAATAACATACTTCGTTCACATCACTCCATTACATTTCTCACGCAACAGCCTCGACCGTACTTAGAAAAATTCAATCGGATAATTATTCAAGCCATTCTGCCGAGTAAATAACATTCTTAAAGAAAACGGATAAAAGAGCTTTCCCACACTTTGTATATAAATTAACAGGATTACTGTCCACAAGAGGTAACCTCCATTCTGAAAAGAACCCGGAAATTTGAGTATCAGTTTATAAATAAATGTTTCACTTGATTTTCTCATATTTTGCAATAAATAATATTTTCTGTTGGTTTAATGTTTTTCTTACACTACCTAGCAATACTCCAGTACCCAAGTATCCCACTAGTTACGTAAGAAAATAGAATATTTTTGTGTTTTTTCTTTACAGCAGACGACTCCAGAAGATTTTTATTGCTGAAAGTTTTTCAGGCATTTCTTTTCAGTACGTTAGGAGCATCTGTCTGAATTCTGTAGTAGCATGGCGTGGATTGCTTCTTGCAGGAGCCAAAGGGTACTTGTCAGATCTATCCGTTGCACAACTCACATACTGACAATGTGAATCGGAGACTGGGGCAATGGCAAAGAAGAGAGAAGAGCAGAATTCCAGCAATTGAAATGAAATTCCTAAGAGCTATGTTAGGGAGAACGAGGAGAGACAGAGTGAGAAATGATGATGTTAGGAACGAAGTTGGAGTAGAAAAGCCTAATGAGAGATTTGAGAGGAAGAGGTAAAGGGAATGTATGTAAGATGGAAGAATACCAAAAGGAATGATGGAGGCCAAGTTTGTGGGCAAGAGGGACACCCAGAGCAAGAGGGACTGACTCAGTAAAGATGAGACGTAGCGCGGTATAACGATCCTGCCTTGGAGGCGGTTAAGTGGGAGATGTGTGTCAGAGCTGGAGAGTGACAGATGGTGATGAGAGACTGGATGCGCACGTAGTTTATGTATCAGCCGATAGAGGACAGTACTGGATAGGGGACTGATTTAGTTTCGATTGTTCCTAATAGAGTGCGCTATAGTAATAGCATGTTTTTCATAAGCTGTTATAGTATTTTCATAAAGTGTTATTATGTCTTTTTGTGTATGTAAAATGTTATAAATGTGTTTTAGCAGTATGAATGATGCGTGAGTGTGGATTAATGTTAATATGAAGATAATTGTTTAACGAGTTATGTAGTAGGATTTAGTTTGGGAACATTCGAAGAAGTATGGATATGAACAAAGGGGATTTTTGTAGAATAGATTTGTAAAGTAAGTTTATGGTAAAGGGAAAGTTAATTCGGGTATAAATAACAATAGTAAATAACTTTATGCATAAACAAAACTTCAGTATATTAGATAATTACGTCGGTAAAAAGTGCAGTCGTGAGGTTTACTATTTTGCGATTGGTTATTGACGGAAAGCGCGGACTGACGCGGGAAAGTGTTGATTTACTATTGGCTGTTGAGTAAATTGACCAATGGTAAAGCAATATTCTTCGCGCGCCTTTCTCTGCTGGAAGAGAAGACGTGTGCAGTAGTAGAGCCGATGAAAATGATAAGTTGCCGGATCTAGCAGTGTTTCGTATATCAAAAGTATTGGAAAGTGACGGCATAATTATTGCGATGTGTGTGTAGAAATTTCGGAATTTTTAAGTGAGTTTTGTGACGAGAAAAGACATATATTCCGCATGGCATATTGAGCAGGTCGGTGGCTAAAAAAACTGTGACTGCATTTGGTACCGACAGACTTAATATTTGGCGATCATTATCAATCAAAAACAATCAGTATTTTTGTAGCTATTACGTTTTCAGGAAATGCAACACCATAAACTTGCTAAAGTGAGTGAAAGGTATTGTGAGTGACTGTGTTAATGTGTTAAGACTAGCACGGGCTTGGCAGTGATACTTGTTCACCTAAGTTTCAGAATATATTAACTGACGACAAAATTTCCAATCTTTCAATTCGTGTTCCTCCCGAAACTTAGATTAGTGACTTTAATTGCAACCTGGTTCACGTCAAAGTACAGTAAGTTTCACTCGGCTTTCCTACTGATGATCTGCTGAGACAATGTTCGCAGGCAGGTGCAGGTCCGTCGAAAAAGGACGCAAAGAACCGCGCCGCGGCAAAGACAAGTCGAAGAAAAAAGAATCTGGAATATAACAGTTATAGGAGGAGAATAGTAGAAAGACGGGGGAAAGTATAGGCGGTCCATAAATTTCCCAATTCTGGGTAAAGGGGAAACGAAGACGATGACGAAAATCGTCAGAACTTGCATGGAGGTTTAAAATTTCACTGCCCTGTATATCATCATGGCTGCCACGGTGAAGAAAGTGCGTTTAAACGCAGTTAACAGTTTCGCGCTCGCGGTATAATTGCAATTCCTGCGGCTAGGCCGGCCCCCGACGAGCGCATTTCATAGTCGGTATTCATCACAGCGGCTGGCACGCAGCCTGCCTATTTGTCACTGTCGCCGCGTGACGGCAGCCAGCAGCCAGCAGCCGGCGCAAGGGCCAAGGGCGCAGGGCGTAGGGCGCAAATGCACTGCTTGCCGGGCACAGTCCGGCCGGGCCCTTGTCCTCCACGTTTTTCTGACTTTTGGGCAACAACCGAAACTCTCCACCTTCCCACAGCCATGGTTCCCGCTGCAAAAAATACTCTACGGCATTGAACACTTACCTAGCCTGCGTTTAACGTGGGTCTCTCGCCCAGCACAGAGACCAAGGTGACTGACAAAAGGCGCAGATGACTCCAGTATATAAGAAGGGTACAAAAGATGGACCCGCAAAATCACAAGCTAATATCGTTAACTTCGGTTTGCTGCAGATTCCTTTAACATAATCTCAGCTCGAATATATTAAACGTTCTTGAGGCAGAGAAATTAATGTCCACGAATCACCATGGTTTTAGAAAACATAATTCGTGTGAAACTCAGCTTCCCTCATCTGACATGATACACTATGCGATCAAAAGTATCCGGACACTCCTAAAAAGATACGTTTTTCATACTAGGTGCATTGTGCTGCCACCTGCTGCCTATCAACGAACTCGGTCCTCATTAGACATCGTGAGAGACGAGAATGAGGCGCTCTGCGGAGCTCACGGACTTCGAACGCGGACAGATGATTGGGTGTCACTTGCGTCATACGTCTGTAAGCGAGATTTCTACACTCCTAAACATCCCTTGGTCCACTGTTCTCGATGTGATAGTGAAGTGGAAACGTGAAGGGACACGTACAGCAGAAATGCGTACAGACCGACCTCATCTGTTGGCCGACAGAGACAGCCGAAAGTTGAAGAGGATCGTAATGTGTAATAGGCACACATCTATCCTGACCATCACACAGAAATTCCAAACTGCATCAGGATCCACTGCAAGTGTTATGAAAGTTATGCGGCAGGTCAAAAAACTTGGATTCCATGGTCGAGCGGCTGCTCATAAGCCACACATCACTCCGGTAAATGCCAAACGACGCCTCGCTTGGTGTAAGGAGCGTAAACATTGGACGATTGAACATTGGAAAAACGTTGTGTGGAGTGACGAATCTCGGTACACAATGTGGCGATCCGACGGCAGGGTGTGGGTATGGCTAATGCCCGGTGAACGTCATCTGCCAGTGTGTGTGGTGCCAACAGTAAAATTCGGAAGCTTTGTTGTTATGGTGTGGTTGTGTTCTTCATTGAGGAGTCTTGCACCCCTTGTTGTTTTGCGTGGCACTATCACAGCGCAGGGCTAGATTGATGTTTTAAGCACCTTCTTGCTTCCCACTGTTGAAGAGCGTTTCGGGGATGGCGATTGCATCTTTCAACACGATCGAGCACCTGTTGATAATGCACGGTCTGTGGAGGAGTGGTTACATGCAATAACATCGGTGTAATGGACTGGCCTGCACAAAGTTCTGACCTGAATCCTATAGAAGACGTTTGGGATGTTTTGGAACGCCGAGTTCGTGCCAGGCCTCACCGACCGACATCGATACTTTCTCCTCAGTGCGGCACTGCGTGAAGAATGGGCTGCCGTTCCTCAAGAAACCTTCCAGCGCCTGGCTGAACGTATGCCTGCGAGAATGGAAGCTGTCATCAAGCCTAAGGGTGGGCCGACACCATATTGAATTCCAGCATTACCGATGGAAGACGCGACGATCTTGTAAGTCATTTTCAACCAGGTGTCAGGATACTTTGGATCACATAGTGTACCACGACCAGTGAAACATGTTTCGTTGTGCCTCTGCGGAGGGTCACGTGGGAATCAGTAAAACGAGGTAGCTGACACAGTAGTTTCGAAAACAACTTGTTCAAAGTGTTATCCAGGGTGCCGTTATTTATTCATTGAGGGAAGAAGACCATCTGCCAGCCGGAAAATGAGCGGTTGTAGATACAAATAACAGCCTACAGCCGATAAAAGCAATTATTCTGTCATGGAGAAAATCCATCCAATCACAAAGATGGAAGTGGCTTCAACGTGATTACGAGTAACACGCAGCCTTCTGACTTGTGACCGTCTCCTTCTGAGAGAGAATACGCAGTTGTGCGGTGCTTGCGAGGTTACAGTAACGATGCGCAAGAATCTGATTGCTTCCTGCGCTCTAGTGAAGAGGCAGCACCCTTATGTCTTGGAAGATTCTAAGTTGCCCGTGCTATTAAGATTCCTAGCTATATTACTGTGTTTTTTCTTGGTCATCAGTCTACTGACTGGTTTGATGCGGCCCGCCACGAATTCCTTTCCTGTGCTAACCTCTTCATCTCAGAGTAGCACCTACGTATTCCAATCTCCGTCTTCCTCTACAGTTTTTGCCCTCTACAGCTCCTTCTAGTACCATGGAAGTCATTCCCTCATGTCTTAGCAGATGTCCTATCATCCTGTCCCTTCTCCTTATCAGTGTTTTCCACATATTCCTTTCCTCTCCGATTCTGCGTAGAACCTCCTCATTCCTTACCTTATCAGTCCACCTAATTTTCAACATTCGTCTATAGCACCACATCTCAAATGCTTCGATTCTCTTCTGTACCGGTTTTCCCACAGTCCATGTTTCACTACCATACAATGCTGTACTCCAGACGTACATCCTCAGAAATTTCTTCCTGAAATTAAGGCCGGTATTTGATATTAGTAGACTTCTCTTGGCCAGAAACGCCTTTTTTGCCATAGCGAGTCTGCTTTTGATGTCATCCTTGCTCCGTCCGTCATTGGTTATTTTACTGCCTAGGTAGCAGAATTCTTTAACTTCATTGACTTCGTGACCATCAATCCTGATGTTAAGTTTCTCGCTGTTCTCATTTCTACTACTTCTCATTACCTTCGTCTTTCTCCGATTTACTCTCAAACCATACTGTGTACTCATTAGACTGTTCATTCCGTTCAGCAGATCATTTAATTCTTCTTCACTTTCACTCAGGATAGCAATGTCATCAGCGAATCGTATCATTGATATCCTTTCACCTTGTATTTTAATTCCACTCCTGAACCTTTCTTTTATTTCCATCATTGCTTCCTCGATGTACAGATTGAAGAGTAGGGGCGAAAGGCTACAGCCTTGTCTTACACCCTTCTTAATACGAGCACTTCGTTCTTGATCATCCACTCTTATTACTCCCTCTGGGTTGTTGTACATATTGTATATGACCCGTCTCTCCCTATAGCTTACCACTACTTTTTTAAGAATCTCGAACAGCTTGCACCATTTTATATTGTCGAACGCTTTTTCCAGGTCGACAAATCCTACGAAAGTGTCTTGATTTTTCTTTAGCCTTGCTTCCATTATTAGCCGTAACGTCAGAATTGCCTCTCTCGTCCCTTTACTTTTCCTAAAGCCAAACTGATCGTCACCTAGCGCATTCTCAATTTTCTTTTCCATTCTTCTGTATATTATTCTTGTAAGCAGCTTCGATGCATGAGCTGTTAAGCTGATTGTGCGATAACTCTCGCACTTGTCAGCTCTTGCCGTCTTCGGAATTGTGTGGATGATGCTTTTCCGAAAGTCAGATGGTATATCGCCAGACTCATATATTCTACACACCAACGTGAATAGTCGTTTTGTTGCCATTTCCCCCAATGATTTTAGAAATTCTGATGGAATGTTATCTATCCCTTCTGCCTTATTTGACCGTAAGTCCTCCAAAGCTCTTTTAAATTCCGATTCTAATACTGGATCCCTTGTCCCTTCTAAATCGACTCCTGTTTCTTCTTCTATCGCATCAGACAAATCTTCACCCTCATAGAGGCTTTCAATGTATTCTTTCCACCTATCTGCTCTCTCCTCTGCATTTAACAGTGGAATTCCCGTTGCACTCTTAATGGTACCACCGTTGCTTTTAGTGTCACTAAAGGTTGTTTTGACTTTCCTGTGTGCTGAGTCTGTCCTTCCGACAATCATATCTTTTTCGATGTCTTCACACTTTTCCTGCAGCCATTTCGTCTTAGCTTCCCTGCACTTCCTATTTATTTCATTCCTCAGCGACTTGTATTTCTGTATTCCTGATTTTCCCGGAACGTGTTTGTACTTCCTCCTTTCATCAATCAACTGAAGTATTTCTTCTGTTACCCATGGTTTCTTCGCAGCTACCTTCATTCTACCTATGTTTTCCTTTCCAACTTCTGTGATGGCCCTATTTAGAGATGTCCATTCCTCTTCAACTGTACTGCCTACTGCGCTATTCCTTATTGCTGTATCTATAGCGTTAGAGAACTTCAAGCGTATCTCGTCATTCCTTAGTACTTCTGTATCCCACTTCTTTGCGTATTGATTTTTCCTGACTAATGTCTTGAACTTCAGCCTACTCTTCATCACTACTATATTGTGAACTGAGTCTATATCTGCTCCTGGGTACGCCTTACAATCCAGTATCTGATTTCGGAATCTCTGTCTGACCATGATGTAATCTAATTGAAATCTTCCCGTATCTCTCGGCCTTTTCCAAGTGTACCTCCTCCTCTTGTGATTCTTGAACAGGGTATTCGCTATTATTAGCTGAAACTTGTTACAGAACTCAATTAGTCTTTCTCCTCTTTCATTCCTTGTCCCAAGCCCATATTCTCCTGTAGCCTTTTCTTCTACTCCTACCCCTACATCTGCATTCCAGTCGCCCATGACTATTAGATTTTCGTCCCCCTTTACATACTGCATTACCCTTTCAATATCCTCATACACTTTCTCTCTCTGTTCATCTTCAGCTTGTGACGTCGGCATGTATACCTGAACTATCGTTGTCGGTGTTGGTCTGCTGTCGATTCTGATTAGAACAACCCGGTCACTGAACTGTTCACAGTAACAAACCCTCTGCCCTACCTTCGTATTCATAACGAATCCTACACCTGTTATACCATTTTCTGCTGCTGTTGATATTACCCGATACTCATCTGACCAGAAATCCTTGTCTTCCTTCCACTTCACTTCACTGACCCCTACTATATCTAGATTGAGCCTTTGCATTTCCCTTTTCAGATTTTCTAGTTTCCCTACCACGTTCAAGCTTCTGACTGTGTAAGATGCTTCAATATCACTAAGAAAAGAGGATTCACACTTGTCCAGTCAGAGATCAAACAGTAGTGTTTATTTTGAACCGTTTTACGGTTTACATTGATTCAAAAGTCCACTTTTAAACCTTACTGTTAGCAATTGCATTTAATCTATTTTGAAGACATCTACGTCGAACTGCAGTTTGTTCTATCTTGGTGATTTTTACTGGTTCTTCTAAAAATTTGTTTATTCAAACCATACTCAAATTAATTAGTATATACCCGTTCACTAGTTTCCAAGCACTCACACTGTAAATCCCCGTTACGTTTGTAATACACAGTGTGTGAAACAGTTTGGACAAGAAGAGAATGGAGGCTTTTGAAATGTGGTCCTGCAGCAGATTGCTGAAGATTAGATGGGTAGATCACGTAACTAATGAGGGCGTACTGAATAGAATTGGGGAGAAGAGAAATTTGTGGCACAACCTGACTAGAAGAAGCGATCGGTTGGTGAGATACATTATGAGGCATCGAGGTATCACTAATTTACTACTGGACGGAAGCGTGGATGGTAAAAACATAGGGGGAGACCAAGAGATGAAAACAGTAAGTAGATTCAGAAGGATGTAGGTTGCAGTAGTTACTCGGGCATGAACTGGCTTGCACACGATAGAGTAGCATGGAGAGCTGCACCAAACCAGTCTTTGGACTGAAGACCACAACAACAACGACGTATGGTTGCCTAATGTTGTCTCCGCAATGAAATTCTCGTGCCTAAAAATGATTGAAACGACCCCGCTATTTCCAGCAAACGAAGTATCATGATGAGATTTTCCTTCAATTCTGTTTACCAAATAAAACCAGTTATTCCTACAAGAATGCTACTAGAATGAATCACAACTTGGATAACTTTAATGATTTATTCTCAAAAGTATAGAAAGAGCAAAAATTGTAAAAATATGAAGTACACAATGTCAGATTCTACCGTAAATGTAATTTAGAGATTCGCACATGGCGTTTCCCGTGAGAAGATTCCTCGGAAGCCAGCTCGTAACCATTGTTTGTAACCCTTCCCACTAAAAAGGAAGTCTTTTCGCCTTCTACCAGGTACGATATTCTGAAAATCTTTTTGACGCACCAGAGTGCAAACTCTCACCTACATTGTCCACGCTATGGGATTTCTGCGGCCTCCTCGCTTTGTTCACGCTCAGGGCAGCCGCTCTTGCTGCACACGACAACTACCGAGCGAGGTGGTGCAGTGGTTAGCACACTGGACATGCATTCGCGAGGACGACGGTTCAAACCCGCGTCCGGCCATCCTGATTTGGGTTTTCCGTGATTTCCGTAAAGCGCTCAGGAAAATACTGGGATTGTTCCTCTGAAAGGGCGCGGCCGATTTCCTTCCCCATCCTTCCCTAATCCGATGGGATCGATGACCTCGCTGTGTGAGCCCCTCTCCCAAATCAGCCAACCAACCAACATGACAACTCTCTTCCCAGTCTCTCATTAGACGATAGCGGCTTCTGAGGAACATGTTGCCCTCTTCACCTTTTCTGTCAGTGCTCAGCCCTAATTATCCCCGAGACATGCAGTGCTACCAGAAACCGTTAGTATGTGGTGCCACGCAGTATCAGGCAATGAAATGATTGATAATCCGATTGTGCATCGAAAAAGTTATCAAATATTAATATAATACGAATCGAAATTACAAAATATTAAATGTGTGGTGGCAAAACTATGCCGTCCTACAATACTTCCCCTCATGATCAAGATCGTCAGTGACTGAAAAAGATCTGTGGCTGAACGAGGATGTGGAAGGAAGTCATTCGTGGCCTATGCTACGGTGTCATTTCAAGATTACCCTGCAGTGACTTAAAATAACCGCAGATAACCTAAATCCTGATGTATTAATTACATAATATGTATCACAGCTGTGGATTGCGTGTGGTGTCTGTTCTTTCATACATGTCCGAAAGAACAGACGCCATACATTCAGATAAATCCTAATGGTCGACGGGATTTCAAGTCTTCCCTTTCTGAATATGGGTAAGTGTCTTACCCAATGCAGCAACTCATTTACTCGCTTGGTTTCCTTTAGGCGAATTCCACTAACGTTACGTAAAATTCTGTTTGATAGTAACGCAATGCTCTAACAATGGCGGATGGAACAGAAATTTTTAGGTACCGCTACTTATTAACTTCAGCATGATCACCTACCGAGCGAGGTAGCACACTGGACTCGCATTCGGGAGGACGACGATTCAAACACGCGTACGGCCATCATGATTTAGGTTTTCGTGATTTCTTCACATCGCTTCGGTCAAATGCCAGGATGGTTCCTTTGAAAGCGCACAGCCGACTTCCTCCCCTGTCCTTCGCTAATCCCTTGGGACCGATGATCTCTCTGTTAGGTCCCCTCCCCAAGTGTTCAAAATGGTTCAAATGGCAGTGAGCACTACGGGACTTAACTTCTGAGGTCATCAGTCCCCTAGAACTTAGAACTACTTAAACGCAACTAACCTAAGGACATCACACACATCCATGCCCGAGGCAGGATTCGAACCTGCGACCGTAGCAGTAGCGCGGTTCCAGACTGTATCGCCTAGAACCGCTCGGCTACTCCGGCCGGCCTCCGCCAGTGTAACCAACCATTAAACCATGAAACATCCCACGAAATGGGATGCTACAGTGGTCTCGCATTCGGAACGACGAGCTCATTCAGATTTTAGTTTTCTGTAATTTTCCTACATCACTTACGGCAAATACCACGTTGGTTCCTTTGAAAAGGGCACGAGAGATGTTCTTCCCCATCCTACTATAATGCGAGTTTATGCAATGCCTTCGATGTCAATGCCTTCGATGACGACGGTAAGATAAGCGCTAATCTTCCTTCCTTCCGCCGAAACACCCACATTTATGGCACTAGTAAACTGAATAAATGATCATCAAGTTTTGACGAGATGGAAATAGGTAGATATGATGTACATGTACATAGAAATAAATGGTTACAGTTTCTTCAAGAGAATGAACTTCAAAATTGTTATTCGTGGCCACTTGTTGACAAACTGCCTATTAGCCTCTGTCTCGGGTTCTTTGGCCGACGTTCATCTAATGATTTTACTGACGTTTCGCCAGCGCGAGTGGCTGGCATTATCAAAGCTTCACCCTCCATTGCCAGTTCACCATCGGCAATGGAGGGTGAAGCTTTGACAATGCCAGCCACTCGTGCTGGCGAAACGTCAGTAAAATCATTAGATGAACGTCGGCCGAAGAACCCGAGACAGAAGCTAATAGGCAGTTTGACAGAATGAACTTCACAAACTGTGCCAGTCAAGAACGCACTGCTCCAGTCTCTGGCCTTTTGCAAGCAGTTATTCGGTCATCTTGGTAATGATTTATAGAGTTGCTGAATGTCCTCCTGAGAGATATCGTGTCAAATTCTGTCCATCCGCCACTTTAGAGCGACAGACTCCCGAAATAGTAGCAAGGCCCTGCTAAAGATACGCGAAACGTTCTCAATTGGTGATAGATCTGGCGACCATGTTGGGCAAGGTAGGGTTTGGCAAGCACGAACAAAGCTAGTATAAACTCTCGCTGTGTGCGGGACGGCGTTATCTTGCTGAATTGTAATCCCAAGGTAGCTTGCCCTGAAGGACGACAAAACGGGGCGTGACATGTCGCCGACGTACCACTGTGCTGTGAGTGTGCTGCGGATGACAACCAAAGGGCTCCCACTATGAAATGAAATGTCACCCAAATCATCACTCCTGGTTGTCCGGCAATATGGCAGGCGACAGTGAAAGGTAGCTACACTGAGTCACAGCGCCAGAGATTGCGCCAAAGAGTATTATTCAGCCGCCTCCACTGGCAGTGCTTGCTGAGAAGTGGTGGTGGAGAGTTCTTGTGGAGAAGTCGTCGTGGAGAGTGCTTATTGAGAAGTGGGCAGTAGGAGTTCTGATGTAGCCGTGACTAGTTGTGAGCATGTAGTGTGCAGTTGTTCTGATGCGCTAGACAGCCGATGCTGTTCGATTGCGGATGTTGTAATGATCAGGGTGTATGTTTCGTCAATATATATGAAGGTAAAGAAAATTTTTTTATTTTTTCATTTCAAATGTCCTAACTAACAATGTCTCTTGGTCACAGGTTCAGTCAACAAAGCATCTGGCTTGTGTTCATGTATTAGAGTGTAATTCTGGTTTCTATGTGCAATTATAGTATTTCTGTTTTTTTTTTATTACTTCAGTGTAAATGGTGCTAAAAGCACCTTGTCGTATTGAGGAAGAACCGTGCCAGATGTGTACGTTGAACCACACTTCCACACACAGAACAGTTACATTTGTGCTATGTTGTTTCGTAGCTTTTATAGTTGCTGGGGACTTAATTAATTGTGTTAACGGAAGTTTTCTTTCATTCTTTGTTGTTATTCTATGCAGTCAGATTGCGTACTAATACCAGTCAGAGACAGCGTAACCGAACAGACAGCTACTAAATCAAAAAATTAAAATTATTTGCATTCTATATAATTAAGCCCCCATGCAACAGTCGGTTTGGTATCTCACCGCTGTGTCGGGCGTCGCCAGATACGTCATCGGCCTGGAATCTCGTTGACTGTAGTGCCCCGATGAACAGCGAAGGCGTGTCTGGAGACATTCTGGACAGTGCTGAGACACCAACCTTAGTGTCGCCCGACTGTCAGGAGTGATGGCCTGAGGTGCCGTTTCTCTCACAGCAAGACCCTTTGGTTGTCACGCACACCAGCCTTATAGCACAGCGGTACGTCGACGATATTCTAAGGCCCATTTTGTTGTTCTCCGTGGCATGCCATCCCTGGCTTACAGTTCAGCAACGTAACGTCCGCCCGCACACGGCCAGTGTTTCTGCTGCGCGTCTTCATGCTTGCCAAACCCTACTTTGGCCAGTAAGGTCGCCGGATCTCTCCCCAGTTGAGAACGCCTGAAACATCACGGGCGGTGCCCTCCAACCAGATCAGGATTTTGATGATCTTATGCGCAATTCAGACATCGAACTACTCTATCAATCTATGCCAAGCCGAATAACTACTTGTGTAACGGCAAGAGGCTGTTCGTGAGTTGCTCCATCTGTGATCTCTTTCTCTTGAATAAATCATCCAATTCTTCTGAAATTACAATAATTTCTTTGTTTGTACAGGTGCTTTAGCTCTATCGTTTTCCGTTCCATGCGGATTACTCCTTCTCCTTGCGACTTCCTTTCTCTTAGAATGTAAGTAATTGAGCCGTGCTCGCTCCCAACTATGCGTTTTCATGCACTTCGCTGTCTATCTGTGTTTGGTTTCCATCCCTTGTCGCGGTTATGTCGCGGTTCTTCTTCCTTCTACGCGTGGCAGCAGTGATGTGTATCGATATTTGCGCGGTGTACCATCTTTGGATTGGTGCATATAGTTTCCGGGAAGGGGGTCTGGAGTGAGCCGGTCGGTTGTTGCAGACGAGGGAAGTTATCTCATAGCGGCGCAGTCGGCTGGGGCCGTTGTCAGCCCCTGCGCAGTGTCGGACGGGATGTGGAGCTGTGTGATCGGTACGAGCTTCGTGGTTCACCGAACCAGGACGTCAAAGTTGAGTAGTGGTTTCAACTACCCAAGCCACGTCTATTCATATTCTACATCTACATCTACATTTATACTCCGCAAGCCACCCAACGGTGTGTGGCGGAGGGCACTTTACGTGCCACTGTCATTACCTCCCTTTCCTGTTACAGTCGCGTATGGTTCGCGGGAAGAACGACTGTCTGAAAGCCTCCGTGCGCGCTCTAATCTCTCTAATTTTACATTCGTGATCTCCTCGGGAGGTATAAGTAGGGGGAAGCAATATATTCGATACCTCATCCAGAAACGCACCCTCTCGAAACCTGGCGAGCAAGCTACACCGCGATGCAGAGCGCCTCTCTTGCAGAGTCTGCCACTTGAGTTTGTTAAACATCTCCGTAACGCTATCACGGTTACCAAATAACCCTGTGACGAAACGCGCCGCTCTTCTTTGGATCTTCTCTATCTCCTTCGTCAACCCGATCTGGTACGGATCCCACACTGATGAGCAATACTCAAGTATAGGTCGAACGAGTGTTTTGTAAGCCACCTCCTTTGTTGATGGACTACATTTTCTAAGGACTCTCCCAATGAATCTCAACCTGGTACCCGCCTTACCAACAATTAATTTTATATGATCATTCCACTTCAAATCGCTCCGCACGCATACTCCCAGATATTTTACAGAAGTAACTGCTACCAGTGTTTGTTCCGCTATCATATAATCATACAATAAAGGATCCTTCTTTCAATGTATTCGCAATACATTACATTTGTCTATGTTAAGGGTCAGTTGCCACTCCCTGCCCAAGTGCCTATCCGCTGCAGATCTTCCTGCATTTCACTACAATTTTCTAATGCTGCAACTTCTCTGTATACTACAGCATGGCCGCATGGAACTTCCGACACAATTTACTAGGTCATTTATATATATTGTGAAAAGCAATGGTCCCATAACACTCCCCTGTGGCACGGCAGAGGTTACTTTAACGACTGTAGACGTCTCTCCATTGATAACAACATGCTGTGTTCTGTTTGCTAAAAACTCTTCAATCCAGCCACACAGCTGGTCTGATATTCCGTAGGCTCTTACTTTGTTTATCAGGCGACAGTGCGGAACTGTATCGAACGCCTTCCGGAAGTCAAGAAAAATAGCATCTACCTGGGAGCCTGTATCTAATATTTTCTGGGTCTCATGAACAAATAAAGCGAGTTGGGTCTCACACGATCGCTGTTTCCGGAATCCATGTTGATTCCTACATAGTAGAATCTGGGTTTCCAAAAACGACATGACACTCGAGCAAAAAACATGTTCTAAAATTCTACAACAGATCGATGTCAGAGATATAGGTCAATAGTTTTGCGCATCTGCTCGACGACCCTTCTTGAAGACTGGGACTACCTGTGCTCTTTTCCAATCATTTGGAACCTTCCGTTCCTCTAGAGACTTGCGGTACACGGCTGTTAGAAGGGGTGGCAAGTTCTTTCGCGTACTCTGTGTAGAATCGAATTGGTATCCCGTCAGGTCCAGTGGACTTTCCTCTGTTGAGTGATTCCAGTTGCTTTTCTATTCCTTGGACACTTATTTCGATGTTGTGGTGGTTTGCTTCGGTGATTTGCTGTTGGGCAGCTTTTCCGGTGAGCAACACTTTGTGGTTCTACTGCTGAGATTTAGCCGCCATGCGATGCAATTAACTATTTTGGTCGACTACGATTTGAGTGCACCAGTGGGATTTTCTGTCTTGTGGCCGTTAGTGTTCTTGTTACCTGCCCTGGACACTGACTTAAATTCAGGCAGTGTTCTTTTGAGCGAGTTAACTATTACCGTGTTTCAAATTCAAGCGTACCAGCGGAATTTTCTGCCTATTGTCCGTTAGTGTTACCTGCCCTGGCCACTAACGTAATTTCAGGCAGCGCTCTTTCCTCACCTGTTGTCGCTGCCCAACATGGTGTGTAATTTTGACAACTAATACGTACTCCATTGTGGATTATCACGTTTGTAACATTGCCGGTTGGGGTTCTCATGTATTGACTGGCGGGAAGCAAGTTGCGTCGGTCGATCCGTGGGCCAGCCGCTGGTGGCCGAGCGGTTCTGGCGCTACAGTCTGGAGCCGCGCGACCGCTACGGTCGCAGGTTAGAATCCTGCCTCGGGCATGGATGTGTGTGTTGTCCTTAGGTCAGTTAGGTTAAAGTAGTTCTAAGTTTTAGGGGACTTATGACCTCAGCAGTTGAGTCCCATAGTGCTCAGAGCCATTTGAACCATTTTTTCGATCCGTGGCTTCCGACGGATCAAGTATAGTTGGGCTCACCACCTGTCTCACCTAAGTGAACGAGGGCAGACCGACCTCCCTGGAAACCTTCTGAGTGACAACGATGTTTAACTATCTGTTGTCAGCTATTTTAAATTTTAGACTTTTTGTTACTGTTTGTTTCGTAAAATTTTGCAAAATTAATTTTTTAATTTATCTTTCAAGCTTAAACACTGCGGCCTTCTGCCTTTTAAGATTATGGTAATATATTTTGAAATTTTGAAGTTTGATTGTGGCCCTCAGCCATTGGTATTGCACCTTGGTTGTGTTGTTTCTTTAAATTATTTTATTGCTATCTTAATTAGATTTTTATCTTGTTGATTTTTAAGATTTCTTGTTGTTAAGTATGCTGCGCTTCTGCCTTTAAAGGTCTATGGTAATATACTCTGAAGTTTTGAAAATTAATTGTGGCCCTCAGCCATTTGTGTTGCGCATTGTATATGTTGGCTTTTGGGTTTTTAATTATTTTATTGCTATCTTAATTGAATTTCTGATTTTTTAAAGATTTCCTGTTGGCCTTCTGCCTTTAAAGGTCTATGGTAGCCGGCCGGTGTGGCCGTGCGGTTAAAGGCGCTTCAGTCTGGAACCGCGTGACCGCTACGGTCGCAGGTTCGAATCCTGCCTCGGGCATGGATGAGTGTGATGTCCTTAGGTTAGTTAGGTTTAATTAGTTCTAAGTTATAGGAGACTGATGACCTCAGAAGTAGAGTCGCATAGTGCTCAGAGCCATTTGAACCATTTGGTCTATGGTAAATATTCTAAAATTTTGGAAATTAATTGTGGTCTTCAGCCATTTGTATTGCACTTTGTGTATCTTGTTTTTGAATTATTTTTTCTCTATCTTAATTGGATTTTTATCTTGTTAAGATTTCTTGTTGGAGGCCTTCAGCCGTGAAAGAGTTGCTGAATTGTAATAAATGACAGTTAGAAACAGAAACTTACCTCAACCCTTGGCCCTTTCCACAGTCCTGTTACCTGTTCTGCCCAGCGGGTTTAGCGGGCGTTTCAGTAATATTCAGTAACATTGAATGTCACTGTCAACTACATCATTGCTCGTATTTGAACTGAGATTATTGCACACCGGTTCGTTTCCCTTGTTTAGCATAATTTTCTCCCATAGCTATGAAAGGTATTAGAACAGTTTCTATTTCGTTTATTGTGAACGAATTCTACGAAAAGAATTAAGGACAAAGGACGTCACGAATTTGCAAATACTCCTGTATCACCTAAGAACCTTCTGGTAGGTCGAACCAGCAGCTACGCCGCCTGAGAACGTTAACGACTGGACACTGGAGCAAGTGTTCAGATTGGAAAATGACAGCAGCCATTGAGTGACTTGAAAATGGGAGTCACCTAACGACTAGGCCATTAAACGTGTCAAGTGGAGACGATGAAGACTGATTCGACGTAAGTGCGCCGCTGATGGCGGACCGTGAAACGGATGACACTCAAATGCGCGAGGTCAAGTAACTTCACAGGCAGGAAATGGCGCACGTACACTCGCTGTTAGAGATTCACGTTGGTTCCCAAACTGGGAGACGACGTTGTCTGCTAATTATCATTGAGACGCCGGAACGTAATACTCGAACGTCCTCACACAGCTCTGCAGGACTGTATTCTGAAATTCATTTTCTGACTGAAAAGATTCGCAAGACGTAACTTGCCGTAATTCGAAAAACGACATCTACAGTGTCAATGAAATAAGAAAACTGTTAATCCAACAACCACTGAAATTAAATCAAGGAGAAGTTAAAATTTAAGTAGGTTTGCCTTTCTTCGACTTACGTTTTTGGATAATTCGTAAGGTCAGTATCGCCTCGCGTATTCCCACTTTTCTCCCAAATTCAAACTGATCTTTCCCGAAGTCGGTTTCTAACTTTTTTATCTATTCCTGTCTAAGTAATTCCTGTCGGTATTAGAGATGATCAATAAGTAATGGAACACACTTTTTTTTCTCGGCCAGTTTCGTCCACCGAGCGAGGTGGCGCAGTGGTAGCACACTGGACTCGCATTCGGGAGGACGTCGGTTCAATCCCGTCTCCAGCCATCCTGATTTAGGTTTTCCGTGATTTCCCTAAATCGTTTCAGGCAAATGCCGGGATGGTTCCTTTGAAAGGGCACGGCCGATTTCCTTCCCATACCTTACCTAACCCGAGCTTGCGCTCCGTCTCTAATGACCTCGTTGTCGACGGGACGTTAAACACTAACCTAACCTAACCTAACCAGTTTCGTCTGAAAAAAAAAATGGAATTTGATGTGGGACATAGTGGAATATTCCCGCTTCAGCCTCTACAGTTTCATGAAATTCCGACTGGTGGCGGCGCTAAACGCGCGCTTCAAAATGGCGTCTCAAGCCGAGGTGCGTTCCAAGCAGAGAGCTGTCATAGAGTTTCTTTGGAAAAAAAAAAAAAAAAAAAAAAAAAAATGCATCGCTAGGTATTCATAGTTGCTTGGAGAATTTCTACAGAGACCTGGCACTGAACAAAAGCACGGTGAGCCGTTGGGCGAGGTGTTTGTCATTATCGCAACAAGGCAGCGCAAAACTGCCCAGTCTCCCTCGTGGAGGCCAGCCACAGACAGCTCTGACTCCTGCCATATTGGAACGTGCGAGTTCGTCGCCACAAAAATCGCAAACTAACTTCTCCTTGTACATGACAACGCAAGGCCTCATACAGGGCTTCACACCCAAGAGAGCCGGCCGCGGTGGTCTAGCGGTTCAGGCGCTCAGCATACCTCATGGGACGGACCTGGATTCAGATGTACAACGAACTTCTGTTACCGCAGACTGAGATACCTGCCGAATTCACGGAGGGTATCATCATCCCAATACCCAAACCACGCGGTGGCAGAAATCCAGGAGATTATAGACCACTCACTCTCTTGAACTGCGACTATAAGATTTTCGCGCGCATCCTTGGGGCTCGCCTGCGGTCTTCACTTTCTGATAGACTCCTCATAGATCAAACTTGCCTCGGCGGTACGAGCAACGTACATACGGCGCTCAGTGACTACCGAGATATCAACGCATTAGCAGCGGCATGCCGAGTGCGTGGGGCACTCGTCGCTATTGACTTCGATCATGCGTTCGACAGAGTGGATCATACCTTTTTGCATGCGGTGATGGGCAGATTGGGAATCCCACAGGCCTTCATCCTAGTGATCATGCGACTGTTACACGGCGTACGATCAATGGTCTCGGTGAGTGGGCGGGGCACTGACTACATTGTTATTTCAAGGTCAGTTCGTCAAGGTTGCCCCCTTTCGATATTTTTGTATGAAATGGCTTTGGAACCCTGTCTATATGGTCTCCGAAGGCGGTTGGAGGGAGTGCCGTTGCCACAACTGACGTTTCATTGCCGCGCTTATGCTGACGATGTGATGCTGGTGGCACGGACAGGCGAAGAAGTACGTACGGCGTTGGCATGGATACAGCGATACGGGATGGTGGCAGGAAGCGTGCTTAATCTACAAAAATCACGCTGCATGAATGTCGGTCGAGGATAACTACCGACGCATATTGAAGCTGATGCGGACAATGGTGCTGTTACAGAAATTAAGAGCGTTGGAAATGATTCAGAGGGTGACCTATGTTAACGTATACCTAGCACCGAGACTCACTCACGTAGCGCATGTCCTGCCTTTAACGCGCACAATGGCATCACGGATACAAGCAACTTTCGGAACCTACGTGAGTGTGGGACACCTGTTTAAGATCCGATACACAACGCTTACGCTACCACCTGGAGAGGGTGGACTTGGTCTAGTGAACGTATATGAAAAGGCACGGGCGTTATTCGTCAGTACGATTTTCCGACAGTGGCGCGGTCAATTTCGCAATATCTCGGGTGCGTTGGCCCACTTCAATGCTGCCCCCCAGTCGATGTGGGCCATATTTCACCGAAGCTGTCACATTTCAAGTCTTTTTTTTTGGAGCTTAGCTATGTCAGAGATTCCTTCCGAACAACACGACTACCGACGACGCGAGACGTATACCAACTCTTACTGCGCCGGTGCCCCAGGAATACCCTGGAAAAGAAGTACCCAGACAAGAACTGGCGACAGATATGTTTACCTCCCAACGTCGGTACGCTCAACATGGTATGCGGTGATAAATAGGCAGTTCGCAACGAATCAACGGCGGCACGCGATTCATTTGGCAGACACTCCACTATGTTTAGGCTGCGCAACAATGGACACTGATGAACATCGTTTAGCATGTAGTGGGACGGCTCCAGTGTGGCACTTGGCACAACAGATATTGGCGTTCCTGTTACGCTCCGCCCCTCACACAATTTCATCAGACACACTTTTTTTCCCCCAAGAATCTTATTTCCCGGTCCAAAAAAACCAATGCAGTGACATGGGTGCGGGGAATGGTGGTGGGCTACGTGTGTAACGAATCGGAAAAGGACAAAATTGATTTTTGGCATTTGCTCCTGGATGGACACACGAAGCTGCAACAGCATAAGAAATATAGGCAAGACGTCGCTAATTACTTGCGACTTACATTTACCGACCCGCCGGCCAGATGGGGTGTGACGGGTGAGAGATGAGATAGACGAAGAAGCCGAGATAGACATCGATCACACTTACGGACCCGTAGTTAATTTCGAGAAGACGACCCAGTCTTACACCAACGTCTGGAGAACGAGTCGATAGATGGCTCTCTTGCTCTATCGAACGTCGGGTCGAGAGCAGGTGTCGCCCCCGACACGAATTTCATTTCATTGCTACAGGAGCATGTTTCTTTTGTATTTGTACTATCCGCAATTGTCTTCATGTCTTTCATTTGGGCATTTTCAGTTTTCTTCATTTCCTTAATTAATAAATTTTCTAATTAGCCACTATTTGTCAACATATGGACTTTGTAGACACTATTTATGCGATAGTACAACAACATGTATGTCAGCAAAGGTGGTAAGCCTGACATTGGATACAAAAAAAAAAAAAAAAAAAAAAAAAGGAACTCAGTCCGGAACCGCGGGACTGCTACAGTCGCAGGTTCGAATCCTGCCTCGGGCATGGATGTGTGTGATGCCGTTAGGTTAGCTAGGTTTAAGTAGTTCTAAGTTCTAGGGGACTGATGACCACAGATGTTAAGTCCCATAGTGCTCAGAACCATTTGAACCATTTTGAACACCCAAGAGGAGCTCAGGAAACTCATTGGACTGTTCTTCAAAATGGTTCAGATGGCTCTGAGCACTATGGGACTTAACGTCTGAGGTCATGAGTCCCCTAGAACTTAGAACTAGCTAAACCTAGCTAACCTAAGGACATCACACACATCCATGTCCGAGGCAGGATTCGAATCTGCGACCGTAGCTGTCGCATAGTTCCAGACTGAAGCGCCTAGAACCGCTCGGCCGGCCGGTCTTGTTTCGATTTAGGTGTTTCAGCGAGCTGTTACATTCTTCTCGCAGTATCATATCTCCCATGTCATCTTCCATTCATTACCTCTTCTCTTTCTATAATATTGACTTCAATTTCATTTTCCTTCTATCGCTCCTCTGCATATTCTTCCCACATGTCAACTTTCCCTTCTTTGTTTGGCACTGGTTTTCCATCTGAGTTCTTGATACTCATACAGCTGATTTTCATTTCTCGAAATGTAGCCCTAAGTTCCCTATAGATGGTATTCGTAGGTTGGGCTACTGTACCTGACTACAAACACACCTGTGCAATATCCTCAATCCGCTGCATGTGTCAGTCGTGGCCAGAACAGTGTTCTGTGTAGTTTTGAATGCATTACGTCGCAGGTAAGTTGCTTCCAACGTGGGCGAATTGTTGGTTGTAACAGCCCCTTACAAAAATTATCAATTAATGGGCTGGTAAACTTCTTAGGTTATTTGATTTTCAAACAGCTGAGCAAAACTGAACGTACTCAGACATTTCTCTCTTTACTTATTCTGATCATCACTAAACTGACACACAATATTTTTAGCGCAACGCAATCTGACTTTCAATAATCACTACAAAAGAATGGCTCTGACTATCAATAACGTATACCTTTCAAGAGTCACTTACCTCACAAAAATCTTCGTTACTCGAACTACTGCAATACAGCGAGCGCCAATAATGCCAGCTAAATAAAATATTCTAACTACTAAAGGCACTAACTACTCATCTAAATCTACATCTCCATGATTATTCTGCAACTCACATTTACGTGCTTGGCAGAGGGTTCATCGAACCACAATCATACTATCTCCCTACCATTCCACTCCCGAGCAGCGCGCGGGACAAACCAACAACTAAACCTTTCTGTTCGAGCTCTGATTTCTCTTATTTTATTTTGATGATCATTCCTACCTATGTAGGTTGGGCTCAACAAAATATTTTCGCATTCGGAAGAGAAAGTTGGTGACTGAAATTTCGTAAATAGATCTCGCCGCGACGAAATACGTCTTTGCTTTAATGACTTCCATCCCAGTTCGCGTATCATATCTGCCACACTCTCTCCCCTATTACGTGGTAATATAAAACGAGCTGCCCTTTTTTGCACCCTTTTCATATCCTCCGTCAATCCCACCTGGTAAGGATCCCACACCGCGCGGCAATATTCTAACAGAGGACGAACGAGTGTAGTGTAAGCTGTTTCTTTAGTGGACTTGTTGCATCTTCTAAGTGTCCTGCCAATAAAACGCAACCTTTGCCTCGCCTTCCCCACAATATTATCTATGTGGTCTTTCCAACTGAAGTTGTTCGTAATTTTAACACCCAGGTACTTAGTTGAATTGACAGCCTTGAGAATTGTACTATTTATCGAGTAATCGAATTACGACGGATTTCTTTTGGAACTCATGTAGATCACCTCACACTTTTCGTTATTTATCGTCAACTGCCACCTGCCACACCATACAGCAATCTTTTCTAAATCGCTTTGCAACTGACACTGATAGCCCTATAGTTAGCAGATAAAAGATTTTGACAGAGAACAAACAATGTATTTACCCTAATAGTACTCATATATATTTTGTGACTTCCTGTTTGACAAATTTCCTTTATCTGACGGACACACTTCCAGATCGTCGGCTCATACTAACATTTCTAAACTCTGGCTTCTCTCTCCCCACATCCACCACTGCTGGCGGCTCACTTCCAACTGCGCAACGCTACGCGCTGCTCACGTCCAACTGCCCAACAATACAATATCGAATATTCTAACAATGCCAATCAGTCACAAATTGCACACAGCACAGCCAGTGATTTTCATACAGACCGCTACGTGGCGTTACCAACATAAAAACCTAAACAGCCTACGTATATGGTGCTCGTATGGTGCGTGCATCCGTAACCATAGTAACCGAAGTGTTTGGTGTTTTGAGAGGCACCATATTGAAGATTTATACCGTATACAGAGAAATCTGAAAAAAAAACAACATTATTTGCTAAGTCACAACGCGAACGAAAGTGTGTGTTGAGTGATCGTGACAGACCGCCACTGAAGAGTATTTTAATGAAAAATAAGAGGACGACAACAGCAAAAGTCACTGCAAAACTGCCGGCCGCGGTGGCCGAGCGGTTCTAAGCGCTTCAGTCCGGAACCGCGCGACTGCTACGGTCGCAGGTTCGAATCCTGCCTCGGGCATGGATGTGTGTGATGTCCTTAGGTTAGTTAGGTTTAAGTAGTTCTAAGTTCTAGGGGACTGATGACCTCAGATGTTAAGTCCCATAGTGCTCAGGGCCATTTGAACCATTTGAACCACTGCAAAACTAAATGTCACACTCTCGATCCCTGTTAGCACCAAAGCAACAGGAAGCGAGTTCGATTAGCAGGGCACTGCGGGGTGAGCTTGAATTCTAAAACCACTCATCATTGGGGCAAACCCCTGTAACAGGAGAATTTGGTGCCGAAGGTTTAAACCTCGGTCTATGGAGCAATGGAAGAACACCATTTGGTTGGACGAGTCTTGTTTCACACTGTTGCCAACTTATGGCCGCGTTTACGTCCAAAGAGGAAAACATGACGGGCCACGACATCTTGGTAGATGATTGTTGCAGTGTCTGTGGATTTATCGGTTGCATTTTTTCATATGGCTTGTCAAGCCAATGGCAGCACGGCATCTCTTGCCGAAATTGTCACAAGTGTGTCTGGTTGCTGCGGCAGGAGCAGTGGTAGCATTGCGAAGCTTTTTCTGCCTTAATCTGTCTAACAAGCTTTCATCGTGCTTTGATATCTGTTTGTGTCGATTCCAAAGCCCTCCATATCTCGTTTACAGGAGTCCTTGAACCTCAATACAGGACGTCCTACAGGTCTTTTGGCTATAGAGATCTCTCCAAGCATCACCTCACGTGGTAATCTGTTCAAATGGTTCAAATGGCTCTGAGCACTATGGGACTTAACATCTATGGTCATCAGTCCCCTAGAACTTAGAACTACTTAAAACTAACTAACCTAAGGACATCACACAACACCCAGTCATCACGAGGCAGAGAAAATCCCTGACCCCGCCGGGAATCGAACCCGGGAGTGGGAAGCGAGATGGTAATCTGTCACGATGATTATTTGGGTATCCGTATCGTAGTGTTTCATGGGCCCCATTGTGACTCTGCAAGACCTTAGTACTACCAAGGATTATGTCTCCAGTTTGGCTGATCAGGACCATCCCATGGTTCAGTATTTGTTTCCAGGTCGTAATACTGTGTTCCATGACGAATGGAGCCCTGTTCATACGCCACGCATCATCAAGGACTTGTTTTGTTTGCAACGGGATCAATTGTCGCATCTTCCCTGGTGAATACACTGATTCTCGAGAGAAGGGTGTGTGAGCGCTATCTATCTTCGTCACCGCTACCTAAATTTCGCACTGTTTTGCAGGAATCATGGTATAAGATTCACTTAAAAACCGTAAAGGAACTACATTTATCTATTCGGAGACGATTGGAAGATGTTTTGAATTGAAACAGTTTTCGTACACCGTATTACACAGGGTATTGTGCTACACTACTGGCCATTAAAACTGCTACACCACGAAGATGACGTGTACAGGCGCGAAATTTAACCGACAGGAAGAAGATGCTGCGATATGCAAATGATTAGTGTTTCAGAGCATATTCACACAAGGTTGGCGCCGGTGGCGACACCTCCTACGTGCTGAGGTGAGGAAAGTTTCCAACCGATTTCTCATACACAAACAGCAGTTGACCGCCGTTGCCTGGTGAAACGTTGTTGTGATGCCTCATGTACGGAGGAGAAATGCGTACCATCACGTTTCCGACTTTGATAAAGGTCGGATTGCAGCCTATCGCGATTGCGGTTTCTCGTATCGCGACATTGCTGCTCTCGTTGGTCGAGACCCAATGACTGTTAGCAGAATATGGAATCGGTGTGTTCAGGAGGGTAATACGGAACGCCGTGCTGGATCCCAACGGCCTCGTATCACTAGCAGTCGAGATGACAGGCATCTTATCCGCATGGCTGTAACGGATCGTGCAACCACGTCTCGATCCCTGAGTCAACAGATGGGGACGTTTGCAAGACAACAACCATCTGCACGAACAGTTCGATACCGTTGGCAGCAGCATGGACTATCAGCTCGGAGACCGTGGCTGCGGTTACACTTTAGGCTGCATCACAGGCAGGATCGCCTGCGATGGTGTACTCAACGACGAACCTGGGTGCACGAACGGCAAAACGTCATTTTTTCAGATGGATCCAGGTTCTGTTCACAGCATCATGATGGTCTCATCCGTGTTTGGCGACATCGCGGTGAATCCACATTGGAAGCGTGTATTCGTCATCACCATACTGGAGCATCACCCGGCGTGATGGTATGGGGTGCCACTGGTTACACGTCTCAGCCACCTCTTGTTCGCATTGACGGCACTCTGAACAGTGGTCGTTACATTTCAGATGTGTTGCGACCCGTTTCTCTACCCTTCATTCGATCCCTGCGAAACCCTACATTTCAGCAGGATAATGAACGACCGCATGTTGCAGATCCTGTACGGGCCTTTCTGGATACAGAAAATGTTCGACTGCTGCCCTGGCGAGCACATTCTCCAGATCTCTCACCAATTGAAAACGTCTGGTCAATAGTGGCCGAGCAACTGGCTCGTCACAATACGCCAGTCACTACTCTTGATGAACTGTGGCATCGTGTTGAAGCTGCATGGGCAGCTGTACCTGTACACGCCATCTAAGCTCTGTTTGACTCAATGCCCAGGCGTATCGAGGCCGTTATTACGGCCAGAGGTGGCTATTCTGGGTACTGATTTCTCAGGGTCTATGCACCCAAACTGCGTGAAAATGAAATCACATGTCAGTTCTAGTATAATATATTTGTCCAATGAATACCCGTTTATCATCTGCAATCCTTCTTGGTGTAGCAATTTTAATGGCCAGTAATGTATGTTTTTCGTGTTTCGATAATTTTGTCACCGCTTTATCTTTCTGCTAGAAACACATTCAAATGGTTCAAATGGCTCTGAGCACTATGGGACTCAACTGCTGAGGTCATTAGTCCCCTAGAACTTAGAACTAGTTAAACCTAACTAACCTAAGGACATCACAAACATCCATGCCCGAGGCAGGATTCGAACCTGCGACCGTAGCGGTCTTGCGGTTCCAGACTGCAGCGCCTTTAACCGCACGGCTAGAAACGCATTCTTCCGTAGCCTTGCATATATATGCCCTCTAGCCATTCCTGCATAGTCGTTTTTCCCGTTTTGCCCATTCTTCGACTCTCATTCCACACAGCTGTATTTCCTTCCACCTGTTTCATTTCTTGCATTTTTATATTCACTCAATTCATCAATTTAAATTCTATATCTCGCAGATGATATGGTAATATTGGGTGATAAAGAGGTAGATGTATAGTTATAGCTTGATGCGTGGAAGGAAATAATGAAAAGGTATGGATTAAAAATAAATATAGATAAGAGTGAAGTAATGGTATTTGGAAGAGAGAAAGGGATCAACTGAAATATTACCTTGAATGGAGAACCCCTCAAAGTGGTAGAAAGTTTCACTTATTTAGGGAGTGAAATATCTAGGGATGGAAGAATAACTAACGAAATTAATAGGAGGTTACAGAAGGGAGGCAATTTCTACCAAATAGTAAAACACGTGATTTGGAATAAGGAAGTTTCAGAAAAAGCAAAACTCCTCATGTGTAAGAATTATTACTTCCCTATTGTCTCGTATGATGGAGAAACGTGGACAATGACAGAAAGGGAATGGAGCAGACTGCAAGCGGGTTTCTCAGAGCAGATAAAGGAAAAAGAAGAATGGACAGAGTAAGGAATGTAGAGATTAGAAAGGACCTTAAACAGGAAAGTATGAGAGAAGAAATTGAAAAAAAAAAGAGATTAAGATGGTATGGACATGTTAAGAGGATGCATGGGCAGGGACTCCCCAAAATTATGGAAGAACTAAAGATGAATGGGAAAAGACCTAGAGGGCGCCCAAGAACACGGTGGAAAATGGGAGTGAGAATATCTGTAGAAAGGGGAGGTGTGACCTGGCAGAAAGTGGAGGAAGAAAAGTGGTGGGAGGACCGAGCCAAATGGAGAGGACTCGTCAGCACCCAGATCCGGCAGTAGCTGGAGCGGGATTCGGATATACACTCCTGGAAATTGAAATAAGAACACCGTGAATTCATTGTCCCAGGAAGGGGAAACTTTATTGACACATTCCTGGGGTCAGATACATCACATGATCACACTGACAGAACCACAGGCACATAGACACAGGCAACAGAGCATGCACAATGTCGGCACTAGTACAGTGTATATCCACCTTTCGCAGCAATGCAGGCTGCTATTCTCCCATGGAGACGATCGTAGAGATGCTGGATGTAGTCCTGTGGAACGGCTTGCCATGCCATTTCCACCTGGCGCCTCAGTTGGACCAGCGTTCGTGCTGGACGTGCAGACCGCGTGAGATGACGCTTCATCCAGTCCCAAACATGCTCAATGGGGGACAGATCCGGAGATCTTGCTGGCCAGGGTAGTTGACTTACACCTTCTAGAGCACGTTGGGTGGCACGGGATACATGCGGACGTGCATTGTCCTGTTGGAACAGCAAGTTCCCTTGCCGGTCTAGGAATGGTAGAACGATGGGTTCGATGACGGTTTGGATGTACCGTGCACTATTCAGTGTCCCCTCGACGATCACCAGTGGTGTACGGCCAGTGTTGGAGATCGCTCCCCACACCATGATGCCGGGTGTTGGCCCTGTGTGCCTCGGTCGTATGCAGTCCTGATTGTGGCGCTCACCTGCACGGCGCCAAACACGCATACGACCATCATTGGTACCAAGGCAGAAGCGACTCTCATCGCTGAAGACGACACGTCTCCATTCGTCCCTCCATTCACGCCTGTCGCGACACCACTGGAGGCGGGCTGCACGATGTTGGGGCGTGAGCGGAAGACGGCCTAACGGTGTGCGGGACCGTAGCCCAGCTTCATGGAGACGGTTGCGAATGGTCCTCGCCGATACCCCAGGAGCAACAGTGTCCCTAATTTGCTGGGAAGTGGCGGTGCGGTCCCCTACGGCGCTGCGTAGGATCCTACGGTCTTGGCGTGCATCCGTGCGTCGCTGCGGTCCGGTCCCAGGTCGACGGGCACGTGCACCTTCCGCCGACCACTGGCGACAACACCGATGTACTGTGGAGACCTCACGCCCCACGTGTTGAGCAATTCGGCTGTACGTCCACCCGGCCTCCCGCATGCCCACTATACGCCCTCGCTCAAAGTCCGTCAACTGCACATACGGTTCACGTCCACGCTGTCGCGGCATGCTACCAGTGTTAAAGACTGCGATGGAGCTCCATATGCCACGGCAAACTGGCTGACACTGACGGCGGCGGTGCACAAATGCTGCGCAGCTAGCGCCATTCGACGGCCAACACCGCGGTTCCTGGTGTGTCCGCTGTGCCGTGCGTGTGATCATTGCTTGTACAGCCCTCTCGCAGTGTCCGGAGCAAGTATGGTGGGTCTGACACACCGGTGTCAATGTGTTCTTTTTTCCATTTCCAGGAGTGTAGATAGAAATACAAAAAAATGGTTCAAATGGCTCTGAGCACTATGGGACTTATCATCTATGGTCATTAGTCCCCTAGAACTTAGAACTACTTTAACCTAACTAACCTAAGGACAGCACACAACACCCAGTCATCACGAGGCAGAGAGAATCCCTGACCCCTCCGGGAATCGAACCCGGGAACCCGGGCGCGGGAAGCGAAAACGCTACCGCACGACCACGAGCTGCGGACGATAAAAATTCAATATCTGCTGTGAAGTCCAAGGATTTCTACTAGACCTTGTCTTTTTATCTATTTGGTCTTCTGCTACCTTCAAAATTTTCTCTCTCAAAGCTACTCTTTTCGTTTCACTTTTCCAGACAATCATTGTCCTCCAAACTCTAAACTTCCTCTGGTTCTTCCACCTTATCCGGGTCATATATCTTAATTTCCTATCTGTTTGCAATTGGTTCAGTTGTAATCTACTGCTCACAACCAATAAATTACAATCGAAGCCTAAATCTGTCCCTGTAAATGACTAACGGTTTAAAATCTGGTTCGGAAATGTGTGTCATAGCATTATATAATAAACCTCAATTCTTGCAGAGTGTAGCGTCTGTTATATGCGATCTGAGCAGAGAAAAATTTAGGAAAAATCTTTCTGACTAAATAATTCTCAAAGTCGGACCGGGTTGCTAACGAATTGTTGTTTCAGCCCACATACAATGCGTGTCACATCGGTGAGAGAGAATATAACGTTGAAATTGTTCATTGCAGATGTCTTACGACAAAATACCTTTCTCTCACCCTGTAAAGTAATAGCCTGAAACGAAGTATTATATTTTGAATTAACAGGCTTGGTTAGACAAAACTGAATAGCTGTGAAATTTAAAATTATATGTGCGTCTATTTCTGTTCGCACTCGCAAATCGGACTTCGTCAATATATAACAAGGAGGTACTATGTAATGTATGTAAGTAATAAAGTAATAACTACCGTAGTTAAACGGCCACAATTGAGGCGAAACAGACCGCATCCAAGGAGTCTAATTCTCATTAACAAATCTCACCGGTTGTTCCATGAGGTAAGGGATTAAAATGTAATACTGTGATTATAAAAAAAAAATAAAAAGTTGAAAAAAAAAGACCACGATGCAATAGATCCCTTCTCATCTTAATTTATTATCCACTAAGTAGATTTAGGTGGACCTTATTGTTCGTATAGCTACAACGCAGAACAAGAGCACAGAAACAGATAACCAGAGAAGAATGAAAAAACAAGGTACACGAAAATAGCAAAGATTATCATATTTTACTCTCGGAGAAAAGAATTAAAATGGGGTTATTATAAATGCAAAAAGTAAGCGAGTCTTTTTCTCGTAGTAACAGTATTGCTTCCAATTCAATAAAACATGACAATGTTTTCAAATTAAGTTATCCAAGCTATGAAACAAAAAAAAAAAATATCATAGAGTCCTTTCAAATGTCTCCGCGTCTCTTCAGCGTATGCAGTCTTCTTTCGTGATTCTTAAAGCATGTTTTAGCTGTGCAAAATTCTTCCAGATGTCGTTCATTCCTTTCTCCCAGTCGAAATTCTCGTGCTAGGAGGAAGGGAAGTTAAAATCCTTCCCCTCCTTTCCCTGGTATCGAATTCCAGTTCCGTCTCACAATTAAAAAATTCCTTTCCCTCAACTGTCTGAATAATTTCATTTATCTCATCATATTGTCTTTCACTTCTTTCACCATCTGCGCATCTGCAATTTGCCATGACGGTAATTAAATGATTAAACGTTCAGTACAGTCGGAACTGGTGTCCAAGATCAAAATCAGTATGTGTTGTAACCCTCACTGGCACGAATAGACAGTCATTTTTGTTGTGGCGTGGAAATAGACAACCTCCGAATGACATCTTTAGGAATTTTTTGCCTTGCCTAAAACAAATGCTGTCTCAACTGTCAAATATCACTGGCAGGAGGGTGCTATCAAAGTATAGGTCTTTCAGTCACATTTGACATACCCTCTATGGTCAAAAATCAGGGCACCGGGCAGAACAGTTAAGAATCCGTCTATGGCTTTTGGCATTTGTGGTGTATACTTTCAGTATTTTTGCTGGCACTGATGTCTTTGTCGCCTGAGAAACGCAAAGTAAATATTTATTTTATGATATACGAGGGTTGGAAGTTCTCTAAGATGGTCGTAGGTTGTGTTCCAAAAATGAATAGCGTAGAGGCAGAAGTGATGACACTTTCTGCAGGACCTGGCCATTATTATGCAGGACAATGCTCAAGCACATACAGTGCAAGCCGTTACTGGTTTGTTTGACTGATGGGGCTGCTAAGTGCTATACCACCTACTGCACTCCCCTGACTTAAGCCCTCGTAAGTTCAACTCTGTTTCTAAACTGAAGGGAACACTTTACGGCATTCGCTTCAGAACTGCTACAATTCGTCGGGCAACAGACCGCGCCGCTCGAACTGTCCACACAACTGGCACTACTAAGAGTATCAAAAAATGGTTCAAATGGCTCTGAGCACTATGGGACTTAACTACTGCGGTCATCAGTCCCCTAGAACTTAGAACTACTTAAACCTAACTAACCTAAGGACATCACACACATCCGTGCCCGAGGCAGGATTCGAACCTGCGACCGTAGCAGTCACGCGGTTCCGGACTGCGCGCCTAGAACCGCTAGACCACCGCGGCCGGCTACTAAGAGTATCCTACGAGTTCCACATCGCTGGCAACGGGTAATACGCAATGCTGGTGACTACTTTGAAGGTCAGTAAAACTTTGAAACACATATCTATTTTGCACGAGCTGTAAATAAACAGTTGCCACTATTAAAGTTCCAACCTTCGTAATTAAAAAGCTTCTTCTCTATTACGACTTGTGAAATAATGACAGAACGTTAATTTTTTATGTTTTGATGTTGAACGAACGTTCATCGGAACAACGTGCTCGGGTAAACTTCACTTGCAGCACCGATAAGAACAACGTATTTAGCCGGTGGCCAGCGACGGCGATGTGATACCGCAGTTATGTTGTTTGCCGAGAACGTTATAACTCTGATCCATACTAATGTTATAGGGCTGGAAGTAACTCTGCTACCGTTACACGACTACACCGCTTAGCCCATATTGCTGAAATTTGGTATGGAGTTAGTACGAACGCTCAGGAAGAACAAAGACTACTTTATAAAGTCAAGCAATTTTCTGATTTGAAGAATATTACGTATATTAGGGAAAATATTTACTCTTTGAAAAAGCTATTTACTCTTGACTTTTTGAATATTTTCATATTCGTGATAATGCTTTTATTGGTTGATCTGTTCTGCATAATATGATTCAACATAATGAATACAACACTTACGCAATCCTTAACCTGTTTAATCCATACATCCGTGTTATAATAGGCAAAACAATGTTAGGAATGCGAAGGTAATTCTGGCTTTTACGTTTTCACGACTAAACCGCCTCCCAGATTTTGATGAAATTTGGAATGGATATTGCTTGAACGCTGAAGAGGAACATAGGCTACTTTAGAAACTAAAAAAAAAAAAAAAAAAAACTGACCGCTAATATGGTATACCTGAGTGGGATGCAGATCACGGTTACCCGGAGGCCAGCGACTCTTGGTGTTCTTAGATCATTTCGTGACAATGCCAATCCGGTGTTTACTGATACGGGCGGTTTCTGAAAACTTAAAACGAATTGCTAACCCACTTGGTGTAGCTGGACAGTTTTTACGGTGAAATACTGTGTAGATAAAATAGTAATATCCAAAGGCAAGGGTCAGCTCCAGGACCGTATTTGGAACTATTGCGGTATGCTTCGCAAACGTACGTTTGATTTAGCGCATAGGTAGTTCTAACAGAGTTCGAACTGTGAAATTTACTCGAACCCAAAAGATCTCGGATCAATCACAGATCTGCCGGACCTTAGACGCAGAACGTCAGAGGGCCTCAAGAGCTTGAGAGACTGTACAACAGTCACACGACCTTCGCATCTTCGACGCTGAGAGTCACGCGTCTCCTATACTCCCGAGATGCCTGAAGATTGACAACGATTTGTCGTTTACTTGCTGTACTATAAACAGGGAGACCTCATGTCTTTACGGTTGGATGTGGGAGGCCTTTAGTGAGATTATATTTTATTATGACACTTTAAATGCGTATGCTCATCATCGATTGCTCTTCTGAGGGGAGTGGATAAAAAATCTCGGCACTGAAATGCGCTGAAATGGAAGGAAGAAATGGCTGGTGTGTGTTGCTCTGGTCGCAAAATCTCACTTCCGGTGCTAGATGAGCCAGAGGAGCCCCTAAAAACTCTACTTCTGGATGAATGTAACGAATGGAGGCGTTTTTTAAATACAATTAGAAAATACAATACCTACTTCCAGATTCGAGATGTGACAAAATAATAACGACAAATTCGTTATTTGCCGATATACCGGCAGTACATAATTTTACACGTACACCCATACATACATACCTACACTGACATGACAAAACATTATGACTACTGGCCATCGCGATGTTTAATGCCACCTGGTGACGTTGGGGCCACATGACGCTGTAAGAGCAGTATGTAAGCGGAGCAGACATGGACGAGGGATCACCCTAGAGAAGATACGGGCTGCGAATGGGGAAATCCATTTCATCTACATCTACCTACATCTATGTGATTACTCGGCTATTCACAATTAAGTGCCTGTCAGAGGCTTCAATGAACCACCTTCAAGCTGTCTTTCTACCGGTCCACTCTCGAACGACGCGCGATAAAAAGGAGCATTCAAATTTTTCTGTGTGAGCCCTGATTTCTCTTATTTTACGTGCTGATCATTTCTCCCAATGTAGGTGGGTGCCAAAAGATTGGTTTCGCAAACAGAGGAGAAAATTGTTGATTGAAATTTCATGAGAAGTTCCCTTCGCAACGAAAAGCGCCTTTGTTTTAACGATTGCCACTCCAATCCACGTATCTTGTCTGTGGCACTATCTCCTCTATTTCGCGATAATACAAAACGAGCTGCCCTTCTTTGTACTTTTTCTATGTCATCCGTCAGTCCCACCTGATGTGGATCTCACACTGCACAGCAATACTCCAGAATAGGGCGGACCAGCGTGGTGTAAGCAGTCTCTTTAGAAGACCTGTTGCACCTTCTAAGTGTTCCGCCAAAGAATCGCAGTCTTTTATTTGCTCTACTCACAACATTATCTATGTGATCGTTCCAATTTAGGTTATTTGTAATTGTAATTCCTAAGTATTTAGTTGAATTTATAGCTCTTTGATTTGTGTGACTTATCGCGTAATCGAAATTTAGCGGATTTCTTTTAGTATACATATGAATTACTTTGCACTTTTCTTTATTCAGGGTCAAAATGGTCAAATGGCTCTAAGCACTATGGGACTTAACATCTGCGGTCATCAGTCCCCTAGACTCAGGACTCATTAAACCTAACTAACCTAAGGACATCACACACATCCATGCCCGAGGCAGGATTCGAACCTGCGACCGTAGCAGCAGCGCGGCTCCGGACTTTGAGTACCTCTATCGGTTCTCCCTTGTACTCCAGTCTCGTATTGTTCGTGGAAAGAAAGATTGTCGGTATGCCTATGTGTGGGCTCTAATCTCACTGATGTTATCCTCAGGGTCTCTTAGCGAGGAATAAGTAGGAGGGAGCAATATACTGCTTGACTCCTCGGTGAAGGTATGTTCTCGAAACTTCAACATAAGCCCGTACCGAGCTACTGAGCGTCTCTCCTGCAGAGTCTTCCACTGGAGTTTATCTATCATCTCCCTAACGCTTTCGCGATTACTAAATGATCCTGTAACGAAGCGCGCTGCTCTCCGTTGGATCTTCTCTATCTCTTCTATCAACCTTATCTGGTACGGATCCCACACCGGTGAGCAGTATTCAAGCAGTGGGCGGACAAGTGTACTGTAACCTACCTCCTTTGTTTTCGGATTGCATTTCCTTAGGATTCTTCCAATGAATCTCAGTCTGGCAACTGCTTTACCGACGATTAATTTTATATGGTCATTCCATTTTAAATCACTCCTAATGCCTACTCCCAGATAATTTATGGAATTAACTGCTTCCAGTTTCTGACCTGCTATATTGTAGCTAAATGATAAAGGATCTTTTTTCCTATGTATTCGCAGCACATTACAGTTGCTACATTGAGATTCAATTGCCATTCCCTGCACCATGCGTCAATTCGTTGCACATCCTCCTGCATTTCAGTACAATTTTCCATTGTTACGACCTGTCATATCATCCGAAAAAAGCCTCAGTGAACTTCCGATGTTATCCACAAGGTCATTTATATTTATTATGAATAGCAACGTCCTACGACACTCCTCTGCGTCACAGCTGAAATCACTCTCACTTCGGAAGACTTCTCTGCATTGAGAATGACATGCTGCGTTCTGTTATCTAGGAACTCTTCAATCCAGTCACACAATTGGTCTGATAGTCCATATGCTGTTACTTTGATCATTAAACGACTGTGGGGAACTGTATCAAACGCCCTGGGGAAGTCAAGAAACACGGCATCTACCTGGGAACCCGTGTTCAAATGGTTCAAATGGCTTTGAGCACTATGTGACTTAACTTCCGAGGTCATCAGACCCCTAGAACTTAGAACTACTTAAACCTAACTAACCTAAGTACATCACACACCAATGCCCGAGGCAGGATTCGAACCTGCGACTGTAGCGGTCGCGAGGTTCCAGACTGTAGCGCCTAGAACCGCTCGGCCACCTCGGCCGGCTGGGAACCCGTGTCTATGCCCTCTGAGTCTACTGGACGAATACCGCGAGCTGGGTTTCACACGATCGTCTTTTTCGAAACCCATGCTGATTCCTACAGAGTAGATTTCTAGTCTCCGGAAAAGTCATTATACTCGAACATAATACGTGTTCCAAAATTTTACAACTGATCGACGTTAGAGATATAGGTCTATAGTTCTGCACATCTGTTCGACGTCCCTTCTTGAAAATCGCGATGACCTGTGCCTTTTTCCAATATTTTGGAACGCTATGCTTTTCTTGAGACCTACGGTACAGAGGTGCAAGAAGGGGGGCAAGTTCCTTCGCGTACTCTGTGTAAAATCGATCTGGTATCCCATCAGGTCCAGCGGCCTTTCCTCTTTTGAGGAATTTTAATTGTTTTCCTATCCCTCTGTCATCTATTTCGATATCTACCATCTGCACAACTTCAGGTGGTCACTGCGAGTGACTGCTGGCAAGTATCACTAGTAGATGTAAACAATAGGTGGGTCCTTTATAGAGGCCGCATAGGAAGGTAGCACGTGCACGAGGGTAATGGTTGAAATGGCTCTGAGCACTATGGGACTTAACTGCTGAGGTCATCAGTCGCCTAGAACTTAGAACTACTTAAACCTAACTAACGTAAGGACATCACACACATCCATGCCCGAGGCAGGATTCGAACCTGCGACCGTAGCGGTCGCGCGGTTGCAGGCTGTAGCGCCTAGAACCGCTCGGCCACCCCGGCCGGCACGAGCGTAATGATACCGTCATAAACACAGAGTTTTATGTTTGCAACAGAAGTGGCGGGCTTCCACATGTGAGTAGTACCGCGAATGCAGTTGCTTGGGAACTCTGTATCTTGGAGGACTACATGTATACTCTGCAAGCCACCATGTGGTGTGTGGCGGAGTGTACATCTACTATATTGTGATAAAAGTAATGTGCAGAAACAGATGTTTAGCACATAGTTTGTCTCAGTACACACTGTTGGGTAAAAATTCTTGAAACCAAGGAGCAGTTGTGCAGTTCAAACAAAAGTTGGAAGATGATGTCTCTTCAAATTTCTCTCCAAAGAGTGGCGCTACTAGTGCCACTATGAGGACACAAGTCAGGTGTGCTTTAAATACACGCGCTGAGCCGTGCTACGGCTCGCGTTGGTGCTGTTTGTAGGTTTCCCGCCTCTGTCGGAGGCCAGACCGTACCGTTTAATTGACATGGTTGCGGTTGTTTCTCTTCTTCTCCTGTTGACTGGAGCCACTCGGTTTCGCAAGCGTTGCCTGTCCGCTAGTGGCAGCAGTGGAGGTTATCGATATGTAGTAACTGTGGCCCTATCTTCGGGGCGACGTCGTGGTTCTTCTGGGTCGAGTCAGTGGGCAGTTCAGTTGGGGAGCAGCCGGCCGGTGTGGCCGTGCGGTTAAAGGCGCTTCAGTCTGGAACCGCGTGACCGCTACGGTCGCAGGTTCGAATCCTGCCTCGGGCATGGATGTGTGTGATGTCCTTAGGTTAGTTAGGTTTAATTAGTTCTAAGTTCTAGGCGACTGATGACCTCAGAAGTTAAGTCGCATAGTGCTCAGAGCCATTTGAACCATCAGGAGGAGCCAGGTCCGCACAGTGTCAGAACACGCCAGGACCGCTGGCGGCGCGCATGGTTTGCCGGATCGAACGCCTGTGGTCACGAGGGTGCACGACCTCGTCCTAAACTGGATCCTGGAAGCTTTAAGTTGAGTTGAGAAACCTCCACCATTGTGAGATCTTGGGTTCGCGTTGCTGCTCGTAGTGTTGGTGAGGCAAAGAGCAGCGAGTGGAGTGCTTGGGGAAGGCGGATCTGATTAGCTTTCCTGAACGTCTAGTTATTATTTATTGCATTGAGATTTGTTACTATTTTTTAAGTTCAACCAGCAAAATTTTTCCTGCCTCGTGGCCTCTAACACCCCAGTTACCTGTCATGGGTGTTAGTCTATGTAACGGCAGTGTACGTTTCCTCACCTTGCCGCTGCTGTCCGGTGAGGCGTATAGTTTTGACAGCTTTCCTGATTGTAGGTTGGTTGGTGATTCTTATGCTCTGGTGGCAGTGATTCCTTTCTCGTTCCAGGCGCTCTAAGCACAGTAACCTGCGGACAGAGTCCAGACGCCAGTTCCGGCTTGGCGTATTTTTACATCTGGTTTATTGGACGTCTGGTAGCCTCAGCAAGATTATCATTAGTCTTTCGTTAGACTGCCACTAGTCTGAGGTTCCATCTTGTGAAGTGAATACAACTCTTGGCTGCCTATATTGTCGCTCGCAAAAGTGTTCTTTGCCAGACCTACTCAGAGGTCGATTCCTGGTTCACCGTCTGTGACTGGCCCTTGTGTTTTATTACTGTTTTTGCTGTTTTATTGTATGTTTCTAAATTTTTTTATATAATTGACATTCTTGGCGTTACAGGAGGTTTAAATGGTTATGCTACCAAGTGTACCATCATTTTGTCTCCTCCGTTTGGTGATCAGTTGCCTGTCTTTTAATTAACCTTTGCTATTGCATTGCTGTTTTGCAGTGTGTTTGTTAGCTTTTTTATAATTGCTGTTCTTGGCGTTAAATGCCTTCAGCCGCGACGTTGGTTACTTGCCTTAAAATTCTGATTGGGACCATACTGGCTTATCTTTAAAACATTAATTGCTGTGTCTTTATTTTATGTTCAGTTGGTAAATTGTAACGCACTGAAAGCACTATTAATTTTGTTGTGTTGGTTGAAGAGCCAACACCGAGTTACGAATGGAGGCCGAAATGCACGCGATTTAGCTCACGCAGGCTGGCGTGAGGAGGGAAGAACTATACTGACGTGAGGTCTGGAACATGACAAGGAATTAGAATTCAGAAAGCGGACGTAATTACTTTGATACTTTAATCCATTAACGATGAACGTCGCTCTTGATGGTAAATGAGTCACAATATTATCTGTTCAGAAGACATAGTAACTGAACATGGCACCTTGCTAGGTCGTAGCAAATGACGTAGCTGAAGGCTATGCTAAACTGTCGTCTCGGCAAATGAGAGCGTATGTAGTCAGTGAACCATCGCTAGCAAAGTCGGCAGTCGAACTGGGGCGAGTGCTAGGGAGTCTCTCTAGACCTGCCGTGTGGCGGCGCTCGGTCTGCAATTCACTGATAGTGGCGACAGGCGGGTCCGGACCGCGGCCGATTTAAAGGCTACCACCTAGCAAGTGTGGTGTCTGGCGGTGACACCACACTCCTCCCCCGCAAATCGGCGTACGGTTGTGGTATAAGGCCTCCGACCGCCGTGGGTAGGACCCCATGGGCGACGACGTGGGGAGCCTAACAACAGGCGAGGCTGTGCCACCCGCACCCTGCCATTCGGACCTAGGGGAGCTAGGGAACGCCTGAAAACCTACTCAGGGTGCACGCCAACATGCAGTGTATGCGCCCGTAGACAGAAGGGGCCGAAGGGTCGACCTCCATCGCGCCGGGGCACCCGACGGGCGAAGAGGACATATGGTCTGGAGCGGGCGAGTACCATGTCGGAGGACAACTGGTCACGGGGAGCGATTGGCGGCGCGTGAGCCAGGGGGGCGCCCGGCGGCTGCAGCGACACGTCCACTGCGGGCGTCGGCGCGTCGCCAGGGGGCAAAATGGAAGGCAGCATCGGTAACACCTGGGGCTGAGGCGAGCCAGTAGATGGGTCCCCGGGGCTGACCAGAAGGACCGTCGCTGAAAGCAGATGGGGAGGGGCAGATCCCGTGCGACGACAGAGACGCAGCTGATTCAGATGCCGGCGCACCTCACCAGAGGCCCCCAAAACCAGATACATAGCGCGTCCGAGGCAGCGAGGAATGCGCCCTTCGAGCCAACGCTGTGAACCTCGATAGTGGCGGTAGTAGACAACGTCGCCTGGGGCATAAGCAGGTGTCTGCCGCTGCATAGGAACCTGATGCGGCGGGTGTAGCAAAGATATCAAGGTTCGATGATGGCGACCGTGGAGCAACTCAGCTAGTGAGCGACCATCCCGGGGCTGAGAGCGATACAAGGACAAAAAGAGCAATAACGCGTCCTCCCGACAATGCGACTCTTTCAACTTCAAGATTTGTGACTTAAAAGTCCTGACCAATCGTTCAGCGGCACCGTTTGACTGTGGCGAAAACGGCGCGGACTCAGATGTTGAATACCATTGGCCTTGCAGAATGACTGAAATTCTGTGGACATGAATTGTGGGCCATTGTCGGAAACAATTGTCTGTGGAAGACCTTCAATGCAAAAGATAGCAGATAACGCTTGGATGGTGGCAGATGATGTAGTGGAAGACATCCAGACAACAAAAGGAAAATTACTGAATGAATCTGTCACAACCAACCATCGAGCATTACAGAATGGACCAGAAAAATCAATGTGTAAGCGTTGCCAAGGGAAAGTGGCTTTTGGCCATGCAAAGAATTTCCGTGGTGGTGCTGAGTGTTGTTCGGCATACACCATGCAAGCAGACCACATATTCGTAATCGCGGCATCGATTCCGAACCAAGTACAGTACTGACGAGGAAGTTGTTTCGTTCTCACTATACCCCAATGTCCTTGGTGTAGAAGCTTTAAGACAGAGGACTGTAACGAATGTGGTACCACGACCCTGGACTGATCATAATCAGGACGCAAAAGCAAAACACCACGTCGAACAAAAAGTCTCTCCTTGTGAGCAAAAAATCGGCGAACCAATGGGTCCCCGATCCGTGACTTCGACAAGGGCCATTGCGTAGCAACAAAACGCAGAACGGTAGCAAGGACAGGGTCGGCAGCTGTGGCTGTAGCTACACGACGAAAATAAATCGGAAACGATTCGCCCACGTCATCGGTTTCCAAATCAATGAACATGCAAGCAAGTTCGGAGGAATCGAATGCCCTATCCTCAGCAACAGGCAAACGGGACAAAGCATCGGCATTTCCATGCTTAGCAGTGGGCCGATACAAGATATCGTAGCGGTACTGCGAGAGGAAAATAGACCATCGAATGAATTTCTGCGCTGTACGTGGAGGTACAGGCTTGTTCGGATGAAAAAGAGATGTCAAACGTTTGTGGTCTGTGAGTATGGTAAAGTGATGACCATACAAGAAATCATGAAACTTTGTAACGCCATATACGAGAGCCAATGCTTCTTTCTCGATCTGTGAATAATTTCTTTGCGCAGACGAGAGCAATTTGGACGCAGAGGCAATAGGGCGATCGTGCGAGCCATATTTGTGCACAAGCACAGCATCGATCCCGAAATCCGATGCATCCACTATCAACAAAAGGGGCTTCCGGGGATCGAATGGCGTAAGGCAAGTATTGGAAAGCAACGCCGATTTCAACCGGCGAAGGCGCGTTCGTATTCCGTCGTCCAGACGAACAGAACACCTTTACGGCGTAAGCAATGAAGCGGCGCTGAAATGGAAGAGGCATGCGGCACATATCAGTGATAATAGTTTATTTTTCCCAGTACACTTTGTAGCTGCTTCAAATTGTGTGGCGAAGGCAAGTCTTGTATGGCACGGAGGTCCATGGGACTGGGATGTATGACTTGGGCATTGAGTACATGGTCCAGGTATGGCAAGCCACGAGCAAAAAACACACATTTGTCCTTACGTAAGCGAAGACCAGTTTGTCGCAAGACCTGGAATAATGTTCTGAGATTGGCTAAATGTTCTTCTTCCGTCTTTCTGGAGATCACAATATCGTCCAGATAGTTTGCTGCAGTAGGGACCGACGCACAAACAGTTTGTAGATGTTGCTGAAACAATGCAGGGGCGGATGCACACCCGAATGGCAGTCATTTGAATTGATACAAACCAAGATGCATGTTAACCACCAAAACGCGCTGGGATTCTTCGTCCACCGGTAGTTGTAAGTACGCATCTTGCTAGGTCGAACTTCGAAAAATATTTGCCCGGGCACAGTTTGTCAAAAAGATCTTCCAGGCGGGGTAAAGGAAAAGTTGCAATCACTAGTTGTGGGTTCACTGTTGCCTTGAAGTCCACACAAAGTCTCAATTTTCCCGAAGGTTTTTGCAAATTACTAAGGGTGATGCCCAAAGAGAAGCCTGCACATGTTCAATTACACCTTGTGATTCCAAATCGTGTAATGCTTTTTGCAACCTCATCACACATTGCGTGGGGAACATTGCGCGCTCTGAAAAATTTTGGTTGCACGTTTACTTTCAGTTCCAAATGTGCTTTATAGTTCTTAGCGCAACCGAGGCCCAGTGCAAAAATGTCTGCAAATTCTTCACTTAGACGAGAAACACTGTCTGAAGGCACAGTCTGGGACACTGATAGGACCTGATTTACTATAGACAAGTTAAACAACTGAAATAAATCGAAACCAAACAAGTTCACTGCAGAAGAAGAACGAAGGACGTAAAATGACAAGTTTTGTTTGTCCTTAGTATGTTGCAAGAAGGCTGCACTGTCCAAACACAGGGATGTCTTGACCTGAATAGCTAGTTAACGTAACATTTGCGGCACGCAACGGAGGAATTCCCAGCTGGTTGTAAGTGTCTTGATTGATCAGTGAAACTGCAGCTGTGGTATCGAGCTGAAATGGTATCACTTTGCCATTAATGTCCAAGTCTACAAAAAGTTTATTGTCCAGCTAACGACAAGAGCGACTGTCTCGTGCAAAGTGAACTGACACTGGTACAAAATCACTTGCGACTTGACGGGATTTCCGGCGATGTTGACGCACACTATTTGTGGGACGAACACAGTCACTGTTAGAGAGAGTACTGGGCGGAGTGGAATGAACGACATAAATTTCCATCGGCGAAGTTTCGCGAGCCTGAGTAACCTTGGTTCAATTCCGATTCCGGCATAAAGCAAAGGGCCTGGAATGGTTTTCAGTTTACGATCTGAGCTGTTTCTGCCAAACACTCTGAACATGTCCTTTTTATTACAGTAAAAGCAAATAGCTTGGCGTGACGGACAGTTCTCACGCGAATATTTAGTAGCGCACCGCGGGTATGAGTTGAGCACTGCATTTGCTTGCCGGCGCGACACACGTGGCTGAGAGCCTGGCGGCAGTGGCACGGCCGGGCGCGAGGGCTGTTTACTGCTCCGTGCAGCTCGCCCGGCGGGCCGATTTACCTGACACACGGCTGGCGAAGTTTCAAATGATTCCTGAGCAAAGTCAAGTGTGTCCTGCCGATCCAATATGTCCATCACTTGTTGAAGGGAGGGATTGACCAGTTTCAAAATCTGTTCCCTTATACGAACATCAGAAACGTTCTGCACAATTGCATCACGTACCATAGTATCTGAATATGGGAGTCCACATTGACACTCAAAAGCACAATCCCTAGTAAGCCACTGCACGGTTGCAACCCCCTCCCGATTAGTCTGACCTGCCGTACGTTTTGTACGAAAGAAGGTATTCCGTTTCGCAACTACATTGACTGATTGTTTGAAATATGCATCTAATGCAGACAAAATTTCTTCGTAGGACAGAGTTGCTCCATCGCGACGGGGAAATAATTTGACTATCACACCGTAGGTTTGTACACTGACGGACGACAAAAGAAAACGCTGTCGCTGGTTACCTTGAATTCTGTAGGCGGCGAGATGGAATCCAAATTGGCGTGACCACTCCGTCCAGCTTTCCAGTGCAGCATCGAAAGGTCGGAAAGTTGGTGCAACGGCGTGTTGTGGCTGCGTTAGCGGTGGAGCGGCGGCTGCCGCATCGTTTTGCATTGCACGTTGACCCTGCACGAGCTGTCCAAGGGCATCCAGTAATGCCTGCGTCTGCTGATTCTGTAAGCGATAAAATTCGGACAGTACATCCGGAGAATATGGCGAAGCCATTACACAAATAAATCAGGGCAGTATAGATAAGAACACCGTTTTGAATCGTCGCTAATGTTGTGTTGGCTGAAGAGCCAACACCGAGTTACAAATGGAGGCTGAAATGCACGCGGTTTAGCTCACGCAGGCTGGCGTGAGGAGGGAAGAACTATACTGACGTGAGGGCTGGAACATGACAAGGAATTAGAATTCAGAAAGGGACATAGTTACTTTGATATTTAACTTTAATCCATTAATGACGAACGTCGCTCTTGACGGTACATGAGTCACAATATTATCTGTTCAGAAGACATAGCAACTGAATACGGCGCCTTGCTAGGTCGTAGCAAATGACGTAGCTGAAGGCTATGCTAAACTATCGTCTCGGCAAATGAGAGCGTATGTAGTCAGTGAACCATTGCTAGCAAAGTCAGCTGTCCAACTGGGGCGAGTGCTAGGGAGTCTCTCTAGAGTAGACCTGCCGTGTGGCGGCGCTCGGTCTGCGATTCACTGATAGTGGCGACACGCGGGTCCGACGTATACTAACGGACCGCGGCCGATTTAAAGGCTACCACCTAGCAAGTGTGGTGTCTGGCGGTGACACCACAAATTACACAGTTGCTTATTCTTTGATTAATAACGTGTGATTTACTGCTGAGTCTGGAATTACCGTTTTTTAAAAAAAAGTGTGTAATTGCAAAAGGAAACCAATAGTAACTGGTTACAACCCCGTCCACAATCGTAACCGAATCCTGCCTCTCTGACTACCAGGTTTCAGACACACTGTAACGGTCGTTTTAGTTATCTATGTTATTATAGTTGGTGAGTTGATGTTAAGTCGTGAATTCCTTTAACTGCACAAAGACGCCATTATCAACATCTCACTGAGTTTGGACGAGGTCGTGTAATAAGGCTATGATAAGCTGGATGTTCCTTCTGTGATGCTGCAGAAAGACGTGGCAGGGTCGTATCCACTGTACATGGTTGCTGGTAGCGGTGTTCAGCTGTCTCCGGACGGCCACATGGCGCTATCAAGACCATCGTGTTCATCTTATGGCTGTGGCTCTGCTTACTGCATCTTAGCAGCAATTTTAGCTGCAGTGGGCACCCCAGTGACCCAATGAACTGTTACAGATCGGTTACATCGTGGATAGCTCCGAGCCGGACGCCCTATACCATGCGTTCCACTGACCCCAAAGCACCGCCATTTGCGGCTTCAGTCGTGTCAAGCGAGAGCTCATTGGAGGGCAGGGTGTTCTGATGAAAGCTGATTCTCCCTGGGTGCCACTGATGGCCTCGTGCTGGTTGGAAGGAGGTCAGCAAACAACCTGTCTCCGTGTTAGACCCACTGGACCAACACCTCGAGTTATGGTCCGAGGTGCGATTTCACACGACAGCAGGAGAACTCTCTCGGTTATTCCACGCACCCTGACGCCAAATTTGAACGTCAGCTTGGTGATTCGACCTGTCGTATCGCCATTCATGAAAAGCATTCGAGGAAGTGTTTTTCCAACGGGATAACGCTCGCCCAAACATGGCTGTTGTAATCCAACATGCCTTGGCCTACTCGATCACCAGATCTGCCTCCAGTAGAGCACATATGGGATATCATCGGACGACAACTGCAGCCTCATGCACAAACACCATTAATCGTCCCTGTACTGACCGACCAAGTTCAATAAACATGGAACTCCGTCGCACAAACTGACATCCGGCACCTGTTTAACACAACGCACGCACGTCTGTATGCTTGCATTCAACATTCTGGTGGCTAAACCGGTTATTAATGTACCAGTATTTCACATTTGCAATGGCGTATCTCACGCTTACATTAACCTGTTACCTTGCAATGTTGGTCACCTAAATATGGTACCTAGAGAAATGTATTCATGAAATTTCATAACTCTACCATTCGTACCTTTTGGAGTTGCGATTTTTTCCAGCATGTGTATTTCTTATGTATTTTCCGTTTGTTACATCATATTGACTCAGAGTTTCCTATGTGCTCGAACAACTGTATTTCGGCAGTTGCCCAGCTGTGGAGGTTGTAATGGTACTTGAATTACGTAACCATTACGGCAGCTCACCTGAACCTCTCGATACCAGCACATGCAGATTTGATTTCATTAACGTAGAGGTACTTTGATACATCGATATGTTTATGTTGCAATGATATTATTCTTATGTGTATTCTTTCTTTTGTCACTATGATCTTTGACGTACTTGCAACTCTTGATTTTTGGGCGCGTAAGCGATAGTTGGTTAGTCGTTGTTAGAGAGTCGGACGTTGAGAAAGTCAAGTGTTGGACGTCATATTGGAAAGACGAATATTGTAGTTGGCTTATAAAATGTGAGGAAGATGTTTTCAAGTATGTTTTGTATTGTGAAGTGATGTTTTGCGTGTTACATGACATTGCAACAAAAGCAATAAAAAAGAAGTGTAACTTGAATTCGGAGTGCTGATTACTTTTTTTACATCACCATTGTGCTAACTTTCAAAGGTTTAATCTTCAAGAATGGTTTGTGAAACACATCTATAAAACTTTTGAATATAGCAGAATAAAACCTAGGCCTCTTTGCATCCGAGCTTGGAATCATCACCACCTAGATTTTCGACGATTCAGCCATGATCTTACAACGAGACCAGCGTGGGAAACACGAAAAGATGAGTGCCTAGTTTATTTATTATTACATGAAATGACTTTATTAACTGTGCTCTAATGACACCTGCAACATAATAACTTTGTTGTTGCCCGAAAATGCAGTATTTAGCAGCGTGAGCAACACCACAATCATTATTAAATTTTGACTTTTGTTGTGGTAGGGTTGTTAGAAGGTGAAGTGCCCATCACTCTCTGTGGATTTCGGAAACTGGAAGGCTCGCACCTGAGTCATCTTAGTACTGAACCCGATATGCAACACAACAGTATTCGTTTTCCGTGTGTTACAATTATGGCTTCAGAGATGGGATACAACAGTACGTGCAGCCACTGTGCTTCTGTTGGACGCAGAAACGGTTGTCATTGCCTGGTAGACAGTCCTGTTTCCATCCATATCACAGGCGTTGTCAGTTCCTCCAGTTTCATCTGTCGAATTTGCAGCTCGCACATCTTCACTTGCACCTATACACAACTCACGGCTTAGCAGATAGCAATTACCTACTTGATCAGTGTAATACATATCTCACTAACTCTTATTTAAAGTGTAAGATGATCATTACACGAAACACCGATTGTTGCATAGATGTATTGATTATAATGCTGTACTTAAGTTCTTGAGAACCAAATTCTCGACAGTCACATATGTCTCTAAGGAATTTCCTGGTTCCATTGAGACACTGAATGTGTGGGTCCTGACTAGTTAGCTGTATCAATCCATTGCTGGAATATAAGTGATGCACCTGATGGCATCCCATCACGCTGGACAGTTGTTTGTGTACTCAAGGGTCAGTCACCCTGGAATCCGAGTCGCTCTCGGCGATACACCTGGGTGTCATTGTTTCATCTGTCTTAGATGAAGTGTGAAGTCCAGTAATTATGTTTATTCTCGTCACATCCCCGCCAGTACAGCTGATACGACACAACCGAGTATGGTTACGACAGCACTGTACGGATTCCCTAATTGGCCAGAAGTACATCAACCCATTGTGGTTCTTTACGTACACCTAGACGAAAAAGCGCACACAACACTACGTCCCTTAATCCCAAAAAGAGAAAAAAAACTAAATCTTTCCGGACAGAGCTAGTGTGACATAACACTGGGAACAAACTCGAAGACTGAAGTGAAAATGGCATTGTGGTATTGTTTTTAAAGAGGGCAGAGGACGTCTAGCGTGTCGGAATACACTTGTCTTGAAACTGCGTACCCAGTGAGTAGAAACCTGATGTTTGCGGGGTAACTGGAAGTCAGAACGACTGTGTTTCTACATACTGTTTACGAATTGTTGAGCAGAAACTGTACAACAGGCTTTTTTTGAGACGACACTCGCTTGGAAAGTTCTCGTATCGACATCTACAGTGTTGCGAGAATCGATCGAATGTAATTATTTCTCGCAACCAATGTAACTAACTTAAGCGAGGAGAATGATAACATGAGTTTCAAGCGTATTTTTATGCCTTCCGTGAACTTCAACCGTTCCACTGTAGCATTAATCGGCTTGGTTTCGTCAGAATTTATGACCAACAATCAAATTAATGGGTTTGTCGTTGTGAATTACTTTTTCACGATTTCCTTTCATTTATATTTTACACGGCGTATTTCGGGAAATGATTCTTATTTTCAAGTGCGTTTTTCTCTGTGTGCTAACCCATTCTTTTGAAATGATTTTGAAGTGTGAGGGTAATTACGAAAAAGTGACACAGTACACAGAGAAAAATGCACTTTAAAATGGACATCATTTCCCGGAACGTGTCGTGTAAAATATAAACAAAAGAAAATACTGACTACTAGCAGAAAAGTTATTTATAACAACAAACCCACTGTTTTTACAGCCTCTGGCTACCACAAACCATTTGTAATTGATCAAATCAGAGTGGAATCAATTTTTAATGTTAGCTATAAACTAGTAGTAATGAAATGTTCTCGAATAATGATAATGTACTAAAGAATTTGAATACTGAAATCTTGTTGGAGATTCTCAGTTCTCAAGCAACGAAGCTGGAGACCAAATAATACTTTTCTCTGATTTTTCTAATCCTCTTCATAAAAAAGGCGGAATAGTATATTAAGCCTAACCACCATCTACTCTTCAGCATGCTTACAGAGCTAGACTTTGCTACTTAATGGAACCACTCTCTCTATGTAAAAAGAAGTGATGTGAAAAAAGGCATGCATATTTCAATTGTTACAATGTGCCAAAAATATAGGCCATACTGTTATGCAACTTCATGAATACGGTGTTGGTGGAGCTATGGTTCTACATAAAATCAATCAATGGGTCAAAGTCATGTCTCCACATACTTGTTGACCTTAGTAGAAACGAAACAGAAGATGATAAAATGAAGAGCGAAAATTACTTGAACATGGTGACCATAAATCATAGCGTGTAGGCTTTCACGGCCGGCGTCTTCAGTAATTAAAACTTCCGGGCTAAGAGGCCGTGACCATAAAATTAACGCATCTGGCTGATAAGGAGGAGACTGCGATGATGCAGGCAACATTCACTATTCGCATAGTGAACATGTGACGAACGATATAAAGAACATGGCGACTAAACGTCATACCACTGGCAATATTTTGGGACATAAACAACATAGCCAATTCTGATTAAGGGAATTTACTACATCGGGAAAAAATTGTTCTAGTTATTACTATTATGACCAACCATATGTAAATAAGACAAACGTAGAGAACAGAGTATAGTAAAAACTGGTTCCATACGCATAATGGGCACCACGACACGTGGTACGAACTAAAAAATTATTTATCGTAAATGAATGTCAGCTAGTATCGAAAAACATAATTTAGCCATATAGCTGAAGTGGGGACTACGATATGCAGTTTCCAATATATGCACTTTTCAATACTACATCGTAAAACGGATTGACAAGAAGTACTGGAACTCTTTCTCGGAGAGAAACATAATCGAATATCGTAAAAAAAGGCTCTACAGTTGTAGTTGAAAACACGGTACACGGTATGAACTAAAAGAAATCTATGGTGAAGAAATGGAAACTAGTGTCGAAAAATATCCTTTATCCATGTACCTGAAATGGAGCTTGCAATATGCAGTACTGCATACAAGTACGTATCAGTAGTAAAGCCAAACGGGTATCACCCAAGAACTTTAACTAGTTATCGGAAAGGACACGAGTCTAGTATGCCTACCGTAAAAAAGTCTCTATAGCTATGTTGGATAGCTCAAAGCACAGTACTGATCTAAAGAAATTGTAGAAATGAAAATAATGCTGATAAATCCACTAAATACATACATCAAAAAAGTCTTGCATCACGCCGGTTCCCAGAACTCTTGAAGATAACATTGACTGTGGATATTGTATCACAGACACAATCCCTTTGACTGTTCAGAGATGTCATTAAACCCGCCCAAAGATGTAAACAACCATGCATGAGCAGCGCCTATTAGACGGATGGGGTCCGACAGCCGATCAGTTCCAGTCATTCTACCACTAAGGAGGTACACGGTTCGTGTTGTCTGTAGTTCAACCACGCTAGACGGTCAATACCGAGGTTCGATTGCGTCCGCATTGTTACTTTGTGCCAAGAAGGGCTCTCAACAAGGGAAGTGTCCAGCCGTCTCGGAATGAACCAAGACCATGCTGTTCGGACAGGGAGGAGGTACAGAGAGACAGGAACTGCCAATGACATACCTCGCTCAGGCCGCCCAAGGCCTATTACTGCAGTGGATGGCCGCTACCTACGGATTATGGCTCGGAGGAACCCTTACGGCAACGCTACCATATTTAATAATGCTTTTCGAGCTGCCACAGGAAGTCGTGTTACGACTCTGTGCGCAATAGGCTGCATGATGCGCAACTTCACTCCCGACGTCCATGGCGAGGTCCATCTTTGCAACCACGACAGCATGCAGCGCATTACAGATGGGCCCAACAACATGCCGAATGGGTCGCTCAGGATTGGCATCACGTTTTCTTCGCCGATGAGTGTTGCATATGCCTTCAGCCAGACAATCGTCGGAGACATGTTTGGAGGCAACCCGGTCGAGCTGAACGCCTTAGACACACTGTCCAGCGAGTGCAGCAAGGTGGAGGTTCCCTGCTGTTTTGGGGTGGGATTATGTGGGGCAGACGTACGCATCTGGTGATCATGAAAGGCGCCGTATCGGACGTACGATACGTGAATGCCATCATTCGACCGATTGTACAACCATATTGGCGAGGCATTCGTCTTCATGGACGACAGTCGCACCCCATAGTGCACAACTTGTGAATGACTTCCTCCAGGATAACGACATCGCTCGATTAGAGTGGCCAGCGTTTTATCCAGGCATGATCCCTATCAAACATGCCTGGGATAGATTGGAAAGGGCTGTTTATGGGCGACGTGACCCATCAACCACTCTGAGGGACCGGTCCCGAATCGCCGTTGAGGAGTGGGACAATCTGGACCAACAGTCCCTTGATGAACTTGTGGATAGTATGCCACGACGAATACAGGCATGCATCAATGCAAGAGGACGTGCTACTGTGTATTAGAGGTAACGGTGTGTACAGCAGTCTGGACCACCACTGCTGAAGGTCCCGCTGTATGGTGGTACAACATGCAATGTTTGGTTTTCATGAGCGATAAAAAGGGCGGAAATAATGTTTATGTTGATCTCTCTTCCAATTTTCTGTGCAGGTTCCGGAACTCTCGGAACGGAGGATATTCAAAACCTTTTTTGATGCGTGTATTATAATTCATTTTGAAACACAAGATGCATTAGTTATTTCTTGCACACAGAGAATAAAAATATGAGAAGAATGGCGCTATAAAGAAATGTGATTGAATATGGGCACCAAGAAGTGATGTCAAAGCAGTTAGCATCATGTAAGTGCTTAGTATCATTACGTAGTAATCGCAAACTTCATTTGATCTCCTTTGCGTTTTTAAAGACCCGAAAAGACAGATATAGATGGTGTTAGGGGTGTAAGTGCAGATATTGTGATCATTAGTACCTTAATATGTATACACTTCAGTGAGTTGGTTGCGTTTTCTCTTCGTTTATAAAAAAAAAAAAAAATGGTTCAAATGGCTCTGAGCACTTTGGGACTTAACTTCTGATGTCATCAGTCCCCTAGAACTTAGAACCTTAAACTTAACTAAACTAAGGACATCACACACATCCATGCCCGACGCAGGATTCGAACCTGCGACTGTAGCGGTCGCGCAGTTCCAGACTGAAGCGCCTAGAAGCGCTCGGCCACACTGGCCGGCTTCTTTGTCTAACAGTCTTCCCTCACACACGAGACATAATTTACTACATGATGCCTTCTGCACGGTCGTAATTGCTCCAATATGTGGGTTACGTCTGTGGTGTATAATCTAACCGTTTTGCGTCCACCTGTCGACACTTCAGCACCTGACCTACTATCCAGGGGAAAATTAGCATTAATTGCTTGTTTTTGCCGCATGAACTTCGAGGTATTAACCAACCTAAAAACACACTACTCCTATTAGCTATAATTGTTAATCTACAAATGAAGCAAATATTGCTTAATGTTTTTCAGTATATAACCCTACCACTACTATTGTAATTTAGTATGCTTTTACCTAAATAATAGAAAACCATGTCTCTATGTTGTCACGTATAACCCACTCACTAAATTTAGTTTATTACCAAATAAAGTACACTATAGGAGGATAGTCGTGTTAATAGGAGAAGGCAATCGATAGAGTTACCCTTTTCACTGCATCTGACCGTGTGTTGTGTCTAATGGATAAGATCTTACCCAGCGATTAGAAAGAAACGCAGTATGAATAATATTATATTGAAGCTAGGACAACTCAGTTCCAGGTTCACTTAGTGGATTAAGACAAGCACTAATGGACGCCAGCCTATCCAGGCAATGATACGTTGAAGTATTGGAAAGCAGGAGTATGAATTTTACCTACTTTCTTGCTACTGTTTAGTTTGCTTTTTCAAGTAGATGTTACTCCACGCAAATAATTTTGGACTACACCCTTATAGATTGCGTTTTTGAAAGAGAAAAAAGCCCAGTAGATAACTTCAAGGAAGCTAAAAAATTTGACCAGGGGTGACCTTTAGAAAAGCACTTCCCATAATAAACAAACCTAAATGCTAAAATACTTAGACAATAAGGCACAATTTTTTTATACTGAACATTTCACTTCAAGAAAACCTCTTCCTTATTGGAATTTACTTCCAAAAGCTATTGTTCCTTGAATTAATTCCGTATAATCATTTAACAGATTCTAGCAACTAGGCTTCACTGTGATTGAATTTTACGTAAGCAAACTTTTACTATTACACTTTGCAATAGTTAAGAAAATTTTTTCATCGTTTACACAAAAAAAAATCCAATTGAAATGGTGCCTCTTAACATTAACTTGGCACTTCAAAAGTCTGTAAACAGGATACTCGGATTAATGAAACACCAGGCAGGAGCCCAATATAGGTGTATGATTAGGATGAAATAACAGGGTGAAACAGTTTCTTTAAAGTTCAAGAATGATTATTGAAACACAGTTTAAATTAATGGCTCAAGCTGTACAAAAGTAAAGTACAAAAAAAAAAAATCTTATCTGGTGGCTGTAGGCTTGGGTGTGGCGAACAATTATGATTGCTGCACTACACACAGTACGGCCTGTAAGTATCTCGCTGTATGGGCTGTATTTCTCTTCTTGGTGTCGTTCAATTCTACATACAGTAGCCCAACAACTCGCAGCTATGCCGTAAGCCGTTTTCAGTTTTCATCCGTGGCAATTTTTGTGCAAATCTGCAGGCAAAGCTTCTCCTGCTCCACAAAGGTGTTGCCTCAATCACTGCTGCCTACAGGCTGTGTGACTTATATCCCGCGCTTCCTCTATGTAGCGCGCCAATTCGCCCTTGTCACCTTTTCCGCTCCCCAGAGCCACTTTCGTTTCAAACAAAAGTACACTTTCTTTTACATAACACCTATTTCTTACATTGTTGTTACTCGTGAACATTTCTTACAATTGTCAAATTTACATCAACATGAATAGTTTGTGCTTTTTAAATACAAATGTCATCAGAAAATTATTTAACTTAATAAACAATTTATTTAGATTACTCACACACAATGCAAACAACTTCAGTCTCCACTATAGTACACTTTACTTTACATATACAGAAAATAGAGTGCCAATATGCGAAAATTTTAAAGCAAAAAATTATAAAAAAATGTAGATGAAGCACAAACAAATTGTGTTATATGCACACTGTTCTCATTTACCAATAAAAACGTCTGTACTTATACCCCTAACAACCTGAATAAGTAACTGAGCTGGCAAATGAAGAAGTGAGAAAGACCCTTGTTAGAGACAAGGTAACTTAACTTGATGGATTATCCGTTAGACTCTCTCCACAGTCATTTAGATGGATTATACCCCCCCCCCCCCCTTTCCACTTTTTTCTGTCTAGTCTACCGTAGGTCCCTAGAACAATGTTTGGTGTCACTGGAGATTGAGAAAAGCAATAGTCTTTAAGAAGAGTCTTAATATAGATGTACAAAACTACAGGCTTCTCTTTCCAGTGTCAGTCTGCTGCAGAATCATGGAACACATTTTGCGGTCATATTTCACTGGTTCTTTGGAGACTGAAAAATCTTCTCTGTGATGTTGCAGTGTGGTGGAAATAGTTTGACACAGAGAGCTGTCTTGATACTGTGATCCACATACCGTTCTTGAACGTGGCCTGCTAACCACAGTACTGAGCCGTGGCTGGCTCGTGTTATGTTTTGCATTAAACCTTGGTTGCTATTCCGTGATTAGTCTCCCGCGGTTATCGCGATAATGCTGTTATCCTCTCTCTCCGCGAGTCGCAGCAGCAGCGTGTATCGATATTCACACCCTTGTTCTATCTTTGGCCTCGCGCTTATAGTTTCCGGCTGTGCCGTGTGTGGGCAGTTGGTCGGTTGGCGTGGAGCAGAGAGGAAGTCTCCGTGGCGGGGTCCACATGCGGTCGGAGTATGAGGGGCTGTTCCCATTGCTACAAGGTCCGTGGCTGACCGATCCCGGACACGAAAGTTAAGTCTTTACTTAATCTACCAGCCAGCCCCAACTGTTCACATTGCGTCGTTTGAATTTCGTTGTGGGGTGTTTTCAAGTTGGCGAAATTCTAGCCACCCTCCTGCGGAGTTTAACTTAACTTGATTGTCTTGAATTGAAGTGCACCAGCGGATTCTGCCTTGTGGCCGTTAATGTTCCGGTTACCTGCCCTGGCCGTTCACGTAAATTCAGGTTGCGCATTTTCCTCGTCGTGTTGTGGCTATCCAGCACGGCGTGTAGTTTGACAGCTGAATGTATAATTCGTTGTGGGCGCCGATACCTTCTGCGTTGTTCAGTTGAACTCCCTGTTGTGTGCTGGTCGTGTGGAGCGAAAGTTATCCTGTTGCTTGGTCCGCTTACTGTCTGTCGATTGGGTTGCCGTCGGATTGAGAATTGTTGGCCGACTGCCTGTCTGACCCAAGCGAGCGTTAGTGTTTGAATCCCAGGACGACCCTTGGAAACTTCTGAGCGCCGTTTGATGTGCTGCCTTTCCTTGTTTGTCCTTGTTGTTTGTTTATGTATGGCTTCTAGCCGATTTTAAATTAAAGTTGTTTTGCCCTTAAGGCGTGAGATTGTTTGGGCCTTCAGCCTGATTTAAAGAAATTTTAGGATAAGGCCTTCTGCCTTTTAAAATTCAAATTCCTATTTTGAGCCTTAAGTTATTGGCCTTCAGCCGATTTTAAGTTAAAGTTGTTTTGCCCTTAATGCGTCAGATTCTTTGGGACGTCAGCCTAATTTAGATAAATGTTTTAAGATAAGGCCTTCTGCCTTTTAAATTTAAATTCTTGTTTTTGAGTCTTAAGTGGTTAGCATTTAGCCGGTTTTAAATTAAAGCTGTTTTGCGCTTGAGGCGTGAGTTTGAATGGCGCATTTAGCCGGGAATTAAGTTCTAAATTTGTTTGGCTTGCTCTGTTTTTAATGTTTTCTTTACGCTTGTAATGTTTGTCAGACGAATAAAGTAACATGTTCGAGTGTAACTGACAGCCACTCATTTTGGCACCTTTCCACAAATTAAACTATCTGTCCTGTCCTGCGAGTATAGCAGGGGATCTGAATTACATCAACGCAACCAGGCCCCAACACAACGTTACCTATACATAGATTCCTCCGTTACAGCAAAAGCGCAGGGACGGTACAAATATGCAGGCTTGAAGGCCTAACAGCGGCAAAGAGTATGGCGAGATAGCTCAAAGCAAATGTGTATTGGGCCAGACAGCTCCGTGAGGCAGCCATCGACTGCGCTCCTTGGGGTACTAGGTTCGATGCTGCCGGCTGTCCGTGGAATCCTCTGAACGTGGCGGGCCACAGCAGATTCACCCCCACCCTCACTAAACGCAGACGCTCCGGCCCGCAAGAACGCTGCGCTGGCATCAGCTGCCAGACGCTGCAGCACATCAGCATCATTCGAGGCCCCTACACATCACCCAGTAGAAGACGCCATGGTCGGCCCTAGACCACGCCCACCAAATGAGGGAGTCTGCTCTATGTCGGTGCATCAATAAGGAGTTTCAACGAATCCCTCTGTCCTGCTGCAGCCACCGTCATCTTCCACTGGATCCTGACTCCCTCGACCACTAACTGAATCCACAGTGCCCGGATGGAAAGTAGCCACGCGATCCTGACAGAGCAAAGCAATGCTCCTCAACGTCTCAACGAGAGACCACGAAATGAATCCAATTTAAGTGGGAAACAGCTAGGTCTACAAAAACACTGATCGTATGAAACTACGCTTGCACGTCTCATACACGGGATCGATAAGGCTGGAGACAGTCCAGCCCAGATTGGTATCATTTTCTTGATTCCTGCTTTCGATACCGACCTGCACCATCGACTAGAAAATATATAGCGCGGAAATGAAAGGACCGAATTCTGGAAACATTCCCTCAGTTGGTAGAGCACTCGTCCGCGAAAGGCAAAGGTCTCGAGTTCGAGTCTCTGTCTGGAGCACACAGTTTTAATCTGCCAGGAAGTTTCGTTATAGGATCGATATCACTTCTTTGTTATAAGTGAATAAAGACAAGTAAGTTGCATGGTCCGGTTAGAATCCTAGCTCTTTTTCACGCGCCGGCCGGAGTGACCGAGCGGTTCTAGGCGCTACAGTCTGGAACCGCTACGGTCGCAGGTTCGAACCCTGCCTCGGGCATGGATGTGTGTGATGTCCTTAGGTTAGTTAGGTTTAAGTAGTTCTAAGTTCTAGGGGACTGATTACCTCAGATGTTAAGTCCCATAGTGCTCAGAGCCATTTGAACCATTTTTTTCATTTTCACACAGAGTGCTTTACGTAAGTGACCCCTTACCTAGGTTGCAATTATCGCTAATCCTTCGCCCAGCTCGGAGTCCTAAGCGGTTGAAAAGAAAAAAAAAGCGCAGGTGACTGTTGTAAGTAAGAATGGTAAACTACTGGACCTACGAAAACATAGATCAATATCCTTAAGACTGGTTTGCTGTTGAATTCTTGAACATATTCTGACATCAAATATAGTACATTTCCTTTGGACAGAAAAGCTTCTCTTCACAAATCATAATAGATTAAGAAAATATTTCTCTCCTGCGGAACTTAGATTACCTTTTTATCGTTCGAAATCCTGCGGACCGAAGATGAAGAGTTACATGCTGATTCCATATTCCCAGATTTTCGGAAAGCATTTGATACAGTGTCCCAGTGAGCACTGTTAACGATGGTCCGAGCATACGGAATACGTTCTCAGATATGTGAGTCACTCGAAGATTTCTTAACTGATACACCCTAGTACGCTGTACTGGAAGGAGAATATTCATCAGAGGCAAGGGTATCGTCAGGAGTGCCCCAGGGATGCGTCGTAATAACGCTCTTGTTCTCTCCAGACATAAATGACCTGGTGGACAGGATGAGCGGCAATCTGAGGTTGTATCCGAATGTCGCTCTAGTACACAGGAAGCTGTCGTCCTTATTTGACTGTAGCAGGATACACGATGTCTTTAGACAGAATTTCTATTTGATGCGATGAATGTCAGCCTGCTCTAAACGTAGAAACATGTTAGTTGACGCCGAAGAGTGAAAAAAAAAACAATTCTCTAATGTTCTAATACTGTACAGTGTTAGTGGTGTCCTTGTTGACAGAGACACATCGATCACGTATCTAGGCGTAACGTTGCAAAGCATCATGAAATGGAACGACCACGTAAGGTCTATAACAGGGTGGGGGAATGGTCAACCTCGGTGTTTTATGAGAATTTTAGGGAAGTATGGTTCTTCTGTAATGCAGATCGCGCACAAAATACTGGTGTGACCTGTCCTCGGGTATTGCTCGAGTGTTTGGGACACGCACCGGTTTGGATTAAAGGAAGATATCGAAGCAATCCATAGCCGCGCTGCTAGGTTTGTTACCGGTAGGTTTCATCAACACGCGAGCATTACGGAGACGTTCTTGAACTCAAAATGGGAATCCGGCAGCGAAGACGACATTTTTCATGCAAAACACTGCTAAGAAAGATTAGAGACAAACATTTGAGGATGGTCACAAAAGTATTCTACTGCGGCCAACGCAAATTTCGCGTAAGGATCACGAAGGCAGGATAAGAGAAATTAGGGCTCGCACGGAAGCATACGGACAGTTGCTTATCCCTCACTCCATCTGACAGTGGAATAAAGTACCCAGACTTGCGTAGATATAGATTTTTAATGTTCAGAATGGCGAAGATACCTCCAGTGATTGGGCACAGTAGCATTACCTGTATACGTGTTGAAACTTACTGGCAGATCAAAACTGTGTGCCGGACCGAGACTCGAACTCGAGACCTTTGCCTTTCGCAGGCAAGTACTCTACAGTTTTAATCTGCCAGGAAGTTTCATATCACCGCACGCTCCACTGCAGAGTGAAAATGTTATTCTGGAAACATCCCCCAGGCTGTGGCTAAGCCATGTCTCCGCAGTATCCTTCCTTCCAGGAATGCTAGTTCTGCAAGGTTCGCAGGAGAGCTCTTGTGAAGTTTGGAAGGTAGTAAATGACGTACTGGTAGAAGTAAAGCTATGAGGACGGGGCGTGAGTGGTGTTCGGGTAGCTCAGATGGTAGAGCATTTGCCCGCTAAAGGCAGAAGTCCCGAGTTCGAGTCTCTGTCCGGCACACAGTTTTAATCTGTCACACTCCACTGCACAGTGAAAATCTCATTCTATATTTGTGTTTTTTTTTATATTTTATACAATGTTAAAGTCTTGCTTCAATTTGACAAAGTGGACAGAAAACGTTACACTGAACAGCACCAGACGGCCGTAGCGACCAAGTGTTGAATTATATTCCATAATCCATTTCGCTATACAAGCCACTTTCAAGCGGTTTCGAAGTTCTGTGACACACGTTGTAATATTCAGTAAAACACGGAGGTATTATAATTTTCGATAGCGTCAGAGTCCAGCAAATTGAGTGTGGAGTGCCCTGCAACCTCGTCCACAACGTCCTACAAACAAGAAAATATTGAAACAATAAACATCTTTGTACACACATGACGTACTTTAATGAGTCTTTGTTGTGCAGCTATAGACGGGCAGAGACGGAGAAGGAAAGAAAGAGACAGGGAGAGACAGAGATAGATAGACAGATAGACAGATAGAGAGAGAGAGAGAGAGAGAGAGAGAGAGAGAGAGAGAGAGAGAGAAAGAGAGAGCACTGCACATAATTAACAATAAGAAGAAAGTGTTAGTTTTGTCTTTGAAGGACTTGGACTTTAGATACCACTACCGGAAGATACTCCTGAATCCTAACCACAAATGATAAGAAGTTGTGTAATATTTTATTATTTTAATAATGAACTTCTCACTCTCGATTCCGCCACTGCTAACGTCTTGTGATACGCAAAATATCACTTCCTTTCTCGTGGGAAAAGGTTCGTATACGAACTAATTCTATCCTGATATTATAAAAGCTTTGTGCTATTTATTTGAAAACGGAATTTAGAATATGGTACAGCATCGTACATTTCCGAATGTTTGTTCATCCCAGATCCACTTGCAATTTCATGTACCTGTGCATTAAAAGTCTGACTTACATAGTGCAAAGATGTGCACTCAAAGTACTAAAATTTATAGGAATTTCTTCTCCATTCCCTCTCATTAAAATGTGCATTCGTAATAGCTCACTCCGAGTCCCATTATTTTGGTATTTAATTAAGGATCTGATCCACTGTATTTGATTCTAGACTCTAGAACCATGATGTGACACTGATCTTTTTTCTACACATGATGAGTATACGAAGTTAGGTCTTTCTACTTTTACTGAATCACATGTCTAATAATGTGATTGTTTGACAAATGATTCGTTTTTATCTACTTCGATACTCTTTGATGCAACATCTAGAAAGAAAAGGAACTTAACACCTCAATCAGGTCCTGAAGACTACTGGACGTCCAGCGGCCGCCGTGTCATCCTCTGGTACGTAGCGTCGTGCATGGGCGGCATGGTTGGGCACGAATGTCATATTATTAAGAGGGTCGTTCGATAAGTAACGCAACACATTTCTTTCTCGCCTAATTTCGATTAAAAGAAAAAAAAATACTGAATTTGCTGTGGGACATCGGGAGATATTCAGGCTTCAACCCCTATAGTTTCATGAAATTCCGATAGACGGCGGCGCTAATTTTAACGTTCAAAAAATGGTTCAAATGGCTCTGAGCACTATGGGACTTAACATCTGAGGTCATCAGTCCCCTAGAACTTAGAACTACTTAAACCTAACTAACCTAAGGGCACCACACACATCCATGCCCAAGCCAGGATTCCAACCTGGGACCGTAGCAGTCGCGCAGTTCCGGACTGAAGCGCCTAGAACCACTCGGCCACCGCGACCGGCTGTAGCCTTCAAAATGGCATCTATGAAGGAGGCAGGTTGCAAGGTGAGAGCTGCCATTGAGTTTCTTTTGGAGGAGAACCTGAGCATCACAGATATTCATAGGCACTTGCAGAGTGACTACGGAGACCTGCCAGTGAACAATAGGAATGTGAGTCATTGTATGAGTCGTCGAGCTAACTTATCCTATCTCCCACTCGCCAGCCGGGCGCACACAGGTGTGACTCCTGCAGAGTTGGAACGTGCGGACACTCTCATTCGAGGTGATCTGCGGATCACAGCGGAAGATCTCGCTGCTCAGCCGGATGTCTCTGGTGGTAGTGCTGACACACTCGTTCACCAGTTGCAGTACTCAAAATGTGTGCACCCGCTTGGTTCTCACCGCCTAACAGAAGAACATAAACAGCAACGATGGACTATCGGCACGGAGCTGCTTACGCGTTACGAGGCTGCTGATGTCAATTTCTGTCGAATATCGTTAACACGGAGTATAGATTTAAGTGTCAGGAAGTCGTTTCTGAAAGTATTTGTATGGAGTGTAGCAATGTATGGAAGTGAAACATGGACGATAACCAGTTTGGACAAGAAGAGAATAGAAGCTTTCGAAATGTGGTGCTACAGAAGAATGCTGAAGATAAGGTGGGTAGATCACGTAACTAATGGGGAGTTATTGAATAGGATTGGGGAGAAGAGAAGTTTGTGGCACAACTTGACTAGAAGAAGGGATCGGTTGGTAGGACATGTTTTGAGGCATCAAGGGATCACAATTTTAGCATTGGAGGGCAGCGTGGAGGGTAAAAATCGTAGAGGGAGACCAAGAGATGAATACACTAAGCAGATTCAGAAGGATGTAGGTTGCAGTAGGTACTGGGAGATGAACGAGCTTGCACAGGATAGAGTAGCATGCAGAGCTGCATCAAACCAGTCCCAGGACTGAAGACCACAACAACAACAACATCGTTACAGGCGATTAAACATGGGTTCATAATTTTGAAACGGTGGCGGAACGGCAATGCATGGAGTGCGTCCACACCGCCTCTCTTCTGACGACAAAGTTCAAAGCCGCACCCTCTGCGGGTAAAGCCATGGAGACGCTCGTCTGGGACTCTAGAGAAGTTATTCTGTTTGATTTTCTCCGTCATGGTGCACTGATCAACTCTGAAGTGTCTTGTGCTACCCTCTGGAAACTGAGGAAACGGCTTCAGCTCGTTCGTCGCCACGTAAGTGCAAACGAACGTTTGCTTCTCCATGACAACGCATTTCAGAAGTCTGTGCACCAGAAAGGAGTTCACAAAACTTCATTGGACTGCTCTCCCCCATCCATCCTGTTGCTAAGCTCTCGCATATTCCAACTGCCGTCAGTTTGAAAGGTATGTGATAAGACTTTTCGTCAGGCGAATACAGGGTTATAAATACAAAGTCAAATAGGGGTAATGCAGGAGTAGGTTTAATAATGAATAAAAATAGGAATGCGGGAAAGCTACTAGAAACAGAACAGTGAACGCATTATTGTGGCCAAGATAGACACGAAGCCCACGCTTACTACATTAGTACAAGTTTATATGCCTACTATCTCTGCAGATGACGAAGAAATTGAAGAAATGTATGACGAAATAAAAGAAATAATTCAGATAGTGAAGGGAGACGAAAATTTAATAGTCAAGGGTGACTGGAATTCGGTAGTAGGAAAAGGGAGAGAAGGAAACGTAGTAGGTGAATATGGATTGGGGGAAAGTAATGAAAGAGGAAGCTGCCTGGTAGATTTTTGCACAGAGCACAACTTAATCATAGCTAACACATGGCTCAAGAATCATAAATGTTGTATACATGGAAGAAGCCTGGATATACTGACAGGTTTCAGATAGATTATATAATGGTAAGACAGAGATTTAGGAACCAGGTTTTAAATTGTAGGACATTTCCAGGGGCAGATGTGGACACTGACCACAATCTATTGGTTATGAACTGCAGATTGAAACTGAAGAAACTGCAAAAAGGTGGGAATTTAAGGAGATGGGACCTGGATAAACTGAAAGAACCAGAGGTTGTACAGAGTTTCAATGAGAAAGAAATACAGTAGAAGAAGAATGGGTAGCTTTGAGGGATGAAGTAGTGAAGGCAGCAGAGGATAAGTAGGTAAAAAGACGAGGGCTAGTAGAAATCCTTGGGTAACAGAAGAAATATTGAATTTAATTGATGACAGAGGAAAATATAGAAATACAGTAAATGAAGCAGGCAAAAGGGAATACAAACGTCTCAAAAATGAGATCGACAGAAGTGCAAAATGGCTAAGCAGGGATGGCTAGAGGACAAATGTAAGGATGTAGAGGCTTATCTCACTAGGGGTAAGATAGATACTGCGTACAGGAAAATTAAAGATACCTTTGGAAAAAAGAGAACCACTTGTACGAATATCAAGAGCTCAGATGGAAACCCAGTTCTAAGCAAAGAAGGGAAAGCAGAAAGGTGGAAGGAATATATAGAGGGTCTATACAAGGGCGATGTATTTGAGGACAATATTATGGAAATGGAAGAGGATGTAGACGAAGATGAAATGGGAGATATGATACTGGGTGAAGAGTTTGACAGAGCACTGAAAGACCTGAGTCGAAACAAGCCCCCGGCAGTAGATAACATTCCATTAGAACTACTGACAGCCTTAGGAGAGCCAGTCCTGACAAAACTCTACCATCTGGTGAGCAAGGTGTATGAGACAGGCGAAATAGCCTCAGACTTCAAGAAGAATATAATAATTCCAATCCCAATAATAATTCCAATCCCAAAGAAAGAAGGTGTTGACAGATGTGAAAATTACCGATCAGTTTAATAAGTCACGGCTGCAAAATACAAATTCTTTACAGACGAATGGAAAAACTAGTAGAAGCCTGCCTCGGGGAAGATCAGTTTGGATTACGTAGAAATATTGGAACATGTGGGGCAATACTGACCCTACGACTTATCTTGGAAGCTAGATTAAGGAAAGGCAAACCTACGTTTCTAGCATTTGTAGACGTAGAGAAAGTTTTTGGCAATGTTGACTGGAATACTCTCTCTCAGATTCTAAAGGTGGCAGGGGTAAAATACAGGGAACGAAATGCTATTTTCAATTTGTACAGAAACCAAATGGCTACTATAAGAGTTGAGAGGCATGAAAGGGAAGCAGTGGTTGGGAAGGGAGTGAGACAGGGTTCTAGCCTCTCCTCGATGTTATTCAATCTGTATATTGAGCAAGCAGTGAAAGAAACAAAAGAAAAATTCGGAGCAGGTATTAAAATCCATGGAGAAGAAATGAAAACCTTGAGGTTTGCCGATGACATTGTAGTTCTGTCAGAGACAGCAATGTACTTGGAAGAGCAGTTGATTGGAATGGACAGTGTCTTGAAAGGAGGATATAAGATGAACATCAACAAAAGCAAAACGAGGATAATGGAATGTAGTCGAATTAAGTCAGGTGATGCTGAGGGCATTAGATCAGGAAATGAGACGCTTAAAATAGTTAAGGAGTTTTGCTATTTGGGGAACAAAATAACTGATGATGGTCGAAGTAGAGAGGATATAAAATGTAGACTGGCAATGGCAAGGGAAGCGTTTCTGAAGAAGAGAAATTTGTTAACATCGAGTATAGATTTAAGTGTCAGGAAGTCGTTTCTGAAAGTATTTGTATGGAGTGTAGCCATGTATGGAAGTGAAACATGGACGATAAATAGTTTGGACAAGAAGAGAATAGAAGCTTTTGAAATGTGGTGCTACAGAAGAATGCTGAAGATTAAATGGGTAGATCACATAACTAATGATGAGGTATTGAATAGAATTGGGGAGAAGAGGAGTTTGTGGCACAACTTGACAAGAAGAAGGGATCGGTTGGTAGGACATGTTCTGAGGCATCAAGGGATCACCAATTAAGCATTGGAAGGCAACGTGGAGGGTAAAAATCGAAGAAGCTTGCACAGGATAGAGTAGCATGGAGAGCTGCATCAAACCAGTCTCAGGACTGAAGACCACAACAACAACAGTGATAAAGTCTGATCAGGGTAGATCCAGAAAATAAAGTCGGTAGTTGCCAACCGCAAGGTAGAATGAGTATAATATCTTTGAGTAGGAGGATCTTTGATGGTTAAGAGAGCTGGGCGCGAGCAGTAAAAAAACTGGGGAGTTGCAGGTAGGTGCCCGGAGGAAGCAGACGTGTGCAGACAGCTTTAAGGTAGGAGTCGCATTCGCTACACAGTTACCCTAAGAAAGCTGTAGCACATAAATGAGAGAAGATATACAATGATTTCAAATTGGTTTTTGTTAGGTAATGTTCAGAGTTAGGGTTTGTATGTCCGAGGTTTGACACAGTAAGCGTTTTGTAAAATTTTGTGTAAGAGTGATTCATGCTACAAAAATGTTGGAAATGGTAGGTTTTGTGTATGACTTAAAATTTTATCAAATTATATATTGAAATCAACATTCTGCTTAAATCTAACAGCCTGAATCATAATCCACATCCTTTGCTTGTATTGAATATGAAAATGAGTAGTAAAGTAAAGCTACCCACCAATGAAAGAACATAAAGAAAATGAGGCCTCTATGCAATGTATATGTGCAGTTCATGGTTTGAAATCGATTTTGGTATAACTAACGTTATCAGAGCAAAGTTATTTCAAATAACTGACTTTATGCCATTGCACAACTAGCATTATTCAAGTAAAGATATAATTTCATCAAGTAAACATCAGGGCCAAAAGTTAATTTTGCAGTACCATCTTAATGTCATTGCACAAACGGCATTATTCTCTTAAACTTGATTGCTGAGTCAAATACGTGTTGCATTTGTGGCAAAAATGGAGGAGTGCAAGAAACAAGTTCACAGACGCAGTCAGATGCAGATTTGTTCAATAATTAGTTTAGAACAATATTATCATTGATAGTTTCACAAATAAAAAAGGATACAATTTTGCTTAGATACTTTCAAGTTTAGCCCGCTGAAGATACTCTCAACGGGAAGGAGGTTATTGATGCAGCAAGACGTTTCGATGGCCACCATTAAAGCGCTGCCATGTGGATAAACAGTAAGTTGAATTATGTTGAAAAATAGGGTTTTGTAGACAAAAGAGTGGGTAATAATGTGGTGTATTGAAATAGTGAATAAAACCGACCTGGTTTCAGAAGGAAAATGCAGAGTGTTCGGAAACTCTCGTTGCATACTTCTAGGACGTTTAGGAGGGAGTGAGTGCACAATATTTTGGATGGGGATCCATGTCCGGAAGCGTAGCGTTTACCTTCTGGAGGTTTCAGTCCAGATGTGTAACACGTCCACGTCCCGTGACGGTCTCACACTTGCTGGTCCTGGTAAGCAATAATGTAGAAAGGACGACGTGTACTACGTCAGACTGTGACGTGGTGTCACTTAACGTCTGCCTTGCAGCGAAACCTATTCCAGTGCCTGTGCGTCTTCGATCCAGTGAACATGGTTCGATACACGTCCACACTGGCGTCCTCCTTGTGTATGGCGAAGCTCGAGGTAACGGAAGAGTTGCTAGTCGGGTGTATCACGAACGTTATGCGAAAAGTAGCACACCATCGCACAAAATTTTTACCCAAGTTACGCACAGACTCCGAGAAACAACACCGCTCACCAGAATGTGAGTGAGATGTAGATGTACTGCATAGCGTTGAGGAGTACTCGAACAGTTGGGTGTTAGTCACAGTACCGTCTGGGACGTTCTGCCTGAGGAACTATTAAATCCATACCACCTACAACGAGTACACGCTGTGGTCCAGCCGATTTCACACGCGGCGTTGGCTACTGCACGTGATTCCTGCACCGCTGTAACGACATGCCTCTGTTTCCACGTCGAATTCTGTTCACAGATGAATGTAAGTTCACAAGGGATTGTGTTCTCAATTCGCGAAACGGCAACGTCTGAGCAGACGAAAGCCCTGGTAGGGATTTCAACACTGGTTTGGTATTAAGGTTTGGGCATGTACTCTGGATGGTCATGTGACTTTGACATAATTCTTTCCACTCAAGCTTCCCGGTCCTGCATAAGCGATCTTCCTGCAAAACATACTGGACCCGCTCTGGGAAGTTGTGCCACTGATTGTCTGTCGGAAATGTGGTTTCAGCATGGCTGTGCAGCATTTAACTTCCCACGTGCGGTTCGAAGGCACATCAGCGGACGATATGGTGAAAGATGGACAGGCCGCGGTGGTCCAACCGCGTGGCCTCCGCGAATGCCGGTATTTGACCCCTATGGACTACTACTTATGGGGTTGTATGCGAAGTTTAAGTTACGAGAACCCTTTAGAGACAGAGGAAGGTCTGCTGGTACGAGTTCTGACTTCTCCATTAGAAACTGAAGAGACACCAGGTGGAATGTAGAGTGTGTACCAGAACATGCTTTGTAGGTACGATGTCTGTAAAAAAGTTGGTGGTCGCCACATCGAGCCGCTGTTGTAACGCATCGGTACTGTTCTGTATGTACACTCTGCTAGGTTATTTTTTGTTCTGGAATAATGTAAACTTGTAATGTTTACGTTTTAATATAAGCAGATCCGCTTAAGTGTTAATGGATGTTTCATTATGTCTCGTTTCGAAGTGTTACTTTATAAGTGTACTGCGTCACACCTAATTCCATTCCTGGAGCAGAAGTGGATGACTTAAACATCTGAACTAAAAGTGTCGTTCAATGGAAACGGTACGTTTCCAGACATGTACATCTACATCTACATCCATACTCCGCAAGCCACATGACGGTGTGTAGCGGAGGGTACCTTGAGTACCTCTATCGGTTCTCCCTTCTATTCCAGACTCGTATTGTTCGTGGAAAGAAAGATTGTCGGTATGCCTCTGTATGGGCTCTAATCTCTCTGATCTTATCCTCATGGTCTCTTCGCGAGATATACGTAGGAGGGAGCAATATACTGCTTGACTCCTTGGTGAAGGTATGTTCTCGAAACTTCAACAATAGCCCGTACCGAGCTACTGAGCGTCTCTCCTGCAGAGTCTTTCACTGGAGTTTATCTATCATCTCCGTAACGCTTTCGCGATTGCTAAATGATCCTGCAACGAAGCGCGCTGCTCTCCGTTGGATGTTCTCTATCTCTTCTGTCAAACCTATCTGGTACGGATCCCACACCGGTGAGCAGTATTGAAGTAGTGGGCGACAAGTGTATTGTAACCTACTTCCTTTTTTTCGGACTGAATTTCCTTAGGATTCTCCCAATGAATCTGTCTAGCATCTGCTTTACCGACGATTAATTTTATATGGTCATTCCATTTTAAATCACTCCAAATGCCTACTCCCAGATAATTTATGGAATTAACTGCTTCCAGTTGCTGATCTGCTATATTGTAGCTAAATGATAAAGGATCTTTCTTTCTCTGTATTCGCAGCACATTACACTTGTCTGCACTGAGATTCAATTGCCATTCCCTGCACCATGCGTCAATTCGTTGCAGATCCTCCTGCATTTCAGAACAATTTTCAATCGTTACAACCTCTCGATATATTACAGCATCATCCGCAAAAAGCCTCAGTGAACTTCCGATGTTATCCACAAGGTCTTTTATACATATTGTGAATAGCAACGGTCGTATGACACACTCCTGCGGCAAACCTGAAATCGCTCTTACTTCGGAAGACTTCTCTCCATTGAGAATGACATGATGCGTTTTGTTATCTAGGAACTCTTCAATCAAATCAGACAATTGGTCTGATAGTCCATGAGCCGTGTTACGGCTCAGCATTCGAGATTATTTCACTTGTTTTCGCCGCAGCGATAGGGGGCGTGATAGCTGAGCGCTGGTGCGCGAAACAACAGTTTTGGGAGGACGGCTCGGTCGGTATATGGCGACAGGACGGAAGCGGCGGGGAATCAACTGGTGCCTGCCGATTAAGGACTGCGATGAGTGCGGCTGTTTGCGAGCATGTGGAGAGGACGGAGTGCTCGCTTGCTTAGTGTGGTTCTCCATGACCAGCTGTTGTTTGTTGGGCCTAGCACTCGAGTGTAACAGGAAACTGCACTGGTGTGGTTCTCGTCACCTGGCGAAGGCCAAAATTTTCGTATAGTTTTGTTATATTACGTGATCATTACTTTATTATGGGGTTTGGTACTTGTAGCAAACATTTTGCGATTTGAAACATTTCAGAGAATATCACCATGTGCCAGGTGTCTACTTTGAATAGTTCTTAATTTGTTTCATAGCGTATGGCACGGTATCCACCATTACCTATCATTTTATGAACGTTCTGTCCAAATTATTGTTACATTAGACTTCGTTAAAATAGGTGCGTTTAAATTGCAAATTTCCTAATTCTACTAATATTGCTTGGGATAAACCCACCTATTTCTTGATATTGCCATATTTGCGTATTAAGTTGTGTTTCTTCTCGAGACTGACTGAATTGATTTTGGAATACATGGGGGGAGTATTTAAATGAAAATTTGCTAGATAACACAATCGTCGTGAAATTGAAAACTTGACAGTGTTTGCTAATGTCACCAGTCGTTAATGTTATTTCTGTCTTGTAGCTTACTTACCTGATATAAAATAATTTAGAAATTTTATGTTTTGTCACGAAAGGTGCTCTGATGTCCCATGACATTGACATTTGTGTAGGATTTACGTAAGCTTAAGTGAAATCAGGAGGTTGAAAAATATTTTTCTGATGTAATTGTTAATATTTGTACATGTTGCACTATTGTACGAAATAATATACCTTTTACTAACAGTATCTTTATGTAATGTTTCAGAGTGGGGCTGCATGTTCTTCTAGAGAATGCTTCAAAAAAAATTTTAATTGCTGAAATTTCTTTTTAAACTGTGAAAGGTGGCTACACTGAGTCACAGCGCCAGAGATTGCGCCAAAGTTTATTATTCCGCCGTCTCCACTGGTGCAGTAGTACTTCAGAGGTTGCTGTGGGCAGTACTTGTTGAGAGGATGTCGAGAGTAGTACTAGTTCAGAGGATGTCGAGTGCAGTTGTTGTTCTGTTGGGCGAGAGAGTAGATACAGTTCGGTTGGTGTAATGTATAGATGGAAGATGTTGCAATGATCACAGTGTATTTTTCGTTAATATATATTGAGGTAAAAAAATGATTTCACATTTCTTTAACGACTATGCCTCTTGGTCACAGGTTCAGTCAACAAAGCATCTGGCTCGTGTTCATGTATTAGACTTGTAATTCTGGTGTCTATGTGCAATTATAGTATTTCTGGTTTTTCAATTAGTTCATTGTAAGTGGTGTTTAAAATATCTCGTAGTATTGAGGAAGAACCGTGCCAGATACACTACCACACACAGAACAGTTACACTTGTGCCTTGTTGTTTCATAGCTCTTATAGTTGCATGGGACTTAATTAATCAATTGTGTTAACGGAAATTTCTTGTCAATTTTTATTTTATGCAGTCAGATTACGTGCTAATACTACTCAGGGCCAACCGGTTACGAGACTTCGTAACCAGTCACACAGCTACTAAAATTATTACATTTTAATTAAGCCCCCATGCAACTGTTAATTGTATTAACTTGGATGTATGAACAATTATTGTTAAATAATAAATTTGTGTCAACAAGGCTTGGACCAAATAAATGTGCCTACACCTTCCCCATCCTGGCTCTGCTACCGCCTGTACTCCACAGTCCATATGCTCTTACTTTGTTCATTAAACGACTGTGGGGAACTGTATCAAATGCCTTGCGGAAATCAAGAAACACGGCATCTACCTGGGAACTCGTGTCTATGCCCCTCTGAGTCTCGTGGACATGGGTTACTGTTCACACACTTCTCCCCTACCAGCCCTAGAAGTTTACAACGGGGATTTCCGGACACGCTGTATCTTCAATTAAGTACTGATAGCCCTTCGTACAGCTAAACTATGGTAGAGAGAGAGGACGGACTGATTGGTCGCTGATTTAGGTGCACGAGTGTTGGTGGAGCTGGACCCGCGGCCACTATCTGAGTGGGGCGTGCCTGGAATTCCAGATCCGTGCCGCCGCCGCCGCCGCCGCCGCCGCCCCCGCCGCCCCCCTACGCCAGCCACGCCGCGGCTGTTGCCGTTGACGAGCGACGTAATTGTCCGTGAGTGGATAAGTCGGCGGGCGACGGGCGTCGCGACGGAGTCCTTGGGACCGCACCGCCGCCTGCCCCGACGGGACGCGCAGAGTTAAACTTGGCCTGTTACGATTTCACTGCCGCGCAACTTGCCTTAAGCCCTCCAAATGGCGCAACTTAGTTTCGGTGTAGTTGTTGCCGCTACGCAGCGGTGCTCAGAAACAGAGCTTATTACGCTGCGGGTGCTGCGGAATATGAAATTTCCGCCGCCTCCGGGGTAGGCGTCAACTGTATGCGCCAGACCCCGCCCCCCCACTTCAGTCTGCAGTGCGATTGGAACAACAGCCACTGTACCTGGGCCACTTTTCGTAAACATAAGGGCGCGCAGTCGGTTTCTGTCCAGCTTAATAGAACAGGTGACGCTAGCAAACGTCGTTAGACTTGTAAGACGTGTATACAGGGTGTTACAAAAAGGCACGGCCAAACTTTCAGGAAACATTCCTCACACACGAAGAAAGAAACTACGTTAGAGCTCATTTTATTACTTCTCTTCAAATCACATTAATCATGGAATGGACACACACAGCAACAGAACGTACCAGCGTGACTTCAAACACTTTGTTACAGGAAATGTCCTCCGTTAGCGAGGATACGTGCATCCACCCTCCGTCGCATGGAATCCCTGATGTGCTCATGCAGCCCTGGAGAATGGAGTATTGTATCACAGCCGTCCACAATACGAGCACGAAGAGTCTCTACATTTGGTACCGGGGTTGCGTAGACACGAGCTTTCAAATGCTCCCATAAATGAAAATCAAGAGGGTTGAGGTCAGGAGAGCTTGGAGGTCATGGAATTGTTCCGCCTCTACCAATCCATCGGTCACCGAATCTGTTGTTGAGAAGCGTACGAACACTTCGACTGAAATGTGCAGGAGCTCCATCGTGCATGAACCACATGTTGTGTCGTACTTGTAAAGGCACATGTTCTAGCAGCACAGGTAGAATATCCCGTATGAAATCATGATAACGTGCTCCATTGAGCGTAGGTGGAAGAACATGGGGCCCAATCAAGACATCACCAACAATGCCTGCCCAAACGTTCACAGAAAATCTGTGTTGATGACGTGATTGCACAATTGCGTGCGGATTCTCGTCAGCTCACACATGTTGATTGTGAAAATTTACAATTTGATCACGTTGGAATGAAGCCTCATCCGTAAAGAGAACATTTGCACTGAAATGAGGATTGACACATTGTTGGATGAACCATTCGCGGAAGTGTACCGGTGGAGGCCAATCAGCTGCTGATAGTGCCTACACACGCTGTACATGGTACGGAAACAACTGGTTCTCCCGTAGCACTCTCCAGACAGTGACGTGGTCAACGTTACCTTGTACAGCAGCAACTTCTCTGACGCTGACATTAGGGTTATCGTCAACTGCACGAAGAATTGCCTCGTCCATTGCAGGTGTCCTCGTCGTTTTAGGTCTTTCCCAGTCGCGAGTCATAGGCTGGAATGTTCCTGCTCCTTAAGACGTCGATCAGTTGCTTCGAGCGTCTTCCTGTCGGGACACCTTCGTTTTGGAAATCTGTCTCGATACAAACGTACTGCGCCACGGCTATTGCCCCGTGCTAATCCATACATCAAATGGGCATCTGCCAACTCCGCATTTGTAAACATTGCACTGACTGCAAAACCATGTTCTTGATGAACACTAACCTGTTGATGCTACGTACTGATGTGCTTGATGCTAGTACTGTAGAGCAATGAGTCGCTTGTCAACACAACACCGAAGTCAACATTACCTTCCTTCGATTGTGCCAACTGGCGGTGAATCGAGGAAGTTCAGCACATACTGACGAAACTAAAATGAGCTCTAACATGGAAATTACACATGTCACATGTCCACATAACATCTCTTATTTGTGTGTGAGGAATGTTTCCTGAAAGTTTGGCCGTACCTTTTTGTAACACCCTGTATTTCTATTGTCTATTGTCAAACCACAATTTATGAGAGATGTTTATATTTTATTAATAGAATTAAGTAGGAATAATTAATATTTGTCATTTTGGTAATAATTGTGGTAGCAGGGAAGGTCTGCACCAAAGTATTGTTGGCGGGGGAGACCGCACGTTGATATAATTTTAAAAAGGGCGGGAGAAACCGCATACGGATACATTTTAAGAAAAGAGCGCCGAAAGACCGCGCGTTGATACATTTTTTAATAGTAGCAGGGATTGTCTGCACCAGAAAGCAATGTTGGCGGGAGAGAACGCACTTTCGCGTTCGTAGGAAGTCAGTAGTAAGCGAGATGTGAAGCGAGTCGGTAGCAGGTCTGAAGCGAGAGGTTGGGAGGAGCGGTGTGCCTGCCAGCCACTAGCTATGATTTACAAGAGATTATAAACAGATGTACAGAGACATCAGCTAACTATTATCATAAGAGGAACTAATATTATTGAATTATTTTTTTTGAAAAACTCAAGACTACTGGAGGTATGTTTGCGCAATGATACTTGTAAGAATATTGTAAAAAGTAAGTCCCATTTGAACGTTTGTAAAATCAGTTCATTACCAACAGTAAGTATCTGAAGAATCGTTTTCAGGATATAATTAATTTTTGCCAGCAATATTGCATCCATCCCAAAAATCATCAACGTAAAACTTTGCAAAATTTTATTGTTGTCAAGAAAAAGTTTAACTATGAATTACGTAACTTCAGTCAAATTAATTAAAGAATAACGTCAGCTTTGCTATTAAAGAATAACCTCAGCTTTGGCAATAAATACAGCGGCTTATTATGGCAGACCATCAGCAGCTAATAGAGTACAGTGAAACAGAGTAAGTATATTCATGTCGCAGTTCGATGTAGCAGTCAGATGGCGATCCAGTAACAGTAAAAAAGGTAAGGAACAGTTTTGGGTTATTGCAGATAACGACTGAGAGCCACGGCGACGACACATTCTACGTTTCGTCGAAATAATCAGCAAACCACTTTTCATGAGCAGCATTTAAATTTGTATGCACAGATTGCACTTATTATTATTATTGAGAAACAGAATTAATTTCAAAGGGGAGATTTCATTTGTTATTGTTAAACAAGAGATAGAAATCCTAAGGGAAGGTTTCATAGGTTATTGTAGAAGGGAAGGTTGCATAACAAAAGAGATATAGAGGACACGGGAAGGTTTCAGACTAAAGTGCATCATTTACGAAAATGTTATTACAAATTGAACACTAGCTACGCTAAAACAAAGATGGAAAATGTAACAGCTGGGATTTCGTCACATGAGCCGTCGTGCGATTTACAGAAAGTCTTAAAGAGAAACATAAACCAGGATATCTGAACGGGGAGTTATACTCAACAAGCCATTGTACAGTGCATGGCATGGCATTTGCGAACTGAGCGATGGAAAAATTACTGTATATGTGCCTAAATATGTCGTGAACTGTGTTATCGAGATAAAGAGGGGTTGGACAAACACATGGAGACACGTGAGAAATGCAAGCCTGAACATAAATTCAGATACTAGCAAAGTAGACATGTAGGTTGCGTTGTTCTATTTGACCACGGAGGACACCTGTGCGATATCGAGAATATATTGAAACCGTCAGTCGTGGTCACAATAGTGTTCCGTATAGTTGGGAGCGAATTTATGTTGGTGCTAAGTGAATTCGAATGTGTGCATATTGTTGATAGTTGTAAGATGAATGCTTCTGTAACCAAGGTAACCAAAATGATTGACGTTTCAAGAGGCACCGTATCGAAGATTTATACCTCGTACAGATAAAGCGGAGAAACGTTATCCGCCAAGTGACAACGCGGACAAAAGTGATTATTGAGTGACCGTGACAGATGGTCATTGAACAGAACTGTGACGAAAAAAAAAATAAAAGAAAGAAAGAAAATACGACAGCTGCGTAAGTCCCTGCAGAACTTGTAACTCCCCCTTCCTAATCGGCCTATGAGACTGAGATATAAATTACCGTGATCGCGTATGCCTAATGACATTTTAGAGTGAGATAGGCTGTCGTTAACGAAGCAAAATAATGCCGGTTTGTAGGAGGAAAGTGTAAAACAACCCTTCTCAGAGAAAACTCTGTTCTAAACCTAATCTAAATACTGATATTTTGAACTGGGTGGAATTTGTTAATTTGTTGCAATCGCTCACGAACCACACAGGGGGATAAAGGACACCACGTTCTATTTAACACAAAAAGTACTGATTAGCAAAAAAGTGATAATTAAACAGTCGCCAGCCCACTAACGCAATGAATATTTAGACTCCTAAGATAGGCAATGGCAGAGAAAATTAAGCAAATGATCACTAGCGTGATAACGGAAGGATGTCGCGCTTTACCACAGCACAATAGTTAAAAAAAATAAATGAACCTGAAAGCAGTTAGTTTCCAGTTACTCTGAAATACTAAATTTTGAAAGTAAAATTAAACGAAGGTTCTGGTTACATAAATGACTGGTTGTAACTGCAACTTGGTTAAGTAAAAAAATTACTTTCAGTAACCTCAGCGTAATGTAATGCAAAATTTGAAAAAAAGGAAGCAATTTACTTTTCATTGTTGAAGTAATGAACTGAATTTACTTAAGGGAAATGAGCAACTGATTTACTTTTAACTTCAGAACAGTAAAATACACACCTGGAAATTGAAATAAGAACACCGTGAATTCATTGTCCCAGGAAGGGGAAACTTTATTGACACATTCCTGGGGTCAGACACATCACATGATCACACTGACAGAACCACAGGCACATAGACACAGGCAACAGAGCATGCACAATGTCGGCACTAGTACAGTGTATATCCACATTTCGCAGCAATGCGGGCTGCTATTCTCCCATGGAGACGATCGTAGAGATGCTGGATGTAGTCCTGTGGAACGGCTTGCCATGCCATTTCCACCTGGCGCCTCAGTTGGACCAGCATTCGTGCTGGACGTGCAGACCGCGTGAGACGACGCTTCATCCAGTCACAAACATGCTCAATGGGGGACAGATCCGGAGATCTTGCTGGCCAGGGTAGTTGACTTACACCTTCTAGAGCACGTTGGGTGGCACGGGATACATGCGGACGTGCATTGTCCTGTTGGAACAGCAAGTTCCCTTGCCGGTCTAGGAATGGTAGAACGATGGGTTCGATGACGGTTTGGATGTAGCGTGCACTATTCAGTGTCCCCTCGACGCTCACCAGTGGTGTACGGCCAGTGTAGGAGATCGCTCCCCACACCATGATGCCGGGTGTTGGCCCTGTGTGCCTCGGTCGTATGCAGTCCTGATTGTGGCGCTCACCTGCACGGCGCCAAACACGCATACGACCATCATTGGCACCAAGGCAGAAGCGACTCTCATCGCTGAAGACGACACGTCTCCATTCGTCCCTCCATTCACGCCTGTCGCGACACCACTGGAGGCGGGCTGCACGATGTTGGGGCGTGAGCGGAAGACGGCCTAACGGTGTGCGGGACCGTAGCCCAGCTTCATGGAGACGGTTGCGAATACCCCAGGAGCAACAGTGTCCCTAATTTGCTGGGAAGTGGCGGTGCGGTCCCCTACGGCACTGCGTAGGATCCTACGGTCTTGGCGTGCATCCGTGCGTCGCTGCGGTCCGGTCCCAGGTCGACGGGCACGTGCGCCTTCCGCCGACCATGGCGACAACATCGATGTACTGTGGAGACCTCACGCCCCACGTGTTGAGCAATTCGGCGGTACGTCCACCCGGCCTTCCGCATGCCCACTATACGCCCTCGCTCAAAGTCCGTCAACTGCACATACGGTTCACGTCCACGCTGTCGCGGCACGCTACCAGTGTTAAAGACTGCGATGGAGCTCCGTATGCCACGGCAAACAGGCTGACACTGACGGCGGCGGTGCACAAATGCTGCGCAGCTAGCGCCATTCGACGGCCAACACCGCGGTTCCTGGTGTGTCCGCTGTGCCGTGCGTGTGATCATTGCTTGTACAGCCCTCTCGCAGTGTCCGGAGCAAGTATGGTGGGTCTGACACACCGGTGTCAATGTGTTCTTTTTTCCATTTCCAGGAGTGTACATACCAAGGCAGTAAAGAAATCACTCGCTAAGCTAAACACAGAATAAATGAAATTTCGTACTCTTAATTTGGACTGTGTCTTTAGTTATTAATTTGGCCCGCGAAATTTAATGCTACTTTAAGTGAGTGAAGTTAATACTCAAAATTGCAAATTATTTAAGCCTCTGTTGTGGAATACAAGAATGAGCAGACACTGAGGCATCAAAATTTAGACTGAAACTGGTCATTAACAAACAAACAAAACTGCCAGTAAATAGTTAACAAGTTTTAATATTTTAAACGATACTCGGTGAGTGCATGGAAAGGAAATGGACCCTCCTTGGTAATAAAGTCTGAGGACAGTGACAACACAGGTACCCTACCAGTTTTATCTGTTGCAAGTTATTATTTAAGAAAGTTAGTTATTAAAGCTTATGACAGAAATGACACTGGGTAACGCCTGTATAACATTAGTTATACTTTGTCAGTTAACAATCTTTACGATGTTGTAATTGTGCGACAATTGAGAATGTAGCCGACGACAATGCTGAGTTGCTGCTGTTGGTACTGGTTGCGGACCACGAATCGTTTCCAGCGCCAGGGGTAATTATGGAACAGGCAATAGTTAGAATTGCAGTTTCCTTCGCCTGGTCACTCCTAACCTGCTCTCAATGCTAGCGGGTTAACGAATTAGGCGCGTCTGCAATGGCGCGATCACATCTGCACACCGCGGTGGCGGTAGCGCTCAACGAACACTTCCGCACTCTTTCATGACACAAGCTGCTCTGCTTCCTTTCTGCTCGCAGCGCGACAGAGACTTCCCATACACAAAGATAAACAACGGCATAGCTACTGCCATTTCGTCATTGCTATCGATACATTTAAATAAATGATCTCTGAGCACTACGGGACTTAACATCTTAGGTCATCAGTCCCCTAGAACTTAGAACTACTTAAACCTAACTAACCTAAGGACATTACACACATCCATGCCCGAGGCAGGATTCGAACCTGCGACCGTAGCAGTCCCGCGGTTCCGGACTGAAGCGCCTAGAACCGCACGGCCACCGCGGCCGGCATTTAAATAAAGTCCCTTTGGCTGTTACCCAGCAATTTACAATATTTACATTACTATTACAATCAACTATATACATTCAGAAATAAATACACTATACAAATAAACGCAAATCCATTACGTATTAAATATAGTTCCTGTAATAAAGCTTACAGATTCAGAATTAGCATTACAGTACAAGTTATCAACGGATATTAAACGGCGAAAAATTGTTGATGGTGCAGAAGGTATTTTATATGCATTTTCGGTGTTGCAAACTGAATATCGCACTCGCGAAACCAATCACCACCAAAACAACGCGAAGGAAGCTTCGTGTTCGCTGGTAATTGCTTGTCGAAGTGGAATTCCAAAACCACACGTCGGTGAACACATCCCTGTAATAGGAAAAAGGTTAAGGTGGTGCCGAAACCAAAATATCTGGACTATGGAGCAATAGAAGAAAATCATTTGGTTGGATTAGTCCCGTTTCACAACGTTTCCAACTTCTGGCCGTGTTTACGCCCCAAGAATGACACATAGCAGAGGTACAGTGGTGATTTGGGCAACCATATCATGTTATTCCATGAGCGCTATGGCTAATCCGCGAGGTCACGTTACTGCTTAGGGTTACGTGACCATTTTGGCCGATCAGATTCACTCCGTCCTACAGTGCTTGTTTCCAGTGGTGATGCTACATTCCAAGACAACAGAGACCTTGTTCACACAGCTTTCATCCTTCAGGCCTGGTTTTGTGAGCACGAAGATAAATTGTCGCATCTCCCCTGGCGCCCACAGCCAGAAGATCGCAATATAATTGAGCCTTTGTGATGTACCTTGGAAGGAAGTGTTTGTTATGGCTATCGACATACGTCATTCCTACCTGAAGTTCCCACTGTTTTTCAAGAAGAATAGTATAAGATTCCCTTTAAAACCATACATTACAGTCAGTTGGAAGATGTTATGAATGACAATGGTTTTCTTTCTCCGTATTAGACGAGGTAATGTGTTCTCCTTTTTGTGTTTCCATGATTTTGTCTAGCTGCTGTACGACGGTGACAGCTCTATGCCCGCACAGCCTTCTTCGAACACAGACTCCTTAAATATACGAAATAGGGTGTCGCGAGAACTTCGACGTCTTTCTTTGATGGATTCAGATTCAATTTCCCCAAGCATTTCTGTTACGATGGGAGCATACGTCTCTGAATTCTTTCGATATCTGTTCTCAAGCGTACTTGATAATTATTCCAGAGTGGAACAGTACTCTAGATTCGTCGCTCTAGCCGCTTACATGCGATTTCCTTTACCGATCGATTGCATTGTTCTAAAACCGTTCCTACCACCTTTCCATTTGGATTTCCTTGCATAACGTGATCATCTCATTTCATATCGCTTCTTCTTGTTTCCCCTAAATACTTATACAATGAGACGTCCTGAGGTTGCTTTTTTTTAAAGAGATACTATCCGGGACCGTTGTCTATAATACACCACCGTTAACACGTAGTACACCATTTTAGAGATTCCAGTTGACCCAAGAGTCATTGTTGCAACAATGCGTATGGAAAATTTGAAAAGATTACATTTACAGATCAATAGCAGGAGCGGTTCTGAGGTATCAGTTATCGACCCATGCTGAAACACCCATATTGTAAGTAGGCTGTTCAGGTTTTTATGTTGGTAACGCCACGTAGCGCTCCCTATTAAAATCGCTGACTGCGCTGTGTGCAGTCTGTGGCTGGACGTATCGTTGTTGGAAGTTATTCGCCAGTGTAGTGTTGAGCAGTTGGATGTGAACATTCCGTTTCGCTGGGCTGTTGGAGGTGAGCCGCCAGCAGTGGTGGATGTGGGGAGAGAGATGCCAGAGTTCTGAGATGTTAATATGAGAAATACATTGCTTATTCTCTATCAAAATCTTTCATTTGCTAACTATATGCCTGTCAGTAGTTAGTGCCTTCAGTAGTTAGAATCTTTTATTTAGCTGGCAGTACTGGCGCTCGCTTTATTGCAGTAGTTCGAATAACGAACATTTTTGTGAGCTAAGTGATTCATGAAGGGTATAGGTTATTAGAATGAGATTTTCACTCTGCAGCTGAGTGCGCGCTGATATGAAACTTCCTGGCAGATTAAAACTGTGTGCCGGACCGAGACTCGAACTCGGCACCAGCCTTTCGCGGCAGAAGTATAGCTATGAGGACGGGGCGTGAGTCGTGTTTGGGTAGCACGGTTGGCAGAGCACTTGCCCGTGAAAGGCAAAGGTCCCGAGTTCGAGTCTCGGTCCGGCACACATTTTTAATCTGCCAGGAAGTTTGGTATAGGTTATTGTTAGTCAGGGCTATTCGTTTGTAGGTATTATTAAAAGTCAGCGCAAGCTAAAATATTGTGTGTCAGTTTGGTAATGATCAGAATAAGTAAAGAGAAAATAATCTCAGTATGTTCAGTTTCACTGTGGAATTTGAAAATCAAGTAACGCAGAAGTTTTACCAGCACAGTCCTTCTTTACAATGAAAGGGGAAGTTTCAGTATTAGTACGTGGTGTAGCCTCCTGGGCGGCAATCCAGACAGTAACCAGTATCCAGTCGAACGTACAGATGGCGGATACTGTCCTCGTATGCGTTATTCCACGCCTGATCGACCTGTTCAAGTAGTTCAGCAAGAGTTGTTTGGTGAGTCACTTCTCGACCAATCGGATCCCACACTTGCTCCATTGGTCTCAAGTCCGGAGATCGTGCTGTCCGAGGAAGTTGCCGCACGTCTTGTGGAGCGCGTTGGGTTTCAAGGGTAGTGTGTGAGCGAACATTATCCTATTGGAAGAACACATCACCTTTCTGTTGCAAGAACGGGTCTAACAACAGTCTGTACGGACCAAGCGCTGGTTAGCGTCCCCCTTTGGAAACATCAAAGGTGAACGAGATTTGTCGCCCAGACCATAAGGCCTGGTGTGGAGCCAGTGTGTGTCTTGGATGAATGTACTCTGCGAGGCAGCATTCAGCAGCTCTACGTCGTACTCGAGCCCATCTCTTGCGTGCAGGCAGAATCTGCTTTCATCGCCGAAGACCATGGAGCGCCTTTCCATCTTCCAGGTTATCCTCTGTCGGCATCTTGATGCTTTGGCGTGAGTGGAAGACGGGCTAGAGTTGTGCGTGCCCATAGTTTCACTGCTCATAACCGGATCGCAACAGTTGGTGTTGACACGTCTGTGATGTGGTGGGTGTACGATCTACCACTGATGCACTTGGGATAGGACGATCTTGGCGGGTGACTGCACTGCGTGGGCGTCCAGACCCTCGTCTACATGTGTGAGAATACTCACGTGGCCACTCGTACCGGCAGTCGCTGCCCAAGTGACAGCATGTCCGACTTGTGTGGCAGCTCTCCGAAAGGATCCGCCACTCGGAAGGCCACAATTTGACCCCGCTTCAGACCCTTTGAGTTGGCTGTAGGAAGCACGAGTGCGTCTCCATGTCATGATTGCCTGCTTCTTTCACTTGTTTGCACCACATTGAGCCTTCTGGCTGTGAGCATTCTATACTAAATGATAGACAGATGTGGCCCTCTGGTAGCTACGCCACTACGTTATCTGTTGGCAGACGACGTTGAAACCATTATGAGTCCCTGTAGTATCCCCTCGGTATCATATTCCGCCATCTGATCAAAATTCCGCGTCGTCTATCCAGGTGTACTAATTTTTTTTCCGGCAGTGGATGTGCGTTATCATCATTTAAGGACATCCAATGATATTACAAATTAAAGATAAGTTATAATCATATTACGAGGAACAAGACGATGTTGAAGCAGCCAATTATAATTTTTTTTCCATTCTTTAAGAAACCAAATCAAGGTTACGAAGGGCCTGCCCAGTTACCCGTGCAGTCTAACACATGGCTTTCTGGGTTGGGAAGGAGCGCCTGGTCCCCCGGCACGAATGCCTCCGGCGGACTTGTGTCGAGGTCCGGTGAGTCGGCCAGTCTGTGGATAGTTTTTAGGTGGTTTTCCATCTGCCTCGACGAATGCGGGCTGGTTCCCCTTCTTCCGCCTCAGCTACACTATGTCGGTGATTGCTGCGGAAACAAGTTCCCAACGTACGCGTACACCTCCTTTACTCTACAACGCAAACATAGGGGTTACACTCGTCTGGTGTGAGACGTTACCTGGGAGGAATCCACCGGGGGCCGAACCGCAGAAGAACCCTGAAAGAGTGGTTCGCTGTGGGGCGGCGGAGGGGTGAAGTGGACTGCGGTAGTCGTCGTGGTATTGTGGGTCACTGCGGCTGCGGCGGGGACGGAGCCTCTCCCTCGTTTCTAGACCCCCGGTTAACATACAATACAATACAATACAACACAAGAATACAAAGAATGGATAGCACAGTAACAGGGCTTAACTAAAAAGTACTGGTTACATCGTAAAATCACAAGCTCAGAAAGTCTTATGGTGAATCTCTATCCGTCACTGTCTCTCACATTCTTGCCAAATAACAAATTCGTTTGCATAAACCATCGTTACAGTACAGTTTCCCTTTAATGTGGGCGCATCAGCAAACGCTCAAAGCATCAGTCTGTGAGTTAAAGAGCATTTCGCTGTCATTTAAGTGTATGGTCGAAAGTCCTTCAGGATTTGAGAAACGAACCCTGTCGTCCAGGACCTTGTGCCAGAAAGAGCGCAGATTCGCCACGAGATGGGGAAATTCGCATGCGTCTATTGTGCTGAATGAGGCCTACGCGCTGTAGTGTGCGAGTGAGACAGGTGATAACCTATGTCATAGGGAAATCCTGTAGAAGCTGTTCGTGGCCAGGGAGACGTAGCAGTGTTAAATATGGAGGATGTAAGATCGGCCTTAAAGTGAAACATTTAGGAAAACTATTTAATTGTGTAGTAATTCAGGGAATGAAGCCACAGTAATTTTAATCTACCATCCTTCGTAAATTTTCTTGGTGATCCCAATAAAACTTGAATATTGATTATATCTATAATAGTTTAAGATTTACTGTTAAGGTGAAATGAACGAGTTTTGCAACAAAGACCTGAATGCTAAAATCTGAACGCTTTGGTCGATCTTAACGAAAGACATTTCATATAAAAGCGCATCATTAAAATGACAAATGTTGTAAATATAAACTCTGTAACTTTATTTGTTTAAAAGATATAGTAAATTTAAATTATCAGTATTTTCACTTAAGCATCAGATCATCACTTTCTCCACAGAAAACACATTGAACGACGACAGCACGACACGTTATTGAATAATTAGGTAATAGAATATTTGTTGTAAAGTTTTGTGCATAGTAGTTACTTTTGTTCATTATTTATTTATCAGAAACCACATTGGTTGACCGTGGCATTGAAAGCTAAGAAGGAAATTGAATTGGTTTTATGTAAAAGAATTTAACGTTTATTATGGAATGGATATTATTGTTACTTTATTAAGAACGTGAAAGTGGTCAAGCTTTGATTATTTCAATATGTTAAAATGTAAGATAATGTAGAATAAGCTGTAGCCAACAGATGGACGGCTTGAGGAAAGGGAACTGCCCGGCAGTTGAGCGAGGATGTTCGGCGCGTAGGAATCGCGGCTGGGGACGGGCAGAGGGACAGTGTGGGTGGAGACGCGAAAGGAGACGGTCGATCTTTAGGTAGCTAGGGAGTGAAACGACCGATAAAATTTCGCGTTGTGTGATATTGCGGGACTTGGTCTCTGAGCGATGAGCAGCCGCGCATCTGGCGTGAACTTTTCGCGTAGTTAACGAGGTGGAGTATTGGACTTGTAATTCGCGATGAGATTGTGAGAACGGTCGCTGAGGAGACACTGTTCGTAGTCCCTTGGTTCATCTGAGTGGTCACTTGCTCAACAGCTGCACGTGTATTCGCCTGCAGGCATCTCCGCAGCTGTCGTTCAGCCCTGTCATCTATGGTCAGTTGCCTTCGCGCCGATTTTGGATAGCGGCACTTTGCCATGCACAGTATACTTCCAAGAGCGGCCTTGCCGTTTCGGAAATGCTTCTACCCCTGTACCGAAAGCCACTGATCATGACCTTTTGGATGTCAGATAAATCACTCCGTTTCCATTACGTCAATCATGCACTGTTCCTGTGCCCACCCCTCCCCTTCCCCCCACCCCCCCACCCTCCCCACCCCCCACCCCCCGCGTACACGCTTTATGCACTCTCCACTGCTACTGCTGACATATTCCGTGTGAGTGCTTATTGCATGTTTATGTCCATTTATACCTACGTCTACATATACAGGGTGTTACAAAAAGGTACGGGCAAACTTTCAGGATACATTCCTTGCACACAAAGAAAGAAAATGTGTTATGTGGACATGTGTCCGGAAACGCTTACTTTCCATGTTAGAGCTCATTTTATTACTTCTCTTCAAAACACATTAATCATGGAATGGAAACACACAGCAACAGAACGTTCCAGCGTGACTTCAAACACTTTGTTACAGGAAATGTTCAAAATGTCCTCCGTTAGCGAGGATACATGCATCCACCCTCTGTCGCATGGAATCCCTGATGCGCTGATGCAGCCCTGGAGAATGGCGTATTGTATCACAGCCGTCCACAATACGAGCACGAAGAGTCTGTACATGTGGTTCAAATGGCTCTGAGCACTATGGGACTTAACATCTATGGTCATCAGTCCCCTAGAACTTAGAACTACTTAAACCTAACTAACCTAAGGACAGCACGCAGCACCCAGCCATCACGAGGCAGAGAAAATCCGTGACCCCGCCGGGAATCGAACCCGGGAACCCGGGCGTGGGAAGCGAGAACGCTACCGCACGCTCTACATTTGGTACCGGGATTGCGTAGACAAGAGCTTTCAAATTCCCCCATAAATGAAAGTCAGGAGCGTTGAGGTCAGGAGAGCGTGGAGGCCACGGAATTGGTCCGCCTCTACCAATCCATAGGTCACCAAATCTGTTGTTGAGAAGCGTACGAACACTTCGACTGAAATGTGCAGGAGCTCCATCGTGCATGAACCACATGTTGTGTCGTACTTGTAAAGGCACATGTTCTAGCAGCACACGTAGAGTATCCCGTATGAAATCATGATAACGTGCTCCATTGAACGTAGGTGGAAGAACAAACTAAAATGAGCTCTGACATGGAAATCAAGCGCTTCCGGACACATGTCCACATAACATATTTTCTTTATTTGTGTGTGAGGAATGTTTCCTGAAGGTTTGGCCGTACCTTTTTGTAACACCCTGTATATTCCACAAGCCACCGTACGGTCCGTGGCGGACGGTACCCTGTACCACTATTTATCTACATCTACGTCTACATACATACTCCGCAAGCCACCCACCGGTGTGTTAAAATGGTTCAAATGGCTCTGAGCACTAAGGGACTATCTGAGGTCATAAGTCTCCTAGAACTTAGAACTACTTAAACTTAACTAACCTAAGGACATCACACACATCCGTGCTCGAGGCAGGATTCGAACTTGCGACCATAGCGGTCTCGCGGTTCCAGACTGAAGCGCCTAGAACCGCTCGGCCACTCCGGCCGGCCCCAACGGTGTGTGGCGGAGGGCACTTTACGTGCCACTGTCATTACCTCCCTTTCCTGTTCCAGTCGCGTATGGTTCGCGGGAAGAACGACTGCCGGAGAGCCTCCATGTGCGCTCGAATCTCTCTGATTTAACATTCGTGATCTCCTCAGGAGGTATTATTTCCACCCTCCTCTGTATGAGCCCTTATCTTATCTTCGTGGTCATTACTCGCGATATATGTTGACGCCAGTAGAATCGTTCGGAAGTCAGCTTCAAATGCCGGTTCTCTAAATTTTCTCAGTAGTGTTTCTCGAAAAGAACGTCGCCTTCCTTCCAGGGATTCCCGTTTGAGTTCCCGAAGCATATCCGCAACACGTATTGTTCGAACCTACCGGTAACAAATCTAGCAGCCCGCCTCTGAATTGCTTCGATGTCTTCCTTCATTCCGACCTGGTACGGATCCCAAATTGCCGGCCGGAGTGGCCGAGCGGTTCAAGGCGCTACAGTCTGGAACCGCACGACCGCTACGGTCGCAGGTTCGAATCCTGCCTCGGGCATGGATGTGTGTGATGTCCTTAGGTAAGTTAGGTTTAAGTGGTTCTAAGTTCTAGGGGACTTACGACCACAGCAGTTGAGTCCCATAGTGCTCAGAGCCATTTGAACCATTTTTGATCCCAAATACTCGAGCAGTACTCAAGAGCAGGTCCCACTAGAGTCCTATATGCTGTCTCCTTTACAGGTGAACTACTCTTTCCTAAAATTCATCCAATAAACCGAAGTCGACCATTTGTCTTCCCTACCACAGTTTTCAAATGCTCGCTCCGCCTCATCTCGCTTTGCAACGTTACGCCCAGATATTTAAACGACTTCACTGTATCAAGCAGGACACTAGCACTAATGTATCACAACATTACAACTTTGTTCTTCCTACTCATCTGCATTAATTTACATTTAGGGCTAGCTGCCATTCACCACACCAACTGGAAATTTTGTCTAAGTCGTCTTGTAACTTCCTACTGTCACTCAACTACGACGAGTGTGCTCCCTGCCGCCGTTGGATAAGCAGCTGCAGCAGCAAGTCGTATACTCCTAGCTCACTCATTTGTTACATAGTTTAATTCTTAATTTCTTTGCGTGTTTTTGGTACTTGCATTGTTTAATTCATAAATTTCGAGCGTATTATAGTATTTGAGAGTTGTAGCATCGCGTTTTAGTACCTGAATAGTGTAAATTCGCGTAGTCGTTTGTCTACTGTTTTGTTTTGAACGGCCAGTGTCGGTTGGTCGCAGTCAGTGTGCTCCCTGCCGCCGTTGGATAAGCAGCTGAGCAGCAAGTCGTATACTCCTAGCTCACTCATTTGTTACATAGTTTAATTCTTAATTTCTTTGCGTGTTTTTGGTTCTTGCATTGTTTAATTCATAAATTTCGAGCGTATTATAGTATTTGAGAGTTGTAGCATCGCGTTTTAGTACCTGAATAGTGTAAATTCGCGTAGTCGTTTGTCTACTGTTTTGTTTTGAACGGCCAGTGTCGGTTGGTCGCAGTCAGTGTGCTCCCTGCCGCCGTTGGATAAGCAGCTGAGCAGCAAGTCGTATACTCCTAGCTCACTCATTTGTTACATAGCTTAATTCTTAATTTCTTTGCGTGTTTTTGGTTCTTGCATTGTTTAATTCATAAATTTCGAGCGTATTATAGTATTTGAGAGTTGTAGCATCGCGTTTTAGTACCTGAATAGTGTAAATTCGCGTAGTCGTTTGTCTGTTTTGTTTTGAACGGCCAGTGTCGGTTGGTCGCAGTCAGTGTGCTCCCTGCCGCCGTTGGATAAGCAGCTGCAGCAGCAAGTCGTATACTCCTAGCTCACTCATTTGTTACATAGTTTAATTCTTAATTTCTTTGCGTGTTTTTGGTTCTTGCATTGTTTAATTCATAAATTTCGAGCGTATTAGAGTATTTGAGAGTTGTAGCATCGCGTTTTAGTACCTGAATAGTGTAAATTCGCGTAGTCGTTTGTCTACTGTTTTGTTTTGAACGGCCAGTGTCGGTTGGTCGCAGTCAGTGTGCTCCCTGCCGCCGTTGGATAAGCAGCTGAGCAGCAAGTCGTATACTCCTAGCTCACTCATTTGTTACATAGTTTAATTCTTAATTTCTTTGCGTGTTTTTGGTTCTTGCATTGTTTAATTCATAAATTTCGAGCGTATTATAGTATTTGAGAGTTGTAGCATCGCGTTTTAGTACCTGAATAGTGTAAATTCGCGTAGTCGTTTGTCTACTGTTTTGTTTTGAACGGCCAGTGTCGGTTGGTCGCAGTCAGTGTGCTCCCTGCCGCCGTTGGATAAGCAGCTGCAGCAGCAAGTCGTATACTCCTAGCTCACTCATTTGTTACATAGTTTAATTCTTAATTTCTTTGCGTGTTTTTGGTACTTGCATTGTTTAATTCATAAATTTCGAGCGTATTATAGTATTTGAGAGTTGTAGCATCGCGTTTTAATACCTGAATAGTGTAAATTCGCGTAGTCGTTTGTCTACTGTTTTGTTTTGAACGGCCAGTGTCGGTTGGTCGCAGTCAGTGTGCTCCCTGCCGCCGTTGGATAAGCAGCTGAGCAGCAAGTCGTATACTCCTAGCTCACTCATTTGTTACATAGTTTAATTCTTAATTTCTTTGCGTGTTTTTGGTTCTTGCATTGTTTAATTCATAAATTTCGAGCGTATTATAGTATTTGAGAGTTGTAGCATCGCGTTTTAGTACCTGAATAGTGTAAATTCGCGTAGTCGTTTGTCTGTTTTGTTTTGAACGGCCAGTGTCGGTTGGTCGCAGTCAGTGTGCTCCCTGCCGCCGTTGGATAAGCAGCTGCAGCAGCAAGTCGTATACTCCTAGCTCACTCATTTGTTACATAGTTTAATTCTTAATTTCTTTGCGTGTTTTTGGTTCTTGCATTGTTTAATTCATAAATTTCGAGCGTATTAGAGTATTTGAGAGTTGTAGCATCGCGTTTTAGTACCTGAATAGTGTAAATTCGCGTAGTCGTTTGTCTACTGTTTTGTTTTGAACGGCCAGTGTCGGTTGGTCGCAGTCAGTGTGCTCCCTGCCGCCGTTGGATAAGCAGCTGAGCAGCAAGTCGTATACTCCTAGCTCACTCATTTGTTACATAGTTTAATTCTTAATTTCTTTGCGTGTTTTTGGTTCTTGCATTGTTTAATTCATAAATTTCGAGCGTATTATAGTATTTGAGAGTTGTAGCATCGCGTTTTAGTACCTGAATAGTGTAAATTCGCGTAGTCGTTTGTCTACTGTTTTGTTTTGAACGGCCAGTGTCGGTTGGTCGCAGTCAGTGTGCTCCCTGCCGCCGTTGGATAAGCAGCTGCAGCAGCAAGTCGTATACTCCTAGCTCACTCATTTGTTACATAGTTTAATTCTTAATTTCTTTGCGTGTTTTTGGTACTTGCATTGTTTAATTCATAAATTTCGAGCGTATTATAGTATTTGAGAGTTGTAGCATCGCGTTTTAATACCTGAATAGTGTAAATTCGCGTAGTCGTTTGTCTACTGTTTTGTTTTGAACGGCCAGTGTCGGTTGGTCGCAGTCAGTGTGCTCCCTGCCGCCGTTGGATAAGCAGCTGAGCAGCAAGTCGTATACTCCTAGCTCACTCATTTGTTACATAGTTTAATTCTTAATTTCTTTGCGTGTTTTTGGTTCTTGCATTGTTTAATTCATAAATTTCGAGCGTATTATAGTATTTGAGAGTTGTAGCATCGCGTTTTAGTACCTGAATAGTGTAAATTCGCGTAGTCGTTTGTCTACTGTTTTGTTTTGAACGGCCAGTGTCGGTTGGTCGCAGTCAGTGTGCTCCCTGCCTCCGTTGGATAAGCAGCTGCAGCAGCAAGTCGTATACTCCTAGCTCACTCATTTGTTACATAGTTTAATTCTTAATTTCTTTGCGTGTTTTTGGTACTTGCATTGTTTAATTCATAAATTTCGAGCGTATTATAGTATTTGAGAGTTGTAGCATCGCGTTTTGGTACCTGAATAGTGTAAATTCGCGTAGTCGTTTGTCTACTGTTTTGTTTTGAACGGCCAGTGTCGGTTGGTCGCAGTCAGTGTGCTCCCTGCCGCCGTTGGATAAGCAGCTGAGCAGCAAGTCGTATACTCCTAGCTCACTCATTTGTTACATAGTTTAATTCCTAATTTCTTTGCGTGTTTTTGGTACTTGCATTGTTTAATTCATAAATTTCGAGCGTATTATAGTATTTGAGAGTTGTAGCATCGCGTTTTAATACCTGAATAGTGTAAATTCGCGTAGTCGTTTGTCTACTGTTTTGTTTTGAACGGCCAGTGTCGGTTGGTCGCAGTCAGTGTGCTCCCTGCCGCCGTTGGATAAGCAGCTGAGCAGCAAGTCGTATACTCCTAGCTCACTCATTTGTTACATAGTTTAATTCTTAATTTCTTTGCGTGTTTTTGGTTCTTGCATTGTTTAATTCATAAATTTCGAGCGTATTATAGTATTTGAGAGTTGTAGCATCGCGTTTTAGTACCTGAATAGTGTAAATTCGCGTAGTCGTTTGTCTACTGTTTTGTTTTGAACGGCCAGTGTCGGTTGGTCGCAGTCAGTGTGCTCCCTGCCGCCGTTGGATAAGCAGCTGAGCAGCAAGTCGTATACTCCTAGCTCACTCATTTGTTACATAGTTTAATTCTTAATTTCTTTGCGTGTTTTTGGTTCTTGCATTGTTTAATTCATAAATTTCGAGCGTATTATAGTATTTGAGAGTTGTAGCATCGCGTTTTAGTACCTGAATAGTGTAAATTCGCGTAGTCGTTTGTCTACTGTTTTGTTTTGAACGGCCAGTGTCGGTTGGTCGCAGTCAGTGTGCTCCCTGCCGCCGTTGGATAAGCAGCTGAGCGGCAAGTCGTATACTCCTAGCTCACTCATTTGTTACATAGTTTAATTCTTAATTTCTTTGCGTGTTTTTGGTTCTTGCATTGTTTAATTCATAAATTACGAGCGTATTATAGTATTTGAGAGTTGTAGCATCGCGTTTTAGTACCTGAATAGTGTAAATTCGCGTAGTCGTTTGTCTACTGTTTTGTTTTGAACGGCCAGTGTCGGTTGGTCGCAGTCAGTGTGCTCCCTGCCGCCGTTGGATAAGCAGCTGCAGCAGCAAGTCGTATACTCCTAGCTCACTCATTTATTACATAGTTTAATTCTTAATTTCTTTGCGTGTTTTTGGTACTTGCATTGTTTAATTCATAAATTTCGAGCGTATTATAGTATTTGAGAGTTGTAGCATCGCGTTTTAGTACCTGAATAGTGTAAATTCGCGTAGTCGTTTGTCTACTGTTTTGTTTTGAACGGCCAGTGTCGGTTGGTCGCAGTCAGTGTGCCCCCTGCCGCTGTTGGATAAGCAGCTTTAGCAGCAAGTCGTATACTCCTAGCTCACTCATTTGTTACATAGTTAATTCTTAATTTCTTTGCGTGTTTTTGGTTCTTGCATTGTTTAATTCATAAATTTCGAGCGTATTATAGTATTTGAGAGTTGTAGCATCGCGTTTTAGTACCTGAATAGTGTAAATTCGCGTAGTCGTTTGTCTACTGTTTTGTTTTGAACGGCCAGTGTCGGTTGGTCGCAGTCAGTGTGCTCCCTGCCGCCGTTGGATAAGCAGCTGCAGCAGCAAGTCGTATACTCCTAGCTCACTCATTTGTTACATAGTTTAATTCTTAATTTCTTTGCGTGTTTTTGGTACTTGCATTGTTTAATTCATAAATTTCGAGCGTATTATAGTATTTGAGAGTTGTAGTATCGCGTTTTAGTACGTGAATAGTGTAAATTCGCGTAGTCGTTTGTCTACTGTTTTGTTTTGAACGGCCAGTGTCGGTTGGTCGCAGTCAGTGTGCTCCCTGCCGCCGTTGGATAAGCAGCTGAGCGGCAAGTCGTATACTCCTAGCTCACTCATTTGTTACATTGTTTAATTCTTAATTTCTTTGCGTGTTTTTGGTTCTTGCATTGTTTAATTCATAAATTTCGAGCGTATTATAGTATTTGAGAGTTGTAGCATCGCGTTTTAGTACCTGAATAGTGTAAATTCGCGTAGTCGTTTGTCTACTGTTTTGTTTTGAACGGCCAGTGTCGGTTGGTCGCAGTCAGTGTGCTCCCTGCCGCCGTTGGATAAGCAGCTGAGCGGCAAGTCGTATACTCCTAGCTCACTCATTTGTTACATAGTTTAATTCTTAATTTCTTTGCGTGTTTTTGGTTCTTGCATTGTTTAATTCATAAATTTCGAGCGTATTATAGTATTTGAGAGTTGTAGCATCGCGTTTTAGTACCTGAATAGTGTAAATTCGCGTAGTCGTTTGTCTGTTTTGTTTTGAACGGCCTGTGTCGGTTGGTCGCAGTCAGTGTGCCCCCTGCCGCTGTTGGATAAGCAGCTTTAGCAGCAAGTGATATACTCCTAGTTCACTCATTTGTTACATAGTTTAATTCTTAATTTCTTTGCGTGTTTTTGGTTCTTGCATTGTTTAATTCATAAATTTCGAGCGTATTAGAGTATTTGAGAGTTGTAGCATCGCGTTTTAGTACCTGAATAGTGTAAATTCGCGTAGTCGTTTGTCTACTGTTTTGTTTTGAACGGCCAGTGTCGGTTGGTCGCAGTCAGTGTGCTCCCTGCCGCCGTTGGATAAGCAGCTGAGCAGCAAGTCGTATACTCCTAGCTCACTCATTTGTTACATAGTTTAATTCTTAATTTCTTTGCGTGTTTTTGGTTCTTGCATTGTTTAATTCATAAATTTCGAGCGTATTATAGTATTTGAGAGTTGTAGCATCGCGTTTTAGTACGTGAATAGTGTAAATTCGCGTAGTCGTTTGTCTACTGTTTTGTTTTGAACGGCCAGTGTCGGTTGGTCGCAGTCAGTGTGCTCCCTGCCGCCGTTGGATAAGCAGCTGCAGCAGCAAGTCGTATACTCCTAGCTCACTCATTTGTTACATAGTTTAATTCTTAATTTCTTTGCGTGTTTTTGGTACTTGCATTGTTTAATTCATAAATTTCGAGCGTATTATAGTATTTGAGAGTTGTAGCATCGCGTTTTAATACCTGAATAGTGTAAATTCGCGTAGTCGTTTGTCTACTGTTTTGTTTTGAACGGCCAGTGTCGGTTGGTCGCAGTCAGTGTGCTCCCTGCCGCCGTTGGATAAGCAGCTGAGCAGCAAGTCGTATACTCCTAGCTCACTCATTTGTTACATAGTTTAATTCTTAATTTCTTTGCGTGTTTTTGGTTCTTGCATTGTTTAATTCATAAATTTCGAGCGTATTATAGTATTTGAGAGTTGTAGCATCGCGTTTTAGTACCTGAATAGTGTAAATTCGCGTAGTCGTTTGTCTACTGTTTTGTTTTGAACGGCCAGTGTCGGTTGGTCGCAGTCAGTGTGCTCCCTGCCGCCGTTGGATAAGCAGCTGAGCAGCAAGTCGTATACTCCTAGCTCACTCATTTGTTACATAGTTTAATTCTTAATTTCTTTGCGTGTTTTTGGTTCTTGCATTGTTTAATTCATAAATTTCGAGCGTATTATAGTATTTGAGAGTTGTAGCATCGCGTTTTAGTACCTGAATAGTGTAAATTCGCGTAGTCGTTTGTCTACTGTTTTGTTTTGAACGGCCAGTGTCGGTTGGTCGCAGTCAGTGTGCTCCCTGCCGCCGTTGGATAAGCAGCTGAGCGGCAAGTCGTATACTCCTAGCTCACTCATTTGTTACATAGTTTAATTCTTAATTTCTTTGCGTGTTTTTGGTACTTGCATTGTTTAATTCATAAATTTCGAGCGTATTTTAGTATTTGAGAGTTGTAGCATCGCGTTTTAGTACCTGAATAGTGTAAATTCGCGTAGTCGTTTGTCTACTGTTGTTTTGAACGGCCAGTGTCGGTTGGTCGCAGTCAGTGTGCCCCCTGCCGCTGTTGGATAAGCAGCTTTAGCAGCAAGTCGTATACTCCTAGCTCACTCATTTGTTACATAGTTTAATTCTTAATTTCTTTGCGTGTTTTTGGTTCTTGCATTGTTTAATTCATAAATTTCGAGCGTATTATAGTATTTGAGAGTTGTAGCATCGCGTTTTAGTACCTGAATAGTGTAAATTCGCGTAGTCGTTTGTCTACTGTTTTGTTTTGAACGGCCAGTGTCGGTTGGTCGCAGTCAGTGTGCTCCCTGCCGCCGTTGGATAAGCAGCTGAGCGGCAAGTCGTATACTCCTAGCTCACTCATTTATTACATAGTTTAATTCTTAATTTCTTTGCGTGTTTTTGGTTCTTGCATTGTTTAATTCATAAATTTCGAGCGTATTATAGTATTTGAGAGTTGTAGCATCGCGTTTTAGTACCTGAATAGTGTAAATTCGCGTAGTCGTTTGTCTACTGTTTTGTTTTGAACGGCCAGTGTCGGTTGGTCGCAGTCAGTGTGCCCCCTGCCGCTGTTGGATAAGCAGCTTTAGCAGCAAGTCGTATACTCCTAGCTCACTCATTTGTTACATAGTTTAATTCTTAATTTCTTTGCGTGTTTTTGGTTCTTGCATTGTTTAATTCATAAATTTCGAGCGTATTATAGTATTTGAGAGTTGTAGCATCGCGTTTTAGTACCTGAGTAGTGTAAATTCGCGTAGTCGTTTGTCTACTATTTTGTTTTGAACGGCCAGTGTCGGTTGGTCGCAGTCAGTGTGCTCCCTGCCGCCGTTGGATAAGCAGCTGAGCGGCAAGTCGTATACTCCTAGCTCACTCATTTGTTACATAGTTTAATTCTTAATTTCTTTGCGTGTTTTTGGTTCTTGCATTGTTTAATTCATAAATTTCGAGCGTATTATAGTATTTGAGAGTTGTAGCATCGCGTTTTAGTACCTGAATAGTGTAAATTCGCGTAGTCGTTTGTCTACTGTTTTGTTTTGAACGGCCAGTGTCGGTTGGTCGCAGTCAGTGTGCCCCCTGCCGCTGTTGGATAAGCAGCTTTAGCAGCAAGTCGTATACTCCTAGCTCACTCATTTGTTACATAGTTTAATTCTTAATTTCTTTGCGTGTTTTTGGTTCTTGCATTGTTTAATTCATAAATTTCGAGCGTATTATAGTATTTGAGAGTTGTAGCATCGCGTTTTAGTACCTGAATAGTGTAAATTCGCGTAGTCGTTTGTCTACTGTTTTGTTTTGAACGGCCAGTGTCGGTTGGTCGCAGTCAGTGTGCTCCCTGCCGCCGTTGGATAAGCAGCTGAGCGGCAAGTCGTATACTCCTAGCTCACTCATTTGTTACATAGTTTAATTCTTAATTTCTTTGCGTGTTTTTGGTTCTTGCATTGTTTAATTCACAAATTTCGAGCGTATTATAGTATTTGAGAGTTGTAGCATCGCGTTTTAGTACCTGAATAGTGTAATTTCGCTTAGTCTCCTTCCGCCGCCGAGCAGTGTCAGCAGTGCGCAAGTAGCAGCATTACTGCATTTACTAGGCAATCTTGTATTTTAATAACCGTTTAAATTTTGTCGATTTGTTTGCGCTCTCTGTAGATTAGTTCAGACGTTCTTAGCAAAACAGTTTTTAGCATGGATAGGGACTGCAACTGCTGTGTTCGGATGCAGGCTGAGTTGGCATCCCTTCGCTTCCAGCTTCAGGCAGTGTTGGCTTCGGTCACACAGCTTGAGGCTGTTGCCAATGGGCATCACTGTGGGGGTCGGGATGGGGGTTTGTCGGGGACGGCCAGCTCGTCCCACGGATCCCCTGATCGGACTACGACTGTGGTTGCCCGGGATACTGCCCGCATTGAGGCTGATCCCTCACCTGTGGTAGAGTGGGAGGTCGTTTCAAGGTGTGGCAGGGGGCGAAAGACATTTCGGAGGGCTGAACGGAAAGCCTCTCCAGTTTGTCTGACGAACCGGTTTCAGGCTCTGTCTCAGGCTGATACTGATCTTCGGCCTGACATGGCTGCTTGTCCTGTTCCAGAGGTTGCCCCTCAGTCCGCAAGATCCGGGCAGTCGCAGAGGGTGGGCTTACTGGTAGTTGGGAGCTCCAACGTCAGGCGCGTAATGGGGCCCCTTAGGGAAATGGCAGCAAGAGAGGGGAAGAAAACCAATGTGCACTCCGTGTGCATACCGGGGGGAGTCATTCCAGATGTGGAAAGGGTCCTTCCGGATGCCATGAAGGGTACAGGGTGCACCCATCTGCAGGTGGTCGCTCATGTCGGCACCAATGATGTGTGTCGCTATGGATCGGAGGAAATCCTCTCTGGCTTCCGGTGGCTATCTGATTTGGTGAAGACTGCCAGTCTCGCTAGCGGGATGAAAGCAGAGCTCACCATCTGCAGCATCGTCGACAGGACTGACTGCGGACCTTTGGTACAGAGCCGAGTGGAGGGTCTGAATCAGAGGCTGAGACGGTTCTGCGACCGTGTGGGCTGCAGATTCCTCGACTTGCGCCATATGGTGGTGGGGTTTCGGGTTCCGCTGGATAGTTCAGGAGTCCACTACACGCAACAAGCGGCTACACGGGTAGCAGGGGTTGTGTGGCGTGGGCTGGGCGGTTTTTTAGGTTAGATGGCCTTGGGCAAGTACAGAAAGGGCAACAGCCTCAACGGGTGCGGGGCAAAGTCAGTACATGCGGGGACCAAGCAGCAATCGGTATTGTAATTGCCAACTGTCGAAGCTGCGTTGGTAAAGTACCGGAACTTCAAGCGCTGATAGAAAGCACCGAAGCTGAAATCGTTATAGGTACAGAAAGCTGGCTTAAGCCAGAGATAAATTCTGCCGAAATTTTTACAAAGGTACAGACGGTGTTTAGAAAGGATAGATTGCATGTAACCGGTGGTGGCGTGTTCATCGCTGTTAGTAGTAGTTTATCCTGTAGTGAAGTAGAAGTGGATAGTTCCTGTGAATTATTATGGGTGGAGGTTACACTAAACAACCGAACTAGGTTAATAGTTGGCTCCTTTTACCGACCTCCCGACTCAGCAGCATTAGTGGCAGAACAACTGAGAGAAAATTTGGAATACATTTCACATAAATTTTCTCAGCATGTTATAGTCTTAGGTGGAGATTTCAATTTACCAGATATAGACTGGGACACTCAGATGTTTAGGACGGGTGGTAGGGACAGAGCATCGAGTGACATTATACTGAGTGCACTATCCGAAAATTACCTCGAGCAATTAAACAGAGAACCGACTCGTGGAGATAACATCTTGGACCTACTGATAACAAACAGACCCGAACTTTTCGACTCTGTATGTACAGAACAGGGAATCAGTGATCATAAGGCCGTTGCAGCATCCCTGAATATGGAAGTTAATAGGAATATAAAAAAAAGGGAGGAAGGTTTATCTGTTTAGCAAGAGTAATAGAAGGCAGATTTCAGACTACCTAACAGATCAAAACGAAAATTTCTGTTCCGACACTGACAATGTTGAGTGTTTATGGAAAAAGTTCAAGGCAATCGTAAAATGCGTTTTAGACAGGTACGTGCCGAGTAAAACTGTGAGGGACGGGAAAAACCCACCGTGGTTCAACAACAAAGTTAGGAAACTACTGCGAAAGCAAAGGGAGCTCCACTCCAAGTTTAAACGCAGCCAAAACCTCTCAGACAAACAGAAGCTAAACGATGTCAAAGTTAGCGTAAGGAGGGCTATGCGTGAAGCGTTCATTGAATTCGAAAGTAAAATTCTATGTACCGACTTGACAGAAAATCCTAGGAAGTTCTGGTCTTACGTTAAATCAGTAAGTGGCTCGAAACAGCATATCCAGACACTACGGGATGATGATGGCATTGAAACAGAGGATGACACGCGTAAAGCTGAAATACTAAACACCTTTTTCCAAAGCTGTTTCACAGAGGAAGACCGCACTGCAGTTCCTTCTCTAAATCCTCGCACAAACGAAAAAATGGCTGACATCGAAATAAGTGTCAAAGGAATAGAAAAGCAACTGGAATCACTCAATAGAGGAAAGTCCACTGGACCTGACGGGATACCAATTCGATTCTACACAGAGTACGCGAAAGAACTTGCCCCCCTTCTAACAGCCGTGTACCGCAAGTCTCTAGAGGAACGGAGGGCTCCAAATGATTGGAAAAGAGCACAGATAGTCCCAGTCTTCAAGAAGGGTCGTCGAGCAGATGCGCAAAACTATAGACCTATATCTCTTACGTCGATCTCTTGTAGAATTTTAGAACATGTTTTTTGCTCGAGTATCATGTCATTTCTGGAAACCCAGAATGTACTATGTAGGAATCAACATGGATTCCGGAAACAGCGATCGTGTGAGACCCAACTCGCCTTATTTGTTCATGAGACCCAGAAAATATTAGATACAGGCTCCCAGGTAGATGCTATTTTTCTTGACTTCCGGAAGGCGTTCGATACAGTTCCGCACTGTCGCCTGATAAACAAAGTAAGAGCCTACGGAATATCAGACCAGCTGTGTGGCTGGATTGAAGAGTTTTTAGCAAACAGAACACAGCATGTTGTTATCAATGGAGAGACGTCTACAGACGTTAAAGTAACCTCTGGCGTGCCACAGGGGAGTGTTATGGGACCATTGCTTTTCACAATATATATAAATGACCTAGTAGATAGTGTCGGAAGTTCCATGCGGCTTTTCGCGGATGATGCTGTAGTATACAGAGAAGTTGCTGCATTAGAAAATTGTAGCGAAATACAGGAAGATCTGCAGCGGATAGGCACTTGGTGCAGGGAGTGGCAACTGACCCTTAACATAGACAAATGTAATGTATTGCGAATACATAGGAAGAAGGATCCTTTATTGTATGATTATATGATAGCGGAACAAACACTGGTAGCAGTTACTTCCGTAAAATATCTGGGAGTATGCGTACGGAACGATTTGAAGTGGAATGATCATATAAAACTAATTGTTGGTAAGGCGGGTACCAGGTTGAGATTCATTGGGAGAGTGCTTAGAAAATGTAGTCCATCAACAAAGGAGGTGGCTTACAAAACACTCGTTCGACCTATACTTGAGTATTGCTCATCAGTGTGGGATCCGTACCAGGTCGGGTTGACGGAGGAGATAGAGAAGATCCAAAGAAGAGCGGCGCGTTTCGTCACAGGGTTATTTGGTAACCGTGATAGCGTTACGGAGATGTTTAACAAACTCAAGTGGCAGACTCTGCAAGAGAGGCGCTCTGCATCGCGGTGTAGCTTGCTCGCCAGGTTTCGAGAGGGTGCGTATCTGGATGAGGTATCGAATATATTGCTTCCCCCTACTTATACTTCCGAGGAGATCGCGAATGTAAAATTAGAGAGATTAGAGCGCGCACGGAGGCTTTCAGACAGTCGTTCTTCCTGCGAACCATACGCGACTGGAACAGGAAAGGGAGGTAATGACAGTGGCACGTAAAGTGCCCTCCGCCACACACCGTTGGGTGGCTTGCGGAGTATCAATGTAGATGTAGATGTAGATCTTACCGTACACCACAGCATCATCAGGAAACCACAGACTGCTGCCCGCCCAGTCCGCCAAATCATTTGTCCATCTACATCTACGTGATTACTCTACTATTTACAATTAAGTACCTGGCAGAGGGTTCAATGAACAACATTCATGTTGTCTCTCTACCGTTCCACTCTCGAATGGCGTGCGGGAAAAACTAGAACTTAAATTTTTCTGTATGAGCCCTGATTTCTGTTATTTTATCGTGATGATCATTTCTCCCTATGTAGGCGGGTGCCAACAGGTTTTCGCAATCGGAGGAGAAAACTGGTGATCGAAATTTCTTAAAAACATCCCGTCGCAACTAAAAACGCCTTTGCTTTAATGATTATCACTCCAATTCATGTCTGTGGCACTATTTCCCCTATTTTGTGATAATACAAAACGAGTCGCCCTTCTTTGAGCTTTTTCGTTGTCATCCGTCAGTCCCACCTGATACGGATCCCACACTGCACAGCAGTACTGCAGAATAGGGCGGACAAGTGTAATGTAAGCAGTCTCATTAGTAGATTTGTTGCACCTTCTAGGTGTTCTGCTAATGAATCACCGTTTTTTATTTGCTCTAACCACAACATTATCTATGTGATCGTTCCAGTTCAGGTTATCCGTAATTGTAATACGCAAGTATTTAGTTGAATTTACAGCCTTCAGATTTGTGTGACTTATCGCGTAATCGAAATTTAGCGGATTTCTTTTAGCACTCATGTGAATAACTTCACACTTTTCTTTATTCAGGGTCAATTGCCACTTTTCGCACCACACAGATATCTTATCTAAACCACTTTGCGATTCGTTTTGGTCATCTAATGACTTAACAAGAGGATAAATGACAGCATCATATGCAAATAATCTGAGGGCTACTCAAATTGTATCCTATGTCGTTAATATAGATCAGGAACAATAGATGGCCTATAACACTTTCTTGCGGAACGCCGGATATTAAAAATGGTTCAAATGGCTCTGAGCACTATGGAACTCAACTGCTGAGGTCATTAGTCCCCTAGAACTTAGAACTAGTTAAACCTAACTAACCTAAGGACATCACACACATCCATGCCCGAGGCAGGATTCGAACGCCGGATATTACTTCTGTTTTATTCGATGACTTCCCAACTGTTACTACGAACTGTGACCTTTCTGACAGGAAATCACGAATCCAGTCGCACAACTGAGGCGATATGCCATAGCCACACAGTTTGGTTAGAAGACACTTGTGAGGAAATCTAAAAATATGGAGTCAATTTGACATCCCCTGTCGACAGCACTACTTATTTCATGAGTATAAAGAGCTAGTTGTGTTCCGCAAGAACGATATTTTCTGAATCCGTGCAGGCTATGTGTCAATAAATCGTTCTCTTCGACGTTCTTCATAATGTTCGAATACAGTATATGTTCCAAAATCCTAATGCAGATCGACGTTAGTGATATAGGCCTGTAATTCAGCGGATTACTGCTATTTCCCTTTTTGTGTATTGGTGTGACTTGAGCAATTTTCCGGTCTTTAGGTACGTAACTTTCTGTGAGCGGGCGATTGTATATAATTGTTAAATATGGAGCTATCGCGTCATTATACTGTGTAAGAAACCAGACTGGTATACAATCTGGACTGGAGGTCTTGCCTTTATTAAGCGATTTAAACTGCTTCGTTACACCGAGGATGTCTACTTCTATGTTTCTCATCTTCCCAGTTGTTCTTGATTGGAATTCGGGAATGATTACTTCGTCTTTTTTGGCGAAGAATTTCGGAAAACCCTGTTTAACAATTCTGCTTTAATGGCACTGTCACCGGTGACTTCACCGTTGTTATCGCACAGTAAAGGTATTGATTGCGTCTTGCCACTGGTGTGCTTTATATATGACCAGAATCTCTTTGGGTTTTCTGCCGGATTCGGAGACAGAATTCCGTTGTGGAAATTATTAAAAGCATCTCGCATTGAAGCGCGCTCTTTATTTCGAACTTCTGCAAAACTTTGGCAATCTTGGGGATTTTGCGTTTTTTTTTAAATTTGGCATGCCTTTTCGTTGCTTCTGCAACAACGATCTCGCCCGTTATGTGTACCATGGGGGATCAGTAGCTTTACTTATTAATTTATGTGGCATATAAATCTTTCAATTCCCGTCGATAGTATCTCTTTGAAAACATTGCCTCTGCCTCCATTGCAAGATCAGTAATAGGGCGACGCCGAGCGTACTTCATGACTGCATCAGCCACTGCAAATTACGCCACCAGTACGAACAGCCTTCCACTAAATTGTTTAAATTTGTCACTCTGTAAATGGAACAGGTAATTGTGAAATTTGGTTGATTTTAATTATAATTGTGGTGATGCTAAAAACTCTATCTTACACCCGTGATTACCCTCAGCATGAACCTGGACAGGATTCCTATCCTAGTGAATTCAATTCCGAGTGTCCTGATTTATTACAAGAAAGTGGTTGAACTTTAATTTAATGTTGTATTGTCACTTGTACAACCAATTATACTTTTGAGTAGATCAAAAGACTGCGTGCCAGAGCACATTTGTTGCTTAAAGAGTTAGTCTGTTGTGATTTACTTAATTAAAATTAATGATAAGAATGTTTACCATTTCTCATACGAAGTGGTGTAGTTTTGTTAATGAGCATGGTTCTTCAAACCATGAAAGTTTAAGGGTCCTCATGTACTAGGCTAGATAGTTAATGAAGCAAAGCAAAGGCACTGTCAGAGCCAGTGTAGTTAATTTGTTTATTTACTTGAAATGAGTTTCAGAAAGAACTATTTACTGTGTTAACTATTCTAATGCAAGTTGGCTAATGCACAATTATAGAGACCCTGTACTGAACAATGAAGCTATAGAATATGATCATTAGCAGACCCTGTGATTTAAAATCAGAACCATTTCAAGTTTTTCCCTGTACACTGTTGCTACTAATTTCATGTGTGTCGATAATTGGTTTTATAAACTGTTGCACCTAGTTCATTTAAGGTATGTGTTGTTGAGAGGCATATGCTACTGTTCACTATTTCACTGGCCATTTGTTTGTTAGTAACGCATTTATCTGCATGGTTTGGTTACCGTTACAAATATAAGGAAAGAGTTTAGTGGGTGTGTGCCAAGGAACGTTAGGTTGGCCCCAGCACTGCCTTCTGCTTTATCATTTTTCTTGACACAAGAATGCCTAATTAGGCTGGAGACCAGTTTTAATACGTAATGTTACAACTTGCTTTTGTGCTGGGAGAACGTCTGTCCCTGACCCACCTGTTTACTGTTGGTTATACTCTGCTGAAGTGTTTCGGAAACGAATCCCAGTCTGGTTGCACTGTTTCCATTAGGTTACCTCACGGTCAACTCTTAAACATTAGCATCGATTGTGGTTTTAAACTGGTCGGTGGTACCTTTGCAAACTGACCTGGAAAACGCATTTGTGCTCGAACTGAAAAATTTGCTTCGTTAGCGCGACAATGTGCAACAAATGTCAGCCTCCTAGAGAACTTGGTATACCGTAGATGTAGGTAGGGACACGGTATCGAACGATAAGCGGTAGTTCACTCATAAGTTCAAAAATGGTTCAAATGGCTCTGAGCACTATGGGACTTACCTTCTAAGGTCATCAGTCCCCCTAGAACTTAGAACTACTTAAACCTAACTAACCTAAGGACATCACACACATCCATGCCCGAGGCAGGATTTGAACCTGCGACCGTAGCGGCCGCGCGGTCACTCACAAGTAGTATCGTAAGAGAAAGTAACATTATCGTAAAGCATCGAAATAATAATATCGACATCTTTAAGTATCGATAAACTCAATCGGCTCCAAACCATCCATTCAATTTTTGAAATCTCTCTGTAATACAGTAGAGTGACGAAATCTTTTCGGGCTTAAATCTGAGTAGTTGCATTGAAATTCCAGGACGTTTCGATGAGTGTACTCTCATCGTCCTCAGGCGAAGTGGCTGCATTACGCGGACACCCTATATACAGTCATCCTCATAAATTAAGGATAATGCTGATACATGGTGAAACAACGCTCTGGTGGGCGGTTTGCGGGTTCAAATCACCTCGAGGTATGACCATGCGGTGCATTTGACCTGCAGTGGTCGCATGGTGGAGCTTGAAGCGGTCCACATACGCAGAGGTGTTGGCGCATGTCAGAGTACGGTGCAGCGAGGAAGTGAGCAGACGTTTTCAGACGTGCTAATGGTGAGCGAGTGTTGAAAATGGCTCAAAGAACGCATATTGATGACGTCATAAGGAGTAGAATACTAAGGCGACTGGAGACTGGTCAAACACAGCAGGTCGTAGCACGGGCCCTCCGTGTGCCACAAAGTGTGATCTCAAGATTATGGCAACGATTCCAGCAGACAGGAAACGTGTCCAGGTGCTACAGTACTGGACGTCCACAGTGTACAACACCACAAGAAGACCATTATCTCACCATCAGTGCCCGTAGACGGCCACGGAGTACTGCAGGTAGCCTTGCTCGGGATCTTACCGCAGTCCCTGGAACAGTTGTCTCCAGACACACAGTCTACCGACGACTGAACGGACGTGGTTTATTCGCCTGGAGACCTGCAAGGTGCATTCCACTGACCCCTGGTCACAGGAGAGCCCGTAAAGCCTGGTGTAAAGAACACGGTACATGGTCATTGGAACAGTGGTCCCAGGTTATGTTCGCGGACGAGTCCAGGTATAGCCTGAACAGTAATTCTCGCCGAGTTTTCATCTGACGTGAACCAGGAACCAGATACCAACCTCTTAATGTCCTTGAAAGGGACCTGTATTGAGGTTGTGGTTTGATGGTGTGGGTTGGGATTATGATTGGCGCATGTACACACCTGCATGTCTTTGACAGAGGAACTGTAACACGTCAGGTGTATCGGGACGTCATTTTGCACCAGTATGTCCGCCTTTTCAGAGGTGCAGTGGGTCGCACCTTCCTCCTGATAGGTGATAAGGCACGGTCCCACCGAGCTGCCATCGTGGAGGAGTACCTTGAAACAGAAGGTATCAGGCGATTGGTGTGGCCTGCCTGTTCTCTAGACCTAAACCCCATCGAGCACGTCTGTGATGCTCTCGGTCGACGTATCGCTGCACGTCTTCCAACCCCGACGACACTTCAGGAGCTCCGACAGGTACTGGTGCAAGAATGGGAGACTATACCACAGCAGCTGCTCGTCCACCTGATCCAGAGTATGCCAATCCGTTGTCCGCCCAGTGTACGTGTACACGGTGATCATATCCCATACTGATGTCGGGTACATGCGTAGGAAACTGTGGCGTTTTGTAGCACATGTGCTTCGGGACGTTTTTCTCAACCTATCACCAATACCGTGGACTTACAGATGTGTGTCATGTGTGTTCGCTATGTGCCTATGCTATTAGCGCCAGTTTTGTGTAGACCCAAGTTGTGTGGCACCACATTCTGCAGTTATCCTCAATTTATGAGCATGAGTGTGGATATGCCAAGGTAAGTCACGTCTCCCTCCGCCCTCCCCTGGTGCGGCGTCGGCGTCCAGTCGTGTGAGGGCTGACCACAACCGTTCCACTTTCGACGCATTCCGTCTTCCTTAGACTCTGGAGAGAACAACTGCTGGGCGCGATCTCGATCTATAACTGCCAGTTTCACTTCACGTGATTGTCAGGGAGCTTATCTCAATGGATTATTTTATAATGTTCTTCCAGAAAGGCACTAGCTTGGCACAGCATTTTTATCTTATCAAATTCGAACGCATATCCTTAGCTGATGCTGTCTTACCACTGATGACTTATCTTTATGAGACAGACGTACTCGCCTAATCTGATTCACACAGCATCGGTAAATACAGTGGCACATACAGCATACGTTTCATATTTGTGGTAGTCGAAAGATACGAAACTTCCTGGCAGATTAAAACTGTGTGCCCAACCGAGACTCGAACTCGGGACCTTTGCCTTTCGCGGGCAAGCTGTGAGGACCGGGCGTGAGTCGTGCTTCGGTAGCTCAGATGGTAGAGCACATGCCTGCGAAAGGCACAGGTCCCGAGTTCGAGTCTCGGTCGGGCACACAGTTTTAATCTGCCAGGAAGTTTCATATCAGCGCACACTCCGCTGCAGAGTGAAAATCTCATTCTGGAGTCGAAAGATAGCTTCGATGTTGCATTTTCAAATGGTTCAATGGTTCTGAGCACTATGCGACTTAACTTCTGAGGTCATCAGTCGCCTAGAACTTAGAAGTAATTAAACCTAAGGACGTCACACACATCCATGCCCGAGGCAGGATTCGAACCTGCGATCGTAGCGGTCACGCGGTTCCAAACTGGAGCGTCTAAACCGCACGGCCACGCCGGCCGGCTGTTGCATTTTCCGATGATTCTCGCCCCATTTTGAGCATAAAGGTAGGTTTCAATTTCTCTGTCTCTTCTTTGCAGATGGCACTCGTCATACTCATTTGTTTTCTCAGTCCTCGTCGAATCTGCTCTTTGCTGCACCCGTTTTGTCGAAACAGATCCTTAAGGTGATGCAGCTCAATTGCGAGGCTGTCTTTCTCGCAGATGCCTTGTGAACCAGAGTTGTTCAGAGCATTGATTCGGATGATGACAAATTGTTACATAGCGTTCTTTGTGGGTCTTTTTTTCTGTCATAGAATACCAGCTGGTTTTCTTTATATTACTAGGTGTACAGATGGAAGACATCCATTCTGTTCCAGCTCCATTGTGAAATGTATATTTTAATGGACACTGTTCATGGACTCTGCTACGTTCCCGCAAACGAAGGCGTCATCCCTGCAACGCAATTTTTGCTGCCATTTCCTCGCAGTGCTCCCTACCGAGATTGGAAGACCCTGCAGCAACTGGGAAGCCTATAGGTTTTGCATCAACTTGTTCATAGCACTCCCAAGAACTTCTGAAGTACGTTGGACTGAGTACATGTTCAAAAGGTTTCCCTCTGTGGGGCTCAAATGATCTGTTAAGAGTACAATGCATCCTGAAGTGGTATTTGTGTGAAGAGGGATGTTACGTCGAGCGTCAGAAGCAGGTCATCCTTCCGCGGCTTTCAGTACGATCATGAATGCGGCCGAGGTCTTCACATGGTGACTGCAGTGTGCCATTAATCGTTTCAGAAGTGAGGCTGGCCGCGCCGTACAGGTGTGTTGTGATCATGATGACTGTTGTCCGCCCCAGTAGCTGAGTGGTCAGCGTGACGGATTGCCGTCCTCTGGGCCCGGGTTCGATTCCCGCCTGGGTCGGAGATTTTCTCCGCTCAGGGACTGGGTGTTGTTGTGTTCATCATTTCATCCCCATCCGGCGTGCAGGTCGCCCAATGTGGCGCCGAATGTAATAAGACCTGCGATATGGCGGCCGGACCTGCCCCGCGAGGGGCCTCCCGTCCAATGACGCCAAACGCTCATTTCCATTTCCATGATGACTGTTGGCCACAGTGGTAAAAATTCTTTGTGAATTTTAGACAGTCCTTACAAATGTGGGACCCCTGAGCTGTGGGAACTTAGCTATATACATATTCGATCCCCGCACCAACTCGGCACTTTTCCAGAAGATTATGGGACGGACACTCATCTAAACATCATAGAATTTTAAAAGTAGCCACACAGATGGGAGCCTAAGAAGATTATATGAGGGGTTTATTTCAATAGTGGTACAAGTCCATTTTTGTTCATTCTGAGATACAGGGTCCTAAAGCTAAATGAGCGTTGAAAAATCTGCAGTTGAGATACCAGAAATATTCAAGCATATGGCTTCTTGCTAGACATGAACCTTTCTTTCTGTTTGTTTCGACCGTTAATTTCATAAGCATCTTTGACAGAAAAGTGGAGGTAATGGGATTGAACCACTATTGAAATAAGCTCTTCATATAAAACAGAAAAGTCTACTTGCAGATAGACATAGTCGATTTTCATAAATTTTAAATAGAATATTGCAAGTCTTAAATCAGAGACTGTTTTTATTTTAATTACACCTTAAAAAAGTTATGGAACTTGAAATGCGAAATTACAGAACTGATCATCGGAAATACACTCCTGGAAATGGAAAAAAGAACACATTGACAGCGGTGTGTCAGACCCACCATACTTGCTCCGGACACTGCGAGAGGGCTGTACAAGCAATGATCACACGCACGGCACAGCGGACACACCAGGAACCGCGGTGTTGGCCGTCGAATGGCGCTAGCTGCGCAGCATTTGTGCACCGCCGCCGTCAGTGTCAGCCAGTTTGCCGTGGCATACGGAGCTCCATCGCAGTCTGTAACACTGGTAGCATGCCGCGACAGCGTGGACGTGAACCGTATGTGCAGTTGACGGACTTTGAGCGTGGGCGTATAGTGGGCATGCGGGAGGCCGGGTGGACGTACCGCCGAATTGCTCAACACGTGGGGCGTGAGGTCTCCACAGTACATCGACGTTGTCGCCAGTGGTCGGCGGAAGGTGCACATGCCCGTCGACCTGGGACCGGACCGCAGCGACGCACGGATGCACGCCAAGACCGTAGGATCCTACGCAGTGCCGTAGGGGACCGCACCGCCACTTCCCAGCTAATTAGGGACACTGTTGCTCCTGGGGTATCGGCGAGGACCATTCGCAACCGTCTCCATGAAGCTGGGCTACGGTCCCGCACACCGTTAGGCCGTCTTCCGCTCACGCCCCAACATCGTGCATCCCGCCTCCAGTGGTGTCGCGACAGGCGTGAATGGAGGGACGAATGGAGACGTGTCGTCTTCAGCGATGATGGTCGTATGCGTGTTTGGCGCCGTGCAGGTGAGCGCCACAATCAGGACTGCATACGACCGAGGCACACAGGGCCAACACCCGGCATCATGGTGTGGGGAGCGATCTCCTACACTGGCCGTACACCACTGGTGATCGTCGAGGGGACACTGAATAGTGCACGGTACATCCAAACCGTCATCGAACCCATCGTTCTACCATTCCTAGACCGGCAAGGGAACTTGCTGTTCCAACAGGACAATGCACGTCCGCATGTATCCCGTGCCACCCAACGTGCTCTAGAAGGTGTAAGTCAACTACCCTGGCCAGCAAGATCTCCGGATCTGTCCCCCATTGAGCATGTTTGGGACTGGATGAAGCGTCGTCTCACGCGGTCTGCACGTCCAGCACGAACGCTGGTCCAACTGAGGCGCCAGGTGGAAATGGCATGGCAAGCCGTTCCACAGGACTACATCCAGCATCTCTACGATCGTCTCCATGGGAGAATAGCAGCCTGCATTGCTGCGAAAGGTGGATATACACTGTACTAGTGCCGACATTGTGCATGCTCTGTTGCCTGTGTCTATGTGCCTGTGGTTCTGTCAGTGTGATCATGTGATGTATCTGACCCCAGGAATGTGTCAATAAAGTTTCCCCTTACTGGGACAATGAATTCACGGTGTTCTTATTTCAATTTCCAGGAGTGTAGATGTGAAGACTTCAAATTATTGAAAGAGAGTTTGAATCACTCATCGTTAGTATCGTATTCATCGAATAATAGCAAAATTTCACTTTCGGCGGGTGTCATTCTGTCCACTGATTCAGTAATTCTTAAACTGATTTAAACAACAATACAAGAGTAAACAAGGAAGTGGAGTGGTGAAAACAAGGGGATCCCAAACGAGGGAACTACCAACGAAACGTTGGCAAGGTTGACGAAGCATCCCAAATGCATTCCTATACTCACTCTGCCACTCGCACACACATCACTCATTCAGTTGTAGGCTGTTGTTGCTCGCACATTCAGTAGTTGAAAATATTGGTAGTTAGCTATGCAGCCAAAATTTTTGGTAAATAATAAAAAACCTAATAAACCATTACCAGGATAAGTCTATAGACGAAGTGGTCCACATATCGACAAGGGTCCAATTTTAGACTAGCTAGATATTTGGTACTGGGAGGTGCTGTAGCGTAGTGGAAACAATGTAAAAGAACGCTTTAGGTCACGTTAGTTGTTTCTGTAAAACCGCTACGTGAGTTCACTGTCGAATGCGACTGTACTCAAACCCAATCTACACCATCTTAAAACTTTTTCAGGAATGCATTCATTATATTTTCATACAGTTTTCGTGTTTACGAATAGTCTTCTCTCTAGTGTGTCGGGTTAAGGATAATCTTAGCCTTCAAAATATCTTGTTTTAGTACCTTAAATTTTTCTTTGTTTTCTAATTAATATAAAATTATGTAATAGCAAAGGCCTTAATTCTAGCTGTTACATACGGTGTAAATTGGGCTATAGCCAGATTATTCGGAGCCGTTTTAATTCTAGAATGCGCGAGAACAAAGATGAAGTGTATCTCGCAAGAAAAGAGGAAGAAATGGAATGAAACAGATACGACCAAGGCGATTAGTACAGTCAGAGGTAAAACTATGGAAGAACATTCTCAAGACCCTCCATCCACTCTGGATAGCCCTCTGCTGGGAACGTCTGAGGTGCAGGCCCTTTAATTCATTATCCTCGTATCCTCGGCCAAACAGGTCTCCCTCGCCGGCTGCTAGTCTTTACAACATTGCACCTGTTACCGCAGCACAGAAAAAAGCAACAGAGGACTTAAAGCCGTAATCTGTCATGATAACTGGCAGTCCTTACAAAACAATGTTACATTTGGGTGCTACAGAAGAAAAAATTCTGATAACCCTCTCAAACGATACGATGTGAATAATAAAATGAAGTCCCGAAAACATTATGAAATCTCTTTAAAAAGTGAAAATTGAGGAAAATAAAAAAAACTAAAATCAAAAAGGCAAATGCAAATGCACAAAAACACGAACATAGTTTACATCAGTCACAGGTAGACGAAGTGGCCAAACCACTGTTTGACGACGACTCCAGTGATTCAGGCTTCCCTGCTGGACAAAACTGGGCAGACACTAATGATATGGAATGCGTGTTTCGTGAACGAAACTTTCTGATGGCGTTTGTGGAGGACTTTATATTATATGCATCATATGTAATATGTGCGTACACAGAAAATGTGCAAGTGTTGATAACATTTATATTTCTTACTTTTGTCAAGAAAATATGTAAGGTGATCACGTCATTTTTATTTTTTTGTGTTTTTGACGTGCACGTCAGAGAGACAGAGAGCAAATTACGTTACTGTTAAAAACAGTCTTTGGTCTTGTTGTGGCACAGTCTTTACCTCTGCGCAGTCTGATACATTCTTAGTCGAATTATGGTAGGCGATGGTGATATTTAGTAGTGACGTGTGGACTTGTGATTGTGTGTGTTAGATGAAGAAAGATTGAAAGACAGCAAGGATGAATAAGATGTACATATTGGAAAGCGAAAAGAATATAAATTTTGAATAATATTATTTTTTGAAGAGAAGAAGCCTGAGGTAAGACTGCAGACTTGTCAGAATGATCAGTGTCCGCTAATTAACTTTGTTCATTTCCTGAGAACTGAGAGAAAGACTACCCAACTTCTCTGAGCCATATGTTAACATATTCATTGATTAAGACGTTTGATTTTTGTATAAATTCTGTTACCATTGTACTCTCTTTGAATCATTGTTCACTTTGTTAAGCATAATATTGTTATACGTGAAGATCACTCGAAATTTTAGTTTGTCGTTTCGAATGTATACTTCATTCTAAAAATCATTGTCTTGGAATATCATTTCGTAGGAATAGTTACTCTTCCCATCCCACTGTTTATCGTTACGCCATATCACATTTCACAGTTTGAATATAGTTTGGGAATTTTATATAGAAATGTAAATCAAGCTTAGCCGCTGCCTGCCTGCTGTTTCAGGTTTCTTTTTCGAGAAACCTGAAACGATGTTTTCAAGACGCGAGGTAAGTGGAAATTTTGATTAGGGCCAAATAATTGTTTTACTTCAGCTGCACATTTAATGTAAGGCAAGTTGCATTCAGATCAGTTCAAATTAGGTTATGTTTAGTCAAAGATTAACATACGAGTTTAAGTTGGATAACAGTTTGTGGGGACATTGTTTTGGCAATACATAGACTTTTATAGAGTGGGAGGTAAAATTGGGCTAAATTTCTTACAGAAACACACAAACACACACACACACACACACACACACACACACACACACACACAAACACACTATTGATGTTTTGCCCTTAAAGAGCGCATTTGGACTAAACTACATGGCCAGTTCCATTTGCTGCCTTCCTTACTGCCCAAACTTCCCTCATTCGCTCCCTGTGTTTCTGTTTCCGGTCCTCTGTCCATGCTTGTCGGCTTTATGTCTTCGGCTTCATCTTGATTGCCTTTTTGGTTGCCCATATTTCTTTCATCTTCCGGCTGTGATCTTGCTTGCGTTCTTCGGTCCATTTTACGCCTGTTCGTTTGTCACATTGTATCTCATGTAGTTTACTTTTCTTAATGATGTTTCTGATTTTTATTCTGTCGTTTATTGTGCCTGCTGTTTTGTTGAGTTGGTTCACGTCGTTTTCTTACCTCTGCCACCCATTTGTTGTTTCTAGTGGTTACCCAGTCAGAGCTGTTTGGTCAGTCTGTGTGATCGCATTCTGTATAGGTGTTGTTCCGCACAAGACCGCCCTTTACGGAAGCCTGCTTGGTATTCCCCAATCAAGTGGTCGGTCTGGCATTCTAGTCTGTTTAGTAAAGCTTTAGAGAGGATCTTGTATGTGACCGGTAGTAGGGATGTTCATCTGTAGTTGTTCGGGTCAGTCTTGTCACCTTTTTTGTGTAGTGGGTGTATCAGGGCAGTTTTCCATTCGTCAGGAATTTTCATGGTCTTCCAGATATCTTCCAAGATCCTGTGGATGTCTTTGGTCAGTTCTGGGTCTTGTAACTTCCAGATTTTTGCGATGATGCCGTCTTCTCCTGGTGCTCTACGATTCTTGAGTGACTTGATTATTTCTTTAACTTCTTCTAGAGTTGGAGGTTCACTATGTGGATTGTACGTGCTCGTTTCTGTTATCATTTCTTCCATAGGGGGGTCCGTGTTGAGCAATTTTTCAAAATACTTTGCCATAATGTCACAATTGTTTTTGGTATTGGTTTCTAGGCTTCCATCCGGTCTTCTGAAGCAGAAGTTGGGTGGTTGATATCGAGTCATATTTTCTCTGAACGTTCTGTAGAAGTTTCTTGTATTGTTCTTCCGGAAGTCCGATTCGATCTCCGTCAGTCGGCGTTTATCATACTGTCGTTTTTCACTGCGAATGATTTTGCTTAATTGCTTCTGTGTTTTCAGGAAGTTCATCCAATTCTCTTGGGATTTATGGCTACTAAATTTTTTCCATGCACTGATTCGGTGGACAATAGCTTGGTCACATGTGTGGTTCCACAAACTGTGTTTTCTCGTGCGTGGTGCTTATGCTAGTTTCATGGCCTCTCAGATTCTTCCTGAAAGTTGTGCCCAGTCTGTCGTTTTCTCCATTTTAATTTTGTCTAATATTTGTGTCTGGTTTAAAGTAAGGTATACTCGGGGCGGACCAAAACTACTAGCAGCGTCTGTTCTCACAGTGGGCGGCTACAAAAGGCGTCTGTTCCACATGTAAGTGGCAGCCTCAACCAAGCTCCTCATCTGGAAAGTCAGGTTGTACTCGGCAGCGTGCCATGCATCCAGCTAATATATATATATATATATATATATAATTTTTGAAAAAAAAAACAGAATGATTTAAAAAGGAAAATACTCTGTACTATTTTTCAAATATTTCATTGTTTGTAGTATTGTATTTTATAATTTTACTGACTTTTTTCAGTGATATCTCAATATCTTTAGTAGTAGTCCAAATTTCGACCATACCAATAAGTTGTCAACTTGTCAACGTTGTTTAAAATTCTTTATGAGAAAAAATGAGAGTATGTTACATTTCACGTTAATGGTTGAAAGCGAGAGACTTCAATGTGTTGTTTACTTCTACGTGCTTCAATTTATTTTCAATATTATTTTCAATAGGATGTGAATTCTGTCTAACAAAGTAAATAGTAATTTAGGCCACCTTCTCTACGATATCTGCTACGGAGTACCGATGTGACAAAAAAAAAAAAAATCATTTGAAGAGCATCGAATAAAAAGATTTTAAAAGTATGGATAGTTTTTCCATGTCCCTAAATCTGGGACGCCTAACGTTTGTGAAGTGCTACGGAACGTAGAACGAGAGCGCATTCCAGGTGCACTGATGTTGCCTTAATCAGATTAGGACGCCATACAACCATTCAGGTATGTTGCTCTCGGTTGGAAATACAGCGTTTTTGCTACACAAGCAGGGCGGTATCAACAGTGAAGGCGGGAAGAATTTTTTTTACCTGCATTTTTGTTCGTTTGTGCCAGTGAATAAAACGCAGGGGCGGGTGGAGCAGTGGAAAGTCAGCGGGTGGTGGCACTTCAAAGGCGGTTTATTAACGGAAACACCAGCTGGCACGTCAAACTCGTGTATTTTGTTTGACGGGCTGTAAGTGGCGGGCCAATTATACATCCCAGCGAGCCGGCGGGAAGCTGTCTGCGGAGGCGGCTACCCTTTCAGCGGGAGGGGGGGTGGGGGGGAGGGGCGTGGCACGTGCGTCCACTCTGCGAAACATCGCAGACACTCGAGGACGGGCTGGGATGCAGCTGCGCTTTGACAGTAGCGAAATCTGCAGCAATGGTCGGCTCTGGGGAGGTGGTGTATCGGAGTGTCTACTAGGCAAGACTCAATTGGGAAAGTGACGTTTTCTGTTCTGTTCGCCCGCTGTTACGCGGGAGCGTGGATGATATAATTTCTATGTGATTTTCGGTTTTCCCAGGGTACGAAAATCTTGACTATTTCTCCTATTCTCCTGTATACAGTAGGGTGGCGTCATTCAAAAGGCACGATATTTCAACAGATCGACAGCTTACTATATTCAACCGTTCCTGATGACTGATTGATATCTGCTGGGTGCCACCAATATATCCTATTCCTCTACCCCGCCCCCTAACGTATCCTGCAGCCCAGGGGTCTCCAAACCTTTTAGTCCTCCGGCCACATTGACTCCTCCACGAAGTCATAAGGGCCAAGATCTACCTAGTGGGATTAACGCACCCTAGCACTCCATGATCACCGTAATGTAAGGCTAAAGGAAAGATGAAATGGCAAAAATCTAAGGTTGTGGGAATAGCTAGCACTGAAACGAACTACGATTTTTATTTAATTACATAATTTTTGTTTGGTGGACGTACCTGACCGAAATTCTGGCGTATTTTATTCTGGCGAATTTCACCGACAAAAAAGTATGTCACTGCCACATTCTTCACGAAAGCGTCCTGCAAAGTTAACGAAATCTCAAAATCATTGTTAGCAACACTATTACTGCAAGACGTAACAGAGGTGGAGTATGTCAACGCATTGTTATTTCAAGCGGCGCAACAATAAGTTTAGTTATGTAGCCTTGCAGCGACTAGCAGAGTCAATGTCGCGGTGTATTGGTCGCAATAGACCTCCAAACTCAGTTGTTGGCAGTATAGGTACCACCTCAAATATTTGGCGGGCCGGATGCCGGGGATGTCCGGCCAGCTAACCCGGGCCGGTTTGCCGGCCGGTTTCGGCCCGCGGGCCGTAGTTTGGGGACCCCTGCTCTAGCCGTTACCTCCAGGTGCGGTGCTGGAGAAGCGGAACATCGCGAGTCGATCCAAGTTTTTCGCTGCCTTGACAACAAACCGCCCTCGCCTTCTGCACTTGTGTTAGGTTGGTGCATAAGTTCGTAAGGCTTTTGTTTTGCATGTTTGTATTCCGGTTCCTGTAGGTTGATTTATCAAATGGTTCAATGGCTCTGAGAACTATCGGACTTAACTTCTGAGGTCATCAGTCCCCTAGATCTTAGAACTACTTAAACCTAACTAACCTAAGGACATTACACACATCCATGCCCGAGGCAGGATTCGAACCTGCGACTGTAGCAGCAACGCGGTTCCGGACTTAAGCGCCTAGAACCGCTCGGCCACAATGGCCGGCTATCGATTGACATTTTTTTATTTGTAGTTCACTGTTGCTAGTTGAGTTCACGTGTGGTCATTTTGGCATGTGGAGAGAGTAAGTGGAGCTCTGGACGCTAGAAAATGGAGTATCAAATGAAGAAATCCGAACATTTACGATATATTCTTCCGTTTCAACTCAATGAGGGCTGACAGCAGCGGAGGCAGCCAGAAAACATTTGCGTCGTGCACAGAGATGATGCTGTTGAATGGAAGACGGCAAGAAAATGGTTTTCTCGTTTCAAGGAGGATCAAAATGGTTCAAATGGCTCTGAGCGCTATGGGACTTAACATCTGAGGTCATCAGTCCCCTATAACTTACTGCTTAAACCTAACTAACCTGAGGCCATCACACACATCCACGCCAGAGGAAGGATTCGAACCTGCGACCGTAGTGGTCACGCGGTTCCAGACTGAAGCGCCTGGAACCGCTCGCCCACACCGGCCGGCCAAGTAGGATCGTTTTGACATTAGTGACTGTCCATGTTGAGGAAGACCTTCGGGGTTTGATGAAGATTGTTCACACGCATTAATCGACAGTGATCAACGTCAGCTAGTCTGAGAACTGACAAATCATTCTGCGATCATTCCACCATCATGCGACATTTGCATGCACTGGAGAAGGTTAAAAAATTGGACGTATGGGTACCGCATCCTCTAAGCCAAAACCACAAAAATCTCAGGGTGGCCTTATTTGCATCTGTTCTTGCTCATCATTAACTGCGTCGTCAACAAAACCGAGCTTCCTATCATGTATAGTTACTAGCTACGAGAAACGGTGTATTTATGTTAACACAAAGAAAGGAATGGTTGAGCCCAAAAAGAGCAGCAACTCCCTGTACGAAGACCTGCGTGCGTCTACAAATGGTAATGGTACGCACCTGGTGGAACAGGGCCGATGTGGTGCACTACGAATTGCTTCCTCGATGTGTAGCGGTCACTGCTGACATTTATTTCATCTACATCTACATTTATACTCCGCAAGCCACCCAAGGGTGTGTGGCGGAGGGCACTTTACGTGCCACTGTCATTACCTCCCTTTCCTGTTCCAGTCGCGTATGGTTCGCGGGAAGAACGACTGTCTGAAAGCCTCCGTGCGCGCTCTAATCTCTCTAATTTTACATTCGTGATCTCTTCGGGTGGTATAAGTAGGGGGAAGCAATATATTCGATACCTCATCCAGAAACGCACCCTCTCGAAACCTGGACAGCAAGCTACACCGCGATGCAGACCGCCTCTCTTTTGCAGAGTCTGCCACTTGAGTTTTCTAAACATCTCCGTAACGCTATCACGGTTACCAAATAACCCTGTGACGAAACGCGCCGCTCTTCTTTGGATCTTCTCTATCTCCTCCGCCAACTCGATCTGGTACGGATCCCACACTGATGAGCAATACTCAAGTATAGGTCGAACGAGTGTTTTGTAAGCCACCTCCTTTGTTGATGGACTACATTTTCTAAGGACTCTCCCAATGAATCTCAACCTGGTACCCGCCTTACCAACAATTAATTTTATATGATCATTCCACTTCAAATCGTTCCGCACGCATACTCCCAGATATTTTACAGAAGTAACTGCTACCAGTGTCTGTTCCGCTATCATATAATCATACAATAAAGGATCCTTCTTTCTACGTATTCGCAATATACTACATTTGTCTATGTTAAGGGTCAGTTGCCACTCCCTGCACCAAGTGCCTATCCGCTGCAGATCTTCCTGCATTTTGCTACAATTTTCTAATGCTGCAACTTCTCTGTATACTACAGCATCATCCGCGAAAAGCCGCATGGAACTTCCGACACTATCTACTAGGTCATTTATATATATTGTGAAAAGCAATGGTCCCATAACACTCCCCTGTGGCACGCCAGAAGTTACTTTAACGTCTGTAGACGTCTCTCCATTGAGGACAACTTGCTGTGTTCTGTTTGCTAAAAATTCTTCAATCCAGCCACACAGCTGGTCTGATATTCCGTAGGCTCTTACTTTGTTTATCAGGCGACAGTGCGGAACTTCATCGAACGCCTTCCGGATGTCAAGAAAAATAGCATCGACCTGGGAGCCTGTATCTAATATTTTCAGGGTCTCATGAACAAATAAAGCGAGTTGGGTCTCACACGATCGCTGTTTCCGGAATCCATGTTGATTCCTACAGAGTAGATTTTGGGTTTCCAAAAACGACATGATACTCGAGCAAAAAACATGTTCTAAAATTCTACAACAGATCGACGTCAGAGATATAGGTCTATAGTTTTGCGCATCTGCTCGACGACCCTTCTTGAAGACTGGGACTACCTGTGCTCTTTTCCAATCATTTGGAGCCCTCCGTTCCTCTAGAGACTTGCGGTACACGGCTGTTAGAAGGGGTGGCAAGTTCTTTTGCGTACTCCGTGTAGAATCGAATTGGTATCCCGTCAGGTTCAGTGGACTTTCCTCTGTTGAGTGATTCCAGTTGCATTTCTATTCCTTGGACACTTATTTCGATGTCAGCCATTTTTTCGTTTGTGCGAGGATTTAGAGAAGGAACTGCAGTGCGGTCGTCTCTGTGAAACAGCTTTGGAAAAAGGTGTTTAGTATTTCAGCTTTACGCGTGTCATCCTCTGTTTCAATGCCATCATCATCCCAGAGTGTCCGGATATGCTGATTTAACGTAAGACCAGAACTTCCTAGGATTTTCTGTCAAGTCGGTACATAGAATTTTACTTTAGAATTCACTGAACGCTTCACGCATAGCCCTCCTTACGCTAACTTTGACATCGTTTGGCTTCTGTTTGTCTGAGAGGTTTTGGCTGCGTTTAAATTTGCAGTGAAGCTCTCTTTGCTTTCGCGGTAGTTTCCTAACTTTATTGTTGAACCACGGTGGGTTTTTCCCGTCCCTCACAGTTTTACTCGGCACGTACCTGTCTAAAACGCATTTTACGATTGCCTTGAACTTTTTCCATAAAAAATCAACATTGTCTGTGTCGGAACAGAAATTTTCGTTTTGATCTCTGCCTTCTATTACTCTTGCTAAACAGATAAACCTTCCTACCTTTTTTTATATTCCTATTAACTTCCATATTCAGGGATGCTGCAACGGCCTTATGATCACTGATTCCCTGTTCTGTACATACAGAGTCGAAAAGTTCGGGTCTGTTTGTTATCAGTAGGTCCAAGATGTTATCTCCACGAGTCGGTTCTCTGTTTAATTGCTCGAGGTAATTTTCGGATAGTGCACTCAGTATAATGTCACTCGATGCTCTGTCCCTACCACCCGTCCTAAACATCTGAGTGTCCCAGTCTATATCTGGTAAATTGAAATCTCCACCTAGGACTATCACATGCTGAGAAAATGTATGTGAAATGTATTCCAAATTTTCTCTCAGTTATTCTGCCACTAATGCTGCTGAGTTGGGAGGTCGGTAAAAGGAGCCAATTACTAACCTAGCTCGGTTGTTGAGTGTAACCTCCACCCATAATAATCCACAGGAACTATCCACTTCTACTTCACTACAGGATAAACTACTACTAACAGCTACGAACACTCCACCACCGGTTGCATACAATTTATCCTTTACAAACACTGTCTGTACCTTTGTAAAAATTTCAGCAGAATTTATCTCTGGCTTCAGCCAGCTTTCCGTACCTATAACGATTTCAGCTTCGGTGCTTTCTATCAGTGCTTGTCGTTCCGGTACTTTACCAACACAGCTTCGATAGTTTACAATTACAATACCGATTGCTGCTTGGTCCCCGCATGTCCTGACTTTGCCCCGCACCCGTTGAGGCTGTTGCCCTTTCTGTACTTGCCCAAGGCCATCTAACCTAAGAAACCGCCCAGTCCACGCCACACAACCCCTGCTACCCGTGTAGCCGCTTGCTGCGTGTAGTGGACTCCTGACCTATCCAGCAGAACCCGAAACCCCACCACCATATGGCGCAAGTCGAGGAATCTGCAGCCCACACGGTAGCAGAACCGTCTCAGCCTCTGATTCAGACCCTCCACTCGGCTCTGTACCAAAGGTCCGCAGTCAGTCCTGTCGACGATGCTGCAGATGGTGAGCTCTGCTTTCATCCCGCTAGCGAGACTGGCAGTCTTCACCAAATCAGATAGCCGCCGGAAGCCAGAGAGGATTTCCTCCGATCCATAGCGACACACATCATTGGTGCCGACATGAGCGACCACCTGCAGATGGGTGCACCCCGTACCCTTCATGGCATCCGGAAGGACCCTTTCCACATCTGGAATGACTCCCCCCGGTATGCACACGGAGTGCACATTGGTTTTCTTCCCCTCTCTTGCTGCCATATCCCTAAGGCGCCCCATTACGCGCCTGACGTTGGAGCTCCCAACTACCAGTAAGCCCACCCTCCGCGACCGCCCAGATCTTGCAGACTGAGGGGCAACCTCTGGAACAGGACAAGCGGCCATGTCAGGCCGAAGATCAGTATCAGCCTGAGACAGAGCCTGAAACCGGTTCGTCAGACAAACTGGAGAGACCTTTCGTTGGGCCCTCCGGAATGTCTTTCGCCCCCTGCCACACCTCGAGACGACCTCCCACTCTACCACAGGTGAGGGATCAGCCTCAATGTGGGCAGTATCCCGGGCAGCCACAGTCGTAGTCCGATCGGGGGGTGCGTGGGACGAGCTGGCCGTCCCCGACAAACCCCCATCTGGACCCCCACAGTGATGCCCATTGGCAACAGGCTCAAGCTGTGTGACCGAAGCCAACACTGCCTGAAGCTGGGAGTGAAGGGATGCCAACTCAGCCTGCATCCGAACACAGCAGTTGCAGTACCTATCCACGCTAAAAACTGTGTGCAAAGAACGTCTGAACTAATCTACAGAGAGCGCAAACAAATCGACACAAAATTTAAACGGTTATTAAAATAAAAGATTGCCTAGTACATGCAGTAATGCTGCTGCTTGCGCACTGCTGACACACTGATACCTGAATTTTGGTTGCTGCCTCCTTGAATGATCAGCTTCTGCACCAGTTGGTGACGTATTACAATTTGGAGGAGGTTATTGTTCTTTAAGGTTTAAAATACGACTCTGTTAATTAGTTGGCCGTATTACGGATAGCTTTGAGCCCACGTTTTCGTAGCTTTTCGTACTTAGGGGACCACTGTTGTAAGTAAATAAGAGCAAACAGCAATCTGCTTTTCGTGAGAAAAGGAGATTACTTAGCACACAAACTTCCTTCAAACTACTCGTCCTGCTACATCAAAATTGGTCGGTGGAGTTCTGCACCATACTATTGTACAGGAACATAATCCAGTTACTGTAACTGAGAAATTATGAGAGGTTGTTACTTATTGAATGAAAACTATAGAGAATGCATTTCTTTTCCTGTGTTTTAGTGAACTTTGTACACTTACAATTCTGTCGATGGATAGCCGGCGACGACAATGAAGTTCACCTTTTCCAAAAACAAGATATTTCTTTTCTTCACGTCCAGAAAATTTGTATACATAAATGTCTGGAAACTCTCACACGCCTTTTACTCAATTTTATCACTACAATAGCAATTTTCATTACATGTAGCAATACGTTCTAAGCGACGGCCTTACAACACGTCCTCTTTCCACGAGATACAGATTAACAGTCGTTTTTTTTTAAATAAATTAAATCAATTGATTCCATTCTCAAAGATTCACAACTACTCTCGTTGCGGGGGTTGCGCGCTAAAGAGCTTCTTGCTGTCCAGCTGCGCTTCACTTCACTTCAAGTACTTTTTGAATCACATTTACATCTACGGTATTTACATACATTACTGAGAAAAATATGTAACAATCAGCACAGGTAGAACCAGAGTTAAATACGACTGGAATTACATACGTAATGAAGAACAACAGTTCATTATATGACACAAAATTTGAAAGGAAAGCTTGCATAACTAGGGCGCAGAGGTCATCTGGTAATGAGCGTCACTTGACAGAGGTAAAATAATGTTTCTGAAAAGGAGGAGAGAACCTGGATTATAAGTATCATAAAACTGAGGGCACTGGTTTAAAAGCATTAAAGAAATTTCTATTTTTCAACTGTACTTGTTCATTCAACATGTCATCTCTATTTGGTGTGTGCCTGAAAATTTCAAGTTCTTCCAAGACATTAAGTTTTCTCCCTTTCTTTTCTCTATGCAGAAATGTCATTTCGTTTAATTCTTTAGGGTTATGCCCTGTTATGAAAAGATGTTCTGCAAATGTTGAATTGTGCACATTAGTGCCTTTTTTGCCTAAAAGATGTTCTTTGTATCTTACGTTGAAAGCTCTGCCTGTCTGTCCAATATAAAATGCTGGACATGTATTACAGGAAACTTTATATACCAGTGGCCCGCTTGTGGCGCGCCCTACATTACGTTTACTTGGCAGCGTGACTAGTTGCCACAGTCAGTCTCCTCACACCACACCAGTGTTACTTATGTTTTAATGTTTGACCTTTTGAAGAACATTATGCATTATATTTTAATCCATGACTTGAGCAACTCAGCTCTTAAATCACTGCACATCTTTGACGATATGTTCTTCATGTAAGTACTATTTGTTTTACACTAGTTTACATTAATGTAACTTTTATTAGATGAGAGTTTAATCTGACATATTCATTTTACAAATCCTTAATCCGTCCCATCCTATGTTATGCCAGTCCCGCCTGGATATCCTCCCCCTCCCCCCAAATTCTATAAGTCCCTCCAGATCCTTGAGCGTCATGCACTCCACCTCACCTTCCGTATATGCCTCCCATCCCACACATGGATCCTCTATGACCTCATTCCTTTCCCCCATCTGCTCCTCTTCCTCGAACATATCCACATACTCTACACCCCCCACCACCTTGATCCCCCTCACACCCTGGTTGCTCCTCTCCTCTCCCATCCCCGCCCTCTGCCACGTCCCCCCGACCATCCATCTCTACACCCTTCATCTCCTTTCCCAATGTGGCTTCCATCAACTCCCCCTCCTGGATGATGCCCTCTCTCCCTCCATTTATCCCTCCCATCAACTCTGATCCTCACTGCCCCTCTCCCCCCATTCCATCCTCTTTTTTTCCCCACCTACCATCTCTCTCCGCTCCTTCTCTCCCCCGAGTCCTTTTGCATTTCCCCCCTCTGCCTTTTCCCATTCCCTCTCGCGTCTGTCCTGCTGCCCCCCTTTATGAGTCCTCTCCCTCCTTTGGTTCTCCCCCTTTTTCGTTTTTTCCTCTCCTCCCTCCTTGTTTCCCCCCCCCCCCCTCATCTGTCCAGATTCCACCCCCCCCCCTCCCATCTGCCCTTGGCTAGGGAGTGTCATCTTTGTGCTGACATTTTCATGCAGTGTTTACAGTGAGTGTTCAGTGTTGTGTGTCTTTTCGGAAGTGTTGCGAACGGACATCATACTGTCGCTGGGTGTGATTTTTTTATCTCTTGCAAACAGAAACCAGACTGTCGCCATGTTTTTTAATTGTGTGTGTCTACTGTGTTACTTGTCTGCTTCCTGCGTATTTTATTAGAATTGCCAACCCTTTGCTTTATGTTTTAACTTTCCACAATTTTCCGTCGTTTCACAATTTAAGTCACCGTTTTATCGCCTACTTTTATTGTTTCTTCTCTTCTTCTTACGTTTTAAAAAGTCTGTAGGCTGTAGAGCAGCGTACTAAGCTGCTGCCAGGCCGCCCCCTTCAGGGGGAATCGAAATTCCATACAGGAAAAAAAAATATTCATTTTAGGTAATTACCTTACCTTCTGATTAAGTCACCCTTAGAGGTGACGAAACCTGGTCAAGGTATATAGAAAACCTATGCAACCAGTTGGCTGATTTTTACATATTTTTCAAATTTGAGTATACGGTTGCTGCGAACGTCAGCCATGTTCAAAGTTGTACATTACTGAGCTTCTCAGAATAAAATCAGGCACAAATTAGTTTAAAAAAAAACCAGTTAGGCACATACAGCGTTACGACCAGAAGTACGGGGATGCTGGAGTGGAGGTTGTGGACGGGGCACACAGGACAGCTCACGGCAGCGGAGAGACGCGGCGGCCATCTGTAAACATTTTATTTCCTTTTCAGCGCTAGGCGATACAGGTATCCGTCGTCCCGCTCACGTCGAATTCCGCCCACTGGACGGTTTGTTCGCTCTGCTGTTCTGTGGAACCAGCACCGCTGCCTGTGGCCGACTTGGGACAGCGGCGGAGAGGCACGGCACCCCAGCAACGAGCTCTTCGATGACGGCCCTGCGACGGCGGAAAGGGGGTGCTGGTGGATGCCCGTCCTCCGCACCAGCCGGGATGCGACCCTCCCCCCTCCCCCTCGCCTCTTGGTAAGAGTTTACCGTGCTGCAGGAAGGACTGGTCTGGCCTGCTGCAGGCTTGTCCCTAACACACCGCGAACTCAGGCACGAACCGTGTCCCAGCTGCAGACTGAAACTGTGGTTCTCCGTTGGAAGCTCCTAGTGGCCACCTGTGTAGCACAGCACAGACGTCCAAGAAAGCAGTGACACTAAAGACACTGGTACTACTTGACTGCCCCCTATTCATATTCGGAAGTACCCAAGTACACTACTGGCCATTAAAATTGCTACACCAAGAAGAAATGCAGATGATACGCGAGTATTCATTGGACAAATATATTATACTAGAACTGACATGTGACTACATTTTCACGCAATTTGGGTGCATAGATCCTGAGAAGTCAGTACCAAGAACAACCACCTCTGGCCGTAATAACGATCTTGATACGCCTGGGCATTGAGTCAAACAGAGCTTGGATGGTTTGTACAGGTACAGCTGCCCACGCAGCTTCAACACGATACCACAGTTCATCAAGAGTAGTGACTGGCATATTGCGACGAGCCAGTTGCTCGGCCACCATTGACCAGACGTTTTCAATTGGTGAAAGATCTGGAGAATGTGCTGGTCAGGGCAGCAGTCGAACATTTTCTGTATCCAGAAAGGCCCGCAACGTGCGGTCGTGCATTATCCTGCTGAAATGTAGGGTTTCGCAGGGATCGAATGAAGGGAAGAGCCACGGGTCATAATACATGTGAAATGTAACGTCCACTGTTCAAAGTGCCGTCAATGCGAACAACAGGTGGCCGAGACGTGTAACCAATAGAACCCCATACCATCACGCCGGGTGATACGCCAGTATGGCGATGACGGATACACGCTTCCAATGTGCGTTCACTGCGATGTTGCCAAACACGGATGCGACCACCATGATGCTGTAAACGTGACCTGGATTCATCCGAAAAAATGACGTTTTGCCATTCGTGCACCTAGGTTCGTCGTTCAGTACACCATCGCAGGCGCTCCTGTCTGTAATGCAGCGTCAAGGGTAGCCGCAGCCATGTCTCCGAGCTGATAGTCCATGCTGCTGCAAACGTCGTCGAAGTGTTCGTGCAGATGTTTGTTGTCTTGCAAACGTCCCCATCTGTTGACTCAGGGATCGAGACGTATCTGCACGATCCGTTACAGCCATGCGGATAAGATGCCTGTCTTCTCGACTGCTAGTGATACGAGGCCGTTGGGATCCAGCACGGCGTTCCGTATTACCCTCCTGAACCCACCGATTCCATATTCTGCTAACAGTCATTGGATCTCGACCAAAGTGAGCAGCAATGTCGCGATACGATAAACCGCAATCGCGATAGGCTACAACGCGACCTTTATTAAAGTCAGAAACGTGATGGTACGTATTTCTCCTCCTTACACGAGGCACCACAACAACGTTTCACCAGGCGAAGCCGGTCAACTGCTGTTTGTGTATGGAATTCGGTTGGAAACTTTCCTCATGTCAGCACGTTGTAGGTGTCGCCACCGGCGCGAACCTTGTGTGAATGCTCTGAAAAGCTAATCATTTGCATATCACAGCATCTTCTTCCTATCGGTTAAAATTCGTGTCTGTAGCACGTCATCTTCGTGGCGTAGCAATTTTAATGGCCAGTAGTGTATCTTGCGGCTGTGATTCTTCAAGTCACGTACGGCGCCCACCAGGTTAGCGCAAGTGCGTTGGTTTCGATGGCGGTTTGCGGTAAGAGCTACTCGCAGCCCCACTGAGAACGCCATTTTGGCTACTCTTGCGACCACGTCGGCCCGACGTACTTTGCTACTTCACATACTTCATATATTTAGCACAAGCTCGCGCCTGGCTTACTGCAATCCACTGCCGCAAATTCCCACTAAAACTACATTATGCGTTGATGCCACTACACTATTTTCTCCCTTGGGAAGGGAAGACACAGCCCTGTGGTCGACATACTCCTTAGTTACGTGGGTTCCTTTTAAGCACAATCTAACCTGTTATAAATTTCTTTTATTACCAGCCTATGGTCACAAATTTTTTGTCATCAGACTACCGGTTTCGTTCTATAATAACCATCTTCCGATCTGTTTTATAAAAAGATGGCGCTTAGAGGGACTGTCACACTCTGCTGTCCTCCTTAACGCGTGACATACTGCATCAGCTGTTCCGCTGAGACGCACCCCTGTTGCTCGGCTATGAATTGATCCACGGTCTGTATTAGGCCTGCCTCCAAAGTCTGATCCGAAAGGTTATATTGCGTCTGGGCAGGAATCCTAACATTGCCTCTGACCAGTACAGCACTGGCTGTGTGATATTCAATTGTGTGACCCCTGAAAGTGACTGTGGTAGATGAAAAATTGATTCTACTATGTTGCATAAGGTCTCACAAATCTGTATCCCACTTGCTCGAACTTCTATGGGTTTAGCTTTCGGGAGCCCACCCGTTTTGCTCATAGCAGCTTGCTTCATAGGTTGAGTGAACCCAATGCAACCCGACTCGCTGTAGCCTCAGCTTGGGTTTCACGGCATCCCTCAGGCAGTCTACTTCCTTCTGCCTGGCCAGGAACAACTGCGTCTCAAATGCATTCAGATCGATGTGTATCACCCTGCATGGACACAAAGCTATCCTTCCTCTATGGTAATTCTTTCCCTTGAAATCTCGGCTTACCTGCCTCTATCTGCTGAGATTAGCAACATCCCCTCACTCGTCATTTCCACGAGCTGCTTCAGAGCTCCTCACTTTACTCGGCACGGATGGATGGTGTAGCAGTGGAATTTCGCATGCTTCCCCGTTACTGGAAATAGAACCAGAGTGTACACTCGTGCTTTCTCAGTCTTTACTTCCACCGACGCCGTGTGATAGTAAATTGGTAGGTTTCGCTTGCAACGTTGCATGACGAAACTTTACCCCGGTGGAAGTTCTTTCTGCGCTATACGTAACCCCACTAATTATCAGTCCGGCGATAATAGAGTAGCTCTTAGATGCCCGCGTATAGCGTGATGCAAAGCTTCCTTCAGATTCGTCACTGCTCTTCGCACACCCCACACACCGTAAGTTACTCCTTGCAAAAGTCTCGTCAGCACAGTCGTGGTATGCAGCACTTCCAAGCGCGTTTTTCAGGACTTCGCCTTCCATACTCTGTGTCGTGTGCCACGCCTACGTTGCTTTATTCTGCTCTGCACAGTTTCCACTGTCCTGTTCAATCCCTAACATCACTTTCGTCTCCCGTTCCAACCGCTGTTTTCAAAATTTTCCCATATCATTCAACGAACCCCACATTTGGCTCTGTGTGGAGCTTTCACTATTTGTCCCGTACGTTCCCATAGCATTCCTGAGCGATTTCTTATGTTACCCTGCTACTTCTGCGACGTGGCTACCAGGCCAGGAAAACAGTCAAGATTGGTTGTTGGTTGTTTTTGGGGAAGGAGACCAGAGAGCGTGGTCATCGGTCTCATCGGATTAGGGAAAGATGGGGAAGGACGTCGGCCGTGCCCTTTCAGAGGAATCATCCCGGCATTTGCCTGGAGTGATTTAGGGAAATCACGGAAAACCCAAATCAGGATGGCCGGACGCGGGATTGAACCCACGTCCTCCCGAATGCGAGTCTAGTGTCTAACCACTGCGCCACCTCGCTCGGTAAACAGTCAAGAGTGGTTTGCTAATATGTCCCCCCATACCGAGGCTTGGTGGAATGTGAATGTGATTCTTTGCCTTCTTCGTCGTCTGGTCCTCCCCTGGCGGAGAACTTTAGATCTTTCTCTGCTGGTTGAGGCTGGTTGGGTCCGCAACTTGTGGTGGACTAAGAGTCACCGTCAGTTTTCAAATGTACCGAAAGTGGAACTGCAGATCGTCTCGTATAAGTCGAGTGTCACGACGGTGAACTTATTAGTCCTGGGCCGGTCGTCGGACGTTTGACAATTCCAACACGCGCCATCATGTCTGTGCGTCAATTTAGTTGCCCAGACCAACGAAAGGTTCCACCTCATACTGAAATCTGTTGGCATTTCACGGCTCTGATAGGATAGTTTCACGCGTTCCAGTAATCAGAACGCCAGTCCGGGTAGTTTGCAGCTGCCTCAGAGCGCCGTTTTCTGCCGCCGCCTAAATCATGATGAAAGTGTAAAGTATTGCTGCATCGGCACAGAGTTGCCGAATTATACTCACAGTCCCTGTCCTCCGTGAATCATAGCTTGTGAAGTACCTGGTTGCCGTTGATTCCATTTGAATTGCTTCACCGTGCACTCAAGTACACAAAGTCTGATGGCATTGTAAAAGGCATTAGTTCAGGGGAGTGTTTGTGTAGTTTCGACTCCGATAAATTCTTTGCCAATCAAACACCATCCATTTTTTAGATCTACGTTCGTCATTTTTTGGTTAGATTTACCAGCACGATTGCAGTTACTAAAGGATGAATAAAAACTTGTCATTATTTTTCTAAACTTAAGTACGCCACTGGTCTCATTCATACCCCTCAACCATTCACTATTTTTTTATATTGTGGTGGTACAAGGATACAATAGCAACTAAAAACTCAATCGTATGAAATTAGTTAATTTGATTATTAATTTGCGTTCTGAAAGTGACCCCTGACATAGACAACAAAAGTGCCGTGAGTATTCTTACTAATTTCATATGTAAAAATTGAGGGTGTAGCTCACGATTTGAAGATTGTTGTGAAGATAATGCTTTTCTATATGTATGTAAAGACAATAATATATTTATGATTAAGCCAAGCGACCGCTTGCACTTCACAAAGTGCTTTCTACACCCCGTTTAAGCTCATAAAATGTTTCCCCTAATCTCCTCACTTCATTCCGTATCTATGATGCATTCAATACTAACCCTAACGCCCGCTGGTGACTTGTCACTACCACACCACTCCTCCATCCAATGCTGGATATGCAAAGCGTTCATCCCGACGAGGATGAATAGATGCACCACCGCCCAGATGCCCAATTTGTATGACATACGGACAGGGATCACCATCACTTTTCCATCCTTTTCAAGAGACTGCTGCCACTAGCAGGCTCTATAATACATATAAAATCAAACGTTACTAAATCACAATAAAATGGAACGGTCATTCGCTTCTAACTAATGGAAAAAACTACGCACACTTCGTACTACTTCCCAGATCGGAATGCACGTGGCATATCATGCTCTGCCAAATCACATATTTCTGTTTCTCTCTTCGTTCTACCTTTTTCTTCCTTTTTCTCCCTTACGGAATAACCGAATTCCGTCTGGACAACCCTTAAACGGCTACTGACGCCCAATGTGCGCAGTTGTCATTCTGATGGGCAACTGAATTTTAACATTGATAAGTGAGGTGGTTTCTACTACCTGATATAGCCGTTGATGGCTGGTGATGAATTTATTGTTCTTTCCTTTTGGCGTATATGGGCTGGACGCCATCACCAATTGACCCACTCTGTATTGCGGCAAACTTGCCGTTCGTCTCACTGCCTCCTCCAGCTTTTCCAAAGTTCTTGTATTTCCATTTTTGCGCTCGTTGCCATACCTCCTTAAACGTTCTCAAGAACTCCCGCACTGAGTCCCCATTTCTTCCCCTCCCTACATTTATCAGATCAAATGGAGGTGTCATTTCCCGTCTGTGCACTATCTCATATGGAGACAACCCAGCATTTGCGTGGACGTTTGAGTTGTTAGTGCAGATGACATACCCCAGGAATTCGTCCAAGGCCTGATGATGCGAGTTTACAAAGTGACCCAGCATTTTACCAATCGTTCTGTGCACACATTCCATCCTTCCGTTTGCCTTTGGATGCAGCCCTCTCGTTGTCATCTTCTTCACGTCCAGCAACCATTAAAGTTCCTTCAATAAATCTGATATAAAATTGGTGCCCTGGTCGGTAATTATCGTTTCAGGTACACCACACTTCGTAATCCATTGCTCACTAACACCTCGGCGGCGGCGTCGCCTGCTGATTCGACGCGGCTACCATTTCTATATACCTTGAAAAATGATATGTTATCGTCAGAACAAGTCTGTTCCTGCTGGTGTTTGACTGAACGGTCCCATGGCGTCAATGCCCAAAAAAGAAAATGGGACTGACGCTTCTGAGAATCTCTGCAGTTGTATCTGCCTCCGACTCAAATCAGCCCTTTGTCCATACTGTACACGGTTCCTCACATACTGGTCTACATCACTCGTTCCTCCTCTCCATCATTACCCTTCTGCCACTCCACTTTTCATCGACCTACATCCACCATGACTGGACAATACTTCCCCCTTCAACTTTTATTCATGGTCCTAACCTCGTTTCTCTGTACAGAAGACCATCGCACATGCTAAACTGCCGCTTTGTCCGATACTGCTTATAGCCACCATCAGTCTCCTACAATTTCTTCCATACCTCAAGATTGTGACCCAGGACTTTCACCATCGCCGCTTTTCTACTTAGTGCATCCACATTGCTTCAAAATCGTTCAAATGGCTCGGAGCACTATGGGACTTAACGTCTGAGGTCACCAGTCCCACAGAACTTAGAACTACTTAAACCTAAGTAACCTACGGACATCACACACATCCATGCGCGAGGCAGGATTCGAATCTGCGACCGTAGCAGCAGCGCGGTTCCAGACTGTAGCGCCTAGAAGCGCTCGACCACCTCGGCGGGCTCCACATTACTGTGCTCTTTCTGTGGCTTGTGTATGACTATTATGTTCGTACTCACTAACCCTGAAAACCCATCTTGCAAGTCTATTAGATGAATCTTTTAGTCCCATTAATCATTCAAAGCGCCCGTAAACCACACTAAGCATTCCCTTCTTTGTCATCAAATCTTTCCACTGCACTCAACTGTCTTGATATACAGACTGTAGGATGCTCCTTCCCATGGATTTCCTATCTAAGAACACACCCCAGTGCCTGATTAGATGCATCACATGCCAGAATAAACACCTTCTCAAAAACTGATAATACTCGATGTTAACATTTTCTTTAATTTGTCAAATGCTTCCTGACACTCCCCCATCCACTCTAACTTCGCGACTTTTCGTAACAACTGTATCAAAAGTCGTAGTATGTCGGAAAAACCCGTCACAAATATTATGTAGAAATTCGAGATTCCGGAAAGGACTCAACTTCTTTAATCGTTTATGGATCTGAAAAATCCCACACTACCTGTATCATCCTCGGATCTGTCTACAATCTGTGCTTACTAGGCTGGCCGGGATGGCCGAGCGGTTCTAGGCGCTACAGTCTGGAACCGCGCGACCGCTACGGTCGCAGGTTCGAATCCTGCCTCGGGCATGGATGTGTGTGATGTCCTTAGGTTAGTTAGGTTTAAGTAGTTCTAAGTTCTAGGGGACTGATGACCTCAGAAGTTAAGTCCCATAGTGCTCAGAGCCATTTGAACCATTTTTGTGCTTACTAGTAATATGGCCCAAACATTTCACCTCCTCCAAAGCAAAATGATACTGCTCCAGGCACGACCTCAAACGTGCCATTCAAACTTCTTAGACGATGGCTATGCTATTCTATGGTACTCGAAAATACTATGATGTCGTCTAGATATAGGAGACACTACTGTGGTTTCAAAACTCTAAAAACACTGTCCAACAGTGTTTGAAACGTTGTGGGAGCTTTCTTAAAACCAAATGGCATCCTCCTATATTGGCAGTGGCCTCTGTGTATGGAGAACGCAGTTTTTGGACGAACCTCTGGAGCCACTTCTAACTGATGTTAACTACTCAGCAGATCCGTGGTCGCAAAATACTGGCCCTGTCCCAAGTGACCCAAAGTCTCTGATACATTTAGGGTGGGGTACATATCCATTAGTATCTTGTTGTTATGATAATACAGTCACAGCAGAACCTATATTTCCTTTTTGCATCCTTAGACTTTTTGGCACAATCACGATCCCAGCTCCCCCAAGTACTATTACTATGTTCTATTATACTGTTGGTGGTTAATGAAGTCCTCAACTATCAGTTGCAGTCACCTCTGTATACCATAGGGTTTACGCTAAACTGGCACTTCATTCAGTGTTGGTATTCTGTACTGAACTATCACAGTTGCTGGTATTGGCCCCTGTGGAAAAACAAAGACTCAGATTGCTCTAACAATTCTTCCATTGGTTCCTTCTCCACTTCTTCCAAATGTTCAACTTTCTTACATAATGAATTCCTATTGGTGGCTCACGCTTGTCCACTACGGTTTCCTCTCATATAGCAATCGTCCTCATTCATAAAATCCAAATTTGCTGTCAATATCCCTTTCCTCACATTCACTACCATGGTACTACAATTATCCACATTCACAGGTACTACTCAACCGTCATTCCCTTCATGTACGTGTAAAATTCTGCATTTTACAAAGCAACCTATTGGATCCAAGATGTAATTTTCTTCTGGTTGAACAACACAATCCATACTTGACTCCATGTTCACCCAAAGCAACTTACCAGTGCCACTAGACACGCATTCATGCGAACTGAGCCTCGATACTAGTGTGCTTGGTTGAATTGGTTTGTTCATTATATTGAACGCCCCTCGTGACAGTTCCGCATTGGAAACGGTTTCCCCCAACTAAAATAACATTCCACTAAGTTCCACAGTTCACTCTCTGAGGTCAGTTTTGGCACGATGCTGAAGCAAGAAATCCATCCCAAGGATCATGTCATAGCCATCGATCATGGGCAGTACAGTCTCCATGCCCCGATCAATTGAATCTTCCCTATTAGAAAATTCACGTGCAATGACCTCAGCGGTATGAACCTCCCCATCCACTACTCCACATAACCTATAACGTGGTGGCTTCATCTTCCTTTGACCTACTAGGCTCTTGCTAGCCATGGACACATGCGCCCCTGTATCCAATAAAAACTTAGATTTACTGGTTCCCATAAATCCTACTACTGAACGTTCCACCTCTGCATACGTACTTCTACCACTGAAATTAAATGAGAACTCCTCTAAGTGGACCTTGGACTCCCTCTGCCCTTTGACGACCATTTAACATTGTCACGTCCACCCCTAGATCCTCCACGTTGCTGATTACTCCCTGGATTCTTATTCCTTGGTGGCCAGCGACACTGCTTCTGCTCATGTCCCATACAACCACACTAGTAAAACCTTATGGTAATCGAAAACATTCTGCTTGTCACGTACCACAGTTGTTATGTCTGTTTCTTCATACTGGACAGCCAACTGAATAACCGAGCAAAAGTCCCTTGGCATCCTTTCACGCACCTTTCTAGACATATTCCCCGACAACCCTATCAAAAAGACATCCACTGCTCTCTACTCGGCCTCTTGTTCCAGAAACTGACTTTCCTCATCACTTTGTTCAAATTCATAGGTGTGCTCATTCATCTCTCTTATCCTATTTGCGAATTTCTCCACTCTCTTTCTTTGTCTCTTTACCATCACACTCAACCTCTCCCAAAAGTACCGTCGGTTATGCTGTTCTTTACGTATCTGCAACAACCGTTCCTTCAACTGTTCAAACCCTGGCCTCAGAACACCTCACATACACTTTAGCTTCTCCAGCTAACCGCAGCGTACCCGCGTGCAACAACTGATTATCGGTCCAACCATTCTTCACAGCCGACGTCTCTGAATCCTCTACAAAAGAACACACATCCTCAGATGCTCTGTCCGGAAATGGCACAGTCAAACCTGTGGCAGCCGGATATATTTTCTGAGACAGCGACAACTGCCCACCTCCGCGTGCTAACTGATTACTTAAATGCGTCTTCCAATAAAATCCCCACCGTCTCAGGTTCCGACACGCCTTGCGTCTCTGACTCTGCCATTGTGGCGCTTTCACAATTGAACATCCCAAATCAAAAACCAAGAAACCACAAAAATAGAAACTCCTTCGCCTGGTCATATCACTACTCCTCACACATACTATAATAAACCATTAAAACTCAGCATAGAAAAAAAAACTCAATTCCTACGTCTTATCACTTAGACTCAAAACAATGATTCGTATTATGGCCGAGACGACCATAAATATAACATTCTAGTGCCGAAAATTCAGTTTAAGGCGCAGAATGGCCCAACGAACTACACTTGCTGCAACCTACAGGTGCCAAAGCATCATGATTCCTACTGCCACGAGACTGTGAAACAACAACAGGTTCCTCACGCTACGGATCTCACTAAGGTTCACAACAAAACAATACATTGATGCTTCTCGGCGGCCTTACTTAATAACCAACACACAGCTTTTAAAAAAAAATTGTCTGCACTTCCCATACCTCCTCTGCCCACTCCAAAACAAAACTATTCCTTACTCAACAGACTTGGCGACTGCAGATTATGTAGGCGGTGGATACGAACGCAGTACTGCAAAGATGACACCCGCTGCTCTGACGCTAGATGAATTCGCCAGAAGCACGAGGTGCTAGAGTGGACGCTGTGGGGTGGGGCACATGGCAGCTCATGGATGCAGTGAGACGCTGCGGCGATCTGTAAACAGTTTCTTTTGCCTCACGCTGTACAGCTGTCCGTCGTCCCGCTCTGGTCGAATCCTGCCCACTCGCTCCCCACGACGGCGGAAGGCGGAATCTGGTGGGTAGAGGTCCTCTGCAGAAGCCGGGATACGAACCCGTACCATCGAGTAAGAGTCGACCGTGCTGCAGGAAGGCCCGGCCTGTACCGCTGCTAGCTGGTTCCGAGTCCCTTGCGAACTCAAATGGTCAACCCATGTACCCACGACAGGCCGGAACTGTGGTCCTACGTCCAAGAGAGGTGTGACACTAAAGACTCTGGTATTACTTGAGTACCCCCTATTGGTACTCGGCAGTGAGCAAATGTTTTGAGAATGTGGAAGTCACGTACTGACAGACATAAGGTAAGCGCCAATGCGTCGACTTAGATAGTGGTTTGCGGCTAAGCACGCCTTTTCGGCAACTCTTGCGCCCTTTTCTACTTCACGTTGCGTGAAGTTATTATCAAAAATCCCGCATCTGACTCACGGGAACGGTTGTAAAGCACTGCCGCAAATTCGCACTAAAACTACCTTATGCAGATGCTGCTAAACATAACCACAAGCCCCTGTCTTTATGTACTAGCCCGCGATACAGTCGGATCTCTACACCCTCTTTGAGAGTACAACCTCAGAATATGTTCGATTTCTGCGGGGGCTTGTTGTCGTAGTAATTCATGGTATGTTCGTGGAAGATGCAATGCTCTGCCACAGCGGACTTTGTCGGCTGTACGTTGCTGTGTGATGTTTATGCACATTGCATCTTTGCTGTACCGACCTGACAGTCTGACTACATACATTTTTCCATACTGGGAACTGCCTCGACCGACCCCATCACGGCTTTCGTCTAGGGTAGTGGATGGAACGCGCAGTTTAGATTGTGTTTCCCGAGGATTCTTGCGTTTCTTGCTTCTATGTGTCTTGCATACCTGATAATCGCTTAATCTTCGTTCAAAACGTTTCAAATGGCTCTAAGCACAATGGTGACTTAACATCTGAGGTCATCAGTTGCCTAGACTTACAACTACTTAAAGCTAACTAAGGACAACACACACATCCATGCCCGAGGCAGGATTCGAACCTGCCCCCGTAGCAGCAGCGCGTTTCCAGACTGAAGCACCTAGAACCGCTCGGCCACAGCGGCCGGCCGGTTAATCTTCGTCCTCAGCAGGCTGTGGTCTCGGCTTCATTGGTCTTAAAGCATGTTATATCGGGCAGTTGCTGTAGCCGCTCGCACGGAAATCTGCTTATAAGTGCTGCAGTTCAGCTGCTAAGACAATCACAGGTCCGAGATTTCGTATGCACTGTGCAACAGCATGCTTAGGACACCTTCTTGTTATGAAGATGCATGGCAGCTGGAGCCAAATCTCTTTCTGTTTGTATACGGTAGATACTGTTTCCTAGTGTCCCACATAGTCTTCGCTTGACAAGCATATCCAGAAAGACTGCTCGCTTTTATCTCCACCGCGAATCTGATGTTCTGATGCAGCGAGTTCAGATGTCGCAGGAAGTCTTGCAGGTAATGTCATCCGTGTAGTCTACTTGTCGAATGAAACATGAGAGACAGTAGACTGCAAGTGGGATGGGGGATGTTGTCAAAAAGTTTTAATTGTCACTTCGAGAAAAATAAAGATACGTAATTAATACTTCCCTTGTTAGCAGGTACGTGCCTGCTGTTCTGGTACGCAGTGATATTTGTCCGTCACACTACACCAGTGGGCCGGTAGAGCAGGCAAAACAAAGTAGCGACGCTCCTTGATGAAGCTTAGGTTCATGCGCTAATTAGTTTCTCTCATTTGACAGCGAGCACATAGGGACATTCTATGCCCATTGTAGTTTTTTTCGTTCCTTTTCTCTTCTCGAATGTATTTTGTAACGTAATTGAAATGAGTTACGAATACATATCCTGAAATATTATCAGATGCCAAAAATTTTTTTTTAATATTTCACTGTGTGGGCATGGATGGCTGAAAGATGCCGTTATTGCTCTGTATGAACAATATGATGAAATAAGTCAGGAGAGGAATTAATAACAATAAGTGACAATAGGGGAGAGCAGCAAAACCGAAGAGAACAACGCTGGGCTAAAAATTTTTTTGTAAAGGAGATGTGTTATTGTTTTCTTGTAGGACTTTTCCAAATTAGATATTGTAAGAAAGACTGAAAACGTGGCAGGCCTACAGGGGCCGGAAAGATAACGGGCAGTTTGCTGTAAGATGTGAAAATTTTATTCTGGTAGGTGTGCCAAGTCCATCAAAACGTTTCCCATGCGTACATTTAGCTATAGTCCGGTCCACTAACAAATGATGTTCGCGCAACTCGAGGAACGGACGGGGGATTGCATTGTTGCTGGTTCCAAGCGACGGTTGTGGTAAGCGCATACACGTTCTCTGTGCTTAAAGGAAGTGTGTATAATGCAAATTATTTCTCTCGCTTGCTTGTACAGAATTTGACGTTTACAGCCACCATCAGCCATGATAACTCGCAACAAGTGGAATACAAACTGATTAAGAACTCGCTACGATCACGTTTCAAGCTCGCATTGCCTACGGCACTAACAGAAGACCGCTGAGAACAATACTGGAAACTCATTGACTGTCAGGGAAAGTGTGATGTAGAAAATTAGAACAAGCTTAAACTCAACTGCCATCGTTCGTTTCAACAATTCGTATTTAAAATCTTCAATTTATCAATTTTCAAAACAGTTTCGAGGTTGCAGTTCTGATGAAAGACTTTTTTTTCACTCCTAGCCTAATCTCACGCATATTTTCATCGAGTTGATATAAACGACATGGCGTTTAGTGCCGGCCGCGGTGGCCGAGCGGTTCTAGGCGCTACAGTCTGGAACCGCACGACCGCTACGGTCGCAGGTTCGAATCCTGCCTCGGGCATGGTTGTGTGTGATGTCCTTAGGTTAGTTAGGTTTAAGTAGTTCTAAGTTCTAGGGGACTGATAACCACAGTAGTTAAGTCCCGTAGTGCTCAGAGGCATTTGAACCATTGGGCGTTTAGTACTGACACAAAGTGAGAGCACTTTGTAAATACAAATTGTAACTGTCGGGTACCTCCTGAATTTTTTTAAAATTTGCTCTGCTCGCTGTATCAAAATAAATGTTCCTACTTCCCCTATTTTTCGATTATGCTTTCTTTAGCATTTTACTTGTAATGGTTTTCCGAAATTCGGAGGTGTGCAGCTCGTGTTCCATATGCAGCGCCACTTACTGCAGATTGCGAACAGGTGGAGTTAAGTCGAAGCCAGCGTGATATTGATGTCAGTGGGGGAGAATTTAATTTGACGCTACGCCCAGACGAGACGCACATGTCAGCGGTGTCTGGCGCTAAACGACGCCCGGGTGGCGGGCCACAGTGTTTCGGCATCGTTCGGTGTCGATAACAGGCTTTACGGCGGCGCGCCGTGGGTGAGAGGCGTGGCAGGGGGAAGGGGAGGGGAGGGAAAAAATAAGCTGTAACGAACGGCGCGGCGCCGCGTGCGCGCCCGCCGACCACAATTCACGCCGGCGGGGGCGGCGGGGGTGCGGTGCGAGGGGTTGGGAGTTGGGAGAGCACCCCTATATAACCCGGTCGCGGCCACCCCGCGCCCTGTTCATATATTTTTGACGGCAGCTTTTAATGAAATTGAATTGTCCCAGATAAGTAAATACGGTATATATTTTCCAGGCTTTACTCGCTGCGGCACGGAGCGGAGTGCCGCCCCTAACAGGGCACTGCTGCGGCTCTGCAGCCGCCGACCTCTATAGATAAACACTGCGGCCGCACTCTATGGCACCCGCCCCACCTCCAATCTATGAAGCGGGGTGGAGTGGGACGAAAGGGTAATTAACCTACATGTCTTTTTTCTACGATTTTTCCTGCCGAAAGCAAGCGCGATATTTCGTGTTTAAAGGGTCCTTGGGAGGTTTTTGCCTTGCAGCGCTACATACCAGGTGTACCGGTATGAAATAAGCGTTAAGATACAAATGTGTCGATAGGGAACATTTCTTGTGAACGAACCTTAATTTTTTTTGTTTGGTTGGTATGACATCTGTCAAAGATATTTAGTATACATCAAGTCATGAAACAAACAACATCATATATGTCATCGTGTTAACAATGCCGAATTTTGTACCAGAAAGTGATTATTTGCGGAAAGCATTAATTTTTTGTTTTCATTTGAAAAAATGTGCTTCAATGTCGCATCGAATGCTTGTCGAGGCATATGGTGATCATGCTCTATTCGAAGCAACATGCAAAAGATGGTTTCAACGGTTCAGAGATAATGATTTTGATGTGAGAAATGAAGAACGTGGAAGACCGCCAAAAAAGTTTGAAGACGCCGAATTGCAAGCAGTATTGGATGAAGATGATACTTTGAGTCAGAAGCAAATGGCAGCAATGCTAAATGTTGCACAACAAACAATTTGTGACCGTTTGAAAGCTGTGGGAAACATGCAAAAGTGTGGAAAATGGGTGCCACATGAATTGAATGAAAGACAGATGGAAAACCAAAAAACCATTTGTCAAATTTTGCTTCAGAGACATGAAAGAAAATAAATTTTGCATCGAATTGTTACTGGCGATGAAAAATGCATTTATTTTAAGAATCCTAAAAGGGAAAAAACATGAGTTAATCCGGGACAACCATCAACATCGACTGCAAAACCAGATCGATTCGGTAAGAAGGGTTTGGTGGGATCAGAAAGGTGTGGTGTATCATGAGCTTCTAAAACACGGTGAAACCTTGAATACTAATCGCTACAGACAACAGATGATCAATTTGAACTATGCATTGATCGAAAAGAGACCAGAATGGGCCAGATTACATGGCAAAGTAATTTTTTTTACGGGACAATGCACCTGCACACAAAGCAAAACTGGTTCAGGATACAATCAAAACACTTGGCTGGGAGCTGCTACCCCACCCGCCGTATTCACCAGACTTGGCTCCTTCCGACTACCATTTGTTTTGATCGATGGGACACGCATTCGCTGCGGAACACTTCGATTCCTACGAAGAAGTCGAAAATTGAGTGTCTGATTGATTTGCTTCAAAAGACGAACATTTCTATTGGCGTGGTGTCCACAAATTGGCAGAAATGTGGTCAAAATGTATAGAAAGCAATGGTCAGTACTTTGAATATAATGTTTTTACTTTTAAATTCAAAATTATTGTCTCATTTTCACAAAAAAAACGCTCATTTCATACCGGTGCACCTGGTAGACTAGTCAGTCGACCACTGCGGTGACATTTCTGTACCACTCACTAATGTGACAATAAACTTGGCCACCATTACGATCTCTCGAGTCTGGAAACCTACGCTACGAACCACCACCGTAATCCACTGCAATTCATGGATATACGTTGATATGATGTTGTTGACTTTCTTGGTGAGTCGAAATGAAATAAATCTCTCTGGTTTTCACCCGCGCAATATGACGAGATGGCGCGATGTTTCCATAAGTGTCACTCCCACTACTTCGTCAAAAAAATATTTTGCATGGCATTCATTGATGCATTGCGCCATTTCGGCGAAGTCAGTCGGCTGGAAACCCAGGGAATGTACAAAAATATTTTGAATGGTATTCATTGACGCACTGCGCCATTTCGGCGAAGTCAGTAGGCTGGAAACCCAAGGGATGTACACAACGAATGTTTTTATATAATTTCGCTAGTGGGCTCGTATGGGTGCCAGCAGTCGGACACAAAAGGTATTCATTTAACTGATTACAGAAAACAGTAACTGCGAGGAGATGCGTCAGATCATGCTTTGATGGGAAGAAAGAAAATCTTTCATCACGACTACACCTATGCCCCTTTTGGAAATTGTAAAATTGAGGGACTTGAATTGCGAATTGTTGAAACATCTTTCTAATTCACCAGAATTATCAGCTTTTGACTTTAATCATTTACTACACGTAAAAAAAAGGTAGATGGGACTTACAGCACACATTCCATAATAGCATTCACTACCAGAAAAATGTTGGAAAAAAGAGTGTGTTGCTGCAAAATGTGTTTACGTCGGAAAAGAGTATTTTTTTGTTCAGAAGTCTCAGACCTAGAACGCCAAGCCAAGAGAGATTAACCTTCTGTTTAGTATCAACCAGTCCGTCCCCGGTAACTGAAGGTCAGCGTGACGGATTGTCAATCCTCTGGGCCCGGGTTCGATTCCCGGCTGGGTATTGTGTTGTCCTCATCATCATCCAATCATCCTCATCGACTGCAGGTCGCCGAAGTGGCGTCAAATGGAAAGACCGGCACCCTTCGAACGGTCTGCTCGACGGGGGGCCCTACCCATACGAAGAAATAAATAAAGTATCCAAGATCTACCAAGGGTAACACATATATGTGCACTGTAAGCACATGATTGCTACCTATATTAGACTGAGCAGTAGCATAATGCCCTGGGTATTACATGAGCTAAAAAATGAAAAAAGAAAGAAGAGATTTAAACCACTGCAGTGTATTCAAGTAGTCGACCAAGTAAATGAGAATTTGTCATTTTCAACACTATTATTGTGGATGAAGTAGCCTTCTAAACTTTTTGAAAAATTGAATAAAGTTTGATACTCTTATAAGAAGTAGATAAGTCATTACAAAGTATCGAAAAGTCAATGGAGTGGCCATTTTAAATTTGTTTGTTTATTTGTATAGTAATACTATATGATTGGAGCCATAAGTTGAAAGAAATGTACCAGAAAGTGGACGATTGCGCACAGAAGGACAGGCTAATGGTGAATCAAGACACAACGGAGTTCATGCAATTATGAAGAAGACAAGAGTTTGAATAATTTCTTGAAATAGATGGAATGAGGTTCAAGAAAGTTTGCCAGTTCAAATACTTAGGATCTTCGTTTACCAGTAACAACAGCTTAGGAACTGATGTGAAGGAAAGAACGGCAGTGGGAATGAAATGCATGTATTCCTTCAGGGAGACGCTCACCTAAAATCAATATCAACAAACATTAATATGAGAATCTATAACATATTGAAATGCCCAGCTTCAAACCTGGACCATGACAAAAAGAGAAATGGAAAAAGTATTAATATTTGAAAGAAAGGTAATGAGGAAGATATGGGGACAAATCATAGATAAAGGAGAAAGGAGGAGGAGAAGGAATGAGGAATTCTACATATTATGCATCAATCAATAATCCTACAGAAGCCGAAGTGCAGAAGAATCCACTGAGCAGCCCTTACAGCCCGTAAGCCAGAGGGAAGACAGGTGTATAAGACATTTGAGGGGAAACCAAACACCAGACGCCCCATAGGACGACCAAGGCAGCGCTGGATGGACGACCTGGCTAAAGACCTAGCTGCTGTGGGGATTGAACACACCTGGACGAACGGAAAGGAATGGAGGCAGTTTGTGGAAGCAACGTGTGGTCTGCAGGGTCTGTCATCGCTGGATATGTATGTATGCATAATTTACAGTCTAGTAACATTAGTGAAACTAATAATTCATTACCTAGATATGAAAATGAGATTTTGTTACACTTTTGACTATAACATCATCCGTTGAATACATCGAACTAGTCTTTGGATATAAATACGATAGTACAGTGACTGTGTTATTCAGAAATACGATGCATGCGTATCCGAAGGAATATTACATCGTGTTTCTGAGAAACACAAGCACTGCAGTGTCGTATTTACTTTCCGACACTGGGCAAGTTCAGAGTGTGTCCCCTGTACGGCAATATACATATGAATGTATGAGTGCAGGTTGTAGACACATGGTTGACGACATATGGAGGTTTGGGTGTGGCTGTGAGTCATGCTCAGATAGCCTAATGGCAAGGCGACTGCTCGTGGTAAGAGGGTTCTAGTCCTGGTCTGACACAAATTTTCATTGTTATTTCATTATACAGCTGATGATTGTCCATATTTGCAACTGCGAATATATTTGATGTACAGTCTTGGGATAGATGCAATAGAATCCTGCCAAGTACAAAGGTAACTGCTAAGTGAAGAGCTACGGTTGATGTAAATGTCGAGGCATGACTACCTCTTGATAGTAAAGGTGTGCGACAGCAGTGCATTGTTTAGATAAACCTTGGTTGATTGTGTTTCTTCTGTCACGAGACATATTGTTGTACGTAAGGGCCATGTATAACAAATACAATGTTCTGTGAATACACACAGCCACTGAGAGATGCAACTATAAAATCGTGTAGTTGGAGGTGGACTGCTGGGAATGCAAGTGTTACAGCACAAAATAGTAATTGGCGCAAATTAGACAATAAATATTGCCAGAGACTGAGGCAGAAGTAGAAAGCTAGCCAATATGTGGCACACGGGTCAAATAAATGACACATTATGATACCATCTGTTGAGTGAGGAGATACATTAAGCAGAAAGGGAATTACAACAGAGAACCAGAGGAAGTGAGACAAGCATATTCGTTAGCTCATGAGACATATTGCAAGAGACTCTATCTCTCCCACAAGAACACATAGTGAGGAACTGACATAGCTGCTAACAGCCTCTGGAGTAAATACAGCAGAATAAGGGGTCAGGACGACACGTGTGGTCATTATGAAACCGAGCCTCACATCTTAGCCTCTCACTTTAAATACCATAGCTCTCCAGCAGTCATCATGAGATAATCATTGGGATTGATGCCATTCACAGTAATAGCACTTGGTCCCATAATTAAGATACTGTAGTGAATCTGCGCCCTAGATATTGCTGCATAGTCTATGAACTAGCTGAAGATGTACTCAAGATCAGGGCCATCACCTGATGAACTTCATGCTGCTCGCCACCTGCCACCTATTGATGGAGAAACTGACAGTCTTCTGACAACACCATATCGCAGAATGCTGCCAGTATTTGACTCTGAAGCAGAAACCAGCAACGAGGCCTTTTAGGGTCGATGTTCCAGTTCTTGGGATGCGGATACTTTTCAGAGGTAGTGAGAAGATCGCCGGCCGTTGTGGCCGAGCGGTTCTAGCCGCTTCAATCTGCGCTACGGTCGCAGGTTCGAATTCTGGCTCGGGCATGGATGTGTGTGATGTCCTTAGGTTAGTTAGGTTTTAGTACACTACTGTTGTTGTTGTGGTCTTCAGTCCTGAGACTGGTTGGATGCAGCTCTCCATGCTAATCTATCCTGTGCAAGCTTCTTCATCTCCCAGTACCTACTGCAACCTACATCCTTCTGAATCTGCTTAGTGTATTCATCTCTTGGTCTCCCTCTACGATTTTTACCCTCCACGGTGCCCTCCAATGCTAAATTTGTGATCCCTTGATGCCTAAAAACATGTCCTACCAACCGATCCCTTCTTCTAGTCAAGTTGTGCCACAAACTTCTCTTCTCCCCAATCCTATTCAATACCTCCTCATTAGTTATGTGATCTACCCACCTTATCTTAAGCATTCTTCTGTAGCACCACATTTCGAAAGCTTCTATTCTCTTCTTGTCCAAACTAGTTATCGTCCATGTTTCACTTCCATACATGGCTACACTCCATACAAATACTTTCAGAAACGACTTCCTGACTCTTAAATCTATACTCGATGTTAACAAATTTCTCTTCTTGAGAAACGCTTTCCCTGCCATTGCCAGTCTACATTTTATATCCTCTCTACTTCGACCATCATCAGTTATTTTACTCCCTAAATAGCAAAACTCCTTTACTACTTTAAGTGTCTCATTTCCTAATCTAATTCCCTCAGCATCACCCGACTTAATTTGACTACATTCCATTATCCTCGTTTTGCTTTTGTTGATGTTCGTCTTATATCCCCCTTTCAAGACACTGTCCTTTCCGTTCAACTGCTCTTGCAGGTCCTTTGCTGTCTCTGACAGAATTTCAATGTCATCGGCGAACCTCAAAGTTTTTACTTCTTCTCCATGAATTTTAATACCTACTCCGAATTTTTCTTTTGTTTCCTTTACTGCTTGCTCAATATACAGATTGAATAACAGCGGGGAGAGGCTACAACCCTGTCTCACTCCTTTCCCAACCACTGCTTCCCTTTCATGCCCCTCGACTCTTATAACTGCCATCTGGTTTCTGTACAAATTGTAAATAGCCTTTCGCTCCCTGTATTTTACCCCTACCACCTTCAGAATTTGAAAGAGAGTATTCCAGTCAACATTGTCAAAAGCTTTCTCTAAGCATACAAATGCTAGAAACGTAGGTTTGCTTTTCCTTAATCTTTCTTCTAAGATAAGTCGTAAGGTTAGTATTGCCTCACGTGTTGCAACATTTCTACGGAATCCAAACTGATCTTCCCCGAGGTCCGCTTCTACCAGTTTTTCCATTCGTCTGGAAAGAATTCGCGTTAGTATTTTGCAGCTGTGACTTATTAAATTGATAGTTCGGTAATTTTCACATCTGTCAGCACCTGCTTTCTTTGGGATTGGAATTATTATATTCTTCTTGAAGTCTGAGGGTATTTCGCCTGTCTCATACATCTTGCTCACCAGATGGTAGAGTTTTGTCATGACTGGCTCTCCCAAGGCCATCAGTAGTTCTAATGGAATGTTGTCTACTCCCGGGGCCTTGTTTCGACTCAGGTCTTTCAGTGCTCTGTTAAACTCTTCACGCAGTATCTTGTCTCTCATTTCGTCTTCATCTACATCCTCTTCCATTTCCATAATATTGTCCTCAAGCACATCGCCCTTGTATAGACCCTCTATATACTCCTTCCACCTTTCTGCCTTCCCTTCTTTGCTTAGAACTGGGTGTCCATCTGAGTTCTTGATATTCATACAAGTGGTTCTCTTCTCTCCAAAGGTCTCTTTAATTTTTCTGTAGGCAGAATCTATCTTACCCCTAGTGAGACAAGCCTCTACATCCTTACGTTTGTCCTCTAGCCATCCCTGCTTAGCCATTTTGCATTTCCTGTCGATCTCATTTTTGAGACGTTTGTATTCCTTTTTACCTGCTTCATTTACTGCATTTTTATATTTTCTCCTTTCATCAATTTAATTCAATATTTCTTCTGTTACCCAAGGATTTCTACTAACCCTCGTCTTTTTACCTACTTGATCGTCTGCTGCCTTCACTACTTCATCCCTCAAAGCTACCCATTCTTCTTCTACTGTATTTCTTTCTCATTGAAACTCTGTACAACCTCTGGTTCTTTCAGTTTATCCAGGTCCCAACTCCTTAAATTCCCACCTTTTTGCAGTTTCTTCATTTTCAATCTGCAGTTCATAACCAATAGATTGTGGTCAGAATCCACATCTGCCCCTGGAAATGTCTTACAATTTAAAAGCTGGTTCCTAAATCTGTCTTACCATTATATAATCTGATACCTTTTAGTATCTCCAGGATTCTTCCAGGTATACATCCTTCTTTTATGATTCTTGAACCAAGTGTTAGCTATGATTAAGTCATGCTCTGTGCAAAATTCTACAAGGCGGCTTCCTCTTTCATTTCTTCCCCCCAATCCATATTCTCCTACTATGTTTCCTTCTCTCCCTTTTCCTACTGACGAATTCCAGTCACCCATGACTATTAAATTTTCGTCTCCCTTCACTACCTGAATAATTTCTTTTATCTTGTCATACATTCCATCTATTTCTTCATCATCTGCAGAGCTAGTTGGCATCTAAACTTGTACTACTGTAGTAGGCATGGGCTTTGTGTCTATCTTGGCCACAATAGTGCGTTCACTATGCTATTTGTAGTAGCTAACCCGCACTCCTATTTTTTTATTCATTATTAAACCTACTCCTGCATTACCCCTATTTGATTTTGTATTTATAACCCTGTATTCACCTGACCAAAAGTCTTGTTCCTCCTGCCACCGAACTTCACTAATTCCCACTATATCTAACTTTAACCTATCCATTTCCATTTTTAAATTTTCTGACCTACCTGCCCGATTAAGGGTTCTGACATTCCACGCTCCGATCCGTAGAACGCCAGTTTTCTTTCTCCTGATAACGACGTCCTCTTGAGTAGTCCCCGCCCGGAGATCCGAATGGGGGACTATTTTACCTTCGAAACATTTTACCCAAGAGGACGCCATCATCATTTAATCATACAGTAAAGCTGCATTTCCTCGGGAAAAGTTACGGCTGTAGTTTCCCCTTGCTTTCAGACGTTCGCAGTACCAGCACAGCAAGGCCGGTTTGGTTAATGTTACAAGGCCAGATCAGTCCATCATCCAGATTGTTGCCCCTGCAACTACTGAAAAGGCTGCTGCCCCTCTTCAGTAACCACATGTTTGTGTGGCCTCTCAAGAGATACCCCTCCGTTGTGGTTGCACCTACGGTACGGCCATCTGTATCGCTGAGGCACGCAAGCCTCCCCACCAACGGCAAGGTCCATGGTTCATGGGGGGAAGTACACTACTGGCCATTAAAATTGCTACACCAAGAAGAAATGCAAATGATAAACGGGTATTCATTGGACAAATATGCTAGAACTGACATGTGATTCACACAATTTGGGTGCATAGATCCTGAGAAATCCTTACCCAGAACAACCACCTCTGGCCGTAGGAACGACCTTGATACGCCTGGGCATTGAGTCAAACAGAGCTTGGATGGCGTGTACAGATACAGCTGCCCATGCAGCTTCAATACGATACCATAGTTCATCACGAGTAGTGACTGGCGTATTGTGACGAGCCAGTTGCTCGGCCACCATTCACCAGAAGTTTTCAATTGGTGAAAGATCTGGAGAATGTGCTGGCCAGGACAGCAGTCGAATATTTTTTATATCCAGAAAGGCCCGTACAGGACCTGCAACATGCAGTCGTGTATTATCCTGCTGAAGTGTAGGGTTTGGCAGGGATCGAATGAATGGTAGAGCCACGGGTCGTAACACATCTGAAATGTAACGTCCACTGTTCAAAGTGCCGCCAATGCGAACAAGAGGTGACCGAGACGTATTACCAATGGCACCCCATACCATCACGGCGGGTGATACGCCAGTATGGCGATCACGAGAAATCCGTACCCAGAACAACCACCTCTGGCCGTAGGAACGACCTTGATACGCCTGGGCATTGAGTCAAACAGAGCTTGGATGGCGTGTACAGATACAGCTGCCCATGCAGCTTCAATACGATACCATAGTTCATCACGAGTAGTGACTGGCGTATTGTGACGAGCCAGTTGCTCGGCCACCATTCACCAGAAGTTTTCAATTGGTGAAAGATCTGGAGAATGTGCTGGCCAGGACAGCAGTCGAATATTTTTTATATCCAGAAAGGCCCGTACAGGACCTGCAACATGCAGTCGTGTATTATCCTGCTGAAGTGTAGGGTTTGGCAGGGATCGAATGAATGGTAGAGCCACGGGTCGTAACACATCTGAAATGTAACGTCTACTGTTCAAAGTGCCGCCAATGCGAACAAGAGGTGACCGAGACGTATTACCAATGGCACCCCATACCATCACGGCGGGTGATACGCCAGTATGGCGATCACGAATAAACGCTTCCAATGTGCGTTCACCGCGATGTCGCCAAACACGGATGCGACTATCATGATGCTGTAAACAGAACCTGGATTCATCCGAAAAAATGACGTTTTGCCGTTCGTGTTCCCAGTTTCGTCGTTGAGTACACCATCGCAGGCGCTCCTGTCTGTGATGCAGCGTCAAGGGTAACCGCAGCCATGGTCTCCGAGCTGATAGTCCATGCTGCTGCAAACGTCGTCGAACTGTTCGTGCAGATGGCTGTTGTCTTGCAAACGTCCCCAGCTGTTGACTCAGGGATCGAGACGTGGCTGCACGATCCGTTACAGCCATGCGGATAAGATGCCTGTCATCTCGACTGCTAGTGATACGAGGCCGTTGGGATACAGCATGGCGTTCCGTATTACCCTCCTGAACCCACCGATTCCATATTCTGCTAACAGTCATTGGATCTAGACCAACGCAAGCAGCAATGTCGCGATACGATAAACCGAAATCGCGATAGGCTACAATCGGACCTTTATCAAAGTCGGAAACGTGATGTTACGCATTTTTCCTCCTTACACGAAGCATCACAACAACGTTTCACCAGGCAACGCCGGTCAACTGCTGTTTGTGTATGAGAAATCGGTTGGAAACTTTCCTAATGTCAGCACGTTGTAGGTGTCGCCACCGGCGCCAACCTTTTGTGAATGCTCTAAAAAGCTAATCATTTGCATATAACAACATCTTCTTCCTGTCGGTTAAATTTCGCGTCTGTAGCACGTCATCTTCGTGGTGTAGCAATTGTAATGGCCAATAGTGTAGTTCTAAGTTCTAGGGGACTGATGACCTCAGATTTTAAGTCCCATAGTGCTCAGAACCATTTGAGCCGTTTAGGGATAAGATCAACAGACCACATAACTACTCACACCAGGTACATCACAGATGAGTCATCAAGGATTGTCTTAGAATTTTGAGTGGGGTTGAGTACACTCCAGCAGGTACATATTAATGTTGCACTCCCGCGCGATCACCAGTCAAGAGAGCGGCAAACAGGAGGATTGGAGAAGCATACGCATCCGGATCACGTTCAGATTTGGCCGAATGTTTCTGAACAGTCCCTGGTGGTTTCGATCTTTACACAAGAGCCAAAACTGAGGGCGCAGTGCCCTTCAAACGGGTGGGATCACGTTGAACAGTAATGAAGCTCTTATAATGTCCTTTGAGGAGAAATGAAATGTCCGAGGGCGACAGCAGTGAGAAGGTTATCAAGAACTTCTTCCTGTAACTCATCGTATTGCGAAGTGTCGTTTTCGACCGCGAAATGTGTGGGAACTGACGTGCCAGGGAAAGGGATGGTTTCACTGAAGCCATTTATACGACCCCACGAGGCCTTCCCGTGTCGATTCTGAACGGCCATATGCCTTAAATGCTTTCCTCGGACACGCACAAGAAATCCACGTGATTTCAGTGCTGGATGTCGCGATTCTGATCTCCATCGCAGGGGTGGCAACAGAAGGAGTTAAATGTGGGTAAGAGGGGCTGTGACGACGTTCTCATCGTGTAACGCGTGCGCGGAGGCGTTGGTCAGAATTGTGGTGAAATCTGGTGCCAATGTGACATCTATAACCCACTTTAAAGCTCACATGCCCTTCTGAATTGTGGTCTTTTTTTCGCATGTACCGACATCTTACAGTTTGAAATATCGTCGAGCCCGATGTCGATGTCGCACGCGGGATTTCGAAATAGTGACCCTCTAATTTTGTTGCAGGCATGCATGAGGAGGCTGGCATGAGTTAAATTAGCGTGCAGAGGTGGATCATACCGATCATCGGAATGAAAGCGACAACAACAATGACTTACTAATCATGATCTGGACTCTAATTCCAATGAAAAAAAAAAGTTCAGATATGTGTGAAATCTTATAGGACTTAATTACTAAGGTCATCACTCCCTAAGCTTACACACTACCTAAATTGTCCTAAGGACAAACACACACACCCATGCCCAATGGAGGACTCGGACCTCTGCGGGGATCAGCCGTACAGTGCATGACTGCAGTGCCACAGACCGCTTGGCTAATCCCGCGAGGCCCAATGAAAACAGTGGTGGTGGTGGTGTGTTGGGGCTTATGGGCGCTCAACATCGAGGTCATCAGCGCCCTGACACACATTAAAAGGAACGAATGTGGACAGACCTAAGAAAACTAAAGCACACACTCAAAGAAAGCAGGAAAAGAAGGAAAATGCTACATATGAAAGTAAAACCTAAGCAAAGGGGAAACATAGCAACAAGAATGTCACAGGAAATTGTTATTGGCTGGCCACTTACATATGGGCGAGATTGTCACACAGTGAGCAAATTACGATCCTCTCCCTAAAATCTTTGTAAAAACATTTGACAGGGCACAGAACTTTAAAACTTTAACCACATTCGTCCGAGTGTTGCCTAAAAGGGATTGCAGGTCCGCTGGCAAGTCGGCCGCAACCCGATGGTCAGAAAATGAAACGCAATCGAATAAAACGTGGCGCACAGTGACCTGGACGCCGCAAGCACCACAAATTGGAGGGTCCTCTCGCCGGAGCAGGAAGCCGTGCGTCATAGGGCTGTGACCTATCCGAAGCCGAGTGAGGAGAACCTCGTCCCGTCGATGGGGCTGAAAGGAAGTACACCACACACGCGTTGTGGGCTTGACTATACGGAGCTTATTGTCAGTCACGTCCAGCCACGCATCCTCCCACCGACAGAATCGTCTTGAAGTTAAAAAGGATAATACTCTCTAGTGAGTTGAAATTGTTCGTGAAGATTCAACAGGATCCTATCCGTTCAGTTACACTAAATTTCGACATAAATGTCTTCGAGACTCTGACGAGATGACGGCACCATATCTAATGTCTGTAATTTCCGGGGACGTTTGCGCATTTCCCTTTGAAACCTCTGTCACTATGGAAGGTTCGATAACAGCAGTTAACTTTCTTACAAATTCAATAGACATATTATAAGTCACCTTCTTGAAATAGCGCTGTATACAACAGTAGAACCGCTAGCGAGTGATCATGTGACCATCCACCCACCGCTTCATACGTCATGGCAGTGATGTGGTGTGTATGTTTGTGCCTGATCGGTATCTAGGAATCAACGTAGTAAGGTGGGTCGATGTTCAGATGTGACAGAATCACAGAAAGGAGCTAACGTTCAGGATATGGCCATGACCACACAGTGGATGAGGTTGCTCGATTTGTTGCCATCCATGGGCTCTGCAAGAAGTAGTGTACCACTCGTAGCCACGTCACCCGCCGAAAGAACTGTGGTCAAAATGTACTAGAAAGGACCAGTCTGTGATATATCCTGCAGGCAACAAATTTGCCTGGTCGATCCGCGGATCAACAAAGCTGCTACTAGTCGGCCTAGCTGCCCCGAAAACTTTCAATTCCACACTACTTTCAGTCTATTTAGATTACTTTTGCAGCTTACATGTTCCCACCGCTATCCCAATGTTACTGATGAAATGTCATCCGGACAGTTACCAATCAGAAGACAACCCCTAAGGGTGTGATTGTGACGCTATCAGACATTTTCGAGTATTTTTCCATATCATCTCTTTTATACTCCTACTACCCCCTCTTCCCACCTCCCCCCCCCCCCTACCCCTCGACCCCTGGGGATATAGGCACGTCTTAGGTCTTAGTATGAGTGTTTTGCAGATACTGACATGTATATAGAGACTGAGAGGGCTTCCTCCACACATTACACAATTGTGCTTTGCTTAAAATCCCTCTTACCAATACTCACACCTCAATGGGTCAATTATCATCACGACTGTTGCCTACGAAGCCAGCAACCAAAAGTACAATGGGTTCGACACTAACGTCTTATTTGATTGTTTTTACAAACACCACATTTTCGCACCACCACGACACTGCTATGGGAGAAATACCATTGTATCTTTCATCAGCCACCATAGTGATCCTGAAATGTTGGGTATGACGCTAATGTCACCTCAGTTCTTTTTGTTTGTTTTTACATGTCACACTATACACACACAGAACATTCGACTCTTAAATGCATCATATACTTCTGACGGCTTTACACCTTAACCGAGTACACTAGCACATTGGCTATGCGCTAGAACTATAGTTGAGACCAACACGCCTAAGCTTCCCATTCGTCTATGGTAATTTAGGTTTTCTGGGGCCCATTAGTGACGCTGGGTGAACTGTGAGTTTTTCTCCTTGCTGGGACACTTTTGACCCAAGACGTTCTGCAGTTTAGCGGATATCCAGCTTTTTATTTTTTTATTTTTATTTATTTATTTTTTTGGGTCATCAGTTTTCTGACTGTTTTGACGCAGCCCGCCAAGGAATTCCTCTCCTGTGCTAACCTGTTCATCTCAGAGTAGCACTTGTAACCTGCGTCCCCAATTATTTGCTGGATATATTCCAATATCTGTCTACCTCTAGAGTTTTTGCGCTCTACAGCTCCCTCTAGTATCATGGAAGTCATTCCCTCATGTCTTGAGACATCTCCTATCGTCCTTCAGTGTGTTCCACATATTACTTTCCTCTCCGATTCTGCGCAGAACCTCCTCATTACTTACCTTATCAGTCCACCTGATTTTCAACATTCGTCTGTAGCACCACATCTCAAATGCTTCGATTCTCTTCCGTTCCAGTTTTCTCACAGTCCAGATTCTATTGGCATACATGTGGGTTAAGATTCTCGGTGAAAGATTCCAACCTCAACTTAGTTCTTTTTATTCTCTTGAGTATTATATAGCATTCAAATAGGGCCGCTCTGTGCATAAACTATCAGTTTGCTGTTGAGAAATTAGGATCAGCACAGCCACGTTGCCAAGAACAAATTTTTCTACTCTTTCACCTGATACTATAGACGCGATTGTAGCAATCAGTACATCAGAACACCCACAGACAACCGACTTAGAGGTAGGTGCTATGTTGGAGAGAGTTCCTGTGGCCGTGGCAAATGGAATAATCCGTCTTGTCATGTACCTTGGATGAGAAGATAATTGGAGCTACCTGTCAACTGCTAGACAGTCATAATGCGCTGTATCAACACATTTGATAGAGGTCAAGTCTTGATTGTTTGTAAACGAGACAATCTCCAAGATTGTGTAATCAGTGGGATATCTGTCTAAACCATATCAAGGTCTACTGTTGATACCACGATTTGTGGTAACTGTCGACACCAGACGCATTTACTGTCGGCCGTTACGTTCATCCCTAGGGGCCAATGAGTGCTACATGGGTATGGTCGTCGAGAGAACAGTGCCTCAAGCCGTTGAAGGATTCCTTCTTTTACGAATTACAATTCCCACCTCCTTTTAATCTATTATTCTATTCACCCACTCATTCTGTCTTTACCTACTCTCCACGTAAAACGTGACTCACCTAGGTCTTATCTTCGCTTATTCACGTGATCACTTATATCACTTCCTACCTTTCCTAAATCCAGGTTTATCTTTCCCAAATTTTTCTGGAGAGCAAACTGTACACGGATGGTGTAAGCATGTATCGAGTAGCACTGATATCGATTATGCTAACATCGCTATGGTCGCTTCTTTTGTTTTTTCGCGCCAGAACGAGCGAGAGAGTCACGTGGTGGTGTTTAACCGTGTGCGTGGTGCAAGATGTTAGGGAACTAGGCTAAGAGAACAAGTAAATTTTGTGACTATAAAGGTGTTTGATGCTGTGTAAACATTCGTGCACCTCACGAGACGTAATCCGCGGTTCGCGAAGTCATAAACCACGAGAACAATCGCGAGAATATGATTAGATGCCCGCGAGGATCTCATCCGCGCCGGTAAATGAAACTTGGATTACCTATATTGCCACGAACGCCGGATCTGGATTGCAGTGTGGATGATGTATTGCGGAGTAGTGTTACTGTATGTGTCAGAGTATCAACACATTTGTTATTTTGTGAAGAGTGTAACAATGCAGCCCTATGTAGCTCAAGTGTTAAAGAATACGTCAATGGATTATACTAGGCTAAAACATCAATTTTGGTAATTGGGACTCCTTTGTTCCCCTTGTTAGTTATTATTTATTACAGCAATATTCAAGCTGCTGTTCCTAGACTGCAAGGGAAGAAGCGAATGACGATAGGATTTACGAGGTGAGTGGGTACAATTAGCAAACACAGATGGAACTGTAACCCCAGCCTCCCCCATTCGCTTACAAAGGGAACCCAATTCTCTATGTGGAATGTACATGGGTGTAACCATCCCGACACCCAGTTCTGGACAAACTACCTGCAAGACAAACACAATTAAATTGCAAGTCTGTTGCAGGAGAACCGTCACAAACTTGGCACAGTCGTAGCTCCCTCACAATGCAGGGGTTTGATTGCTGGCATATGAGCTACAGACTTTCCACAGATACCAATGGGTAGTTGCCTATCCATGGCACTGTGGGGAACATACAGCATGCAAGGTCAGTTGGTTGTTGCTACAGCTCGTTTACTGCCGCGGGCCATGAAGCGACTCAGGCTTAGGCAAGCCAGTGCTCACGAGACTCTGGCGGTCTCTTCATATTGGAATTTCGCAATGAAGCTCGCTTGTACTACCCAAAGCGTTCCCACAGTTGGATACGGCATGGGAGTAGGAACAATAGCTTCAAGATGGAGGATCTCCATCAGTACTGTAACATCACGAGTCAATACGAGATAACTTTATTGCAATGAACTACTCTGCAGAACAGCCCGTAGCGTTGGAGCCGTTGGGTGTGAAAGAGACAGCCAGTTGTGTCTTATGAAAAAGTCATTCGCACCTGTCACTATGCTAGCCTTGAGAAACGGTATCCACGTCACTTTGAGCAACTGTATATTCAAACCCCTAAGAATCTAAATAAACTATATTAAATATAATTCAATTTAGTTATTTAAGAGCGTATTGTATAAAAAATTCAGATTTCTATCTGTCATAGTTTTGGGGTTAGACAAATTTACTTAAAAAATAAAAAAACTGACACTTATAAGATTAAATTCAGTTAGGATCTGTAATACTTTATCTTTTGGCATCATCAGAAAACATTCCCAGGACTCTCAATGGACAGCAACATTTAATCAGGATTTTCACATTTAACAACTTTAAATAATTTTCATTTTTGTGAGATAAAAATTCAAAACAAAATTAATAACCATCTGTTTTGTTGTTTTGGATTGAATGAGAGTGAGTGAGAGTGTGTATGTGCGACATACATAAAATTTCAATATTATATTATACACACCGTTACATAAATGTGTCGTGGGAAAGTTGTGTTTTACCCACATTGCAGATGACGTATGCCGAAGTGTACTTGCTTTTGTAAGGCGGCAGCCAGAATAGCCGTTTGCAGAGTAATAAATTTCTAAATATTTTTCAAGATTAGTTTTCTATTCGTTTGGTTTTGTTAAACATTTTATTATAATTTGCATACTGAAATGACGTAAATTCATCTGTGAATAGTGATTGGCGTAGGACAGTTTTGTCGCGAGAATAATCTCGAAGGATAGTTCTAATTGGCTGATCATTTTGATCAGCCAATCAGAGTTAAGCAGTTCCCACGCACTGCTAGGTAGTTATACTGGGAGAGAAGCAGACTGAACAGGGGTCGCTAGACAGCTATCGGACGTGCAGGTCATATTGAACGCTTCCGTCTTTATTATGCGTAAAATGAAGAAATATTTGGCTTCTCACGCTCAGATTGTGTTGCCATAATAGCAGCTGCATTTACGGACAGTTTTGTGAAGTTTGGAAGTTTTTGGATTGTTTTGTTGGAAAGAGAACCGCTTGTGAACTTTCGGCGTTAGTAAAAATTCCGCCTGGCGTGTTTCTTATTCGTTTATGGAATGTTTGGCGAGCAGTTTCTTTAATAGATATCCACTGGAAAGGACTGAATGTGAAACTCATATATAGTAGCGGAGTACTTGACTGTAGATCACGTAATAATTCTGGTCGGACTTACGTGCATTTCTGGCTGCTTTGCGTGTGAAATGTATTGCATGACTGTGAACTGAGAAAGGCTATCTTGTTAGTTAAGTAAATTAGGGATGATGGCAGGTGTTTTTTGTTGAACTGAGAAAATAATTACACTCCTTTCAGAATTTTGACCTTTTGCTAAAGAGATGAAGCAATCGCCCTCCACCCAAAAACTGTTATAAGATATTACAGGATAGCTCGCTACTCGAGTTTACGCGGACTTTGCAACGTAAGAATCGACAACGTTTTTCATCAACGCTGCTTTTAACGTCGTCTGAACAGTACTTACGTATACAGAGAAACGGGCTGGTGATCAGACGCCATACTGAGATAGGCGGAACTTTTGTAGTGAACAGCACGACGAAAGGCGGTGATCAAATATTTACGCCGCAGTTTCATTACCCGCCACGCCGCAGTACCTCTTCTGTAGGCAAGATCTTTCTAACTATCGGAATTCACTTCTACGTGGAACACTTCGAAGATAAGCTTGGAGAGGTGGCAGCAGAGGCTTAAATTATTGTGCTTGTTCATTCGATAGTCCAGTTTCTTTAAATCCACATAGAAATTAAAATAAAACCAAGACGATTATTCACCAGAACGTGATATTACTGTCTGATGTAGCACTGCGTGTATACCTGGAATGGCAGGCAGTGCTGTTCGTCTGCCGTATTTAGAAAGAACCAGAGGAAAATACGGTTGATGTGGGTATATTTATTACAGCCCCAAGTGGACTCGACTAACGTCTCAAGTAGTGCTGAAGCGAACTGACACCATGAATCCTGCAGGGCTGTCCATAAATCCATAAGAGTACGAGGGGTGGAAATCTGTTCTGAACAGCATGTTGTAAGGCATCCCAGATTTCCTCAATAAAGTTCATGCCTGGGGAGTTTGGTGGCCAGCAGAATTATTTAAACTCACAAGTGTGTTCCTGGAGCCACTCTGTAGAAGTTCTGGACGCATGGGATGACGCATTGTCCCGCTGCAATTGCCCCAGTTCGTCGGAAAGCACAATGGACGTGAATGTATGCAGCTGATCAAACAGGAAGCTAACGTACGTGTCACCTGTCAAAGTCCTATCTAGACATATCAGTGGTCCCATATCACTCCAACTGCACTCGCCCCACACCATTACTAAGCCTCCACTAGTTCGAACAGTCCCCTTCTGACATGCAGGGTCCATGGATTCATGAGGTTGTCTCCAGACCCGTACACGTCCATCCGCTCGATACAATTTGAAACGAGACTCGTCCGAACAGGCAAGATGTTTCCAGTCATCAACAGTCGTTGACGGGTCCAGGCGAGGCGTAAAGCTTTGTGTCGTCCAGTCACCAAGGGTATACGAGTGGGCCTTCGGATCCGAAAGCCCATATCGCTGATGTTTCTTTGAATGGTTCGCACGCTGACATTTGTTGATGCCCCAGCATTGAAATCTGCAGCGATTTGCGGAAGGGTTGCATTTCTGTCACGTTGAACGGTTCCCTTCACTCGTCGTTTGTCCCGTTCTTGCAGGACCTTTTCTCCGGTCGCAGCAGTGTCGGAGATTTGATGTTTTATCGGATTTCTGATATCGACGGTACACTCGTGAAATTGTTGTACGGAAAAATCCCCACTTCATCGCTATCTCGGAGATTCTGTGTCGCATCGTTCGTGCACCGACTGTAACACCACGTTCAGATTCAACTAAATCTTGATAACCTATCATTGTAGCAACAGTAACCGATATGACAACTGCGGCACACCTCGTTGGCTTACATAGTCGTTGCCGACGCAGCGCCGTATTCTGCCTGTCTACATTACCCTGTCTTTGAATACACATGCATATACCAGTTCCTTTGGTGCTCCATTGTAAACACACTCCTGGAAATGGAAAAAAGAACACATTGACACCGGTGTGTCAGACCCACCATACTTGCTCCGGACACTGCGAGAGGGTTGTACAAGCAATGATCACACGCACGGCACAGCGGACACACCAGGAACCGCGGTGTTGGCCGTCGAATGGCGCTAGCTGCGCAGCATTTGTGCACCGCCGCCGTCAGTGTCAGCCAGTTTGCCGTGGCGTACGGAGCTCCATCGCAGTCTTTAACACTGGTAGCATGTCGCGACAGCCTGGACGTGAACCGTATGTGCAGTTGACGGACTTTGAGCGAGGGCGTATAGTGGGCACGCGGGAGGCCGGGTGGACGTACCGCCGAATTGCTCATCACGTGGGGCGTGAGGTCTCCACAGTACACCGATGTTGTCGCCAGTGGTCGGCGGAAGGTGCACGTGCCCGTCGACCTGGGACCGGACCGCAGCGACGCACGGATGCACGCCAAGACCGTAGGATCCTACGCAGTGCCGTAGGGGACCGCACCGCCACTTCCCAGCAAATTAGGGACACTGTTGCTCCTGGGGTATCGGCGAGGACCATTCGCAACCGTCTCCATGAAGCTGGGCTACGGTCCCGCACACCGTTAGGCCGTCTTCCGCTCACGCCCCAACATCGTGCAGCCCACCTCCAGTGGTGTCGCGACAGGCGTGAATGGAGGGACGAATGGAGACGTGTCGTCTTCAGCGATGAGAGTCTCTTCTGCCTTGGTGCCAATGATGGTCGTATGCGTGTTTGGCGCCGTGCAGGTGAGCGCCACAATCAGGACTGCATACGACCGAGGCACACAGGGCCAACACCCGGCATCATGGTGTGGGGAGCGATCTCCTACACTGGCCGTACACCACTGGTGATCGTCGAGGGGACACTGAATAGTGCACGGTACATCCAAACCGTCATCGAACCCATCGTTCTACCATTCCTAGACCGGTAAGGGAACTTGCTGTTCCAACAGGACAATGCACGTCCGCATGTATCCCGTGCCACGCAACGTGCTCTAGAAGGTGTAAGTCAACTACCCTGGCCAGCAAGATCTCCGGATCTGTCCCCCATTGAGCATGTTTGGGACTGGATGAAGCGTCGTCTCACGCGGTCTGCACGTCCAGCACGAACGCTGGTCCAACTGAGGCGCCAGGTGGAAATGGCATGGCAAGCCGTTCCACAGGACTACATCCAGCATTTCTACGATCATCTCCATGGGAGAATAGCAGCCTGCATTGCTGCGAAAGGTGGATATACACTGTACTAGTGCCGACATTGTGCATGCTCTGTTGCCTGTGTCTATGTGCCTGTGGTTCTGTCAGTGTGATCATGTGATGTATCTGACCCCAGGAATGTGTCAATAAAGTTTCCCCTTCCTGGGACAATGAATTCACGGTGTTCTTATTTCAATTTCCAGGAGTGTAACTTTGTTTTCTCTTGCTAACCTGTGATGCGCTCCCAGGAAAGTTGATGATCTTAGCCCTGCGTGCCACTACTTACATGGTGCTTAAAGTGGCCCTGTTGCGGACATTCTATATGTCATCCCGATGTCAGAATGAATCCATATGCGGCAACTATGGACGTACACAGCATGACAGATCACCTTGTATGCATCCTAAAACTTGTCAGCTGTCAGGAGCAGCATGTCTCCTAGTCGCCAGCGTGTCCTGCTTACAAGAGGGAACGGGCAGTCTATAAATCCAAGACCATAGATCGAGCATCATTATCCAACGCTAAAAGGAGGTAAAACGTCTTCACCACATTATTATGAAGAGCAGATTCGCGACAACTGTACAACCAACCTTGTCACCGAGCCAGATGACATCAGCCTCTCATCACACTGCGACAAAACCCCCTCGGTCTTAGGCAGAGCCGACTATTTTATCACCCCCTCTCATACCAACATCGGTGATCCTGATCCCGTAAACTTGGCCAGAGAATATTCCTCGCAGTAGACGGACGTTCCTCCAGGGACCCCACCTCTGCGGACAATGCGGACTTGAAGCCTAATATTGGTCAGCAGCTGAAGCAAATACAAGTTGCTCGCTGTATAGTAGTCCCCTTTTCTTATGTTACCGTAAACTGGGTAACTTCAAGAGGTGTGGCACCCCTTGATTTTCCTATTCTTCCTCACCTGGGACTTGTGGTCCTAGACATTGCACCAATATAGATGGAGCGAGTGGTGACTCGTCAGCATGATTCACGAGCCTGGCCTCCTCATCCTAGGGACCCTTCAGCGTGATTCCCTACACTGGCCCCTTCATTCTTCCCTGCTCCACCAGACTGCCCAAAGGTAATTATAACAATGAATTTGTAATGGGTGGAACTGCCACCTCTCTGAACTAAGACAACTACTGTCTTCTCTATTCTGCAAGCCTTATCGTTCTCCGGGAAATTCATCTTCTGGAATTCATTGTCGTCAACTCAGTTCCTACTGCACTTACTGTAGGAATTGTGCCAATCGCCGTCCGAAGTGGCCGAACGGTTCTAGGCGCTACAGTCTGGAACCGCGCGACCGCTACGGTCGCAGGTTAGAATCCTGCCTCGTGCATGGATGTGTGTGATGTCCCTAGGTTAGTTAGGTTTAAGTAGTTCAAAGTTCTAGGGGACTGATAACCACAGTAGTTAAGTCCCATAGTGCTCAGAGCCATTTGAACCATTTTTTTGTGCCAATCCCGAGTTGGCGTGTGTAGTATTTACACGTTGGTTTCTACAAATGTCTGTATTGAAAACATGGTTGGATGCGATGGCTGTGCGGTTTCTAGCGACCATTGATGTCATCATTTGCTGCATTTATCAGCCGTCGAACAGGGAAATATGGTACTCTGAGTTGCTTAACCTGATGCAGCATCTCTCTCCATCATTCCTCTTTCTCGAGGACATTAATGTGCCTATTCCCCTATGAGTGAGTTAGAAACAATCTGGTAAGGGTCTCCTCATCGAAGAGCTGCTTCTTGATTTTGAGCTGTGTTAACTCAATGATGCGTGCTCTACCCATTTCAGTACAGTACACAGCTTGTTCTTAAACCTTTGCTCACACAGCTTAGCAGCTTTCTTACAATGGCCTGCACATAATGATCTCCGCGACCGTGACCACTTTCTGGTAGTCCTGTCGCTCCCATCTGATCCCCTTTCAATACATATGCCCCTTTGGGCACCCCAGAGAGCATACAGACAGACCTACACTTCGCAAGTAGCTGTTGCTTTCTCCTCATTTGGATCTGTTGCAAACAGCTGCAATTACCGATGACACTGATGTAGTGACCCATTCTCGAAGAATCCTTGTCACCAATGGCAGTCCCGTTGTGTATTTAAGAAATTCTGGTGACAATCTGGTGTCGCAAGCGAGTTTTATAGCGATTCTGAAGACAGGTGGTGGGGGGTAGTGTTTAACGTCCCGTCGACAACGAGGTCATTAGAGACGGAGCGCAAGCTCGTGTTAGGGAAGGACTGGGAAGGAAATCGGCCGTGCCCTTTCAAAGGAACCATCCCGGCATTTGACTGAAACGATTTAGGGAAATCACGGAAAACTTAAATCAGGATGGCCGGAGACGGGATTGAACCGTCGTCCTCCCGAATGCGAGTCCAGTGTTCTGAAGACACCCTTCGATGGTCAAACTCATAATGTTGAGAAAGGTGTGATCAAGAAACCTTTGTAATAAAACATAAAAGGAAAGACGATACATCTCCTCTCTGTGAATACACGTCACCTGCTTCCAGTGTGGCCCAAACTCTGTGGGTTATTTGGCCACCAAGAGCTGACTAATTTTTCTCGCCTTTGGCTTCACGACTGTATTTGCACTGATCCGTCTGTCCCTGTGTAACATTCCACGCTCCACTTTGCGGTAGTATCTGCAACACTCTCTTACCCAGTCGCTACCTAGGCATGCAAGCAAACTACAGATAATACCATCCCGCCATTTATTTTTCATTTGTGGGAAAATGAAGCGTCTACAGTGATCCTTACGATTTTATTTATTTTGTAGCTACCAGTTCCGGCGCTTCAATGCTCTATGTTCAGGCTGTAGCTGATGCTGAAGCGGTTGACATGATCTCTATATAGATCGCATCAGTGGCCAACATAACTGGTTACGCAGACTGTCTGAGAACTATCAGCACTCCAACCATCAACCCCTTCAGCATCAACTACAGCCTGAAGATGGCGAATTGAAATAAATCAAATCATAAGGACGGCTGTAGGCGTTTCATTTTCTCACAACAGCAAACGGCCGTCGCCCCCAAGACCTCCTGTCAAAAGGATGGACATGCAAAAGCTTTTTTTTCAGCCTTTAGGGCCATATAACAAACCATTTGCAGAATGTGAACTGCTTCGTACCCTAGACTCATCGAGTGACACCGCCACTGACATGATCTGCTGTATATCAGGCTTCGGGTACACAACAAATTGTGTGAGGCCACCTTCACACAGTCATAACCTCTCGGCTGGCGCCACTCAGTTCCCAGCAGTAGCTCCCAGGTGGCGTCACAAAATCTGGACCACTTTCTTCTCTGCCATGTCAATAAGGGCGTCGCGCTCGTCTGCCGCTAGTGTGGACAGCCGCCAAAGAGATTGTAACATCCACGTGATAAATTTTAGCTGCAGTGCGACGAGAGGAAATTATGCCTCTAACAGTTACAAACATTATCTATCCGACATATGAAAAAACAGTGAAATAAATATTAATTATTTATATAATATTTTATGATGTAATTGGACATATCGATGTGTATCATACAAAGACAATGATAATTGTAAATTCCTTTTATGATCTGCGTTTGTCTTCCCTTGTTTTTACCTTTTGTTGGTTGGCTTTTGTAGGTTGCGGACGCATATCAAACTGAGGTCTGTTTAGTAATTGTAATTATTTGTTAATTATTACTTGAGAATAGAGTTCATTATTATTATAAATATGAATGAATAATTATTTGTAACTTTAATTCCTCTCTCAGTAAGCATTATCTGTGTTAAACTATTTCTTTCCGCTGCAAGGAGCGCAGCCATTTATGACAGCGATTTGTATCGCGTTTTTGTCTGTGTTTTCCTTAGAAAAAAATCAAATGTTTGCTTGATGAAGTCTAAATAGTGCACAATACGAAAGTAAAGTTTAATAAGCATTTCAAATACTTATCTTATTTGCTCTAACAATAGAAAGTCTCTATCAATTGTCTGCCGCCATCTTAACAATTATCTCAGCGGCAAATTCAAATTACGCAACTCTGCAGACATAAATGCCGAACGTAATACAAATGTGTAAAAATAAATGTGCACTGGTGGTCCCGAACTCATTTTAATGAAAATAATTCGAATCAGATTGGTTCTTTAAAAACAGTGCTCATAGCACGATCCATATAACAAACTTTTCTAGCTGATGTATGGAGCCGAAATTAATTAAACACGAGTTGCGAAGAATATTGTTTCAGGTAAAATACGTCAGCGTTGTGCGCGGCTGATATTCGGTGGTTTTAATGATCATTTTGATGAAGATAACTGCTTCCATCATAATCAATAGTTGTATAGAATCTCTTGTATGAACTGTGATTTAGTGACACTTGCACAACTTACAGACAACACTTTAACACGTTAACTTGGAGTTCTTAACAACTTGACCAAATCTTTAGCTGGGAGAAAAATTATTTAGTAATTGCCGGCCGAAGTGGTCGTGCGGTTAAAGGCGCTGCAGTCTGGAACCGCGAGACCGCTACGGTCGCAGGTTCGAATCCTGCCTCGGGCATGGATGTTTGTGATGTCCTTAGGTTAGTTAGGTTTAACTAGTTCTAAGTTCTAGGGGACTAATGACCTCAGCAGTTGAGTCCCATAGTGCTCAGAGCCATTGGAACCATTTAGTAATTACTCAATGTAATAAAATAAGATTATTATTTTCATTTACAAATTAGTTAAATACCAAACCACTGAACAACACAGCGAACGCCACAAGAGCCCTATCAACCGCGAACTACAGTGCTTGCGCCTCGTACTGGCAGACATGGAAATTATTCCAGCGACAGGCACAAAAAGATGCGCTGCCGACGCTCAGGCAGTTCCGAATCAGCAGTTAAGACGTCAGTGCAGTGCGTGCAGCTAGCTCAGTACAGTGGTCTAGAGACTACCTCCAACTTAGCACTGTAATCTTTAATAGAGTGTCCACAACATTACCATCAGTTATGGTCACAGTATCACAGGTTGGCAAGAGAAAGCAAAGTTATTCACAATGGAGAGCCAAAGAAACTGGTATAGGCATGTGTATTCAAACACAGAGTAATGTAGACAAGCAGACTACGGCTCTGCGGTCGGCAACGCGTATATAAGACAACGAAGTCTGCCGCAGTTGTCATATCGATTACTGCTGCTGCAATGATAGGTTATCAAGATTTAAATGAATCTGAACGTTGGTTGGTGCAGGGGCGATGGGACATAGAATCTCCGAGGTAGCGATGAAGTGGGGATTTTCCCGTACAACCATTTCACGAATGTACCGTCAATGTTAGAAATCCGGTAAAACATCAGATTTTCGACACTGCTGCGGCCGGAAAAAGATCCTGCAAGAACGGGATCAACGACGACTTAAGGTAACGTTCAACGTGACAGAAGCACAACCCTTCCGCAAATTGCTGCAGATTTCAATGCTGGGCCATCAACCAGTTTCAGCGTGCGAACCATTCAAAGAAACACCATCGATATGGGCTTTCGGAACCTAAGGCCCACTCGTGTGTCCTTGATGACTGCACGACATAAAGCTTTACGCCCCGCCTGGACCCGTCAACACCGACATAGGACTGTTGCTGACTGGAAACATGTTGCCTGGTCGGACGAGCGTCGTTTCAAAATGTATCGAGCGGACGGACGTGTACGGGTATGGAGACAACCTCATGAATCCATGGACCCTGCATGTCAGAAGGCGACTGTTCAAGCTATTGGAGTCTTAGTAATGGTGTGAGGCGAGTGCAGTTGGAGTGATATGGTACCCCTGATATGTCTAGATAGGACTTTGACAGGTGACACGTACGCTAGCTTCCTGTTTGATCAGCTGCATACATTCACGTCCATTGTGCTTTCCGACGAACTGGGGCAATTCCAGCAGAATAATACGTCATCCCATGCGTCCAGAATTTCTGCAGAATGGCTCCAGGAACATACTTGTGAGTTTAAATAATTCTGCTGGCCACCAAACTCCCTAGATATGAACTTTATTGAGCAAATCTGGGATGCCTTACAACATGCTGTTCAGAACAGATTTCCACCCCTCATGCTCCTACAGATTTATGGACAGCCCTGCAGGATTCATGGTGTCAGTTCGCTTCAGCACTACTTGAGACGTTAGTCGAGTCCATGCCACGTCGTGTTGCCGCACTTCAGCAGGCTCGCGGTGTCCTTATACGATATTAGGCAGGTGTACCATTTTATCTTTGGCTCTTCAGTGTAGATTTTATTCTGTTACGTTTAGGACATCAAGTTCCACGTATCGAAGTGTGCCAAAGTCAAGCACCGTATTATACGATAGTCTTAGTAAGTGTTATTTATTATTTCTTATTTTTCTGCCACCTTTCTGTTATAGTGTGGCCTGTCAATCAAGTGTTTTATTAGCTATTGTGCAATCAGCCACTTTTAGTGAACTTGAGCAGTAAAAATACTTTATTGTTGCTGCGAAAGTTTCAATTCAGTTAACAGCAGCAATAAGTTACAACATTTCCAACAATATTCATAATCAGATGATTCAAAACGTAAAAGCGAATTTAAAAAATTTTTAAGCTTGTCTGGCTCAGAGGTGGTCCCGTTCCAGTGGATGAATAGTCTCGTTTTCCCAACCCTTAAGTTAGGAAAGAAATTAACTTTTATTGATAGCTCCCAGTTAATCAGACTCAATAGTGTGCTGTGTACATTGCTCGAAAAGATGGCGGCCCACCAGTTGTGCTGTAGCTTGAAGTCACAATGCCTTTTGTTTACCTACCAAATTTGGTTTCCAGCAGAGAGTGGGGGTGGTCCACTGCTGATCATCTTGTCAGATTAGAAATGGCTATACGACTATCTTTATTAAACTCCACTAGCTTTTTCAATTTTATCGACTTAAATAATGTTCTTGAGACGATCTGGCACCGTCATATCTTGACCACTTTCCACGTCTGGAGATTGTGTGTAGTTTTGTTGACTTTCATCTAAAAGCACATGATCCAACGATCGATCAGAGTTAGAGTTGGAACACAACCCAATTTACTACAGATGCAGAATGGTGTACAGTAAGTCTCCGTCTAATGTAATTCTTTTCCTTGTAGACATCAATGGACTCATTGTCTACGTCATAGTGGCGGTTACTCCTGATCTCTGTGCGGATAACTTTGGCATAGGGTGCAGATCTCTGTCTGTGAACCTCACCAAACATCATGCCGAAAGAGCCACGCAGACGGCTTCGTGCTGGATGCAGGACCATGAATATCATTTCCCTCCCGGTGAAACGCGCGTCATGCTGTTTTGTCGTCACCGTACCGTTCACCCAGACGGCAGCTTTTCCTATAAATCCAGCATTTCGAAGCAGTTATGTAATCCCTCTCTATCGGCCTACTTTACGACAGAAAGTGATGTGACTGTCCAACACACAACACCTCGAATTAAGTTGCACATGGGAACTAATCTCCTTCTTCTCGGCCAAATCTGTTGGAACGAGGATAGCTGCACTCTACTACACTTCCTGGCAAAACAAGTGAAGCACCAGAACAGAAGGAGCAACTGGGAGAGTATTCGGTGTAATTTTAGTAATTAAAAAATCGACTCAAATTTGCAAAGAATTTGGCAGCTTGCGCCCACTTATTAATCTGATGTTGCACGCCTTTGTGCCTGAATGCATGTTCTAATTCGGTTGAAAAGCGTGTCATCAAGCTACTGCACCCACTCTTGAAACAAGTTGACCCACAAATGTTGTAACTGGGTGTCGATATCCCGGATATTTTCAGTGGAACAGCTGTGATGTGCGAGCTGATGTCACACATGTTCTATCTGGGTTGAAAAGCGTGTCATAAAGCTACTGCACCCACTCTTGAAACAATTTGGCCCACAAATGTTGTAACTGGGTGTCGATATCCCAGATATTTTCAGTGGAACAGTTGTGATGTGCGAGCTGATGACACACATGTTCTATCTGGGACAGATCTGGGGATGTCACTGCCCATCGGGGGTACCTTACCATCACGCAGATAGTCGACTGAGGTACGTGGCAGATATGGACGAGCGTTATCCCATTGAAAAATGACGCCACAATACTGTCGCATTAGAGGTAATACGTGGGGGTGCAGGGTGTCTGCGATGTGCGTTTGCCGTCAGAATTCCCTGAATAGCTGCCAGCCGTAACCTCAATTTATACTCGATAGTTCCCCACACCACGATGCCAGAAATACACTGCTGCGCCCCTCTAACACAATGGAAGAATGGCGTCTCTACACAGGACGCAAACAAGGGTTATGCAGCTATAGTGCAGAATCACGATCTGTTACTGAAAACAATGCAACGCCGTTCATCAGCAGTTCGTGGTTTCCGGTCACGGTAGGGCTCCAGAATGCAGTCGTTTGTATGGTGATAGCAACGACAGCCTACGCATTCTCTAGTCCGTCTGCTGCTAGTCTCAGATTGTTGATGCGAGATGACACAGGTTGTTACAGGCAACCCTTCACTTGTTTTTGGGTGGCAGGCGCACATTTTAAGGAGTTACAAAGTGTTTGGTGCACAATACGACGATCCTCCCTTATGGTGGCCAGACGTGGCCGAACAGAAAATAGGGGAAGAGTATGATGTGAATTTTAAAATTTTCCCAGCGAATTGACTGTTCAAACAATTTTCGCGCTTGCAGCCGGTCGTCGTTCAATACTTCGCACGATATTTCAACTGGGCACCTACCAGTCATCTTCAGGTGAGCCGTCGCAGACTGGCGAAAACGTTTTTCTTTTTTTTTTTCTTTATTGTGATTTCATTCCCCTGCCCCATATGGGCAGGGAAGGGCTGTCAGCAGCACAATCCGCCGCTCTTCAGCCGAGTGACATGACAACTAAAACAAGAATAAAATAATACATACATAAGGAGGTAAAAATGGGGAACATAAAACAGAGTAAGGGGAGAAAATGGAGGTAAAAATACACTGACATGTAGACGTTCATTGGGGACAGTTAAAAAAGTCACCAGAAAGTTAAAAAACACAGTTGGCGATTCTTAAAACACAGAGATGACACTGGATGCGCATGCACAGGTTAAAAGTTGGCCACAGTATTAAAAACACTCCGAAACAACACACTTAAAACCCACTTGGAGCACACACGACGAAGAATAAAACTACCAGGTGGGACCTGCCGAGGGAAAGGTCAGAGAGGATGGAAAAGGAGGGGAGAGCATGGGGCAGCTGGGGAAGCGGCGTGATGAAGAGAGGAGGGGCCACCGTGGGTTCACGAAGAGGCAGGAGACACATGGAGCGGGAGAGGAAAAGGGGAGACAGGGCAGGAGGGAGCGCAGAGACACTGAAAGAAGGCACAAGAGATGAAGGGGGAGTAGGAGGGGAAATCCGCTCAGAAGGAGGGAGGGGGAGGAGAGGGAGCCCTGAGGAGGAGGCAGGAAGAGGGGGTTAGAGTTGGTAGGAAGGGTAGATGTCAGGGCGAAGCTCATCATCCGGGAGTGGTAGACAGTGGAAGTTGTGTTGGGAAAGGGGATGGAGGGTGTGGAGATGGAGAGAGGGAGGGACACAACGGTAAAGGCGCAGCAACTGGTTGGGAGTGGAGAGGAAGGGAGACACCAGGGGGTGAGGGGGATCAAGGCGGCGGACAATATATAGTGTGCGCATGTGTTCAAGGAAAAGGAGAAGGTGGGGGAAGGGGATGAGGTCATAGAGGATGCGCGTGGGGGACAGAAGGCGGATGTGGAAGGCGAGGCGGAGTGCATGGCGTTCGAGGATTTGGAGGGCGTTATAGAACCGGGGAGGGGCGGAAATCCAAGCGATGCTGGCATAACAAAGGATGGGGCGGATCATGGATTTGTAGGTGTGGAGGATGGCGGAAGGATGCAGACCCCATGTCCGGCTGGACAGGAGGTTCAGGAGGCGGAGGCGGTTGTGAGCTTTGTTTTGGATGGTAAGGAGATGGGGAGGCGAAAACGTCCTCCGTTCCGCAATATATAGCGTACTGTAAGTACTCTGCGCACGCGTCGAAAACTTGATAGTTGAACCACACTGCCCGCCGGCAGCGCCCTCGCTGGTGGAATAGCGGAACTCAGTCGCCCTCTGCGTTGCTGTTTGCCACGGCCGTCGACGCACTCTGTCGTCTTCGATTTGAGCAAATCGTGGAGATGATGGGATTCCACGCACTGTCCAGCTGGTATCCGCTGTCACGGTTTAACAGATTTTCCGCCAGTCGTATTTCTACGGATTCTTTAATAATGGAGTCCCAGAAAGACGTTGCTGTGGACAAAATCATTGTTTTCTCATACTCCATTCAATGTCCAGTAGAAATACAATGTTCAGCAATAGCGGACTTGCTTGGCTGCAAGAGGCGGGTGTAACGTTGATGTTCAGTGCAGCGTTCTTTCACGGTGCGTGTGGTTTGACCTATGTAAGCCATACCACATTGGCACGGTATTTTGTAAATTCCAGCCTTTCGTAGTAACAGATTGTCCTTAACTGATCCCACAAGATCCGCAATCTTCGATGGTGGGCGGAAAACCACTTTTACCTGAAATTTTCGGAGGATTGTTGCTATTTTAAACGAAGTGTTGCCAACGAAAGGAAGAAAAGCTAAAGATTGTTCCGGCATGTTCTCCTTTTTATCCACTTCCTGCTTCTTAGTTTTAACTGTTAGTGCCCTGTTAATCTGCTGGATGGAATACCCATTTTCGCTGAATACTGTCTTTAGATGGGCGAGTTCTTGAGGTAAGCTATCCAGATATGAGACAGTATGAGCTCTATGAACAAGTGTTTTAAGCAAACTCATGGTTTGCGATGGGTGATGGCAACTCGATGCTTGCAGGTACAAATCAGTATGAGTGGGTTTCCGGTAAACTGAATGCCCTAGAGAACCATCATTCTTCCTTCGAACCAGGACATCCAAGAAAGGCAAACAACCATCTTTCTCTATTTCCATGGTGAACAGGATGTTGCTATGAATGGAGTTGAGGTGATGTAGAAACTCCATTAATTTATTCCCATGGAGTTCCAGATCGGATCTCTGTCACATACGAATGCCTACAAATATGGATATTGAGTGATTCTATGATCCGGTCATATGGAGCCCTACAAAGACCTCTTTGAAACTCTATAAGGTTCAAATGGCTCTGAGCACTATGGGACTTAACTGCTGTGGTCATCAGTCCACTAGAACTTAGAACTACTTAAACCTAACTAATCTAAGGACATCACACACATCCATGCCCGAGGCAGGATTCGAACCTGCGACCGTAGCGGTCGTGCGGTTCCAGACTGTAGCGCCTAGAACCGCTCGGCCACCCAGGCCGACTTCTATAAGGTGCTGATAACGCCGTGGTGCTGATAACGCCGTCTCACATGGGTACGCAGCTTTCCAATCTCGTTCACAGTGATCATTCAACATCTGACACTGTTCACTCCCCTTATTTGCCATACGGGTCCTGGTAATAGTTCTTAACTCCGACACCAATTATACCCCTTGGTGCCTCTTACACCAGTCACAGGAAATCGCAGCTGTAATCATTGACTTACTCGCCAATGGTATGTACGTGTTACAAGTTACATTGACGTCAGACCACGTGTTCTCAATGACTGACTTATTTTGTCATGCAGTATGCACTTCTGTAGACCTCTGTTTTTACCACTATTAGATAATGGGTGCAGCGGCACCATAAGATACCCGTTTATCACTGCGGAGTAAGTCTTGACAGTGGAACTTTCTGGACGAGACCTGTAGACTGTTTTCTGGTAGAGATTCCTGCTGTTTTGGTGTCGCGAACTAGACTGGTGCCACTGCTTGGCAATTTCCTATGACTCAAATATCAAAATTTTTCCCTACCCTGTAGTTTCGTTCCGTGACGGTGGACCTAGAGCAGCACTCACTTGGACCTCGTTACTACGATAATCTAAGCCACAGAATTAGTATGCCAAACTCCTGCAGTTCTTCAGTGTGCAAGACAGTTCATGGTGCAGCGCTGTACGCCCTTCCCAGATTATTCTGGCTGACATTTTGGACAGTACCCGAATGGAATATACTTATATGGTGAAACACGTATGTTGTGTGGCGGTGATGGCGAGGCATTGCAGAGTCTCTGACCAGAGAGCTATTTGTCGTTCCTAGTCTGCGCTTGACCGCGCGAGAGTTGCGAGCAGTAGTCTGTCGGTAGCAGTAGTCCAGTGCAGTCTGTGGGTAGTAGCAGCCCAGTGCAGTTCAGTTGCGAATGGCAGTCTGTTAGCACTAGTAGTCGAGTACGGTAGCGAGCGGGACGCAGTCGCAGGCGTCGACATGGGTCTCTGGTCAAGATGCTGAATGGGGTATATTGTTAATTAAGGTAAACAAGCTGCATTGCGCACATCAGATAATGTAAAGTTTATTCATTGTAATTAATTTTCAACAAGTGCCCCAATAATAATTTTGATTTCAAAGCAATTTTTAACAAAAGAACCATTTAAGTGAACCAACGATTTCCTTCCATTTCCTTTAAAGAAAAGTTTCAGTTAAATTTAAAAAAAAAAAAATAATACTTGCAATGCATTTCCTCCAAGCCGTGGCCAACAATAAGAGCAGAACTTTGACATGCAGTTTCGAATGAGGTAAGAAATTAATTATGATTTTTTGCACAGGACCAAAGACCGACATTTCGGTCTAATTTAGTTTTCATTGTCACTGAAGTTTCATTAGCATTGAATTTTTTATAATTTTTGTGGGAGCTTACATCTTGAGTCAGATTGCGATTCTCATTTTTATTGTCATTAAATTTAATTGCTAGGGAGGTTACGCTTGGCTCCCATTTATTATTTATTAAGTCTTACAAATTTCGGTGGGGAGGTTACACTTGGCGACACCCAGTCCAGGATAGAATTTCGTTGAGAATCTTTTGAAAAACAGTCAGATATCTGCTCTTATTTGCTTAGATATAATTAGGATTTGGCGCAACGCTTTTACTAATCTTGTGACTTTCTTTCTACAGGTCAACGGCAATTCGTTGCTCTGTTGTACTTGTGTGTTGTTTTTGCATTGTGCTTATTTGTTTTGTGAAATTGTGGCTATTGTAAAAATGCCGCGAAAGACTGTGAATAGTGTATCGCGAGGTATTGTGAACGAAATTACCGACTTAAACAACTTTACTGATGGTACTAGTGACACTGAAATTTGCTTGGCAGAAGTTGGTTGCGATCTCTTGCTGATTGTTGCTGAGAGAACGAGATAGTGCGTCTGCTATAACATTTTGTGTGCCGGGAATGTGAACTATTGTAAAATTAAATTCCTGTAAACAAAGTTTCCATCTGCTCAACCTGTCGTGAGTGAATTTAGACGAAAGTAAAAATTGTATAGCTCTGTGATCTGTGTAAACGGTGGTATGTCTGCCATAAAGAAAGTGCCGAAATCTCGTGAAAGCCCATACAACGCATAATGTTTCAAGTTCTGTAACAGAATAGTTTCGCTCAGCAAGTGACAGAATGCGGCTTGCAAATGCGATGTTTTTAATTACTGTAGAACCATCTTCAATTTCCTGGAAAATATGTACGCCTAAACCGGTGTTAGAACTGTCGGCGGCAATGGAAAAATTTCTGGTAAGGTCGGGGTGCGATAAAAGTGGTGCATTCAACAAAGCATGTTTCAGGTTCACGAATTCAGAGTGTGCTTGCTTATCCCATGACCAAATAGTGTTTTTACCTGTTAATTGACATAATCTAGGCGTGTCTAAAGCAAGGTGATGAATAAATTTGCGAAAAAAGTTAATTAAGCCCAAAAAACTGCGTAATTGCTTTTTTGTCGTAGGAACAGTAATATCACGTAGAGCTTGAAGTTTTTCCGGATCAGGTGCAATGCCTTCTGCTGAAATTAGGTGTCCAAGAAATTTTATAGAAGTTTTACCAAAATTCGATTTACTGAGATTAACTGTGAGTCCTTGTGCATGAAAAGTTTGTAACAGACGTTCAAGAATCATATTGTGTTCAGACCAGTTAGCTTCTGCGATAGGAATGTCGTCTACGTACGTCGTAATTCTGTCCTTAAGTTCTGTCAGAAGTATTGTGTTCAAACCGCGAATAAAAGCTGCTGAAGAAATAGTTAATCCGAATGGTAATTTGCAAAATTGATAACAGTCGCCAAAACAGAGAAAAGCTGTGTATTTTCTGCAATTCGGATGAAGTTGAATTTGCCAAAATCCCGATTTCAAATCTAATGTCGAATAAATAGCAGTACCATGAAATTTCTGTAAAAGTTCCTCTAAAGTCTGTGGTCGATCTGTTTCATTAATAATAATGTCATTAATGTGACGTGAATCAAGTACGAGGCGAAGTGAGCCATCTTTTTTCTTAACAATATGTAGCGAGTTTATGTACGGACTAACTGCTGGTTCAATAATTCCTTGGTCAAGCATATCCTGCAATTCTTTTTTAACTTGTTCTCTATGAATATATGGAATGGGATAATGCTTAGCTTTAAATGTATCGTGCTGTTTGACTTGAAATTCATACATAAAGCCGGACATAGTACCAGGAATGTTGTCGAAAACTGGAGCTTGCTGTAAAAGAATTTTGTGTAATTGCGTTCGTTCGTCGTCTGTATTTGCACTACTTTGTTTAACTTTATCTGAAATCATCTGCATAACGTCGTAGTCAGCTTCGTCTGGAGTATTATAGTTATGCACATACGTATCTGTAAACAATGTGGAATTGCAGTCTATGTTACGTGTTGCGGAAATGACCTCTGTGCGATTAATTGTTTGTTCTTCCGCAGATAAGGAATGCTGAAATTCTAAGGCCAATTGCACATTTTCGTCCTTCAACATTAAATAAGAATTTTGAAAATCAACCACTGCGTCGTGTTGTACGAGAAAATTAGTACCTAAAATAACGTCTGTTGTCAATAAGGGAACAATCCAAAAATTTGAGTGAAAAGTATGACCTCCAATACAAAATGATAAATGCGTCTGTAATTTAACGTCTACTCCTTTACTCGATACTGCTCCCTTCACTTTTGTTTTGCCTAAAGGTAATGTCGGATAGGTATTCTCTTTGTTACACTCGTTAAAAGTTTCTTCATTTATTACTGATATAGGTGATCCGGAATCGATTACTGCTGAAAATTTCGATGAACCAATTTTAATTTCGATGACAGGATGTGAAATGGTTTTTTGAACAAATGGTCTTTCCTGCAAAAGAGTGTCTCGGATGTCGTCAAAGGTAATAACATTTTCGTGAATAACATTCTGTGTGTCTAAAGTAGTGCTTGTATTATTGGAAGATGCGACCTGTACAGTATCTAGTCAGATTCTATCTGATGTGTTACTATTTTCAGCTGGATGTTGTGGCATTTCTACTATTTGAACTGTTCTATTACTTCTTCCAGACGTATTACGTTCTGGATGGTACCTACTGTCGGGTTCATTCATGAGAATATGTTCTTGCGTATGATTTTGCTGTTGGTGAGACCGACTGTTATTATATGTACGCTGATAATTGTGCTCATCGTTTTTACGTCTGTCGTGATAGTCATTCCTATACGGTGCATTGCGATAGGAATTGAAATACTGTCTTCTTTGTACGTAGTTGTTTCCTTGCTGTCGTGCGTTACTATTTGTTGGATCTGGGACTATACGTGCACGCGGCGGAACATTAAAGCCTGGTTAACCTTGTGCATTACATTGTTGGTTACGTATGCCAACCGGTTGACTTTCATACTGTTGTGGTGGAAAACGTCTATTGTTATTAAAATGTGGTTCCTGTTGCTGTAAATTTTGACGATATTGATAATTAGAATTTAGTCTGCTATTAAAGCTTTGGGAGTTGTCGTTCCTAAAGCGTCTGTTACTTTTACTATTAAAATTACGTGACTGATTGTGATTACTGTAGGTTTGTTGGCCTTCGTTATTATATGAAAAATTTTTGTTTACAAAAGAATAATCAGATTGTTGTACTTCCAAGAGCTGTAACAGATCTCTGAATGCTGAAATATTTTCCTTTTGTTGACCCGTTAGAAGTGACACTCTTAATGACCGTGGTAATTTAGAAATGCATAATTGTATCAGTGCAGATTGACTATATGGTTCACTTAGGTACTGGTTTTGTTGGACCATATGCTCAAAAAACTGCGTGACACTGGGAAAATTTGTGTTCTCATAATTTGGTAAGCTAATTAACTGGTCTTTAATTCCGCGCTGTGTCGTCTTCGACCAATACGCTGACAGAAATGCATTCTGGAATTCTTCTACCGAGTAACATTGCCTCGCGATCGGTTTCATACGAGTTGCCGGTTCGCCTTCCAAAAAGCTGCAAATAAATTCAAGTTTGTGTGTTACGGGCCAAGTCGGTGGAAAAGCAAAGCTAAATTGTTGTATCCAATCTAGCGGGTGAATCTGTATTCTGTCGTTTTTAAACACTTTAAATTTTCTTACTGACAGAAAATGTTTGTAATCAAAATTATCGTCTCTGTGTGATGGAACAGGATCAGGATTGTAAGAGAATCTATTAAACTGTGATTGTCCGGAATCTAAGTCCCGTACTCTCTGTAGATTACCCAAATTATACGCGCTGCGCGAGTCTGACAAATGCTCGTGAAGTGGCGTCTGCTGTGATGTATTATTAACTGAAATATTTTTCATCTCTGTTACTTCTTGCTGTAAACTTGACAACTTTCTACGCAACGTGTTATTAGACGAATCGATCTCATTAATTGTCTGCTGTAGATTTTGAAATTCAGGTGTTTGATTAAATGAAACCGGTGAAGTGTCGTCTGATTTGTTGTCATTATTACTTTCTATAACGTCAATACGACTGGCCAATTCATCATACTTTTCAGTCAGTATTTTTACCTGATCATCGGTTTTAGTGTCTGACGCATTAATCTGTTTTTGCAATTTACGTGTAGTTTCGTTCAGTTTTTTAACGTCAGCTTTGACGACATCAGAATCCTGTGTTAGTTCTAATTGTTCGAGTCTGTCGGTCACTGTTTGAAAATCGGTTGTGTATGTGTCTGTTTTCGATTTAAGATCCGAGATTTCGTTACGTAATTCTGTGTTCGACTGTTTGATGGTATTAATTTCGTCGGACACTGTGGCAATATTATTGTCTACATATGTCTTCGCTTTCGCGAACAATTTACGTTTGTCTTCTTGTCTCTGTGCTGTGATTGTTTCCATTACTTGTCGTTTTACTTTGTTTTGATCCTGAATAAATTTACGGAAACGCGTATCACTGTTCTGTATGTGAAGATTAAAACGTTCGTCAATTTGAGAGTTCTGCTGGTCGAACTTCGCGTCAATCTTTTCATCCATTGTGCGCGAAAGTTCTGCTGTCATTGCTTTAAACTCGTCGCGTAATTGTGTAGCTTTTTCAGAGCATTGTTAAGCGACTGTACTAATTTCCGCTCTAAGTGTTTCTGTTGCGGCTGTTTGCATTTCCCTTAATTCCTGAGCAACAGACCTAATTTCTTCGCTACTTTTTTTTGAACAAGACTCAATTTCCACGCGCAACTGTTCCTTAGTGTCATGACACTGTGCGGCAACGGCTCTAATTTGTTCACTAAGCTGTCTGGAATTGTCGTCTAATTTTTCACTAAAGTGTTTGTTCTGTTCACTAAGTTGTTGTTTGAGATTCTCACTTTGTTGTTGTAGCAATCTTTCCATAATTTGTTCAAAGCCAAAGTTAGCGTTTATACTCTCTGTGCTGTTTAGTGGTGAATCTGGAATTCACTCGCTTTCTGTAACCATTTGGTTATTCTGAGATTTACAAAAAGGTTCGCCAGTCAAATATACACTGTCAGTCACTGTTTCGGAATTAAATAAATCCGTCGTACTTTCACTACACTCACCATTTTCATTCGAAAAATTTGTCTGTATGTTACTTGAATTTTCCAAACCGGTTGTGTTAGGCTCGGCAGCGCTCATTACAATAGAGCTCCCCGCGTCATCAATTGTCGTCAAATTAACAGAGGAGACAATTGAGTTCGTGTGTTCATCATTAAGACAAAAATCATTATTAGTAGTTGGAACGCACTGATTGTCAGTGAACGCACGATTGTCATCATTACACTGCGTGTCACTAGTACCATCAGTAAAGTTGCATTTGAAAATTTTATTTCGTCGTCATTACAGGACATAGCAAAAGAGCAAAATAAAGACAACGTGTGGAAAGAAATTAAACACCTCAGGCAAGATAGGAATAATGTTACGATTAGAAACCATTACACTGTACGCAATGACATTCTGTTTTGCCGCTCTCATCCTGACAGCAACAATTGGTTATTATGCATTCCTAACGAACTGATTAACAAATTAATTTGGTACACTCATTTAAGTTACGCACATTACGGAGCAAGAAAATGTTTTCTTATACTGAGACAGAACTGTTATTTTACCAACATGGAAAAACGTATACGACGAGTTTTAGCGTCTTGTAAAATTTGCCAGAAAGCTAAGTCAGACACCACTTCACATATTCCTCCTTTATATCCCATTGTACCTGTTAAATTAAGACATATGGCCGCTGTAGACATTTTTGGTCCGATTCCGAGAACTAACAGAGGTTTTTGCTACATATTTGTCGCTGTTGAGCTCACTTCAAAATTTGTAACTTTCACTCCGTTACGCAAAGCTACTGCTAAAACTGTTTCGAAAGCATTTGTAAAGCATTTTCTATTTCATGTAGGGCATGTGTTGAAAGTAATTTCTGACAATGGATCACAATTTCGTTCTGCTACATGGACACGTATGTTACGAGCTAGAAACATTTCTCCGATTTATATGTCCAAGTACCATGCTTCTTCGAACCCCTGTGATCGATTAATGAAAGAAATTGGTAAACTGTGTAGAATACACTGCCACAAAAGACATATTGATTGGGACACACACATATTCTCATTCCAAGATGTAATTAATTCCAATCCAAATGAATCCACTATGCTATCTCCGTGTGTTATACTGAAAAACGTTGAACCACCAAACAAAATTAAAGAATTAGTAAACTTCCCTACCTGTCGTCGATTAAGACACCACGAAATAATTGACATTGCGCTGAACAACATCAAACGTGCCGCAGAGCGCCGGAGAAGACAACAAAAACAGGTTTGTACGCGCCGAGACTTTCACGTTGGACAGAAGATATTAGTACGTACACACTATTTATCCAGCAGAATAAAAGGTAAGTACAGTAAATTTGAACTTCTATACGCAGGTCCATATCGGATTCGCAGCATGCCTCACCCCAATGTTGTACACGTCGAAACTTTGAGAACCAGAAAATCGAAAGGCAATCACCATATCTCAAACATTAAACCGTTTATTGAATGAAACCACTTTATGATGTAACATGCTATGATGCCATTTACTAATCTTTATGACCACTTATGCAATTATATTCACATGACTAATTACTGATGATTATCGTATTTTTCTTGGCAAGTGCCCGGCAAGATAAGGTTAGCAGGTCGCTTTTCTTGTCGTTATATATCAGACTGTGCACATTTTTTTTCAGAGACACTTACGTATTTTATGACTAATTATGCAATGTTATCTAATTACATGTTAATTTCATTACATTTTTTCTCCATGAAAGGTTTTAATTATCGCCACTATTAACTACACTACATACAAGCTGAACACAACGAACATCACATTTTTTCTTTCTTATATATATACGATTATTTCATGTTTTGTTCGTATGCATTATGAAATGGTGAAGACATAGCAAACACCAGTCGACTTTGACATTTTTTGCCTTATGACATCTCAAGATCGTGACTGTTTTACATTTTTTGCTGCTGCATTGTGATATTCTGTGTACATTTTTGCATTTGAACACTGTCAATGTCTTTGACATATTACGTTTTCTGTCATGTTATGCTGTATGCTTAATTATGTAACCTTAAACTAGTCATTATTTAGTGAGTATATGATGTAAATGCACGATATTAATCTCTGTTCATCATTTTCAGAAAAAATAACGTGTAAAGGAAATAAATTACACAGAAATGGGAACTTCACCTACGGAATGATCGAAAGAAGATGCAATAACTTTATGAGGAAGAGTAAATGGATCAGGATTAACAAGCATTAACAAGAATATACTATACACATCGTAGAATAGCAGTCTTAACTAATTTTTTCTTTCAGAATACAAGGTGATTGATGCAGGCTGTCAGACACAACTACACATCTTAGATTTAGTGATGAAATATGCTAGAGATAAGGAATAGTTGTGTAATGAGTAATGAAGTAATTTTTTTTTGCAGATGACAATGAATGCTGATGAATAATGATGAAGAATATGCTACTATGAATAATGAAGTTTTTCTTTACAGGTGATGATGATAATGGAGTTATGATGATATGGATAATGAAGTTTTCTTTGCAGATGAGGATAATGTTGAAATTATGTTTATGCTATGTAGTTATTTAAGTATTTGTTGCAGTTCGTTTTGACAGCAGGTGTTATATTGCATAGTATAATGACTGAAGGTTTTGGAAAGGACAGCTATGGAACACATTTTTTATACACATTTCACTACCTGTTAATTCGAAGTTCACTACTTTTCAGCATAAAATGCATTTCTCTTTTCAGCTTAATAATCCATTTTTATACATTTTTTTCAGGAGAAATTATTTATGAGATTAATGTGCTATAAGCAGTTGTTCATTAAATCTATGAAGGTGATTACATATACTCTACTTGTTTCATAATCTTGCCACAGCTGACTCATGACGAATGACGTTACACATTTTCATTTATACCAACAACCCAGAAGCAAATTCTTCTCTCTTGCTTTCCCCTATAATTACCTAACGCCATGCATTGCTAACAAAAAATGTATTACCAGTCGCAAATAATGATACCAGTTTAAGAGAGTTCTGAGTAATGCTGATCAGCTCTGAATAGTATGTCACTTCAGTAATGACTTCTTAATGATACAAAAAAATATATAAAATAATAATGCTTTGTAACTGGCTAATAACTGCCACTGTTTATTGTAATGAGACTACTTATAATGCCCATGATTATTAATGCTATGACTGTAATTAACTGATTTTTAATAATGACTTCTTAATGATCTGAATAATACTGAATGATGAACAATGTTTTATACTATTCAATACTTGCTGGCCACTGAGTGCCAATAATTAATGTCACTAAATGAATTATGTTATTAATTATGCCATTAATTAGCTCCTGTTTTGAATGATGATTTTTCATGTTCTATAACTGACCACTGAGTGCCAATAATTAATGTCACTAAATGAATTATGTGATTAATTATGCCATTAATTAGCTCCTGTTTTCAATGATGATTTTTCATGTTCTATAACTGGCTACTGAGTGCCAATAATTAATGTCACTAAATGAATTATGTTATTAATTATGCCATTAATTAGCTCCTGTTTTCAATGATGATTTTTCATTTTCTATAACTGGCCACTGAGTGCCAATAATTAATGTCACTAAATGAATTATGTTATTAATTATGCCATTAATTAGCTCCTGTTTTCAATGGTGATTTTTCATGTTCTATAACTGGCCACTGAGTGCCAATAATTAATGTCACTAAATGAATTATGTTATTAATTATGCCATTAATTAGCTCATGTTTTCAATGATGACTTTTCATGTTTTGGTACCTGGCCAATGAGTGCCAATAATTTGTATAACTCAATGTATTATGTTAATGCTAGGCCAATAATTGACTCTTTTTTTTTTCAGTGAAGACTTCTGATGAACATTATTCTGTCATACTAAATATGCTTTGTAACTGGCCAAAGACTGCCGCTGTTTATTGTAATACGATTACCCATGATGCCAATAATTTAATTTTATGAACATTATTGTGTAATACTAAATACATGGTACAGAAATGTTCAATAACTAGGCTATGAATGCCGCAAACTACTAATGTAATTCCTAATGACGACTAGTATGTGACGTAATGTCCTTCACCTTCTGACCTCACTACCCTGAATTACTGCAATATCCATTTGTCCTGTACATCCTCCTGATCATGGAGCACTATATTTGGTTTTTGCACTAATTCTACGTTGGTGTGCTTTGTAAGAGTGTGGTGTTGACACGACATGCTGTCCACCACCGTGAGCGATGGAGACGTTATTATGGTCCCACTGTTTGGTGTACCTGATGTACTGCCAAAACGATAACATGGAAGATCACTACGACATTTCAGTGTCTGGGCTACGCTGATAAATACTAATGGAAAAAGAACTTCAAATTGTGTCACTTGGTGTTGTACTTCTGTGGAAAGATATGGACTTTCAGAGCAGCTATGTGCAATCTAAAGCGCTACAACCATGATGCAATCCTTCCCTTTCCTATCCTAAATCTTGTCACATAGTGAAGATCATTTTTTGCTAACATCATTTATGTTCATGGCCTATACATTTTTTTTCGATTTGCTGAATTCCAATGCAAGTACACTTATGTCACTTGTCGACATGATTTTTTGCCATTATGTTTATTTGTTGTGAAAATGCTAAAGACATTTTTCGATTTGTTCTGAAGTACAGTATTTGTGCACTCTTGTCTTTTATATTGTATATACATTTTTCTGATTTGCTGATACGCTCTGTACTCATTGTAAACATTTTTTGTCATTGTCTAATGTTTTGTACTCGGTGCACATGCACCACATTTAATTCATGTACTATATCTGTATATATGCTGTAACTGTAAAGTTAATTAGTTAAAAAAATTTTCTTGCGATGGCAAGTCCAAATGACTCACCATCGCTGCCAAATTTTTGCCCCCCCAGTGGAGGGTTATGAAACACGTATGTTGTGTGGCGGCGATGGCGAGGCACTGCAGAGTCTCTGACCAGAGAGCTATATGTCGTTCCTAGTCTGCGCTTGACCGCGCGAGAGTTGCGAGCAGTAGTCTGTCGGTAGCAGTAGGCCAGTGCAGTCTGTGGGTAGTAGCAGCCCAGTGCAGTTCAGTTGCGAATGGCAGTCTGTTAGCACTAGTAGTCGAGTACGGTCGCGAGCGGGACGCAGTCGCAGGCGTCGACATGGGTCTCTGGTCAAGATGCTGAATGAGGTATATTGTTAATTAAGGTAAACAAGCTGCATTGCGCACATCAGATAATGTAAAGTTTATTCATTGTAATTAATTTTCAACAAGTGCCCCAATAATAATTTTGATTTCAAAGCATTTTTTAACAAAAGAACCATGTAATTGAACCAACGATTTCCTTCCATTTCCTTTAAAGAAAAGTTTCAGTTAAATTTAAAAAAAAACTAATAATACTTGCAATGCATTTCCTCCAAGCCGTGGCCAACAATAAGAGCAGAACTTTGACATGCAGTTTCGAATGAGGTAAGAAATTAATTATGATTTTTTGCACAGGGCCAAAGACCGACATTTCAGTCTAAAAAATGGCTCTGAGCACTATGGGACTTAACTTCTATGGTCATCAGTCCCCTAGAACTTAGAACTACTTAAACCTAACTAACCTAAGGACATCACACAACACCCAGCCATCACGAGGCAGAGAAAATCCCTGACCCCGCCGGGAATCGAACCCGGGAACCCGAGCGTGGGAAGCGAGAACGCTACCGCACGACCACGAGATGCGGGCACATTTCGATCTAATTTAGTTTTCATTTTCACTGAAGTTTCATTAGCATTGAATTTTTTTATAATTTTTGTGGGAGCTTACATCTCGAGTCAGATTGCGATTCTCATTTTTATTGTCATTAAATTTAATTGCTAGGGAGGTTACGCTTGGCTCCTATTTATTATTTATTAAGTCTTACAAATTTCGGTGGGGAGGTTACAATGGATACGGTGCCTGCTCTTTCTGGATGTCCGAAAGAACAGACACCGTATCCATATAAGTACATAGTTCTGGAAGTACCAGCCATGACCTTTTTCTGTGCTGATGCACACATATTCCACGAACTCTTACGGGGCTTGGTAAGAATGTCTTCCACGAGTAATTAGTGTGTTGGGGTGGGACACTACGAACGTAGTGTGTCGACATACAAGGTGAGAATGTGGGTATCGCGGGAGGTGTGCGAGAGATAGTGCCAGCAGTGTCGCTATTCTCTGTGCCCTCGGTGGCTCAGATGGGTAGATCGTCTCCCATGTAAGCAGGAGATCCCGGGTTCAAGTCCCAGTCGGGGCACATACACTCCTGGAAATGGAAAAAAGAACACATTGACACCGGTGTGTCAGACCCACCATACTTGCTCCGGACACTGCGAGAGGGCTGTACAAGCAATGATCACACGCACGGCACAGCGGACACACCAGGAACCGCGGTGTTGGCCGTCGAATGGCGCTAGCTGCGCAGCATTTGTGCACCGCCGCCGTCAGTGTCAGCCAGTTTGCCGTGGCATACTGAGCTCCATCGCAGTCTTTAACACTGGTAGCATGCCGCGACAGCGTGGACGTGAACCGTATGTGCAGTTGACGGACTTTGAGCGAGGGCGTATAGTGGGCATGCGGGAGGCCGGGTGGACATACCCCCGAATTGCTCAACACGTGGGGCGTGAGGTCTCCACAGTACATAGATGTTGTCGCCAGTGGTCGGTGGAAGGTGCACGTGCCCGTCGACCTGGGACCGGACCGCAGCGACGCACGGATGCACGCCAAGACCGTAGGATCCTACGCAGTGCCGTAGGGGACCGCACCGCCACTTCCCAGCAAATTAGGGACACTGTTGCTCCTGGGGTATCGGCGAGAACCATTCGCAACCGTCTCCATGAAGCTGGGCTACGGTCCCACACACCGTTAGGCCGTCTTCCGCTCACGCCCCAACATCGTGCAGCCCGCCTCCAGTGGTGTCGCGACAGGCGTGAATGGAGGGACGAATGGAGACGTGTCGTCTTCAGCGATGAGAGTCGCTTCTGCCTTGGTGCCAATGATGGTCGTATGCGTGTTTGGCGCCGTGCAGGTGGGCGCCACAATCAGGACTGCATACGACTGAGGCACACAGGGCCAACACCCGGCATCATGGTGTGGGGAGCGATCTCCTACACTGGCCGTACACCACTGGTGATCGTCGAGGGGACACTGAATAGTGCACGGTACATCCAAACCGTCATCGAACCCATCGTTCTACCATTCCTAGACCGGCAAGGGAACTTGCTGTTCCAACAGGACAATGCACGTCCGCATGTATCCCGTGCCACCCAACGTGCTCTAGAAGGTGTAAGTCAACTACCTTGGCCAGCAAGATCTCCGGATCTGTCCCCCATTGAGCATGTTTGGGACTGGATGAAGCGTCGTCTCACGCGGTCTGCACGTCCAGCACGAACGCTGGTCCAACTGAGGCGCCAGGTGGAAATGGCATGGCAAGCCGTTCCACAGGACTACATCCAGCATCTCTACGATCGTCTCCATGGAAGAATAGCAGCCTGCATTGCTGCGAAAGGTGGATATACACTGTACTAGTGCCGACATTGTGCATGCTCTGTTGCCTGTGTCTGTGTGCCTGTGGTTCTGTCAGTGTGATCATGTGATGTATCTGACCCCAGGAATGTGTCAATAAAGTTTCCCCTTCCTGGGACAATGAATTCACGGTGTTCTTATTTCAATTTCCAGGAGTGTATTTTCACCTGTCCCCGTTGATATATATCAACGCCCGACGACAGCAGCTGAAGGTAGTAATATAATTCTAATTTGAAAGGAATAGTTCGGCATTTGTTATACATTGGATTGTACACTGACAAAAGAGACTGAACACACTGTGATAAAAGTGTACATGTGGGCTGTTGCTTTCCTCTGTGTTTTGTTCTGAGCGTTGTGATGATTGTATATTAGAGACTTCACAGAAACAAAGATGAGTGGGTAAACTACGGAGTGAAACATAACTACATCAGTACACTGTTACGATGACCATGAGTCTCTTATGCCAAAATACCCCAAAATATCGCTGAGAAATCGTCAAAATTTTATCAGGAGAGTTGGGGTTCAGCCGGTATTTGGCAAAAATTAGCATTTTTATGGCTCCGTACCTCAATCGGTGAAAACGGAACTCCTGTAGGACCACTTTGTTCTCTGCCTGTGCCTCTCACTCCGACCGTTAAATACCGATATTCTCAGAACTGGTGGATACATAAAGTTGAAATTTAAGTCACATACTAACTGAAGCCTGTAAGTCAGTGCAGTCAAAAGATACGGCCACATATACCACATGTTCTGATACTCGCAGAATCACTCATCAAGAGCCGGCCGGGGTGGCCGAGCGGTTCTAGGCGCTACAGTCAGGAACCGCGCGACCACTACGGTCGCAGGTTCGAATCCTGCCCCGGGAATGGATGTGTGTAATGTGCTTAGGTTAGTTAGGTTTAAGTAGTTCTAAGTTCTAGGTGACTGGTGACTTCAGAAGTTAAGTCCCGTAGTGCTCAGAGCCATTTGAACCATTTTAACTCATCAAGAACTGTAGGGTACTTACCGCTGGCCTGGAATGCTGGAATTCGGCAAGAGACAAAGTTTCACGGTACGAATAAAGGGAAACGTCCGAAAGTTGTTGGTCTGTAATTACATCCCACGAAAAAACTTCGTTTGTCATTTCATAACCCACTGTTTGTGTGTCCAGCAGCGTCTTAAAACCACTTTTCCTCATGAAGGGGTAGACGTATCAAGTTGAAATTTATATCACATACGTAGGTCTATGTATTCGTGAAGGTGGAAACAAATTAAGCTTTTAGGTCAATAGAATCAAAAGATACGGCCATTTATGTCACATATTTTGAAACTCCCAAAGTCACTCATTAAACCTAGAGGGTACTTCTTCTTGTTGGCCTGTAATCATGAAATTTTGCAAGAAACAACGTTTACGGTACAGCTAAAGGAAAAAATGCATTGTTTTTAATTTGTAATTACATCATACAGAAAAAAACTTCTTTGTCATCTGTTGTTCGACGGATTGTCTGTGAGTCTGTTAAGGCCCCTTTTTCTCATGGATGTGTAGACGTACTAAGTTGAAATATGCATTACATACGTAGGTCTATGGTTCCTTGGTCATGCAAAAAAGTTAAGCTTCTCAATCACTGCAATCGGAAGATACGGTCATTTGAAGTCACATAATTTGATTCTCGCAAAGTCACTGAGTAGGGTAATTCCCGTTGACCTAGAATCATGAAATTTGGCGAAAAAGGAGGATTCACAGTACAAGTAAAACATTCCCGGAATTCTTGGAATTCCCGGGGACAATATCTTACCAGTATCAATGTAGACATGAGGGCAGAAATCGTCGATATTATCGATTCACGGAATGAGTGATAATTTGTACGGAACCTCAATGCAGGAGCTCTGTTCGCACCTGGCCAGTTTTCTTTTCTTTCTCTGCATACGTATATCCCTACCAAGAGTGATTCGTACAGTGCACGGCGTACACATTTGTTTAGACTTGCCGTTTCCCTCTTTCAGAAAGAAAAAACCTGGTGTTCGTCGACTGGAATGGCTTTAGACGCCGTGACATAGGGGCGCGCCACCCCTTGTCGCCGCAGCGGCGGGCGCAAGCGCGGCCCCTGCGCTGTTTGCCAGATAAATCACCCGCGATACGCCGCCAGACCCACCACCACAGAGGCGGGCCGCAATTATTTACGCATTCTTCCCTCCGCGCTGCGATTAACGGTTCCAGCCCGTCCCCAGTGATAACGAAGCGTCGCTCAGCCCCACTCCACCACCCTCACTTATTCCGCCAGTCACCAACATGTAGCGAGGGGGGGTCGGAACGTAACTTTTGTCTCAACCGTGGACACACATCAGACACAAAGAAAGCAGCGTCCCGCAAAGAGTAGTTCATCTTTTGTGTACAGGGCTGAGGCACTCTGCGCAAGCATAGTGAACATCTAATGGCTTCGCAAATGCATTGCGTCGTTATTAATGACATTTTGGTACTGTTCTGTATGCACATCTTCCGCGAAAGGTAAACCTTTCTTGCAGTAGTTGTGGTCTTTAGTCCGAAGACTTGTGTGATGCGTCTCACCATTGTAGTCTGTCCTACGCAAGTTGTGAAACTACCATAGGATACTACAAATAGGCCTAAACTACGATTATTTTCTTAGCAACCTTGATCACTTAAGATCGTCGCCGCATTACCTGCACTTTATGCGTGTTGCATACCTATCAGGCATTACTTCTTTTGGATCTCTCTGTTTGCATATGCGATCAGTGTCTTATTATTTTCCCCTAGAAACTGGAAGCAAAGTACCATCTTTTGTGTTCTCTTCAGCCGCTTTCATGTCATCTCGTTGTCTTGTAGAGTTGTACCATGAGAAACAGTCAGAGGAGGTTGGTGGCCCGCATCCTCATTCTTTAACACAGACTGCACACAATTATTAATTGGTTTCTTTATTCATAAACGAAGATCTACTTAGGTTTCCATGTGCTGTGGTACAAGCGCTCTTTGGTGTAGTCCACGTAGCCTCAATTCTGTTGAAGTAGAAGTGCACTATGTTCACTATAAGGTTGCTATGTGCTGCCTGTCTCTGTGCTGGAGGCTAAGTCTGTGGCTCAACCTCAGTAACTCACTGGAACTCCATAGCATACAGACTCGAAGTAATTGAACTAACTGGAACGAACTAACTGACTAAATTGACCCTCTGGTGATCCTAAATACTGGCGGCTGAGAGGGCGTTGGCGGCCTGTTTCCAGCAAGTGTTGTCGTTGGCCTCTATCGATACTTTCGTAGCCTCTATGGCGCATGGTGTGTGGCGCCAGTGTATGACAGCACACCACCTATAAACTGAGTGACGATATGCAAAGGGTTTGTGGGTCAAATTTGTTCAAAAAATGTTCAAATGTGTGTAAAATCGTATGGGACTTAACTGCTAAGGTCATCAGTCCCTAAGCTTACACACTACTTAACCTAAATTATCCTAAGGACAAACACACACACCCATGCCCGGGTGAGGACTCGAACCTCCGCCGGGACCAGCTGCACAGTCCATGACATCAGTGCCTTAGACCGCTCGGCTAATTCCGTGTGGCCGAATTTGTTCTAGATCAATGGTAGTCCAGCTGGTCCCTACAGCCAACTAGTGAGCATTCCAGCTGTCATGATGGGTCGCAGGTGGAAAGGGTTTTAAAAACATTTTCATTACGTTTGCATACAATCTGAGATAAAGTATGTGGCAAGTGATTACTCGTATTTGCTTTAACTTGCTGTAAGTCTACATTATAAACTCTATGGTATAAAGTTACTTCCCCACCTAATAGACTACCATTACAGTGGAACCGCTGGACAGCTAGAAAATTTTCCAGCTAACAGAGATACAAAAGCAGGTGGTAGGTAAAAAATGTTGACCACCACTGTTTACATAGCTATCGTCGTGTCTGTTACTTAAAACTAAAGAGAGTTTAACAGCAAAATTGAAACTGTCAATGTTTAATTCAGATTTTATTCGAAAATTGTTAATCTGTAATGTGAAATAGAGGGATGTTACAGTAAAAATAAAGGAAACAATACAGATATATCATATAGAGCTAGAAAATGCAGTTTCCTCAAAAGAAGAACCACAAAACAAAAACATAATCGAACATCGCTTCAATACTTCGTCGAGCTTATGCAGAACATATTCATTTTATATATTAACATCATTCGCACTTATCAATAATGGCAAGAAACTATTACATTTGATGACGATGAAGAATGTTGTGTTGAGTACAAGATAGTAATAACTATAAAGTACTTCTTATGTTTGTGCATGTAAACTGTACTTGCGTCAATGTAATTGCGATGGTTACATAAACAAGCAGAATGTACGTAGCCAACTACTTTTTTGCTTCAAATTCCTATTTATACTTGGTAATGATTTAAAATACGTTATGGACTCACACTGAACGTTGCGCAGTACTAATTATGCGCCGGTCGGTGTGGCCGAGCGGTTCTAGGAGCTGCAGTTTGGAACCGCGCAGTCGATACGGTCGCAGGTTCGAACACTGCCTCGGGCATGAATGTGTGTGATGTCCTTAAGTTAGTTAGGTTTAAGTAATTCTAAGTTCTAGAGGACAGTGCTCAGAGCCATTTGAACCATTTTTGAACTAATTATGCGCTAAACAAGAGACAGAGAGACAAAAAACAAAGAAATATCGTCACCTCCCCATTTCTCTTTCACACATCCATTTGTGTTTCTTTCTCTGCCAGTGCTACCAATACTACAGGTAATCTCACAATTTAGAACTTCGTTTATGTACTGTACCAAAACTACAAAACCGTAGTTTTGGTAGAGCTCACTTCTACGTGCAAGTCTCATCATTCCTGAATAACGCACAACCATTTGAACCAGCTTACTGTAGTCTAGTCTCGGTCCCCCGTCAAGAACATTTACACACCATATAACTAGTCCCTTTTAAACAGTATGTGCCACAAATTTTTCTCCATAATTCGAACCAGTATCACTTAATTAGTTACCTGATCTATCGATCTAATCTTCAGCAGTCTTCTGTAGCACTACTTTCAAGTGCATCTACTTTCTTCTTGTCTCAGTTGTCCATCGTCCGCGTCATAATCCTTACAAGGCTGCACTCCCGCCTAATAGCTTCAGATAAGGCTCCATAAAACTGAAATGTGTATTATATGCTAACAGATTTCTCTTTTTCAGAATCATTTTCTTTGGTAATGTTAATATTCTTTCCTACTAAGGCCACCGCCATCCATTTTGCTGCGCAGATGACAAAACTCATCTACTACTTTTAGTGTTTCACCTCCTAATGCAATTACCTGAGCATTTCCTGCTTTTCTTCTGTTACATTCCATTACCCCTGTTTTACTTTTATTCAGGGTTTGTAGCAGTATTTAGTAATTAAGTGAACTATGCTATGGACAGACGTGAAGCTACCATCCTAACACTGCCTGATTTTAGCAAGGCTTTTGATACAGTTGACTTTGATATAGTACTAATTAAAATGAAGCAACTGAATTTCTCAAACAGCGCAATACACTGGTTCGACAGCTACCTCAAAAACAGAAGCCAACAAGTCATTTGTGGGTCGGAAAAGTCATCATGGAAAAACGTGCGCTCTGGAGTTCCCCAAGGCTCCGTCCTTGGTCCATTACTCTTCTCACTGTACATTAATGATATTTCTTCAGTGATTCACTCCTGCAACTACCATCTATATGCCGACGACATCCAACTGTACATAAGTGCAAGCCTCAAGAACATTGCTGACGCAGTAGCGAGTATGAACGCAGATCTTTACTCTGTTTCTCGATGGGCACAGAACCTAGGTCTGAAACTAAACCCCAAGAAATCCCAGGTCATACTTATATCTCATCCAAAGTTAATCAGTCGGTACTTTCGCGAAACAGTCCCTCAAATACTCCTCAATGGTACCCAACTAACATACCAAAAAACAGTAAAAGACCTTGGAATAATCTTGGATGAACACCTAAACTGGGAAGAACAAACAGTTACAGCTTGCCGGAAATCGTTCTCCTCCCTACATGCAATTCAAAAATTTAGAAAAATATTTCCAACCCATATTAGACAAAAATTAGTCCAAACACTGGTCTTGCCTAATCTTTACTACTGTGATGTAGTTCAACACGGCACAAATAGTGAAAATTCGAGATGCCTCGAGCTATTGATGAATGCTTGCGTTAGATACATATGCGATATACGGTTGTATGATCATATCAGTCCTTCATACTCTCAGCTAGGTTGGATACGCCCACATAAGGCACGCGATCTCGACACGATGTGCTTACTTCATCGATTTCTTAGCCACTGGTGCCCCCAATACTTATCTTCTCACATTAAACACCTATCATCATTCCACAACCGCAATACCAGATCGGATACGTCTAGCATCTTGGCTGTACCTTTACATAACACGAAATCTTTCTCCGTGTCATTCTCCATCTCAGCCATACGACTATGGAACGCGCTCCCCTGTGATCTGCGTCTTATCCAGAACCACTCAACATTCAAGAGGGAACTCAAGACTTACATATTAGGGACGGTATAGCCACCATTGTTGTGCTCCTCTCATCTTTTTCTTTCTCCTCTCTATCATAGTTTCGAATTTTACCATTCTGTTTCTCTTCCTCTAACCTATCTACCTCTTCTATATATCTTTCACCCCATTCTATCGTCTTATGTCTCTGCTTGATGAGAATAACTCACAAGCTGCAAGAATACAACGAGTAAATTCCCAACTAGCAATAGGACTGACATTCATAAAAGAAAAATATGTTTACTTTCATATACATAGTCATTACTATTATTATTATTGATTGTTATAATTATTTTTTGATTGTTATAATTATCATTGTACTACTTTTATAATCTCTATTTTTTTTCTTTAACATTAATACTGTATAACATGTTATATGTCTTTAATGTTCTGTAGAAACTGAAATTTGTTGAATCTGAGTATGCCTGGTTAGGCGTAAGAGAGGGCCTGAAGGCCCTAATCTTGCCAGGTAAAATAAATGCATAAATAAAAAATAAATAAATACGTATTACCTTTTCTTTCACGATCAGGTCCCTTCATTCATGAAATTTAGTTCGCAGTAGTGTAAATATAATAGCTTAGGAGATAAGGATGCTATACTAAGAGGTAATTGCAGTTCAACCTGACAAATATTTCAACCGTGCTCAGTCTTAGTTCATATAAACTACTTACTGATTAAAAATCCATTTGTATTTATTTACACTGTGTAATTACATTAATGTGACCACCTGTCAGAAGCCTGAATAAACATATTTTTCACTGTTTCGAGGTGTGCAGCAACAGAGTCAGCGAGGTTGTAGAAGCTACCGACAGGGACGTGGAGCTGTACAGACTCTAGTGTCGTGGCCAGCTGCACAACATTTCTATGTTCAGGATCCATGGCGTGAACAGTCCCATCGCAGCGGTCATGCAGATTCTCGGTTGGGTTAAGATCTGGGGGGATTGTTGGCCAGGGGGTACGGTGAACACATTCCGGTGCTGTTCGAACCACGCACATAGACTGCGAGCTGTGTGACGCGTTGCATTGTCCTGGTGGTATATGCCATCGTTTCGAGGAAAAACAAACTGCATGTAGAAGTGGACATGGCTGGTTCAAATGGCTCTGAGCACTATGCGACTTTACTTCTGAGGTCATCAGTCGCCTAGAACTTAGAACTAATTGAACCTAACTAACCTAAGGACATCACACAAATCCATGCCCGAGGCAGGATTCCAACCTGCGACCGTAGCGGTCGCCCGGCTCCAGACTGTAGCGCCTAGAACCGCACGGCCACTCCGGCCAGCGGAGTGGACATATTCTCAAGGATAGATACAAACTTATGTTGACCATTGTGCCCTCCATTATGACAAGATCATACAGGGAAGGCTTCTAAAACATTCCCCAGACCATAGCGTGAAAGGACACGTACAGCACAAAAGCGTACAGGACGACCTCCTCCGTTTACTGACAGAGACTGCCGACAGTTGAAGGGGGTCGTAATGTGTAATAGACATCTATCCAGACCATCACACAGGAATTCCAAACTGCATCAGAATCCACTGCAAGTACTACGACAGTTGTGAGAAAACTTGGATTTCATGGTCGAGCGGCTGCTTATAAGACACACATCACGCCGGTAAATGCCAAACGGCGCCTCGCTTGGTGTAACCGGCGTAAACATAGGACGATTGAACAGTGGAAGAACTTTGTGTGGAGTGGCGAATCACGGTACACGATGTGGCGATCCGATGGCAGGATGTGGGTATGGCGAATGCCCGGTGAACATCTGCCAGCTTGTGTAGTGAAAACAGTAAAATTCACAGGCGGTGGTGTTATGGTGTGTTCGTGATTTTGCATGGAGGGGACTTGCATCCCTTGTTGTTTTGCGTGGCACTGTCACAGCACAGGCCTACAATGATGTTTTAAGCATCTTCTTGCTTCCCACTGTTGAAGAGCAATTCGGGGATGGCGATTGCATCTTTCAACAGGATCGAACACCTGTTCATAATGCATGGCCTGTGGCGGAATGGTTACACGACAATAACATGCCTGTAATGGACTGGCCTGCACAGAGTCGTGACCTGAATCCCACAGAACACCTTTGGGATGTTTTGGAACGCCGACTTCGTGCCACGCCGCACTAACCGACATCGATAGATCTCTTCAATGCAGCAGTCCGTGAAGAACGGGCTGCCATTCCAGAAGAAACCTTCCAGCACCTGATTGAACGTATGTCTGCGAGAGTGGAAGCTGTCATCAAGGCTAAGGGTGGGCCAACACCATATTGAATTCCAACATTACCAATAGAGGGCGCCACGAACTTGTAATTCACTTTCAGCCCGGTGTCCGGATACATTTGATTACATAGTGTACAACCATTTTTATAATATACTGTGTTAGGGGTGTAAGTGCAGTTATTGTGATCTTTGGCCCCATTAATATTTACTCACTTCAGTGCGTTAGTGTCTTTTTGTCTGCGTCAAACAGTCTTCCCGCAAACACGACACATGTTTTACTACCAATGTTTTCTGCACTGTCTTAACTGTGCCACTAAGTGAACTTCGCCTGTCAGTGTAGACTGACCGTTTTGAGTCCACGCAGCGCCACTGACTTGCTGCCTAGGGGATAATAAGCATTATTGACTTGATAATGCCAGATGTACTTGGAGGTACTAACCAACGCAAAAAGACACTAGTCCTAATAACTCTAATTACTAGTCTGCAAATGATATTAAAGTACTGGCGTAATGTCATTCAGTGCACGGTCCTCAGTCGCCAATAAAAATGTCTAGACTTATAACCTATGACTCTGTACTTATGGATCCCTCCTGCGCTCCGCTAAGTATTGGTAATGGAAGAAATTGAAACATGTGACAGTATACTAATTACCCTCTGCCCTGCACCTCACAGTTGACTACAATGACTGTATGTCGACACAAATGAATCCAGACGAGTGGAGAAATGAAAATCTTAACTGTGTCGAATAGGTAAAGAGTGGTTAGGACAGGGAACATTTCCAGTTGTTGGAACCTCCCTGTCTTTTGGATTTTATGTTTGAACATATGGCTACTGGGACACGGTTTACATTAGTAAGTGTGGACTTACACGTCCGTGTGTGATGAGTACATTACGTCTAGTACATAGTCCGCGATATAGATTTATTCATAGCAATAATTTGCGATTTAGATTAAATCAATTCACGTAAATAATTTTAAATCCTTTTGGCGGGCGCTGGCCATTTCACGGAGTAATGAGCTGATTAATTCTCGCGGATGGCCCGGCGGCCGCACAAAGACGCGCCCCCGGCGCCCCGTCTAGGGGCGGGAGCGGCCGTTTTTGATCTACATGAATGACATTAATCACATGTATCAGCGGGCCCGAATGGCCGCTTAATTGAAATAAACCGACCGGCGATGGCCTTTATTGGCCGACCAAACAGCTCGGCCAGGTTATCACCCCATCAGCGCAGCTCTGTCAGAGGCGGCGCTGCACTCCGCTGTCAATCACACGCGCCATGCACTGGCTGCAGCGCAGCTGCCGTCGGCTTATTTATGCGCCAAGTCTGTAACTCATAGTCCTTCTTGTTGTTCAGTCGTTATGGGAGGGTAGCATCTTCCAATTTATAAATATTAAGTAGCTGACCACAGCTCTTTATTATTCCCTAGAGCAACTCAAGCTGAGATACAATTTAAGTAATCGATTATCGAAGCAAAATACAGGGTGTTTCAAAAAGAGTATCGACATGTCAAACGCAGACATGTATTAAACTGTAAGACACATTGATGAGCCAAAGAATTATGACCACCTACGTTGTTGTTGTTGTGGTCTTCAGTCCTGAGACTGGTTTGATGCAGCTCTCCATGCTCCCCTATCCTGTGCAAGCTTTTTCATCTCCCAGTACTTACTGCAACCTACATCCTTCTGAATCTGCTTAGTGTATTCATCTCTTGGTCTCCCTCTACGATTTTTACCCTCCACGCTGCCCTCCAATGCTAAATTTGTGATCCCTTGATGCCTCAAAACATGTCCTACCAACCGATCCCTTCTTCTAGTCAAGTTGTGCCACAAACATCTCGTCTCCCCAACCCTATTCAATTCCTCCTCATCTAATCTTCAGCATTCTTCTGTAGCACCACATTTCTAAAGCTTCTATTCTCTTCTTGTCCAAACTGGTTATCGTCCATGTTTCACTTCCATACATGGCTACACTCCATGCAAATACTTTCAGAAACGACTTCCTGACACTTAAATCTATACTCGATGTTAACAAATTTCTCTTGTTCAGAAACGCTTTCCTTCCCATTGCCAGTATACATTTTATATCCTCTCTACTTCGACCATCATCACTTATTTTGCTCCCCAAATAGCAAAACTCCTTTACTATTTTAAGTGTCTCATTTCCTAATCTAATTCCCTCAGTATCACCCGACTTAATTCGACTACATTCTATTATCAGTAGAAGAACAATGGGTAGCTTTGAGAGATGAAGTAGTGAAGGCAGCAGAGGATCTAGTAGGTAAAAAGACGAGGGCTAGTAGAAATCCTTGGGTAACAGAAGAGATAGTAAATTTAATTGATGAAAGGAGAAAATATAAAAATGCAGTAAATGAAGCAGGCAAAAAGGAATACAAACGTCTCAAAAATAAAATCGACAGGAAGTGCAAAATGGCTAAGCAGAGATGGCTGGAGGACAAATATAAGGATGTAGAGGCTTATCTCACTAGGTGTAAGATAGATACTGCCTACAGGAAAATTAAAGAGACCTTTGGAGAAAAGAGAACCACTTGTATGAATATCAAGAGCTCAGATGGAAACACAGCTATAAGCAAAGAAGGGAAAGCAGAAAGGTGGAAGGAGTATATAGAGGGTCTATACAACGGCGATGTACTTGAGGAGAATATTATGGAAATGGATGAGAATGTAGATAAAGATGAAATGGGAGATACAATACAGCGTGAAGAGTTTGACAGAGAAATGAAAGACCTGAGTCGAAACAAGGCCCCAGGAGTAGACAACATTCCATTAGAAGTACTGACGGCCTTGGGAGAGCCAGTCCTGACAAAACTCTACCATCTGGTGAGCAAGATGTATGAGACAGGCGAAATACTCTCAGACTTCAAGAAGAATTTAATAATTCCAATCCAAAAGAAACCAGGTGCTGACAGATGTGAAAATTACAGAACAATCAGTTTAATAAGTCACTGCTGCAAAATACTAACGCGAATTATTTACAGACGAATGGAAAAAGTGGTAGAAGCCGACCTCGGGGAAGATCAGTTAGGATTCCGTAGAAATGCCGGAACACGTGAGGCAATACTGACCCTAGGACTTATCTTAGAAGCTAGATTAAGGAAAGGCAAACCTACGTTTCTAGCATTTGTAGACTTAGAGAAAGATTTTGACAATGTTGACTGGAATACTCTTTTTCAAATTCTGAAGTTGGCAGGGGTAAAATACAGGGAGCGAAAGGCTATTTACAATTTGTACAGAAAGCAGATGGCAGTTATAAGAGTCGAGGGGTATGAAAGGGAAGCAGTGGTTGGGAAGGGAGTGAGACAGGGTTGTAGCCTATCCCCGATGTTATTCAGTCTGTATATTGAGCAATCAGTGAAGGAAACAAAAGAAAAATTCGGAGTAGGTATTAAAATCCATGGAGAAGAAATAAAAACTTGGAGGTTTGCCAATGACTTTGTAATTCTGTCAGAGACAGCAAAGGACTTGGAAGAGCAGTTAAACGGAATGGACGCAGACATATATTAAACTGTAATACACGCATTGATGAGTCAAAACATTATGACCATCCACTTGATAGCTTATTTGTTCGTCTTTGGAACGGAATACATCACTGATTCTCAGCGTCAGGTATCCGACAGTTTGTTGGTAGTTTTGTGGAGGTGTGTGGAATTAGGTGTCTACCAAGAGATCATTTAATTCGCGTAAATAACGTGCCGCTGATCTGCGAACGCGGTGATGGCGCCCGATACCGACCCAGATGTGTTCCATAGGATTTACATCAGGCTAATTTGGTAGCCGAGACGTCAACGTGACTTCACTATAATGCTCTTCAAACCATTGTAGCACGGTTCTGGTTCAGAGACACAGATAGTTATACTGCTGAAAGATGACTGAGCCGTGGTAAAAATTGCTGTTTTGAAGAGCGCGCCGCAGCGCGTAGTGTGAAGCAGTCGCCCTCCGTTTCTGGCGGTGGCGCCGCTGTGCCAATTGCAGCTTTGGTGTCTCCCTCTGGTGGGAAAGGGGAAAGGTTGCCTGTTCACGTGCATTTAAGGGGCGCTATGAGCTCGCCAGTCGGTTAGTCTGGGTCAGTCTCTCGTCCCCAGCTTGCTAGTCTGTGTCTCGTCCGCATTTGTTTGGCGGTTAGTGTCTGTCGTTCGGAGTGCTAGTATGTTGGTCGTTCGGACCAACCTTAAGGCCGGCAAAATGAGTGTCTTTCCACTCCGCCAGTAAGAGAACTCAGCGAGTGGTCGCCCGGTCGGGACTTACCCTCTGCATCTGAGTCTGTGCGTTACGCCGCCAGTCTGCTCGAGTTTGCTGAGGCAACGGTCATTGGCGGTTGGATCGATCGGTTGGTCGGTCGCTCACTGAGACACAAGATGATTTGTCCGTCTTGAGCGTCGGCGCATGTGAGGTCGCCACGTGAGTCCAGTGGGCCGCGCCGTATAGCGAGGGGTAGTGACTTCGCGGTCGACACGAGAGCAACAGGAGTCAACCCACGACATTAGTCTGGCCGGTGCGAGCTGCGACGCCGTGAGACGGGAGATCGGCGCGCCTTCCTGCGTCCGTTGAAGCGGCTGGCAGCGGACGGTTCGGGAGAGCGATTTGGGGGTGCTGCGCCAGGTCTTCTCGAGAAATCGCAGTTTGTTAGAAGTTAAGTGATTGGTGATATGTTGTTTGATTTACTCTTGTTGAATTCTACTTGTTTTCTTGGTGAGGGCACCAGTCGTTTTGCTTTGGGGTCGTCCCACCATTCTTCTCCGTTTGCCCACCCGCGATAAGGTGGTTGTTTATAAATTGGGTGGTCCGTTTTTCCCTTGTGGAGTAGGGGCGGGTTAGAGCAACCTGCGGTTCGGGTTGTTCGGTAATCTCCCTATCAATGTACGGTACGTTAGTAGCTGCCTCTGTCATGTTTGATTTGGTGCGTTAACGAATTTATTGCTTTGAGTGTAACGGTCTAATACCTGAAATATATTTTGATCTTTGGAAACTTTGATATTGTTGCCTATGAGGTTGAGAGGCGGTATCTGTGTACTGCAGAGCATCTTAACTATTGTTTGGACAACCTAGTAGAATTTTATATAAGATTGCGTTTCATGGGATTTTATTTAAATGATCATTTTAGTATATAAAGTTGCCACCCTTTCACCGTTAGACTTTTCTTAGAAGTTAAAATCAAGTTGCACGTTCGGTGGCAAGATTAATATTTTAATTATTAGTGTTTTGTACCATTTCCATCCCTCCTACGGGGGGTGCATAGTTTGTGTGCTTGTTTAAATTGTTAAAACTCTTAGTTTAAAGTTATCTGGTGTGTTGCAGATTTGCACCAGTGTAGTCTTTCAGAGGCTGTTGTGAGCGGTCGTAACTACGACCGTGTGAAAAGGGAGCGGCAAGGTTCTCTGCCCAGAAGCTCATACAGTCAAAACTTGTTTCTTTCTGCCTCTGAATAAATTGTAACTTTGACATTTAGAGGGTGCTTTCTGATTATAATTTTAAATCTGTTTATTTTAAAAAATGTTTTTAGGCACTATTAAAGTGAATAAAATTCCTATTTGTTAAAAGGAATTTGGTTATGATTTCATTAGTTACTCCCTGGCAACTACTTCCATGCTTACATAGTGTGATTAAATGTGTTAATGTTATTGATGAACCGCTTGGAAACAAAATAATTTCTTAAGAATATTCTTTGAAAATAAATGACGGTTCAATGACATCACCGTCGGGGAAGACATCGTGCATGAAGGGATCCAAGTTGTTCGCAGGTGTCAGCGCGTCTTCGACTACTACCATAGTTCCCACGTAAGAGAATGTCTTTCGTATCATAATACAGCTCCCACCAGACTGGGTCCGTGGCATGCTACACTTTTGAGTCGCAGTTCACCCCGATGACGTCTGTGGAGGCGTCCATCGACCTAGTGTAGCAAAAATGTGTTCTCCCGAAGGGCCAACACGTCTCGATTCCGATGGTCCCATTCCCAATGCATTGGAAGTTGACGAATGTTGTTGGGTCAACATGTGGGGCCTGCTGCCGAGTTCCATGTTCAACAATGTACGATGGACAGTGTGCTGCGAAACACTTGTGCGTGCACAAGAATTATGCTCTTTCGGCAGAAGTGCCAATCATCTATCCTACTTTTCAGAGCAGATAAACCTCCGAACCTCACGTTCTGTGAACAGTCGACTAAGTCCAACCATTTAGCGCGTAATGGTAGTTTCACGTTCCTTCTGCCTCTTTACGCAGGGGCTCACGACAGTAGCACCTGAACATTCGACCAGCGTCACCGTTTTCGAGATACTCGTTCACAGGCTCTGTGCAATAGTCTGTCCTTTGCCAAAGTCCCTTATATCAATGGATATCTCAATGTGCAGTCCACACCTTCGCTAGGGCGATCCCCGGTCGGTGTCTGCTACGCTTACAAACTTTTGTTACCGCGTCACGTGCCCGCAGCACCACTAGGCGGCACCCAAAATCGCGCTGGGCAGTGGTCATAATGTTTCGGCTCATTGTTATCACAGTCAGCCCGGCATCCCTGAACCTGGACAGTACCTTCCGGATGGGTTGTAAATGCTCCTCAAGGGAGGCACTAAATATGACCACATCGTCCAGATATTTGAAGGCTTAAGTTGCATGCCAGTCTTATAAATAAATAAAAATAATGACAATGGAAGGAATTTAAAATTATATTACTATGAGCTGTAGTGTCAAAAATAAAAGGATGTGAATTAGCAATAAGCAGTCTAAAAGCATATAAGCAAACATTCTAAAACAGTCAGTCATAAAATAATGTTTGGTGAAATAAAATTACAAAGTAAAGATAAAATATTTCCTAAATGTCTTAATAATTTTAAAAACGCAGGACAGATGAGTGAACATTGTAAAGCAGATCATCGAAAAGCTCAAAGAAATGTTTGCCTTTGAATTGAAGTTGTTCGTTTAAAACAGATAATGGATTACTTTTGTGAAGTGAATTTTAAATTCCTTCCATTTTCATTATTTTTATTTGTTTATAAGACTGGCATGCAACTTAAGTAATAGCAATGCCTTTTTAAAAATTGTCACATGTAATTAATTTAAAAAAAATGCAATCTACATACGAACTTCATAGACGATATTTCACAAATATGGACAACTACTTCGTATCGTATTTGTGCAGCATTTATTATACATGTCAGCTAAAGATTATTGCAGCCTACTCATTGACAATCGTTTCGATAAAGACATGTTGCTGCTCAATAAAACATCGTCTGACGTGACAGTGTTCGCCATTCCACTTTCGCAACAACTTCGTTAGAAAGAAGTCTGCTGCCACATCTTTGCACTGGCGTTTATCCTCACCATGGCAACCACTAGTTTGCCTATCGACTTTACAACAACTTCAGTGGAAAGAAGCCTGCTGCTTCATCTTTGAAACGGCGTCCAACTTCACCATGGCAACCAGTAGTTCCAAATGGTTCACTAACAGGCCTCGAGAGGGCAAACCATGTACTGCCAAACCGAAGTTCATTTATCTTACATATTTAAATATTTTTAACGCTTCTTAATTGACAATAGCTGCTTCATAAGCTAAGTTTAGTGTGTGTTTATTTTTATTTCTTGAGAATGTTCTCTTAACTAAGAAATTTTACATTGCTGTTTTTGTGGACTGGCAAGACAGCCAATCCACGAGGACGGGAGGCCGAAGGGCACGCGTTTAAGCTCACGCAGGATGGCGTGAGGTCTGGAAAATGACAAGGAATTGAGACTAGCAAAAAAGGTACATAGCTGCTGGAATACTTAACTTTAATCCATAATTGGTGAACATCGGTCTGACGGTACATGCATCACAAGATAAATAGCAATTGATAATGGCGCCATGCTAGGTCGTAACAAATGACGTAGCTGAAGGCTATGCTAACTATCGTCTCGGCAATTGAGAGCGTATTTTGTCAGTGAACCATCGCTAGCAAAGTCGGCTGTACAACTGGGGCGAGTGCTAGGAAGTCTCTCTAGACCTGCCGTGTGGCGGCGCTCGGTCTGCAATCACTGACAGTGGCGACACGCGGGTCCGACGTACACTACCACATCGCGGCCGATTTAAAGGCTACCACCTAGCAAGTGTGGTGTCTGGCGGTGACACCACAGTTTTTCGACTTATAACTCATTGGTTAGTAATGACATCATGCCGTCAGAAGTGGGCGGAGCCTCCATTATATGTAGTAAGACGTGCACTGGTTACTCCAGCAGTGATTCTCCAGTAGCAGGAGGTTCCTACTCATTGGTAATTCATCGTTTTATAGCTTTATAACTTTATGTATGTAGCCCTCTAATTAAAGCTTTGTATACGACTTGTAGGTCTGAAGATGACCACAGTAGTGGTCGAAACCGGTCACCGTGATAAATAAATTGTGATCAAGACTGTTTTAATAGTAAATATTTGTAACACATTGATCACTGTCACTCCCATAATGTATTCAAAAGTAAGAAGAAAACAGTTTTCCTATGCTCATAACTGATTCTGACTGGCAGGTCCGATTGCTATTTGAGAGCAAGCCCATATCAGGTCCGCTATGCGTTTAGCAAACTTGCAGCTGTGGAGTTGTTAAGTGGGCTGATGGTTGCGGTAATACGACGCAGTAATTGGAAACGCGTAAGCTCTGATAAACGTTTGTCCAATCAGCGCGAGCTGGCAACGACAGTGCCGTAGGCAGACCAGAGCAACGCAACGCAACGCAGCGCAACGCTCGGCCAGCGCATTCGCCGCTGCCTTCGGCGCCGTCCGCGTTGTGACCGGACAGCCCACCCACTCAGGCGTGAACCGAACGCGGCGGCCGCAGCCGCACCCAGCGTTGTGTCGCAGCAGCCCGCAGCCCGCTGGGCTCCCACAGCGCGGTGTGTGCTACAGTGCCTGTCCTAGCGCTCTTACTGTGGCCGCTCTGTAGGGCTGACACCGTAGCAGTAGTGATCCGCCTGGTGGTTTTACACACACCAAAAGACGTTTTGCATCACCTCGGTTCCGAGAGTTCGGGAACCTGTACAGAAAATTGGAATAGAGATCAACATAAACATCATTTCCGCCCTTTTTATTGCCCATGAAAGCCACACCCTGAATGTTGTACCACCATACAGCGAGACCCTCAGAGGTGGTGGTCCAGATTGCTGTACACACCTGTACCTCTATTGCCCAGCAGCACGTCCTCTTGCATTGATGCATGCCTGTATTCGTCGTGGCATACTATCCACAAGTTCATCAAGGCACTGTTGGTCCAGATTGTCCCACTCCTCAACGGCGATTCGGCGTAGATCCCTCAAAGTGGTTGGTAGCTCACGTCGTCCATAAACATCCCTTTTCAATCTATCCCAGTCATGTTCGATAGGCTTCAGGTCTGGATGACATGCTGCCCACTCTAGTCGAGCGAAGTCATTCACAAGATGTGCACGGTGGGGCGCGAATTGTCGTCCATGAAGACGAATGCCTCGCCAGTATGCTGCCGATGTAGTTGGACCATCGGTTGGAGGATGGCATTCACGTATCGTACAGCCGTTACAGCACTTTCCATGGCCACCAGCGGCGTACGTCGGTCCCACATAACGCCACCCAAAAACAGCAGGGAACCTCCACCTTGCTGCACTCGCTGGACAATGTGTCTAAGGCGTTCAGCCTGATCGGGTTGCCTCCAAACATGTCTCAGACGATTGTCTGGTTGAAGACATCTGCAACAATCATCGGTGAAGAGAACGTGATGCCGATCCTGAGCGGTCCATTCGAAATGTTGTTCGTTGTGCCCGTCTGTACCGTGCTGCATGGTGTCGTGGTTGCAAAGATGGATCTCGCCATGGACGTCGGGAGTGAAGTTGACCATCATGCAGTCTATTGTGCACGGTCTGAGCCGTAGTACGACGTCGTGTGGCTGCACGAAAAGCATTATTCAATATGGTGGCGTTGCTGTCAGGGTTCCTCCGAGCCATAATCCGTAGGCTGTAGTAGTAGCCCTTGGGCGGCCTGAGCGAGGCATGTCATCGACAGTTCCTGTCTCTCTGTATCTCCTCCATGTCCGAACAACATCGCTTTGCTTCTCTCCGAGTCGGCTGGACGCTTCCTTGTTGAGAGACCTTCCTGGCACAAAGTAATTTTGCGGACGCGATCGAACCACGGTATTCACCGTCTAGGCATTGTCGAACTACAGACGGTATGAGCCGTGTTGCTCCTTCCTGCTGGAATGGCTGATCGGTTGTCGGACCCTCTCCATCTAATAGGCGCTGCTCATGCATGGTTGTTTACATCTTTGGCCAGGTTTGCTGACATGTCTGAACAGTTAAAGCGACTGTGTCTGTGATACAATATCCACAGTCAACGTCTATCTTCACGAGTTCTGGGAACTGGGGTGACACAAAACTTTTTTTGTTGTGTGTAGTTGTATCGCAGGCATTAGGCCGCCGTTCAAGGCACGTTTGTAATTTTCACACAGCCCACCTAATGTAAATGTTTTGCTGGTCCTGTAGCCACTTGGCGATACACTCATACGCCTATAAAAACTGTAACCTCCCCACCATATTTGTTGCAGTCTGAAATTTAGCCCAGCTTTACCGCCGACTCTATAAAATTTTATCTATTACCACAACTATGGACCCATAAACTGTTATCCTATTCAAACTCGTATGCTAACGTTACACTAAACGGCAGAAAATGGAATGGAAACATCCAAATTCGCCGTGCAAGAAAAAGTTCAAGGCCCAACCGTCCGCAGGAAAACTTATGCTTACAGTTTTTTGGGACGCAAAAGGACCAGTACTGGAACATTATGAGGAAATGGGCACAACAATAAACTGTTTACGTTACAGTGAGATGCTTACCGCCAAGCTGAAGCCTGCAATTCGAAGCAAACGCCCCGAGGATTTCTGTCAAAAGGTGTTGTGTTGTTCCACGACAATGCCCGATCGCATACCGCTGCCCACACTGCTGAAACGCTCCAGAAACTCAAATTTGAAGTACTGGATCATCTTCGATTTAGTCCCGATGATGCCCCTTCTAACTATCACTCCTTTGGACCACTCAAACATGCATTAAGGGGCCGTCGATTTGCCTCGGACGAAGCAGTGCAAGAAGCGGTGCATTCCTGGCTCGCAGCTCAACCGAGAACCATCTTTTATGAGAGCGTCAGGAAGCTTGTACGACAATGGACAAAGTGCTTTGAAACGCAAGGAGACTATGTCGAAAAATAATGTTCTTCTAAGTTACCTATTTGATTAGAATAAAATTTTATAACTACTTTGCGGATAATGATTGACGTACCCTCATACGCCGAAATTATCTCTATCGAACTTCACGAACGCCCCACCGAAATTTTGAAGGTGACTTTGAAGCTATCAGAATAGCAACAATTAGTTACATTCGACGGAGGTGCTACATTTGAAACGTCCCCTTTGAAAAATTGTACATGACTGTGCTTAAACTGACACACAATATTTTTTAGCGCAACGCAATCTGACTTTCAAAAATCCCTACAAAAGAATGACCCTGACTAACATTAACCTATACCTTTCACAAATCACTTACCTCACAAAAATCTTCGTTACTGGAACTACTGCAATACAGCTAGCGCCACTACTGCCAGCTAAATAAAAGATTCAAACTACGGAAGGCACTAACTACTGATAGGCATAGTTAGCAAATGAAAGATTTTAATAGAGAACAAACAATGTATTTACCTTAAAAGTCATAATATATATAGCATTTCATGACAGTCTTACAAATTTCAAAACTCCGCCATCTCTCTCCCCACATCCATCACTGCTGGCGGCTCACCTCCAACTGCGCAACGCTACGCGCTGTTCACATCGAGCTGCCGCTGCCCAACACTACAATGGCAGGCAACAATGCAAACTAGCCACAGACTGCCCACAGCACAGCCAGTGATTTTCATACAGAGCGCTACGTAACATTGCCAATAAGAAAACAATAACACAGTCCCTACAATGTGCTGGAATTACGTATGGTCTAACACAAAATTTAGTATGCTCACGAACACGAAATTGGTATTGAAATCCCTTGATTGTTCCTGTTTTGTGAGTAAAAACTGTGGAATGTGCTTGTAAAATCTCAAAAAGGTCCTGCCTATCAGTGTCATTACAATTCTCAATTGTTTGAATTTTATTCTGAATTAACTCATTAATTTCAAATATGCCGTCGATATCATCCCTGTCAGTACTTGCAGATTGATTGTTAGTGTCTAGTTCCGTAGAAAATTCCGTACTGTTGTCTAACAGAAGGTAAAGCCGATTAATTTCCTCGTCATGGTTTGAGAGCCAATCTTCAAATTTCAAAGCTATTGACTTACCTTCCTTCTCTAAACTTATTTCAGCATCGTGAAAGTTTAAGATTGCTTTGTATTCATTCAAAAAGTCTACTCCCAATATAATTTCCGTCGACAATAATGGAACAATAAGAAAGTTCATAGAGAAGCTGTGGCTTTGACAAAAGAATTCTAAGTTGGTTTGTTGGCGTATATCTACACTTTTTCCAACGATCGCACCTTGTAATTTAATCTTACGTAACGGAAGTGTGGGGCAATCGTTCGATTTGTTGCATTTGATAAAGGCTGTTTCACTAATTACTGAAAAAGGGACTGCCAGAGTCAAGTACTGCAGTAAATTTTACGTCATTTACTGTAATGTGAATCACAGGATATGCAATGTTGTTATGTTTTACGTCGTGTTCCTGGAGTAAGATGTCCCTAATGTCTTCCATTTTTACGTAATTACTAGCTATGGCAGCTGCATCGTTAGTGTCATACGTACGTTTTGTGGCTGCCAGCGATATGAGTCATTGCCTATTGTTTCTTTGTTGGCGCGCGTCGTTATTGGGGTTTGGAGACCTAACTTCTACAAATTCACCTTGCCGAGAGGGCCCTGCCCTGTTTAAATCCCGTCAGTTCTGATGCAATTCAGGTCTGTCATTACGATCACATCGTCTGTCGTCATGTCGGTAGTTCCTGTAGTTTCTTTCTTGTCGGTTAAATGGTGGAGAATTTCTCCTTGAATCGTAACTGCGCGCTGGACCGTTGCATCTAAAGTTATTCTGTCTCCCGTAATAATAATTGTTTTGGTTCCCATATTGTCTGTTTCTCTGATTGTCTCTGTGATAGTCATTACTGCGGAGAGGTGATCTTTCCCTGTAATTATTACTACTCTGCCAACGGTTGTCATACGGGTGGTGTCTGTTTTGGTCACGATTTGTGTTGTGAGAATAGCCTTGTCGCGTCCAGTTATTATTTCTGTCATCGCGGAATTGTGACGGATGTGACCTGTAATTGTTGTGCTCCTGTTTTCGCGTTCCGCGATTGTCAGTGTCAATTTACAGTTCTTGTAAGAGCCCCTGAAAAGCTTCAATGTCGTCTTTGCAACGTCCTGCCAAAATAATATGCCGTAAATGTTCAGGTAATTTGATTAAGCAAATGCGGATGAGTTCTGAGGGACTGTATGGGTTTGACAGGTACTGATTCTTGTGCAACATGTCTTCAAAATATTTCACAAGACTGGAAAATTCAGATTGTTCGAAATGTTACGTCATTATGATGCCATGATTTACTCGGTCTTGTGTGGCTTGTGACCAATATGCTGAGAGGAAGGCATGGTAAAATTCTCCTTCACTGTGGCAATTGTGAATGACCGAACGCATTCTTAGAGCTGGTTCATTCTCTAAGTAGCCACACATAAATTCTAATCTGTGTTCTAATGACCAGTTGGGAGGCAAACAATGAGAGAATTGATGGAGCCACGCTTGTGGATGAATGTCGTTGGCAGAATTCTTAAACGTTTTGAATTTACGTGTAGTAATGAACAGCTTATAGTCAAAATCATCATGTCGGCGAGTGGCATGTCGGTCATTGTTACGTCGTTTCGGCGGTTCCATCTCAAAATTCGGTGTACCTTGCCAATTTCTTTCATAATTTCCGAAGTGCCCTGTGTTATTATTTTGTGGCTGTTCCGTATTTCTATGTCCCTCTTCCCGTATTGGAGCGCGAGTGTCCTCTGAAATACGTAATTCTTGTATTACCTGTGTCAGCTGATCTTGTACTTCCCGGATTTCTCTTTGGTGTTGCGTATTAATTTGATTCAGATTTTGTTCAGTTTCCTAATTTGTTCGCACTCTTCTGTGTCATTAAAAACTACCGGTTTTGTGTCATTCAGATTATCATCTACCTTCGTAGATAAATTATTTAGCTGATACGAAAGTTCAACTAGTTTCTCTGATACTGAACTAATTTCCTCCATGTGTCTTTCTGAACCAATTTTCAGAGTATCTACTGTGTCCTTTAAGTTTTCTTGAGTTTTTGCAAGTTGCGTAACCGAATCGGTAGATGCAACTGAGTCAATTTGAGCTTGCAGGGTCTCATGATTTTGATGAACAATAGTTTGCAGTTCTTTTATGGCTGCTTCGTGATTCTGTAATGCATTTTCATGCCGCGAAAAAATAGGTTGAAAATGCTCACAAATTTGTGTTTTTACGTCATTACACACTTTTTGACATTTCGATTCAATGTTATGTAACTCAGTAGTTAAATCTTCACGTGTTTGTTCAAGTGTGGTGTCTAACTTTTGAAGCTTTTGCTGTGTTTGTCTCTGATTTTGTTCCATTGTGTCTAACTTTTGCTGTGTTTGTCTCTGATTTTGTTCCATTGTGTCTAGCTTTTGAAGCTTTTGTCCCATTTGTTGCATTAATTGTAATAACAATGCACTGGTGTCTGAAACATGTTTCTCAGTGCTATTCGGCAATGCATTTGAACCGGCAATACTCGCAGTTTGAAAAGCAGAAAATGTGTCTGGACTTATTTGAGAAAAGGGTGAGGACGCAAAACCTGAATTTACGGTATTTGCAAGATTGTGTCCTGTCATTTCGGATTCCTGAGGCAAGCTGCTTCCCTGTCCACTAATTGTTTCACTGTCTACACCATTGTTTGCAGCCCGCTCCATTTCCCTATGTACAATTACCAAATTACTATTTTGAACATTAGTTAATTCAGTACTCGGTGGCGCTAACACACTGCTTTCGTCTTCACTGTCATTTCTCAGTTTACTTTGGAGCCTAGTATTACGTTTTTCACACGCCATTATTGTCACAATATTTCACACGATAACACAAAAAAACACAATTTGAAGAGCAACAATAAGAGAACACATTAACATAGCACTGAAAATAATATCTCATTAATTGCAAGCGCAGCAGCGAAATACTTGGTGCAAATCTATATGCATGCCACAACTGTTTTACTGTACAACAATGAAAGGCTGCAACTATAAAGGAGATTCTCTCTACAATTACGCGCTAGCAATAAACAAAATCTACACTAATTACACAAACTACAAGAAAAAATCAGAAGATTCCAGTGAGGTATCCTCGGCTAAGGGTCGACATATGAAACGTCCCCTTTGAAAAATTTTACATGACTGTGCTTAAACTGACACACAATATTTTTTAGCGCAACGCAATCTGACTTTCAAAAATCCCTACAAAAGAATGACCCTGACTAACATTAACCTATACCTTTCACAAATCACTTACCTCACAAAAATCTTCGTTACTGGAACTACTGCAATACAGCGAGCGCCACTACTGCCAGCTAAATAAAAGATTCAAACTACGGAAGGCACTAACTACTGATAGGCATAGTTAGCAAATGAAAGATTTTAATAGAGAACAAACAATGTATTTACCTTAAAAGTCATAATATATATAGCAGTTCATGACAGTCTTACAAATTTCAAAACTCCGCCATCTCTCTCCCCACATCCATCACTGCTGGCGGCTCACCTCCAACTGCGCAACGCTACGCGCTGTTCACATCGAGCTGCCGCTGCCCAACACTACAATGGCAGGCAACAATGCAAACTAGCCACAGACTGCCCACAGCACAGCTAGTGATTTTCGTACAGAGCGCTACGTAACATTGCCAATAAGAAAACATAAACAGCCTACTTACACATTTTTCGATTCCACAGCAGCAGTCTTTGCACTTATCTACACACAAGATTCCAAAAATGTTTGTAGTTGAAAAAGTAATTAAATGTCCACAACAGAAGAATAAGACAACTGCAGTTCCATGTGGCTTGGATGTTGACTGTAACTTGTGCTCTGACTTACATATAGACCGTAGCATATCATACATTCTGCCCACTACATGCCGCGTAACTCGTGGTACTCTTTTGTGTTTTGACAGTCATGACCTCTTCGGCAGAATGAAATCTTCGTCCACGTAGGAGTGCTTTCATCTGGGGACAGAGATCAGGTGATGAGCAAGGAAGGTTCGGCGAAACGGTAACCTGTTGCCTTGCAAGTTGCTCTTTGACGGGGACAGAGCGATGTCTTGTAAGTATAACCAGTTTGTGACGCTACAACGTGGTCCTTGCTATGAATTTCTTAGCTTACTTAACACATGAAACTGTTTGTATACAATGTATTGTCTAGTGTAAATATGTATTTTAAATACTATGTTTAAATTATATAATATTTAACATATTTAGTTAACGTTGAAGTCAGAGAGATTGTTTTGTCATGCCGCTGGGCGCGGGAGCGCCAACGGGTAGTAGTAGCAGTGACGCCGTGCTCGGAGTAAGAAGCACAGTGGAGTGCTGCTAGTCCTAGCTGTGTTACATCTAACGGCTAGTGTGTGGATCTAAGTACGACGGGAAAGTAATGGTCGGCATATCTGGAAGCATGGCCAGCCAAGTTATTATGGATTAATGGGCAGAGTGCTGAAGAAACGAGGGCTTAAATGTGAAGCGCACCGTGGGCCCAAGTCGCGACAGCAAAAGCCCGCTGCCACATTGCATCGCCGCCGTGGACTTCCGTCGATCCACCGACAACGAGGGAAGTAAGATCTACGTAATTTTCGTAGGATAAAATTGTCGAAGGCTTGCCAGTGACTGTGCTTTTCTTTGAAGTTGAACAATTAATGACAAACACTTTATAATCGAAGCGTTGCAGTTACATTCCACCCGACAATAACACCAAGTAGGTTCCTTCCAATCCTTACCTTATTGAACCGAGTGTGTCACGCCATTATCAAGAGAAAATATGTTAATTATCAAATTATTTGCATAGACGGTGAAGAGTAAATTTCAGACTGTTTTGAACGATTGGTTATCGTAGTTAATTGTTGCACTTAATAAGCTTACGCCAACCGTAGTAACTTAATAACTGACTGAAGTAATAAATTTGATTATTAATATTTATTTCAATGCATATTCAGCTGAAGTTAGTTCAAGGATATTTCATGACACTATAAAGCTTATTCCACCTGACAATCGCCCAGTTAATGATTTATGATCATTCGAAACATAGTTAATCAATTATTGGCAATATATTTCATTATCAGTAGATTAAACTGTGCAAAGTACGTAATTTTAAAGACAGAGTGACAGTCCATTATTCAAAATCTCGATAGATAATTATCTGTGTTGTCAGCATTGCACTTAGCTGACAAATTATGAACAAAATAATTATCAAAATACTTATTGAAAGTTAACCATTTATTTTTAAGTGAAGTTAGATTGTTATGACATTATTTTATACGACTACTGAGCCTGACACAGCACTTACGTAAAAGTCCCCGTTCCACCTGCTGCGCTACAGACAGGTAAACTTTAATTTTGACACAATTATTCACGTACTTAACAGTACTATCGCTCATCAGTTGAGCTGGCAACTGATTTTTTAATTGCTGTTACAACTTAATCATTTCTTTCGGCAAAATTTCCACTGGAAAAATTTATTTCCAAATTATTTCCATTATTTCATTTACCGATCGTTATTGAATGAAATTACTCATTCAATAACGATCAAGTTATAACGTCTCCTGTTTCCCGCGGAATAATCATTATATACTTCGGATTCGGATGCCTTATCCCGACACTGGTCAAAATTCATAATTCACGGTCATTGTTAACTTGTAATTTCGCAAATCCCGGGAAGTAGGCGGGTGTTATAAGTTCCTCACACACGAAAGCTGAAAACGCTTACGACGAGTCGGTGTTCTACTTACCGTTCCATAATCTGGGAGGAGTACCATGTGAATAGTTTCATTTGAATCAAAAAACAGTTCAATCATCACCTTGCCCTTTATTTGTCTTGTCGCGGATTTTATTCTGTCGTGACGATACTGACTTTTTAAAATGGGGGGTTGTCGGTAGGTGAGTGTTAGCACAGGAACTACCATGTATCGTCTGCAGAGAAACGTCGAATCATCGTCAGAAATGTAATTCGGGTCTCCATAAATCGTCATGCGATCATCACGTTGGTCTTGCTTCAGAATACGTGGCGCACTGCGCTGGGTAACACGCTACATGGCCAGGCAGAATGTTGGTAGCATGTGCAGTGGCTGACTCTGCTGCGAGATGATCTAATGTTTGCTAGCGTTGGGCACGCACCAGCAATGCAACCTCTCTCTTTAATCTTGCATGGGGACTGTCCCGTTTACCACATGGATTTTCAATGAGTTTTGGCCATAAAGGTGAATGAAGCTGTGAATCTGATTCTGCAAGTCTGTTCCTGAGACCACAGATCTTCGTCAGAGAAGTTAGTAGCGTTCAGTGTGTGTCAGACGGTCTAACAATGTACTTGGTTTAGAAAGGACGTAAGCTGGCCTGCCGTGTAAAATCCTTTCAGTAAAACGCTATCTTGTGAATTTTCAAGCAATTTTATCACACAGTCATGCCTTAATTCTTTATCTTCATTTAGAAAGGATTTTATAACGGTATTTTTTCGATAGTAATTGGGATTGTATTAATGGATAAATTACGTAAGCCAGCGCGTAAGCTAATCCATTTTTTTTGTATTTGTAACTGTGTAGTTTCTTATTGTTAGAACATTACATATGATTGAAATATAGCGAAGAAATTTTGTACTGTAATATACAGGGTGTTACAAAAAGGTATGGCCAAACTTTCTGGAAACATCCCTCACACACAAATAAAGAAAAGATGTTACGTGGACATGTGTCCGGAAACGCTTAATTTCCATGTTAGAGCTCATTTTAGTTTCGTCAGTACGTACTGTACTTCCTCGATTCAAATTGTAAATTTTCACAATCAACGTGTGTGGGCTGACGATAATCCGCACGCAATTGTGCAATCACGTCATCAACACAGATTTTCTGTGAACGTTTGGGCAGGCATTGTTGCTGATGTCTTGATTGGACCCCATGTTCTTCCACCTACGCTCAATGGAGCACGTTATCATGATTTCATACGGGATACCCCACCTGTGCTCCTAGAACATGTGCCTTTACAAGTACGACACAACATGTGGTTCATGCACGATGGAGCTCCTGCACATTTCAGTCGAAGTTTTCGTACGCTTCTCAACAGCAGATTCGGTGACCGATGGATTGGTAGAGGCGGACCAATTCCATGGCCTCCACGCTCTTCTGACCTCAACCCTCTTGACTTTCATTTATGGGGGCATTTGAAAACTCTTGTCTACGCAACCCAGGTACCAAATGCAGAGACTCCTCGTGCCCGTATTGCGGACGGCTGTGGTACAATACGCCATTCTCCAGGGCTGCATCAGCGCATCAGGGATTCCATGCGACGGAGGGTGGATGCATGTATCCCCGCTAACGGAGGACATTTTGAACATTTCCTGTAACAAAGTGTTTGAAGCCACGCTGGTACGTTCTGTTGCTGTGTGTTTCCATTCCATGATTCATGTGATTTGAAGAGAAGTAATAAAATGAGATCTAACATGGAAAGCAAGCGTTTTCGGACACATGTCCACATAACATAATTTCTTTCTTTGTGTGTGAGGAATGTTTCCTGAAAGTTTGGCCGTACCTTTTTGTAACACCCTGTATAGTTTTGTGCTGTAACTGAAACAAGTATCAATGAAAGTAACTGTACACAGGAAATTTATTAAGAAAGATTTTTGCTAATTAGTCTGATTGTGAGAACTTTATGAAAGGATGTATTGTTGTTAGTGAAGCATAGTTATACTTGGAGTCTTTGTTGTCATTTATCATTCGTTAAATTTAGTTCCTCATTTTTCAGTTGTTATCTTTATGAATGCGTTTTGTCTACTCGCATTGTACATCGCGAGTTGGTTGCTGAACAGGCATTTTTATGAAAAGTGATAAGATACCGTCTTCCATTGCGCATCGCAAGTACTGTAAATGAAATTTGATTCTTGACAGTTTCGTCATTGTCTTAATAGTAACAGGTCGCAGGGCAGACGAGCGTTCCGTGCGCACAGGTAGGCCAATGAATTTAATTACCATCAAGATTCATGTTCGTTGTAGGGCACAGTGATTGCCGGAGTGTTTTTGTGAAAACGTCAGTATTACGTTTAAGGCTTAACATCAGCAAAAGATTTCAGTAAAACGCTATCTTGTGAATTTTCAAGCAATTTTATCACACAGTCAGATGCCTTAATCTTTTATCTTCATTTGTTCTATAGTTACAATAACAATTCTGGTATAGTGATTGTTTACAAGATGAAGATAAAGATTAGCTATATTCAGGGCCAATATTTTAATTTGAATCGTTTTGTTTTGCGGTCAAATACCATACGTTGTTTCTACTGAAACGCATTTTTCTCTCGCAGGCAAATTGTTTGATGTACTGGCTAGCCTGGTTTCGCATCGTGTAACGTGTGCTTGACTTCCTTCCGTTCAGAATTTAGCACAGTTCTGTCGCCCTTCACTGAATCTAGTTATTTTAGTGTCAGAATAAGTTTTAGACGTTTATTAGATAACAACCAGTTACAGATAGGAATTTGGAAGGTTTCCATTGTACTTTCAATCATGCGTTCTGTTCGAACGGTTCGTGGCTCCCAGTGTGCACGTCGTCCATCAATCTGTTTGTCCATGGTGAAAAAAAGTCGATGCCACCTACACATAACACTGAGAATCAGTAGGTCGTCGCCATAAAACTGTTGCTGCATCAATTGGAAAACGTTTTGGCAGCGGTTTTGCCAAATAATTGGAAGAACTTGATGTTTGTCCATTGTTCCAACTGCGCCATACTCGAATTAACGCGGGCAGTGAAATCATCGTCGGAACAATAGCCGTAGTTCTCCTTACAATGCGTGCACTCGGCTGTCACTTGGTGGGACAAGAGACTCACTCACATAATCAGATATTCACTCTGCTGCGGAGTGTGCGCTGATATGAAACTTTCTGGCAGATTAACACTGTGTGCCCGACCGAGACTCGAACTCGGGACCTTTGCCTTTTGCGGGCAAGTGCTCTACCATCTGAGCTACCGAAGCACGACTCACGCCCGGTACTCACAGTTTTACTCGTGCCAGTATCTCGTCTCCTACCTTCCAAACTTTACCGAAGCTCTCCTGCGAACCTTGCAGAACTAGCACTCCTGAAAGAAAGGATATTGCGGAGACATGGCTTAGCCACAGCCTGGGGGATGTTTCCAGAATGGGATTTTCACTCTGCAGCGGAGTGTGCGCTGATATGAAACTTTCTGGCAGATTACAACTGTGTGCCCGACTGAGACTCGAACTCGGGACCTTTGCCTTTCGCGGGCAAGTGCTCTACCATCTGAGCTACCGAAGCACGACTCACGCCCGGTACTCACAGTTTTACTCGTGCCAGTATCTCGTCTCCTACCTTCCAAACTTTACCGAAGCTCTCCTGCGAGCCTTGCAGAACTAGCACTCCTGAAAGAAAGGATATTGCGGAGACATGGCTTAGCCACAGCCTGGGGGATGTTTCCAGAATGGGATTTTCACTCTGCAGCGGAGTGTGCGCTGATATGAAACTTCCTGGCAGACTAAAACTGTGTGCCCGACTGAGACTCGAACTCGGGACCTTTGCCTTTCGCGGGCAAGTGCTCTACCATCTGAGCTACCGAAGCACGACGCACGCCCGGTCTGGAAGGTAGGAGACGAGATACTGGCAGAAGTAAAGCTGCGAGACCGTGCGTGAGGCGTGCTAGGGTAGCTCAGATGGTAGAGCACTTGCCCGCGAAAGGCAAAGGTCCCGAGTTCGAGTCTCGGTCGGGCACATAGTTTTAATGTGCTAGGAAGTTTCGACTCACTCACATGTTACCACACAACGGCGACACCTAGGCATTTTAGTGCACTCGCCACTAAATCTTCACCTCGAATGAGAACTTCATGACTGTGCGACGTATTATCGATCTGATTAGGATCAACTGAAGGAAGTGTGACAGCTAATAACTGTAACTATAGCACGTAACTGATTCACTACGCCTAGGCAAAAGGTGAATGTCTTAGAAATAGTAATTTGTACGACTATCTGTGCTCGTGATGTTACACGATTATTTGAAGTATTATTGTACTTTCAACGGTTTCCCAGCCGTCTTCATCGTCTTCTTCTTCTTTTATGGCCTCATCAGACTACGTCAGTCAATCATTTTAGGATTGTCTTCTTCAGTAAGTTTTCTTCCCGCATTATCCAGTATCTTATCATCCGCTCTGATCTTTTTAGTCCTTTTTCATCTGTAAATATCATTTTTACGGTTTCTTGTTTCTCTATTTTTGCTTTAAATCTTATTTTTATATTTTTCAGTTTCTTTAAATTTTTTGTTTTGTTTTGGCGATCGCTAGGGTTTAAGTCTAGGTCTTTCGTATCCTCCCTGATCCTTTATGCATCCTATTTGTTGCTTTATGTTCCAGAGTTCCGCTATAATTTTTCTTGATAATCTGATACCTGGTGTCCTCATAACATGACCAAAAAAAGGATCCTCTTTTTTCCGCACACGATCTGTAATGGGCTCCAGTTCACTGCACACCACTTCATTTGGCTCTATCTGCCGTTGTCCATCTTTCTGATATTTCTCGTTTGTGCATGTTCTGGCTATTCTCCTCTGTTTTTAGGATTTTGTCGATGCTGTTTTTCTGGGTGACTTGACGACTTGTAATGTTTTAATTTAGTTTGATAGACATTTTCAACGTATGTAGACCATGATAATGTTAAGCTTTTATCATTTTGATAGTTCTCACATGCCATTCATATTTCTCGTCCAAATTATATGTTAAAATTTCCAATATTTATTTAAATTTTTTCACTGTTTCTACTTTTCTGTTATTTATGCTATGCCGTCAATTAGTAGTGATTCTGCTAGCATTATCTCAGTCTTCTGAATGATACCTATAGTCCTATTTTTTGTGCTACATTTTCTACGCCTTTTATTTGATTTATAGCTTTTTAAATGTTATTAGCAAATAATGCTAAGTACCTACGAAAACCAAGTAGTTTAGGTTTATTTGACCTGTCTTGGTTTTGATTCTTATGTTTTAGCATTGTTTGTACAATTCCCTCATCATGTAGTCGAGTGCACAGTTGAGAAGAAATGGCGATAAACCATCTTCCTGTTAAACTCCTCTTTAATCGTAAATGTCTCAGATATTTCTCCTCTGAATTTTACTTTAGATTCGGTATTTGTTACAGTTAAGTTTATCATTTTTATTAATTTGGGATGTAGACTGAAATTACTTAGTATATTGAAGATCTGTGGATATAACCATAAGGGTTTTGAAGCCTTCAAATGTTATAACTTCTTATTTTTGTCTTCTTTTGTAGTAATTCATTTTCAATTTCCAAATTGATTATTTGTTCTGGGCACCTTCTATTGGTTGTAAGTCCTCCATGGTATTTTTCTAGTTCCATTCAAGTTGACCATTACAAAAACTGTATAGAATTTTCCATATGGCTTTCTATGTGATGTCTAAAGGGGAAATTCCTCTATAGTCGTCTAAACTTGATTTGTCTCCTTTTTTATGTACTGGAGGGATTATAGCTGTTGTCAAATGTTCTGGTAGTTCTTCTTTGTCACATATTTTCACTATGCATTGGTGTAATGATATCTTCACTGGTTCTGAGGCGTATTTCAAAAGTTCTGGTAATGGTTGATCTTCTCCACTTGCTCTGTAGTTTCCGATCTCTTTCAAAGATTTGTAGACTTCATGGATTGTGCGTGGCCTTATATATTTTTGCTGATGTTTTAATAACGGTGTCTTTGTTTCAAGTTATACTGGGGAATCTTATCACTTTAGTAATTAGTTAAATGATTCTGCTAAAATTTCTGTTTTTTCTCTGCTGCTGGGCCTCTTATTATTTTTATAATTTAATATTAAAGTTGGAGGGTCATATATTTGTAGATGTCTGCTAAATATTTTGTAGTAATCCCTTGAGTTTGAGTTTGTTTCCTCGTTGTTTGTTTCTATCATTAGGAACATATCTTTCTGATATTGAAGTTTAACCATTCTTATTATTTTTTGGATTATCTTTCTTTTCTCTGTGAGTTTAAGTGTGATTCCTCTGTTTTATCACTTTGATACATTAACCAGGCTTGGTGTATATCTACCATTGTTTTATCTCACTCATTTTCCACCACTGATTTTTTTTCTTGGATTTACTGAGGGTACCTGTTCAGCTATTTGTTTGAACTGGGGAACTATTTCCTCTAGACCCTTTGTTATTTTTATATTTCCTGTTTGTTCTTCATATTTCTTGTGACTTATCAATTTATGAGGGTCGTAGGTTCCCTTTTTTTTGGGATGGGATTGTTTCTTTGTCAAGGAAGTGAATTTCATTTTTATTTTTATAGTGTAATGATGTGATCAGGAGATGTGATCAGGAGAAAGAAAACTGGCGTTCTACGGATCGGAGCGTGGAATGTCAGATCCCTTAATTGGGCAGGTAGTTTAGAAAATTTAAAAAGGGAAATGGATAGGTTAAAGTTAGATATAGTGGGAATAAGTGAAGTTTGGTGGCAGGAGGAACAAGACTTTTGGTCAGGTGATTACAGGGTTATAAATACAAAATGAAATAGGGGTAATGCAGGAGTAGGTTTAATAATGAATAAAAAATAGGAGTGCGGGTTAGCTACTACAAACAGCATAGTGAACGCATTATTGTGGCCAAGATAGACACAAAGCCCATGCCTACTACAGCAGTGCAAGTTTATATGCCAACTAGCTGTGCAGATGATGAAGAAATAGATGAAATGTATGACGAGATAAAAGAAATCATTCAGGTAGTGAAGGGAGACGAAAATTTAATAGTCATGGGCGACTGGAATTCGTCAGTAGGAAAAGGGAGAGAAGGAAACATAGTAGGTGAATATGGATTGGGGGGAAGGAATGAAAGAGAAAGCCGCCTTGTAGAATTTTGCACAGGGCATAACTTAATCATAGCTAACACTTGGTTCAAGAATCATAAAAGAAGGTTGTATACCTGGAAGAATCCTGGAGATACTAAAAGGTATCAGATAGATTATATAATGGTAAGACAGAGATTTAGGAACCAGGTTTTAAATTGTAAGACATTTCCTGGGGCAGATGAGGATTCTAACCATAATCTATTGGTTATAAACTGCAGATTGAAACTGAAGAAACTGCAAAAAGGTGGGAATTTAAGGAGATGGGACCTGGATAAACTGAAAGAACCAGAGGTTATAGAGAGTTTCAGGGAGAGCATAAGAGAACAATTGGCAGGAATGGGGGAAAGAAATACAGTGGAAGAAGAATGGGTAGCTCTGAGGGATGAAGTAGTGAAGGCAGCAGACGATCAAGTAGGTAAAAAGACGAGGGCTAATAGAAATCCTTCGGTAACAGAAGAAATATTGAATTTAATTGATGAAAGGAGAAAATATAGAAATGCAGTAAATGAAGCAGGCAAAAAGGAATACAAACGTCTGAAAAATGTTCTCGACAGGAAGTGCTAAATGGCTAAGCAGGGATGGCTAGAGGACAAATGTAAGGATGTAGAAGCTTGTCTCACTAGGGGTAAGATAGATACTGCCTACAGGAAAATTAAAGAGACCTTTGGACAGAAGAGAACCACTTGTATGAACATCAAGAGCTCAGATGGAAACCCAGTTCTAAGCAAAGAAGGGAAGGCAGAAAGGTGGAAGGAGTATATAGAGGGTCTATACAAGGGCGATGTACTTGAGGACAATATTATGGAAATGGAAGAGGATGTAGGTGAAGACGAAATGGGAGATAAGATACTGTGTGAAGAGTTTGACAGAGCACTGAAAGACCTGAGTCGAAACAAGGCCCCGGGAGTAGACAACATTCCATTAGAACTACTGATGGCCTTGGGAGAGCCAGTCATGACAAAACTCTACCATCTGGTGAGCACGATGTATGAGACAGGCGAAATACCCTCAGACTTCAAGAAGAATATAATAATTCCAATTCCAAAGAAAGCAGTTTAATAAGTCACAGCTGCAAATAACTAACGCGAATTCTTTACAGACGAATGGAAAAACTGGTAGAAGCCGACATCGGGGAAGATCAGTTTGGATTCTGTAGAAATGTTGGAACACGTGAGGCAGTAGTGACCTTACGACTTATCTTAGAAGAAAGACTAAGAAAAGGCAAACCTACGTTTCTAGCATTTGTTGACTTAGAGAAAGCCTTTGACAATGTTAACTGGAATACTCTGTTTCAAATTCTGAAGGTGGCAGAGGTAAAATACAGGGAGCGAAAGGCTATTTACAATTTGTACAGAAACCAGATGGTAGTTATAAGAGTCGAGGGGCATGAAAGGGAAGCAGTGGTTGAGAAAGGAGTGAGACAGGGTTGCAGCCTCTCCCCGATGTTATTCAATCTGTATATTGAGCAATCAGTAAAGGAAACAAAAGAAAAATACGGAGTAGGTATTAAAATTCATGGAGAAGAAGTAAAAACTTTGAGGTTCGCCGATGACATTGTAATTCTGTCAGAGACAGCAAAGGACTTGGAAGAGCAGTTGAACGGAATGGACAGTGTCTTGAAAGGAGGATATAAGATGAACATCAACAAAAGCAAAACGAGGATAATGGAATGTAGTCAAATTAAGTCGGGTGATGCTGAGGGAATTAGATTAGGAAATGAAACACTTAAAGTAGTAAAGGAGTTTTGCTATTTAGGGAGTAAAATAACTGATGATGGTCGAAGTAGAGAGGATATAAAATGTAGACTGGCAATGGCAGGGAAAGCGTTTCTCAAGAAGAGAAATTTGTTAACATCGAGTATAGATTTAAGTGTCAGGAAGTCGTTTCTGAAAGTATTTGTATGGAGTGTAGCCATGTATGGAAGTGAAACATGGACGATAACTAGTTTGGACAAGAAGAGAATAGAAGCTTTGGAAATGTGGTGCTACAGAAGAATGCTGAAGATAAGGTGGGTAGATCACATAACTAATGAGGAGGTATTGAATAGGATTGGGGAGAAGAGAAGTTTGTGGCACAACTTGACTAGAAGAAGGGATCGGTTGGTAGGACATGTTTTAAGGCATCAAGGGATCACAAATTTAGCATTGGAGGGCACCGTGGAGGGTGAAAATCGTAGAGGGAGACCAAGAGATGAATACACTAAGCAGATTCAGAAGGATGTAGGTTGCAGTAGGTACTGGGAGATGTAGAAGCTTGCACAGGATAGATTAGCATGGAGAGCTGCATCCAACCAGTCTCAGGACTGAAGACCACAACAACAACAACAACAACAACATGATGTGATCCAGTATCTGTCCATCTCAGAACTTTCACGCAGTAGAATTGGCTGTGATAATTTTATGCCTTTCAGATATGATCTAGTTGCCATTTTCGTTTTTTTCCAGTCTGGATGTTTCCAAGTTTTGTGCTTATCCAATTGTACTACCATACCACCAAGTTGTTAGAGGAGAACAGCACATAATTTGCCTTATGTAGTTTGCAGGAAAATCATAGAGCCCGCAGATGAAGTCACTGGAGGCATTTGCGCAAGTTCCTGTCATAGAAATTGTTGTTAATAGAATGATTGCAAAGAAATTATAAAATAAATCGTCTATAAATGTAGCTTACGAATAGGAAATGGAAGCAGTAATACGAAACAGAAGCAGCAATCAGCCTCCAGAGTCGAATATTTCTCTTAGTCGAACAGTTACATAGTGGTTCTTCTAAGATTGCTGTAGTATATATCAATTTTGGTATCTTAAAGATCTGTACATTACAACACTTTGTTTATTTTATTTTAGAATACTTTAATATTTTGCGTAATTTTTTACTTCTGCAAACTACTATTCACGAAGAAACGTCTGGAGGTACTTGTACTACAGATAGTACAAGCAATTCTGATAAGCAATGGACAGAAAACTGACAATATTAATTCACATAAAGAAAAATATTCAGCGTGATTCTATAGTTAATACAACATATATTCGAAAGACTGTGATGCACATAAGGGAAGATTTATGCAAAATATAATTCCACGTTGAATCAACGCACTAACACAGTAACAAACATAAAAGGTGTGACAGACAGCATAATTGAGCTACAATGCAAATTATAATCTTTTTTCCATGATAAAGAAATAAGCTCTGTCTCATCAATTCCACGTTGTCTTTTAACACGATACGACATTACTGCCGATCCTGTGCACATAAATTCACGTCTTGGAGAAACCATGGGATTATTAAATGTCTTACACGTGCAGGGTACCCCAATGTAAATGTTTTGAGGAATTCAACATGAAAAGCTGTTGTTTGAATAATGATATTTACTAGCTGCTACTTTCTTCCAGGAGACAATCCTTCGACGTACGTAATTTATCATTTCACCAGTACTTAATGGAAAAGTCCGTGGAGATACATACGCATTTACAAACGTGGCTATCGTTAGTGTCTCTGATGGACGTGCTATGTCAAGAATATTGAAGACACACGGGCGAGAAAGCTCGTACAACATTGTAATATAAATAAATCAGAACACTAATGTAAACAAATGTGAGCTGGTGATATTAGAAAGCAATGGAGTTCACTCAACTTATAATCTGAGTAACATGTTGGATGTGTTACTTGCTTCTTTTACTGAGTTGATCTGGTGTTTCTGTCGGTATATGTTAAAATTTTTGCCAAAGTAGATACATCTCACATACGATTATTGTGAAGAAAGAGTGTTAACAGGTATTATATTGTATTAAGCTTTCCAAATGTGTCAATAAATTGTAACTGAATATGTAAACGAAGGAATATAAAGTAGGAAGACAGATGTAATATATTAAACGACGTTTTATGTTATGTCAAAATGAAAACAAGTTATTCATGATGTGAAAATAGTATTTATTAGCCACTGGAAAGAGAGAAAGAAGCATAGTATATGGAAAGGCAAGAGGAACGGCTTCTCTGTCTCATGCAAGCTCACTGCGCCTGATATTATTTTATCTATGTACCAACGATCACCCTTTCCTTCCGAACACCAAGCCTTTTAACCATGCTAACGTTCTTGCCCGGTTGGCACAGTTCGATAAATGTAGCGATGCAGAGAAGACGCTAGACTAGACGATGCGCAGCTGTATGAAATATTTACATCGTGGTAAGTTTATGTACAAATTAGTTAATTGTATATTCTTCCAACTTGTTTGTGAATCGTATAAAAGTAGCGATTGTTCCATACATATATGTTTATTTGAAAAAATGGTACATTCATTTTTGATCCGTTCCAGGTTTACCTATATGTTGTTTGGTCTTCAGAAGACATCAAAACACCCAAAGGGTGAACCACATAACATGGACGTTGGACATTCTGGAGGCATCAGGCAGAACGCCCTCTCACCTTCAGTAATTACTTAAACATCCCAGAATGGAGTTCTGCTCAGTGCTGGGCATTTAGAAAATTATGTGAGTATTTCTGCGAAAATATAACAGTAAACCTCAAAAAAGTCATGTTCTTGAGCTCCTGTTTAGAAGAAGTTTGTAATGTTACTGAAAAATATTGTGTCAACGTGTATTACCATACAGGAAATTACTTAATCCTATCATTTTCCTACTATTGTTTATAGGAGACTTTGTTTCTCTACACAGAATTGTCAAGAAATGTTCGGGATTACTTGTGTTATGTGATTCTCCACACAAGTATATTTTATCACCATCTTCCGGATGTTGTCGCCCATGTGTTGTTACTTTGTAACTCTCGAAACTTGTGTAACATACCAAATGTTATTTTTGATACTTTTCGATATTTCATACAGATTCCTTCATGATGTATTTTAACAAAATTAGTATGTGAAAATACGCAAATAACTTGCGGAAAAGTCTCGGAATCTGTGTTACTCAGTTGACAGGTAATCAGGGAAGCCATTGCTCACGTAGTGAAGGCTATGTTACTTCCAACTGCGTTTTCCACCCGCTAATTGCGTCACTGCAAATCCAGGAAAGTGCCGAGGGTTCAGAAGAAACCAAACGAATTAGCAACGCGTGCCTCAGCAAACAGGTGAAGTCTAAGAGGACATGAAGGTAAAGCGTTTCGTAACCGTAATTGCGGAGCTGCTGTCGCGTTCTTGGTAACTGAAGGAGACTAGTGTTGTGTTTCATAGTTCTCTGGAAGTAGTGCACTCCGCTATCTGACCTTCATTTTCTTTCCTGAAGTTCTCTATCCATTGCAACTCTAGTTCATGGAAGGTCATTTTATCGTAAGAACAGTCAGTTAAGCTTTATAATTGAGTACCGTTTTAATAAAACTGAAAAAACCTAATTTCTTTTTCAAAATACGTTTTTTTAACGGATTATGATGCTTTAATACGAATCTCACACAATGGATGAAAGTCAATGGGACAAAACTGAATATTTGCCGTTGTAAAGGGCGCGTGAATATAGGAAATTTTCACAAAACTCGTTATCTCTATTTTTTAAAAACTCCACAAACCTCATCAAATCCTCCTTTTAAACTGGATGTTTTTAACTTAGAAAATGAAATTTAAAAATTTAATTTAATATGATTTACATTCACTTGTGTTTACTGTCAGGCAACTGCACAACAACCGAAAGGATATATCAACTCTTTGCTAAGTGATTGTTCGACAAAAATGCATACTGTCGCTGTTTGACAGTGTGGTGTCACCGCCAGACACCACACTTGCTAGGTGGTAGCTTTAAATTGGCCGCGGTCCATTTAGTACATGTCGGACCCGCGTGTCGCCACTGTGTGATCGCAGACCGAGCGCCACCAGAAGGCAGGTCTCGAGATAGGGATGAGCACTCGCCCCAGTTGTACGACGACATTGCTAGCGACTACACTGACGAAGCCTTTCTCTCATTTGCCGAGAGACAGTTAGAATAGCCTTCAGCTAAGTCAATGGCTACGACCTAGCAAGGCGCCATTAGCCTTACATAGTTTGATAGTTATCATATGAAATGTCTCATCAAGAACGTAGTAAACCAATGACGGATTAAAAGTTAAGTAATAGCAGCTACATACTTTTCTTGCTACCATTCATTACGTATCCTGTTTCAGATCTCTCTCTAGATTAACGCGTGCCTTTCGGCTACTTCAGTGTGGCGCAGCTGTCTTGTTACGCAGCGACAGTTGGCGACGAGACGACGGAAAGGGTCTTGTTCTTTCTAATTGCTTACATTTACTTGTGTCATGGCTTCGCCACAATTTCCAGATGTACTGTCCGAATTTTATCGCTTGCAGAGTCAGCAGCCGCAGGCATTATTGGATGCCCTTGGACAGCTTGTCCAGGGTCAACGTGCACTGCAACACGATGCGGCAGCCGCCGCTTCACCGCTACCGCAGCCACAACATGCAGTTGCACCGCCATTTCGCAAGTTTGACCCAACCCAAGAGACATGGACTGAGTGGTCACGCCAATTTGGATTTCATCTCGCCGCCTACAGAATTCAAGGTAACGAGCGGCAGCCTCATTTATTGGCGTGTGTAGGGGTGCAAACGTACCGTGTGATAGTGAAATTGTTTCCCCGACGCGACGTAGGAACTCTGTCCTACGAAGAAATTTTGTCGGCATTGGACGCCTATTTCAAAGAAACAGTGAATGTAGTTGCAAAAAGGTATACTTTCTTTCGTACAAAACGTACGGCCGGTCAAAGTAATAGGGAGTGGGTTGCAACATTGCAAGGCCTTACAAGGGATTGTGCTTTTGAGTGTGATTGTGGACTCCCTTATTCAGATACAATGGTACGTGATGCAATTGCACAGAACGTTTCTGATGTTCGTATATGGGAGCAAATTTTGAAACTAGTTAATCCCTCCCTTCAACAAGTGATAGACATATTGGATAGACAAGACACGCTTGACTTTGCTCAGGAATCATTTGCAGCTTCGCCAGCAGTGTGTAACATGAACCGGCCCGCCGGGCGCGCTGCGCGGCCCGGTAAACTGCCCTCGCGCACGTCCACGCAGCTGCCGCCACGCTCTAAACCAGGTGTGCCGCGCCAGCACGCAAATGCAGTGAAATGATGCCCGCGGTGTGCAACTAGACATTCGCGTGACAATTGCCCGTCACGCCAAGCTATTTGCTTTTTCTGTCATAAGAGAGGACATGTTCAAAGTGTTTGCCAGAAAAAGCTCAGATCAGACAATCACAACCATTCCAGGCCCTTTGCTTCGTGCCGGAATCGAACCAAGAATACTCAGGCTCGTGAACCTTCGCCCATGGACATTCATGTAGTTAATTCCACTCCGCCCAGTGCCACTCTTTCTAACAGTGACTGTGTTCGTCCCACAAAAAGTGTGCGTCGACGTCGCCGGAACTCGCGTCAAGTCGCAAGTGATGCTGTACCTGTATCAGTTCAAATAGCACAAGACAGTCGCTCTTGTCGTCAGCAGGACAATAAACTTTTTGTAGATTTGGACTTTAATGGCACGGTCATACCATTCCAGCTCGATACCGGAGCTGCAGTTTCATTGCTCAATCACGACACGTACAAACAACTGGGCAAATTTCCGTTGCATGCCGCAACTGTTAAGCTCACTACATATTCAGGACAGCAGATCCCTGTGTTAGGACAGTGCATTCTTCTTGCAACATACAGGGGACAAACAAAACTTGTGTCATTTTACATTCTTCGTTCTTCTACTGCAGTGAACTTGTTTGGTTTAGATTTATTTCAATTGTTTGACATGTCTATAGTAAATCAGGTCCTATCGGTGAATCAGACTGTGCCTTCAGACAGTGTTTCTCGGCTATGTGAAGAATTTTCAGACATTTTTGCACCGGGCCTTGGTTGCGCTAAGAATTATGAAGCACATTTGGAACTGAAAGTAAACGCGCAACCGAAATTTTTCAGAGCGCGCAATGTTCCTCACGCATTGCGTGATGAGGTCGCAAGAACATTACACGATTTAGAATCACAAGGTGTAATTGAATGTGCGCAATGCCTCTTCCATTTCAGCTCCGCTTCATCGCTTACGCCGTACGGGTGTTCCGTTCGTCTGGACGACGGAATGCGAACGCGCCTTTCGCCAGTTGAAATCGGCGTTGCTTTCTAATACTTGCCTTACGCCATTCGATCCCCAGAAACCCCTTTTGTTGATGGTAGATGCATCGGATTTCGGGATCGGGGCTGTGCTTGCGCACAAAGTTGGCTTGCATGATCGCCCTATTGCCTTTGCGTCAAAATTGCTCTCGTCTGCACAAAGAAATTATTCACAGATGAGAAAGAAGCTTTGGCTCTCGTGTTTGGTGTTACTAAGTTCCATGATTTCTTGTATGGTCGTCACTTTACCATCATCACAGACCACAAACCTTTGTCATCGCTTTTTCATCCGACCAAGCCTGTACCTCCGCGTACAGCGCAGAAATTCAGTCGCTGGTCTATTTTCCTCTCGCAGTACCGCTACGATATCTTGTATCGGTCCACTGCTAAGCACGGAAACGCCGATGCGTTGTCCCGTTTGCCTGTTGCTGAGGATAAAGCATTCGATTCTTCCGAACTTGCTTGCATGTTCATTGATGCGGAAACCGATGCAGTGGTCGAATCGTTTCCGATTGATTTTCGTCGTGTAGCTACAGCCACAGCTGCTGACCCTGTCCTTGCTACCGTTTTGCGTTTTGTTGCTACGCAATGGCCTTTGTCAAAGTCTCGGATCGAGGATCCGTTGGTTCGCCGATTTTTTGCTCATAAGGAGAGACTTTTTGTACGGCGTGGTGTTTTGTTGTTGCGTTCTGATAATGATCAGTCCAGAGTCGTGGTCCCACGTTCGTTACAGTCCTCTGTTTTACGGCTTCTTCACCAAGGACATTGGGGTATAGTGCGAACGAAACAACTTACTCGGCAGCACTGTACTTGGTTCGGAATCGATGCTGCGATTACGAATATGTGTTCTTCTTGCATGGCGTGTGCCGAACAACAATCCGCGCCGCCACGGAAAGTCTTTGCATGGACAAAAGCCACTTCCCCTTGGCAACGCTTGCACATCGATTTTGCTGGTCCATTCTGGAATGCTCGATGGTTGGTTCTGGTAGATGCCTTCAGTAATTTTCCTTTTGTTGTCCGGATGTCTTCCACGACGTCAACTGCCACCATCCAAGCGTTGTCTGCTATCTTTTGCATTGAAGATCTTCCGCAGATTATTGTTTCCGACAATGGCCCACAATTCATGTCCGCAGAATTTCAGTCATTCTGCCAGGCCAATGGTATTCAACATCTGATATCCGCGCCGTTTTCGCCTCAGTCAAACGGTGCCGCTGAACGATTGGTCCGGACTTTCAAGTCACAGATGTTAAAGTTGAAAGAGTCGCATTCTCGGGAGGGCACGTTGTTGCTCTTTTTGTCTTCGTATCGCTCTCAGCCCCGAGATGGTCGCTCGCCGGCTGAGTTGCTCCACAGTCGTCCTCATCGAACCTTGATGTCTTTGCTGCATCCGCCGCATCAGGTTCCTGTGCAGCGGCAGACTCCTGCTTTTGCTCCAGGCGACGTTGTATTCTATCGCAACTATCGAGGTTCACGGCGTTGACTCGCAGGGCGCATTCTTCGCTGCCTCGGCCGCGCGATGTATTTGGTTTTGGGGGCCTCTGGTGAGGTGCGTCGGCATCTCAATAAGCTGCGCCTCTGTCGTCGCACGGGTTCTGCCGTTCCCCGTCTGCTTTCAGCGACGGTGCCGTCCGGTCAGCGCCCTGGGGACCCATCTACTGGCTCGCCTCATACCCAGGTGTTACCGACGATGCCTTCCATTTTGCCCCATGGCGACGCGCAGCCGCAGCCGCCGCCGCCACCGCCTGTTCTCCCGCCGGCGCCGCCCGCATTCGACGCTTCGCTGCAGCCGCCAAGCGCCTCCCTGGGTCACGCGCCGCCGATCGCTTCCCGTGACCAGCCGTCCTCCGCCATGGACCTCTTGCCCGCTCCGGACCACATGACGTCATCGCGCGTCGGGTACCCCGACGCAATGGAGGTCGACCCTTCGACCCTTCCTGTCTCTTTATGGGCGCATACACCGCATGTTGACGTGCACCCTGGACTAGGTTTTCAGGCGTTTCCTAGCTCCCCTCGGACCGAATGGCCGGATGCGGGTGGCACAGCCTCGCCTGTTGTTAGGCTCCCCACCTCATCGCATACGTCAACATGGGGTCCTCCCCACGGCGGGCGGAAGCCTTATACCACGACCGTTCGCCGATTTGCGGGGGAGGAATGTGGTGTCACCGCCAGACACCACACTTGCTAGGTGGTAGCTTTAAATCGGCCGCGGTCCATTTAGTACATGTCGGACCCGCGTGTCGCCACTGTGTGATCGCAGACCGAGCGCCACCACAAGGCAGGTCTCGAGATACGATATAGCACTCGCCCCAGTTGTACGACGACATTGCTAGCGACTAAACTGACGAAGCCTTTCTCTCATTTGCCGAGAGACAGTTAGAATAGCCTTCAGCTAAGTCAATGGCTACGACCTAGCAAGGCGCCATTAGCCTTACATAGTTTGATAGTTATCGTATGAAATGTCTCATCAAGAACGTTGTAAATCAATGACGGATTAAAAGTTAAGTAATAGCAGCTACGTACTTTTCTTGCTACCATTCATTACGTATCCTGTTTCAGATCTCTCTCTAGATTAACGCGTGCCTTTCGGCTACTTCAGTGTGGCGTAGCTGTCTTATTACGCCTCGACAGACAGTTTTGATACAAGAGCATTATCTGCTGTAGTACATTCTTCTTGGAAAATTGTTATTGAGATGCTACAAGATTCAGAATATTCTGAAACAGTTCAGGAGGTGAAATGTGCAAGATAAAGCAGGAGTCGTCAACGTCAAATCAAGATCTGAATATAAATTGTAACCATATTGAAGCAACAAAGGAAACAACGTGCAAATCAGGATGTTTGTGTATCAGTGATCGTATACATTTTAGAGATAGCCTGTATATGAATAAAACGTGAGTTGAGCAGGGTAATTTCTTACTGCAATTAGTGTAGGCAAATTAGAATTTTGGTAGCCAATAAATACGCGAAAGATAGAAATAATTTTAATGCATGTTAGATATCCCAGATAAGAGTTAAATGAATTTGCGACAATATATGGCATGTACTGACCTTCTGAGGGTCGAAAAAATACTTCATGTTCTGACTTTTTCAGTTTTTCGCTTGTAATTTGAAAGCAATACTGCCTAAAGAAAACTTTCTAAATACCAGAATGGAAGAGCATAAAATTTTGCATAGAGTGACTTACCTAAGAGCTAAAATCGGTTCAGCCATTTAACCACAATCTATCGTCAATTTTTATCAATTTGGCGGAAGAGTGCATTATACACAGGTTCCAAAGCTTGTAACTCATAGAAAACTTCTCGAAATGAAAACGTTGTGCATTAAAGTTGTAGAGCATTAGTTTCTGTGTAGAAAACTTTAATATTCACTCACTATTTTGGAAAAGTACGAATAAAAATATTAAAATAATCGTAGCCATATAGAAGAAACATGTTTGAAACTTGGATATGTTGAGTTTTGTAAAAATTTGTAAGTCCTAAAAAATGTTCAAATGTTCAAATGTGTGTGAAATCTTATGGGACATTACTGCCAAGGTCATCAATCCCTAAGCTTACTCACTACTTAACCTAAATTATCCTAAGGACAAACACACACACACCCATGCCCGAGGGAGGACTCGAACCTCCGCCGGGACCAGCCGCACAGTCCATGACTGCAGCGCCTTGGACCGCTCGGCTAAGTAATTTCTAACTCTTTTCTCTAGCAAAAGAGATAAATGGTGAACTTCAATTATTCCGTCATCAATTCATATCTACATGGATGACCAGTATAATATTGTTGAAGTTTTTTGAATCAATAGTATTGAGTTCATCTACAAAATACCTCTCCTATAGAATTATGTAATTCGTTGAATTTTGTTATAACAGTCCTCAGATACTCTCTTCTGCATCTACTATTGTTTCACGCCGCGAGACTGTTAAAGTATAGGAGCCAAGCTTTAATGAGGTATAATATGAGGCAGGTGCTGCAGATTCTTTACTTCAAGTTTTGACATGTAATATTCAGTACTATGTGTACTTACGCTACTAATCGCATGGTGCTAAGGGTTTAGCTGTACCATACCGTCATAGGGGAAGCAGACAGGATAACTATAAAAAAGAACTGACTATATTATTCGTTGCAGCTGACACTTGCCGACGAATAACGAGGCACTATGTAAGCTCTGTTTTAATTACGTCATGCGGCTGTGTGAACATGGCAGAGAATAACAAAAACTGGTTGTAGCACGAGTAACTTTTAGCTGCAATTTAGACTGTACAATGTACAACAATATATCATAGCTCATCACTAAATGGTCACCTGTTCATCAGTGTACACATGTACACGATGTTAGGCCTGTTATAAGCAAATATTCGCTATTAGTGTTGATCATGTTTTCCTATGGAATACCATAGTGTAAGACACAAATCAGTCCACGTTAGGCAATACAATACTAATTATGTCATTCCTCACACTTCGTACATTTTCACTTCTTGTTTGGCGTCCAAGTCATATGACGACATTTTATCTGCTGCCTTCTACGTTACATCAATATCCCTCTCTTAACAAAGTCTTACATCTTTTTTCTTTCTTTTGAAAGTCTTCTGTGTACCATACATAATATTATCATTTGATTTTCTCATATGAAGTTGTGTTGTTCGTCTTCATTACATCGACAACAGAATCTTCGTTAATGGAATGCTTGGGTTACACTATTGACTAAAACCTAAGAACAACCAAGAAATGAGAGACTTTTTACAGAAGTCTACGGAGAAATATGAACTTCGTAACAAAGCTTTTATCACACAAAGGCAAACCGGACAACTCTACGGCAAGTTTTCAAGCCGAAAGTACAGATTAAAAAAATGTTGCAAAATACCAAAAAAAAAAAAAATGGTTCAAACGGCTCTGAGTACTATGGGACTCAACTGCAGAGGTCATTAGTCCCCTAGAACTTAGAACTACTTAAACCTAACTAACCTAAGGACATCACAAACATCCATGCCCGAGGCAGGATTCGAACCTGCGACCGTAGCGGTCTTGCGGTTCCTGACTGCAGCGCCTTTAACCGCACGGCCACTTCGGCCGGCCAAAATACCAAAGAATGTAAGGTGGCAGAATAAATGAAGGTCAGATTCGCACCTTACATGAGAGTTTTATATACCGCAATGGGAAGGTGAACATGATACCTAACTTAATTCGGCGGTAATGAGCAAATTTTCCTAGCAGTGTGTAACGCAAAAAGGGATGACACTCATCGACAGCAATTAACACATCGTTGCTATAATGAGTGTTTGGGTGGAATGTGAAACAAGCAGCAAGAGGCGTTTCAGTTTGGAATTCAGAGGGACGAGGGAGGAGGCAAGGCCACACTACAGGGGGTACTACAGAAATCACTTAAAGGGGTGTCCCAGGTGGAAAGTCAACGACCGACCAGGTGACTCAGACGGAGAGAGCAAGTGTAACGGCTCATCTGAAGGCGGACAGGAAAACATAGCTTTTATAAAACTCTGTTTCGGAATTCCAAATAGATACGAAACAAGACCAGTACCGCATTTTCGATCACGTGTCCAGTGAGTGGTACACACGTGAGAGAGTCAATGTACGCATTTAGACTTCTGGAATGGGTACAAAGTGTGCAATTGACGGAGAGGCGCTAGGAAGGAGAAAAGAGCCAAAGTTTCGACGCAGTTTAATGTTAGGGACCTTGCGATTGGTAGAAAGAATTTCTAAAAAATAAGGGGAACGCTCCTATTGGTCGATAGAAGCCGTGACGTGAAGAACAAAAGAAACCATGTAGGGAGACAGTTCGGATATGAGTAAGACAAGATGGAAATTTTCGTGGAGGACTCTTCTGTGAACCAGCGATAAGTGCAGAATGGAGTGCATAACATTCTGTACAATGCAGAGGAGTAATTTGTGTGAACACTGCGTTCACAGCGGCTGATATCCAGCTAGAAATTAGCTGTAGCATCGTTTAGCTCCAACTGTGGAGAAGCAAACCAGCCAATTAGTTAATTGTTCTTGCGAGAACTGAGAGGGCATTATAATATGCACGCTGGTCCAACAATGCGCGTGTATATCGCCACATTGTAAGACCAGGGATGAGTGCATATTCTCTCACATAACGAGAAACATAGGGAAAGTTTCTGCTGGAAAATCCAGCAAAGGTGTAATTAGTTTTATAGGAATTTCAGCGGCAGCGAGCGGCCTAGCAGACGACAGCTCATCGCAGCTTAAGGTAAATACTGCGTTCAGAGGTGTAAACTTGTTGGTTCACCAGCTTGTGTCCACTGCAATCTCGAGTGACCTTGGGTAATCTTTTGCTCAATTTGTCACATAACTAACCATCCACCGTAGACTTGATTGTCATCCTAAAAATAGTACTGAACTTTGAACCAGAACTCGATGATTTTCATAGCTCTGACCAACATCATAATGTAGGTATAGGAACAAATTAGTAAAGAAACTTTAATATTGTCGTGTTTAGGATAACTTAACCTTCTGAGAGTTAATATTTAATATGGTTGTGTTCAGGAATATTTCACATTTTGATGTTGACGAGATGCGTTATCCTGACAACTGTTTTTTTTTTTTTGTCACATTGAAAACTGTGTACAAACGTGTATTTTGTGCTAATATTGCGAAATTAAACATGTCGTTTCAACTTACACAGATGTCCTCAATCCTAGAATAAGTAAAACAAATATTGCACCTTACAAGTATCCTCCAGAAAAACAACAGAGCAAACAGGAGATTACTCTTAACTGCCATACACACTTACAACGGTTAACTAGGGAAACTGATGACTAGGGCAGTGTTCGACTGTGCCCCTCCCACCCGCTCGATATCTCACCCCCCCCCCCCCCCATCCCACTCTCCACTACCCTGCCGTTCCTGAAGACATCTCTCAATTTTAAGTTTGATTTTCATCGCTGTTTAGCGCGCTTGTTCGATTTCTGGGTTCGACAAGACTTTTCAATGAAGCAAAAGGTACAGTTTTCAATAATTCTTTTTCGTATGATAGCGTTGAAATTACAGAATAACACACAATTCAAATTCGCATTGCTTGCAAAATTAATGTGATTTAATGGTCATTGTTTCAATACAGATCGATCTAAGGAGTAACAAACGAAATACTAATGTAAAATATACCCTTTACACTTCCGTTGCGTTGGATTACTTGCCTCGAAAGAGTGGCCCAACATAATATTTCTCAAAGAAGTATTGCTCAACGCAGTCTAATGCGAATCTCTTCACGATTTCCTTCCTTTTATCTCTATCGGCTTCAAATGCTTCTGCACTCCATTCCATTCCTTTCTTCTTCTTCATCTATTACTACTCACTCTGTTTTCTTCCCTGTCTCATTTCACGCACCTTCTCACTTTTGTACCCTTAATTTTTTGTTTCCACTTGAGCTGGCTGCCATACCCCACACGCCACTACCTTCTTGACAGTGGCGCGGAATGATCCGTTTGACTTTATTGAATCCAGCACTGAGGTAGAAGTTGTCTCACAAACTTCATTTCCGTTAACAGCCAGCAAGGTGCGAACAACAGTATACTGCGAGGATGAAGGTGTTCACAGTAACAATGGAAGCCTCTTCCCCAGGAAGCAGCTGAGCAACTGTTCCAGCTTATGTAGCTAAGATTGATGGCGACAGTCGATCACGTAATAATATTCGGCTTGGCCATGGCCAATTGCAATGTCTAAAAGTTATACACTCAACCTACACTGAAACTAATGAAAATGCCTTGATTAAGTAGTAACGATCCACTGTCAAGATATCTGCAAGCCTTAAATCTTTGTAGTGATGGACTGGGTTGAGCTCCACACTGAAAAGAAAATTGTTGCAGACTATTGTCACATTTATAAAACAATACATCTCAACAGCATTTGCAATTACCTTCATGAATGAAGGGATTAGATGCGCCAGCAGCACGGACGTAAACAGGCTCCAGTAAAATAGCTGTGTTTGCGTAAAATGTTGCAGCTTTTACTACGAGTATGAGCCGTGGTGGCTCTCACCTTGGCGGTATGGCATTCCACTGGCTATTTACGTTGCCGATATACAGGGTGTTACAAAATGGTACGGCCAAACTTTCAGGAAACATTCCTCACACACAAAGAAAGAAAATATGTTATGTGGACATGTGTCCGAAAACGCTTGCTTTCCATGTTAGATCTCATTTTATTACTTCTCTTCAAATCACATTAATCATGGAATGAAAACACACAGCAACAGAACGTACCTGCGTGACTTCAAACACTTTGTTACAGGAAATGTTCAAAATGTCCTCCGTTAGCGAGGATACTTGCATCCACCCTCCGTCGCATGGAATCCCTGATGCGATGATGCAGCCCTGGAGAATGGCGTATTGTATCACAGCCGTCCACAATACGAGCACGAAGAGTCTCTACATTTGGCACCGGGGTTGCGTAGACAAGAGCTTTCAAATGCCCCCATAAATGAAAGTCAAGAGGGTTGAGGTCAGGAGAGCGTGGAGACCGTGGAATTGGTCCGCCTCTACCAATCCATCGGTCGGCGAATCTGTTGTTGAGAAGCGTACGAACACTTCGACTGAAATATGCAGGAGCTCCATCGTGCATGAACCATATGTTGTGTCGTACTTGTAAAGGCACATGTTCTAGCAGCAGAGGTAGAGCATCCCATATGAAATCATGATAACGTGCTCCATTGAGCGTAGGTGGAAGAACATGGGGTCCAATCAAGACATCACCAACAATGCCTGCCCAAACGTTCACAGAAAATCTGTGTTGATGAGGTGATTGCACAATTGCGTGCGGATTCTCGTCAGCCCACACATGTTAATTGTGAAAATTTAAAATTTGATCACGTTGGAATGAAGCCTCATCCGTAAAGAGAACATTTGCACTGAAATGAGGATTGACACATTGTTGGATGAACCATTCGCAGAAGTGTACCCGTGAAGACCAATTAGCTGCTGATAGTGCCTGCAAACGCTGTAAATGGTACGGAAACAACTGGTTATCCCGTAGAACTCTCCAGACGGTGACGTGGTCAACGTTACCTTGTACAGCAACAACTTCTCTGACGCTGACATTAGGGTTATCGTCAACTGCACGAAGAATTGCCTCGTCCATTGCAGGTGTCCTCGTCGTTATACGTCTTCCCCAGTCGCCAGTCATAGGCTGGAATGTTCCGTGCTCAGACGCCGATCAATTGCTTCGAACGTCTTCCTGTCGGGACACCTTCGTTCTGGAAATGTGTCTCGATAGGTACGTACCGCGCTACGGATATTGCCCCGTGCTAATCCATACATCAAATGGGCATCTGCCAACTCCGCATTTGTAAACATTGCACTGACTGCAAAACCGCGTTAGTGATGAACACTAACCTGTTGCTGCTACGTACTGATGTGCTTGATGCTAGTACTGTAGAGCAATGAGTCGCATGTCAACACAAGCACCGAAGTCAACATTACCTTCCTACAATTGGGCCAACTGGCGGTGAATCGAGGATGTACAGTACTTACTGACGAAACTAAAATGAGCTCTAACATGGAAATTAAGCGTTTCCGGACACATGTCCAAATAACATCTTTTCCTTATTTGTGTGTGAGGAATGTTTCCTGAAAGTTTGGCCGTACCTTTTTGTAACACCCTGTAGATTCGATCGTGTGCCGCGACCTAAGGTCTTTGGTAGATATGTGTGTACTGTGTACTGTTGGTTTGGGGGAGAGGAGGGGGGAGGGCTGAATCATCAGCTGGGTGGAGGGCACGTGGCGGGCAAGTTATTGCTACTGGGGGACTTTGGCTTTTCGGCGCGGGTCTCGAGAAACCGCGAAAGGTTAAATCGGTCGGGAGCAAGCCTCGCCGGCTCGCTTAAGGATTGGTAGCGGCTGACTCGCGAAGAGCCATGCGACGTCTCGAGCATCCTTGTCAGCAAAATCCCGGCTTACCTTGAAAGCTTTAAGTTGACGGTTCCTCCTCGACGATGGCCTGTATAGATTGGAGGCAATTACACCGTGACTGGAATCCTGCAAGTCACGCCTTCTGTAGCGGTACGCCACAAAGCGTAGTAAAAGTGATACTGAATAACTTCGCAAATATACCAAAACTGACGTCGTAATGAAATATAAATATTATCTCAGAAAAATAACAATGACTCTGTAATTAATTAATATGATCTGCGAATGTAATTGTAATCTCTGTTTTTTTCAAAAAACATAGCTCGCTGTTACCTTTTGTTTCTTCGTAGTGTAAAAAGTCATTTTGTGACGAGGCACGACAACGTGTAAGCTTCAATTAATATTTAGCCTAAATATAATCAAATATTAGTAACAAATGTTGCTAATGTTTACCTGTATTCATGAAGTAGTATATTTAAATTCTTTATGCAAATTTTATAGCGCCATTGTGCTAAATGATAACGGCGCAGAGTTGTAATAAATATCTTTTTATTCGCTAATTTTGAAAAGTAAAAATAAATGTAAATGTAGGAGATCTCTCTTGAGTAGCGGTTCTTCCTTTGAAACAATACCAGTATCTAATATTTCCAGTAATAAATTATAATTGAGTAAACTGAGTTCACTAAATTTTTTCGATCCGAGTTTAACGATATCGAGAGAATCTCCTTGGCATTGCATTTTCAAATGAGTGCAAAGCATTGACAAAAATCAATTTAGTAGTCATTTCAACCATATATCTGGAATTCTATTAGATGGTGGTGTCTTTTAATATAAAAACACCGTGTCGGGCAAGTTAACTGCGAGAAGTACCACAGCTGAGTCACTGCCGTAAATAATTTTCCAATTTTGAAGCAGGCACAATAACATTAACTCTAACTTTTCATAATATATAAGAACCACCAGAATGGCGGCCAAAACATGGGGCACGAACCACCGTTTTACATAAATATGCAAGTTGTGGACGTACATAAAGCACCACCAAAACTGGAGCGCGAAGCGTGCAGCTCGAACCACATACTTAAATATATCCGAACGGATGTGCAGACAGATATATAGCTGTATTTAGGTTTTGGTTAAACTCAGTATCTCAAACTAAAACATAGCTGTATATGTATTTTTTGTTGTTGTTGTTGTGGTCATCAGTCCTGAGACTGGATTGATGCAGCTCTCCATGCTACTCTATCCTGTGCAAGCTTCTTCATCTCCCAGTACCTACTGCAACCTATATCCTTTTGAATCTGTTTAGTGTATTCATCTCTTGGTCTCCCTCTACGATTTTTACCCTCCACGCTGCCCTCCAGTACTAAATTCGTGATCCCTTGATGCTTCAGAACATGTCCTACCAACCGATCCCTTCTTCTAGTCAAGTTGTGCCATAAACTTCTCTTCTTCCAGATCCTATTCAATACCTCCTCATTAGTTATGTGATCTACCCATCTAATCTTCAGCATTCTTCTGTAGCACCACATTTCGAAAGCTTGTATTCTCTTCTTGTCCAAACTATTTATCGTCCACGTTTCACTTCCATACATGGCCACACTCCATACAAATACTGCCAGAAATGACTTTCTGACACTTAAATCTATATTCGATGTTAACAAATTTCTCTTCTTCAGAAACGCTTTCCTTGCCATTGCCAGTATACGTTTTATATCCTCTCTACTTCGACCATCATCAGTTATTTTGCTCCCCAAATAGCAAAACTCCTTTACTACTTTAAGTGTCTCATTGCCTAATCTAATTCCCTCAGCATCACCCGACTTAATTCGACTACATTCCATTATCCTCGTTTTGCTTCTGTTGCTGTTCATCTTATATCCTCCTTTCAAGACACTGTCCATTCCGTTCAACTGTTCTTCCAAGTCCTTTGCTGTCTCTGACAGAATTACAATGTCATCGGCAAACCTCAAAGTTTTTATTACTTCTCCATGGATTTTAATACCTACTCCGAATTTTTCTTTTGTTTCCTTCACTGCTTGCTCAATATAAAGATTGAATAACATCGGGGATAGGCTAGAACCCTGTCTCACTCCTTTCCCAACCACTGTTTCCCTTTCATGTCCCTCGACTCTTATAACTGCCATCTGCTTTCTGTACAAATTGTAAATAGCCTTTTGCTCCCTGTATTTTACCCCTGCCACCTTCAGAATTTGAAAGAGAGTATTCCAGTCAACATTGTCAAATGCTTTCTCTAAGTCTACAAACGCTAGAAACGTAGGTTTGCCTTTCCTTAATCTTTCTTCTAAGGTCGTAGGGTCAGTATTGCCTCACGTGTTCCGACATTTCTACGGAATCCAAACTGATCATCCCCGACGTCGGCTTCTACCAGTTTTTCCATTCGTCTGTAAAGAATTCGCGTTAGTATTTTGCAGCTGTGGCTTATTAAACTAATTGTTCGGTAATTTTCACATCTGTCAACGCCTGATTTCTTTGGGATTGGAATTATTATATTCTTCTTGAAGTCTGAGGGTATTTCGCCTGTCTTATATATCTTGCTCACCAGATGGTAGAGTTTGTCAGGACTGGCTCTCCCATGGCCGTCAGTAGTTCTAATGGAATGTTGTCTACTCCCGGGGCCTTGTTTCGACTCAGGTCTTTCAGTGCTCTGTCAAACTCTTCACGCAATATGGTATCTCCCATTTCATCTTCATCTACATCCTCTTCCATTTCCATAATATTGTCCTCAAGTACGTCGCCCTTGTAGAGACCCTCTATATACTTCTTCCACCTTTCTGCTTTCCCTTCTTTGCTTTGAACTGGGTTTCCATCTGAGCTCTTAGTATTCATACAAGTGATTCTCTTTTCTCCAAAGGTCTCTTTAATTTTCCTGTAGGCAGTATCTATCTTACACCTAGTGAGATAAGCCTCTACATCCTTACATTTGTCGTTTAGCCATCCCTGCTTAGCCATTTTCCACTTCCTGTCGATCTCATTTTTGAGACGTTTGTATTCCTTTTCGCCTGCTTCATTTACTGCATTTTTATATTTTCTCCTTTCATCAATTAAATTCAATATTTCTTCTGTTACCCAAGGATTTCTACTAGCCCTTGTCTTTTTACCTACTTGATGCTCTGCTACCTTCACTATTTCATCTCTCAAAGCTACCCATTCTTCTTCTACCGTATTTCTTTCCCCGATTCTTGTCAATCGTTCCCCAATGCTTTCCCTGAAACTCTCTACAACCTCTGGTTCTTTCAATTTATCCAGGTCCCATCTCCATAAATTCCCACCTTTTTGCAGTTTCTTCAGTTTTAATCTACCGTTCATAACCAATAGATTGTGGTCAGAGTCCACATCTGCCCCTGGAAATGTCTTACAATTTAAAACGTGGTTCCTAAATATGTATAAAGCCTTCTTTTATGATTCTTGAACCAAGTGTTAGCTATGATTAAGTTGTGCTCTGTGCAAAATTCTAGCAGGCGGCTTCCTCTTTCATTTCTTAGCCCCAATCCATATTCACCTACTACGTTTCCTTCTCTCCCTTTTCCTACTACCGAATTCCAGTCACCCATGACTATTAAATTTTCGTCACCCTTCACTATCTGAATAATTTCTCTTATTTCATCATACATTTCTTCAATTTCTTCATCATCTGCAGAGCAAGTTGGCATATAAACTTGTACTACTGTAGTAGGCGTGGGCTTCTTGTCTATCTTGGCCACAATAATGCGTTCACTATGCTGTTTGTAGTAGCTTACCCGCACTCCTATTTTCCCATTCATTATTAAAGGTACTCCAGCGTTACCCCTATTTGATTTTGTATTTATGATCCTGTATTCGCCTGACCAAAAGTCTTGTTCCTCCTGCCACCGAACTTCACTAATTCCCACTATATCTAACTTTAACCTATCCATTTCCCTTTTTAAATTTTCTAACCTACCTGCCCTATTAAGGGATCTGAAATTCCATGTTCCGATCTTTCTCCTGATGACGACGTCCTCTTGAGTAGTCCCCGCTCGGAGACCCGAATGGGGGACTATTTAACTCCGGAACATTTTACCCAAGAGGACGCCATCATCATTTAACCATACAGTAAAGGTGCATGATCTTGGGAATTTTTTTTTGTATATGTAGAAATTCCAGGTGATACATCTTTTAACGTTGTAAAAATAAACTGTTTCATGTACCAATTCCATTAAACCCAACAAGCAACGTATCCATGTGTGAGAAGTGGCTGGAAGTACAAATCCTTGGGATGCAGCTTCGAGAAAAATACAAATAACCAGAACAATTAACCAAAAACTACAAAAGGTAAGACTGCAAATACAAGTGCTGCTGGCTGGTGGACGACAAGATATAAACGAGCGGGTGGCCGGGCACTCTGTACAGTGAAAAATTTTAAATTGTCTGCATATTTCTGCAGTGAAGTCAAAACGATTCATTTATTAAAAGCAGTGAATGATAGTGTCCGGTTTAAGTGTCTGACATAAATCGTTTTTTAGTGCAGTGCATATTTTATACTAATTTGCTTGCTAAATTTAGTGTAAAGTAATTTAATGTAAAGACTTTTTAAATAGTGAAGCGTACAATAAAAGGCAGGCGGGGCTTAACCAGCAACCGACTGTCACTAACTGGCATACTAACCACGCGGAAGGAAACCAGTATTCACGATCTACTTACTCACAGACTAAAAATGGTAATGAGCAATACAACCGTAAAAGGAGAGGTGAATGAGGGGGTAACCACAACTTCTCACAGAAAACCATGAGCACTGCCAACGACCACTGGCGACGTCCAGGGCCGGCAAACTGGCAGGCACCAAGTCAAATGTCAAATAATAATGTACCGATCCACAACATAAACGTTACACCCATGCCACCGACACACTCCTTCACACCTGAGTGGCGGAGTTTGCGTTCTTGTTTTGAGTACTTCATATTGTAAGGCCATTTCTGTGTTATATGGAACTGGACCGCCGGCCGGTGTGGCCAAGCGGTTCCAGGCGCTTCAGTCTGGAACTGCGCGACGCTACGGTCGCAGGTTCGAATCCTGCCTCGGGCATGGACGTGTGTGATGTCCTTAGGTTAGTTAGGTTTAAGTAGTTCTAAGTTCTAGGGGACTGATGACCTCAGATGTTAAGTCCCATAGTGCTCAGAGCCATTTGAACCATTTTGGAATTGGACCTATTACAGGGCTATTACAAATGATTGAAGCGATTTCATAAATTCACTGTAGCTCCATTCATTGACATATGGTCACGACACACTACAGATACGTAGAAAAACTCATAAAGTTTTGTTCGGCTGAAGCCGCACTTCAGGTTTCTGCCGCCAGAGCGCTCGAGAGCGCAGTGAGACAAAATGGCGACAGGTGCCGAGAAAGCGTATGTCGTGCTTGAAATGCACTCACGTCAGTCAGTCATAACAGTTCAACGACACTTCAGGACGAAGTTCAACAAAGATCCACCAACTGCTAACTCCATTCGGCGATGGTATGCGCACTTTAAAGCTTCTGGATGCCTCTGTAAGGGCCTGCAGTGAGCGAAGAAACGGTTGAACGCGTGCGGGCAAGTTTCACGCGTAGCCCGCGGAAGTCGACGAATAAAGCAAGCAGGGAGCTAAACGTACCACAGCCCACGGTTTGGAAAATCTTACGGAAAAGGCTAAAGCAGAAGCCTTACCGTTTACAATTGCTACAAGTCCTGACACCCGATGACAAAGTCAAACGCTTTGAATTTTCGGCGCGGTTGCAACAGCTCATGGAAGAGGATGCGTTCAGTGCGAAACTTGTTTTCAGTGATGAAGCAACATTTTTTCTTAATGGTGAAGTGAACAGACACAATGTGCGAATCTGGGCGGTAGAGAATCCTCACGCATTCGTGCAGCAAATTCGCAATTCACCAAAAGTTAACGTGTTTTGTGCAATCTCACGGTTTAAAGTTTACGGCCCCTTTTTCTTCTGCGAAAAAAACGTTACAGGACACTTGTATATGGACATGCTGGAAAATTGGCTCATGCCACAACGCCGACTTCATCTTTCAACAGGATGGTGCTCCACCGCACTTCCATCATGATGTTCGGCATTTCTTAAACAGGAGATTGGAAAACCGATGGATCGGTCGTGGTGGACATCATGATCAGCAATTCATGTCATGGCCTCCACGCTCTCCCGACTTAACCCCATGCGATTTCTTTCTGTGGGGTTATGTGAAAGATTCAGTTTTTAAACCTCCTACACCAAGAAACGTGCCAGAACTGCGAGCTCGTATCAACGATGCTTTCGACCTCATTGATGGGGACATGCTGCGCCGAGTGTGGGAGGAACTTGATTATCGGCTTGATGTCTGCCGAATCACTAAAGGGGCACATGCCGAACATTTGTGAATGCCTAAAAAAAACTTTTTGAGTTTTTGTATGTATGTGCAAAGCATTGTGAAAATATCTCAAATAATAAAGTTATTGTAGAGCTGTGAAATCGCTTCAATCATTTGTAATAACCCTGTATATCAACCCGCCCACGAGCGACCGAGTTCACGATCGTCGGTCAGTATTACTAATCGCAATTTGTGTTTCAGGCCATATGGCGTGCAAGTGTACCAGCGTTCCCTGTTATAACTTCCATGAAGAGGATTAAATTGTAAGATAGTCTGTGTGGGAGGCAAATCAATCTTGGTACATGTGTATGCCTGACGTATTGGATCAGTGAGCGCCGATTTTTCGCTTCTGAATAACAACATTTTTAAGGACTGCTGGACTTATAACCTGTACCGGTAGCAGCTTGTGCCATTAGTTGACATTTTCTAATCCTTAGCCATTCTTGTGTGTAGCCTCATTTGAGCTGATTACTGTTCCCTATTGATGTGTGTCGGCAGCGTGACGACGCGTTCCTGTTCCCTGGGCCCGCACCAGAGGCGTGTTTGCTTTTTTGCTGTGACAGCACTTCCATCCTCGCACGGCGCCTGGGTTGGCTGGCAGTCTGGTGACCCCATCAGTCGCATCGTGGTGGCTCCAGTTACGTAGAGTTGATCGTTTGATGCGTGCCATGGCGGAGTGTCGCCGATTAAGCGGGAACCAGTACGTTGCTCTATTTGGTGAATTTAATCAGCTCAGGAGGTTTAAGGCTAAACATCAATGGGAAACGCTTCAGTGGAGTGTCCTCTTTTAACTACTTGGGAGCCCTAATAACAAATGATATAGGCTATAAGGGAAAGAATACAAGCAGAAAACAGAGCTTACTTTGCAAATATGCAGCTTTTCAAAAATTGCCTTGTTACAAGAAAAACTAAACTGCTAATGTATAATTCCCTAGACCTCCCAGTTATCACATACGGCTCAGAGGTATGGACGTTGACAGAACACGATAAAAATCCACTAAGAACCACTGAGCGGAAAATACTACGCAAAATATATGGCCAATAAGGGAGGATGAAGGCTGGAGAATACGCTACAATGCCGAATTACAAGGGGTAATACAAGGCAGGGACACAGTAAAACTTGTGAAATCACATTGAATACGATGGCTAGGACACTTGGAGAGAATGGCAAAGGATGGAATTCCAAAGAAAATGATGAAAGGTATGATCTATTCAGTTAGACGAAAGGGAGACCTAGAAGAAGATGGATCGACGAGGTAATAATGGATATCACCAGTATGGGAGTTGGGGGTGGAAAAAAGCAGCAAATAACAGAGAAGTGTGGAGGAAGATTGGTGAATAAGCCAATGCTCACCAAGGGCTGTAGCTCTACTCAAGAAGAAGAAGAAGACGAAGAAGAAGAAGAAGGGGAGATTTAAGGCGTACTTGCAAGCCCGAAGTTTCTCCTCATTATACCTCTTAACTACTTGTTTAAACCTTCCACTCTTATTACTACTTCTCAGTACGTTAAGTTTAAGACCTGTTACTTATCAGTATAAAATGTCGAACCTCACCTTGGTCCACAGTCATTAGCTACTTCCACTTCTTTGTGAAACTTAGCTGCTCGTTCCTTGTTGGCTGTGATATAGCCATCTGCTGTAGCTCTCAGCTTACTTTGGTTCAAATGGCTCTGAGCACTATGGGACTTAACATCTGAGGTCATTAGTCCCCTAGAACTTAGAACTAGTTAAACCTAACTAACCTATGGACATCACACACATCCATGCCCGAGGCAGGATTCGAACCTGCGACCGTAGCGGTCTCGCGGTTCCAGACTGCAGCGCCTAGAACCGCACGGCCACTTCGGCCGGCAGCTTACTTTGAATTTTGGGCAATTGTATATTTGTTAAAGGTCATTGTCAACGTTTCTGCTGATCTTTACTAGTTGGAAGTACATTTCGATTGCATGTACTCCCAACGTATCTTTAATTTAGGGAAATTGTATATTAATAAAAAGTATTGTCAACGTTTCTGCTGGTTGGAACATTAAGTTGCATATATTCCCATCTTAATCTTGAATTTTAGGCAACTGTGTATTTATTAAATGTCATTTTCAATGTTTGCTTGGAGGATAGCGGTTGGGATGTATATTTAAATTTTATACCTTCCCAGTTTTTCTGTTTTGAGGGATTGTGTATTTTACTGCTTTATGGTTTTTTATTAAGGTTTATACCCTGATAAGAGGCCTTCCAACATCTACAATCAGTGGCGTGACTTGTGGTCTTCCTGTATGTGGATGAATGTTATCAAATTTTGTACCAGTTACTTATACTTGGAAATTGTTAATAAATTTATTGACTGTGACTGTAATCCATTGGGTTGGAATAATTGTTTGTTGAACCTGCTTGCAGCCACGCCCAGTTGGTGTGGCCTTTTTCGTTTTCGGGAACTGTATACCTCCGGTTTCAGGTCCTGCTCTTAATGATGTAATTGCTAAAATTTGTTTTTAGTGAACTGATCCTGTTCAAATTTTGATTGTGAGAATTCTGATTCTCATAATAAGTCCTTTAAATTATGATGATGATAGTGTTGTTAAGTAATAAAGTGTGTTGCATGAAATAACAAAGGACGGAATATGTGGGTCCACCGTCCATGTGTTTTTCGTAAAGCTATCCCAACTCTAGTTGTGAGTTATCAGGCTACTTAATTTTAGTTAGCCTTTACAACACACAATCACAAAATAACATATTTCCACCACTAAAATTACAGTCATAAGATAATGGTATGCTCCTTATATTATCGCAAATCTCTGAGGGTCGTTGTTCCTACGTTTTAGCTATTGTTAGTCGGAAACAAACAAAATGTTTCCTATAACAGGACTTCTTAGCTGTATGTCGTTTCTTTGTGGTATTTGGCTGGTCGACAGCATCAATGACTGTGCGTAGACGTCAGCTAATAGCATGTGTAGGTGGAAGCATGGAAACAATAGACGGTGAATGTCTTGCATCTGTGGCCAGAGTTGCTAGTGAGCAGGTGACTGCAGTCTGTTTCTGTCGATCATTGTGCTCCCTAGCCGTAGATGAAGTTTATCACAACGAATAGTCTCATAGAGACTAGAATCAAAGTCTGGCGTTGAAGAAGTGACACACAATAACAGGATTTCTCCCATAACGTTATGCAGTTTATATCGGCGTGTCCATAAAACTGATCTGTGGGTTTAGACACTTTCTGTCTCGAATCGAGTTATTTAACAAGTTTTGTAGTTCCTCCTTTATGCTCCAATTTCCAACACCAAACTGCACACACACTCACAAAGAATGTATTCATTCGCCGTCGCTCCATTACTCAGCTGTCTCTGATAAGTGCTTAATTGTGCAAATACTTGGTCTGTGGATCCAGCCAAAACACAATTATGGTGTGCATCTGCCCCGTCCATTCTGACAACGTTGACGCTGCTTCCCCCGTACGGCCCGGCGTCCCGTGTGTCAAATACTTTAAAAATTAAGATTCATTTTTAAGAAAAAATTATAGATTCAGCAAGAGAGATGGGTTCTCCACCACCACATTAGTCCTAAAAAGCAGTGGAGCTCATATAGTCTAATACTAGGCACAGGAAGTTGGCTAAATCTCACAATAGAAAGGAGTTACGTTTTTGGGATAAATGTAAGTGTATATCGAAAGGTTACACTAATGAAAAATAGAGATGGTGTATTTTTCGCAGTTCACAAGAAGCTCAAATCCACTGAGATTTAAACTGCAGCTGCAGGCGAGAATTTCTGGTCATGACTCAGTAACAATGATGGGCATAAGTTTACATTTTGGTTCTTCTCTCGGTCACCAGACTTACACGCAAATATAACCTTAAAAATTAGAGAAACCCACAGTTCGTTGGTCTATATGTTCCTCAATCACACTATTATAATTGGAGGAGAATTAAATCACACAGCAGTAGACTGAAACAGTTATAGATTTATATGACATATGCATGAAAATATATTCTGCAAAGTAATGCTCAATGTTTTCTCCGAATACTACTTGCAACACATAGTCTGGAAGTCCAATCCTAACAAATATGTATTAGGTACAATGGCACCAAACAGACTTGACCTCTTGGAGGGTGCTCACAGTGAAACTCTTATCCGTGACCATGAAGCATTTGATACGACAAACAAGCAGAAAAATTAAGCAAATAAAGAGACATGCGTTTCATGTTTCAAAGATGAACTGAAAATGTTTACCGCTGAATAAGTGCATGCTGGGGAATTGTCTCCGAAGCTAGATGAGTTCGTGATGGCAAGGACTTTCCATGGTTTACGATCTCTTAAAGAAACTACCAAAGAAATAATGACTACTGCACGGCAGCTGTAAAATAAAGAGTAGTGTTATAAATAGACAGACACTGAAAGAAACGTGTTGTATTTCGAGAGGACATTGATGAAGCCTTCACTAGCCTAGCAGAATCTTAGCGGAAGATCTCTCACGAAACTGAAAGAAGTTTGATATGTAAAGGCTGACAGTGGTACCGTTTTTAGTTTCCAGACACACATGCGCGACACAGGTTAATTAAAGGTAGGAAAGTATAAGCAGAAATGCTAAACTCAGTGTTCAACTTTTAACTTCTCTCCCTATTCAACTGAAGTTAAATTATTGTGACTGAATAATATCTGGTTACTCGAATGGAAACTTTTGGGCGATAGTAGTCGCTTTCTCAACATTTTTAACTCAAATATCTCCCGCACTCCCAAGTATTAATTTAATGTCTATTGGAATTTTCAAGTCTATGAAGCAAAACGATTAATGTTGTGTAAAGGGCAGTTGCAGTTCGTAATCATGGTCTGTCTGTCTCACTTTGTCGAAGTCAGCACCCGGAAAAAATTTCTGTGGCTGTGCAGAATTGCGGTGACAGACGACTCTGAAAATTCTTGAAATAGTCAGAGCCACAATCGTACACCGTTGGGAAGCCGTCTTGTGCTACCACGTACTCATTACGCAACATGGGAATCAGTGTCCAAGTCGCGTATTAATTTAGATAAGTTTCCATAAATTAATGTCTGAAAATAGAACATAAACGACCGGCTCATTTCCCAAGATACAATGTTCCCTAAGAGTTACGACACACCAAATAATATTCCTAGCCGGAGGCAAGGGAGAAGTTAAAATAAGCAAAGAATTAAATGTACCTTTTCCATTCATGAAATCACATCTTTCCATAAATGATCTTCATAAATATATTTAAAGATACATCATCATTTTGTATGAAGCGAATTGTCATTATGATTTATCAAATTACATTCCGTATTCAAATTGGCAGCTTCCAACAATGCCGCTGATTACAGTTCAGCTGCGACCTTACCATCCAACTCCTCTCTTCAATTGCAAATACCGAAGTAAGTAAATTCACAGTATACGAAATGTTCCACATTCCATCCACAGAGTCTTTATATCACGAATCAGAGATAATCTCTCTCTCTCTCTCTCTTTCCCGCAGTCGTAGCGAGTCTTTGATCCATACAGATCACTTGCGCAATTACGCGTATATATTTGCGTGAAAAGAAAATTAAAATTGATAGGTAAAGGGTAACACGACAAACTGTTCCTTTTGAAATGAGTATACGAAAGTATTCCGCCAGTTTAATTTCATACCATTGTAGAGACAAATTTAGCATCAGATTTCATAGAAACAGTAATATATTACAGATTACAGGAATAAGGAAGATGTCAAGTGGTTGCATGAAAGCACGGGTCACTCCAAAAGATGAACCCCTGAAGTGTTCAACGACACTAAAGTTAAAAATATCACTGTCGTTTCAGAATCTCATAACAGATTCTGAACTCAAACGTGATAAGCTGTCTCGATCAGAATGAAGGTGCACAAATGTCTAGTTAGATGAATAAAGTCATTTTAGCTGTTAGGCCACATGGGTAGGAAACATTCCATCCACTGTGCACAAACTCTAGGCATTGATCGATGAGAGGATACAGAACAAAAATGTTTCATGAATCTGTGTCCAGAAATGCGTGGTTTCCAATTTAGACACCGTTCATTCAATCTTACATTGTTACAGAGACTGCTGTCTAATTCGCGCTGTACCATGCAGCAATAATTACGGTATGTGATGAAAATGATTTCCATGTGCCTCAACGCATACGTGTATGCGCCGTAGCACGTTCTATCTCACACGTTCATATCGGCCAGGATGCATCCGAATAGTGTCAAAGGCAGCATAAATACGCTGCTCCATTGCCTCTGCATACACGATACGTTTGACATGGCCCCATGACCAGAAAGCGCGAGCGTCGAGATTCGCTGAACGACCAGGCCATGAAACGGAACCCCCCCCCCCCCCTCCCCTTTGTCCGATCCATCGACCAGGGAAGACACAAATGAAATTAGAATGATACTAATATCTTCAGCTGCTGACTGGCGTTGAATATATCAACGGGGACAGGTGAAAAAGACATTCTTACCAAGTCCCGTAACAGTTCGGGGAATATGTGTGCATTCGCACAGAAGAAGAAGGTCGTGGCCGGTATTGCCAGAACTATATACTTGTATGGATATGGGGTCTGTTCTATCGGACATGACCAAAAGAACAGGCACCACATCCATATAAGTATACAACTGAAATGCGTTCGGACGTTAACGGCGAAACAGGCTGGAGCACCATCATATAGCAGCCACATAACCCTTGGAACCATCAATGTCACCCCTTCCAGCAGGGGAGACAAAGTCACCCGCAAGGAACACTGATAGTTCCGGCCTGCAAGGCGGCCTGGAAGGAACACTGGTCCCAAAATACGGCCGCCAATTATCCTGGCCTAAGCATTTCGGCTGCACCGATGCTGATGATTCGCTGTTACCATACCATGGGGGTTCTGCGCATTATCCCACAGATGACTTTTATGAAAGTTGATGATACCACTCCGTGTAAAGTTCGCCTCATCTGTGAAGAGGATGGATGCCACAAATCCCGGAATCGTGGTCGCCAGGTGAAGAAACCAATGACAAAACTGCTCCCGATGTGGAAAGTCTGTCGCTAGTAAGCCCTGCACACACTATAAGTGATAAGGGTTGTAACAATTGTTACGGAGATTATTCCACACGGTGGTCTGGCTTACCCTGTACTGGCGGGCCAGCTGCCTTGTACTGATACGGCGGTCGCCATTCACAGCGTTAATCACATTTTCCCCCAAGCCTGCTGTCCGAACATTTCGGGTACGTCCTTCATGCTTTCCTGCTTCCTGAAACGACCCTGTCTTAGACAAACGGCGAAAGACTGTTGCAAACATTCAATGCTATGGTTGTTGTTGACGGGGGTAGGTCTCCTGATACAATCTTGCTGCCCGACGCCCGTTGCCGTTTACCTTTCAGTAAGTAAACACCGCGTCAGCAAGCTCTCGATTCGAATACGGGACCATTGTGTACGACGCTGTATCATATCCACTACAAGTCGAGTCAGAAAGAGAAGTGAATCAGACACAACATTAGCAATTACTGTGGCAGGAGAGGGCCTAGGACATGACGTATGAGGAACAGTATCACCCTGTAGGAGGAAAACACGCATACTGTAACTGTGGCAGCATGGTACAGCATTTATCAGACCCCAGTCTCTGGAACAAAGAATGACTGAGTAAATGCTCTCTAGCATGAAAACCATGCATTTCCGGACATAAGTTCATTGGACTTTTTTGTTTCGTATCCTCTCATCGATCAGTCCCTCGAGTGTGTACACGGTAGGAAAAATCTCCTTGTATGTAAACTGAGGTGACGAATTAAAATTTGTACCAAGGCAGGGTTTCGAATCCCGGCCATGGTACAAATTTTCATTCGTAGCTACAGTCTGCATATGAACAGTATTAAAACAGTTATTCTGTGACGTTACTGTTACATACCGCTAAGCTATATTTTTTTCACTTTGCTGACATTATTTAATGGCTATTTTATTGTGAGTACTGGACATATTTTCTAGGGACGAAAGTGTTGTATTTTTATTTCTGGGAATATGCATTCCCAGTGCGGTCTCAGGCTCCTGTTTGTAGGCATTAGGAGAAACGAACCTCCCTAAGGGGATGAGCAGTTTTTACGGAATCGCGGCTCTGTGGATTGTGTGGGCAGATCCGGGGCCTATCGTCGCTATGGCCACTGTACCGTCCTCAAAGACTAATTGAAAAAATGTTGGTGTATCCAATAGAACGTGTCGCTCCCACCATGCCTGGTTCAGAGAAGACGACCAATCAATGAGGCACGGTTCTAGCCAGGTAACAACCTCATGCCTTGGTCATGTGCATTTTGCACTGTAAACGTGGGAAGTTTCTTCTGCATTCCTGTTTTCTTTCTTTTTAATGATATTCTCATCCATCACATCGGCAACAGCGTTGAGTCATCCCCTAAAAGTAGATTTTCGTGAAAGTAGAGAGCTCAGAAGAGAGAAGTAAGATTCGTGGTTATTGGTCTCCGTGCTGCTATCTGGTGTTGATGGGCGCAGTCTTTGCATATTTTGGAGACATGAAAGGGTCACGGTTCGCAGTAGCGTGATCCATATTTGGAGCAGCTCGCTAGTTACTTGTACTGGTACGTAACTTGAGTTGCTGGTTTGACTTTTAGTTTGCGATTTTGTCTCGTTAGCTCTGAAACTGCAAACTGCAGAGTTAAGGGTATCTTGCTCCATTTTCTCCATACAGACTTTTCACGTAATGTAGTACCTCCCCGCAGTGTTAGCAACGTTTTGTGTAAGTTCAATTGAGAATTTAGATAACTTCGCTCTCTGTCAACTTCTTGACAACTGTTCTATCAATTACAGCAAATAAAAATCTGTTGTAAGCACACTTGACGTAAATTTGAAGATCCTTTAAATGTCCTTCACCTTTCCCGTGGTTACGCCACCCATGAATAACAAGTGTAGCCTGTTTGACACCAAAGATTGTTGTACTCTCTCTGACGGTGTTATCGTTGTTCACAGTCGCCAAATTCAACGATCAGCTACTTATTAATCAGCGAAGGTAACGACCATAGCACTCGCTTGTCTTGTATCATTGTAGATTTGTTTGTTGACTTGTGAGAGCTGTGTCCATCTTCCCCGAGGCTGTAACTTTGCTGTGTGTTGTTTCACGACAATGTGACAGACGGCGTTGCAGTATTCAGACGTTATGGCACTCATAACGCATGTCATGGGCATTCTGCCCTCCCTATCAGAGGTGAACGAACGTACAACTTTCAGTACAGCTGACGTTTCTAAAATCTTTGCAGCGGTCCTCATCATTGCGGCAGTGTAATTACCCTGAAGAGGGTTGCTGTAAAGAGAATTGATACATCAGTTATAGGGTGTGTTTTATAATAAACACGGCCTAACACTCAAGGCGCTGTTAGTCCAAATGACACTAGGTATGAAAGCCTAAGAACTTATATCCAATCTGATCTTGATAAGATTTCAAAATGGTGCAAAAACCGATAATTGCTTTGATGTGAATAAATGTAAAATTTTGCACTGCAAAAAATGAGAAAATGTGGTCCAGTAAGTCATGGCTGGAATTAGTCAGCTCATAGAGTATCCAGGCACTGACTTCATTGTTCATAAAACGAAATGTAGACTGAACAAAGGAATTAAGAGAACGAATGAGAAATATCTGACCTTGCCTCTGTGTGAAGACGATATGCTTAATATTTAAAATAAGGAAAACGACCTCTAAAGATCAATACAGTAGCCGAACTAAACATTCAAGTAATAAAATTTTGAATTTCTGGAAAAAAAATAATGAAACGCAAATCATGACATTCCGAGGAAAATTTCCAGTGGTAGCAAAACCGGCTTAAGATAATACAGTTTCAGAGCAAGTCTCCCAAACCTATTATTTAGACTGTGCTGTAAGTTCTGATTTTGACTTTGATATTGTAAATAAAATGCACTAATTCCAAGCTGTCTGTGGCATCATTAGCAGAACCTTTGTCCATTAAGTACAAAAAGAGACCATCATGAATTTAAATAAACTGATAACAGCCCCAGTGTTATCCTGTGGAAGTGAAAGCTGGGTTCAAAAAAATTAAACAGGGGAAATAGGATTCCTAAGGAAGATGAGAGGCTGTACAAGAAGAGACTTGATTGGAAATGAAGATACTAGAACGGAATTAAATACTAATGCCGCAAAAGATTTTGAACTATAAACCGAATGGGAAAAGAAATATTGGGAGACCTTGGGAAAGAAGGGGATGAATTTGTTTGCGAGTTCGAAACAGCCAATATTCTAATCTTTTAAAGGAGGATGATGGTGAATAATGGTCATAATATTATATAATTTCGTTAGTAATAGCGATTTGTGAAATACTCAGTAGCCATGGACAGTAACATTTTGTGTGTAAAAATAAATATTTCTGACAATCTTATCAAATTCTTGCGGCTGGCGCTCATAATCCCTTTATTTAGTATGCAGATGCCTCACAAAAATGCAAATAAAATTACATTATAATTAATAAATGAAAACTCAAACTACAGTACCACCGCTTGTTCATGTGAATGTAAATAGAGGAATCTTTTGGTTATTGACCTTTTTAATAAAACAGAAGTTAATTCCAACGCATTATCAACCTGTGTACAGTCAGTTGACTGGGTTCATCAAAATCATCATCACCTTCTTCTTGTAGAGTTGGTTGCCACTGGCAGTGTCTACTTACAACTCGAATCTCTTCAAGTTTTCTTGTCTTCTCCGCGCCTGTCTGTCGACTCTGTGGCTCAGTAATTCTCCTCCTTCGAAGCCTTTCTTCCACTCCTTTTAGCCACTTGTCCCTTGGACTTCTCCTTTGTTTCTTTCCTCACACGTTCATCTCTTGCATCTATCGAGGCACCCTACTTTCATCACGATTCTTCCTTAGACTATACCACTTAAATCTTATCTCCTCAGTCTTCTCTTTTAGAGGTCCTCATGTGTTATCTACCAAATTCTTTCATCATGGTTCATGAAAAGCCATACCTCTAATTCATAATCCCGTGTCGATGTTGATGACCCTTACTAAAGTTCATTTATCAGAGAACACCTTATTAGGTGCTTTACACCTTATAAGCTGTATGGTGGATGGTTCTGTGTAGAAATTAGATCTCGTAGGCCACAGTCCTCTTGTGCAATAGTGTTCTTAAAACTTTTTGTCAGAGACGTCAATTGTTTACTGCTGGTCTGTAAGCTGCCATACATTCGCGGGTCTCGGAAATAAGCTGACAGCCATTATAAATTGCATAAGCCATAAACTAAGCCCTCTTATCAGTAAGCTAAGAGAAGTTTAAGATCCGAGGAAAAACATGGCGTCATGTTGTCATTGTGTGGACCTAACAATGAAAAAGAGACAGCACAGAAATATTGGATGCTATGCATACAGTCAACTGCAATTAACAGCTATAGCCACAGAGCGCAGTGCCATCCATACATTCACCAGAGCGTCACCAGGTAGTTCCAGCTAATGATAGTCACAGGCCAGTTACTGATGGGTTGGAGTCCAGTTCCAGTTATCCACAGTCGCCTCAGTCATAGCACAGTAGCTACCCAAGAGTGTTCATCGGAGTTCTAATGCCGAGTTTTTTTTTTGGTCATCAGTCTACTGACTGGTTTGATGCGGCCCGCCACGAATTCCTTTCCTGTGCTAACCTCTTCATCTCAGAGTAGCACTCGCAACCTACGTCCTCAATTATTTGCTTGACATATTCCAATCTCTGTCATCCTCTACAGTTTTTGCCCTCTACAGCTCCCTACAGTACCATGGAAGTGATTCCCTCATGTCTTAGCAGATGTCCTATCATCCTGTCCCTTCTCCTTATCAGTGTTTTCCACATATTCCTTCCCTCTCCGATTCTGCGTAGAAACTCCTCATTCCTTACCTTATCAGTCCACCTAATTTTCAACATTCGTCTATAGCACCACATCTCACATGCTTCGATTCTCTTCTGTTCCGGTTTCCCCACAGTCCATGTTTCACTACCATACTATGCTGTACTCCAGACGTACATCCTCAGAAATTTCTTCCTCAAATTAAGGCCGGTATTTGATATTAGTAGACTTCTCTTGGCCAGAAATGCCTTTTTTGCCATAGCGAGTCTGCTTTTGATGTCCTCCTTGCTCCGTCCGTCATTGGTTATTTTACTGCCTAGGTAGCAGAATTCCTTAATTTCATTGACTTCGTGACCATCAATCCTGATGTTAAGTTTCTCGCTGTTCTCATTTGTACTACTTCTCATTACCTTCGTCTTTCTCCGATTTACTCTCAAACCATACTCTGTACTCATTAAACTGTTCATTCCGTTCAGCAGGTCATTTAATTCTTCTTCACTTTCACTCAGGATAGCAATGTCATTATCGAATCGTATCATTGATACCCTTTCACCTTGTATTTTAATTCCACTCCTGAACCTTTCTTTTATTTCCATCATTGCTTCCTCGATGTACAGATTGAAGAGTAGGGGCGAAAGGCTACAGCATTGTCTTACATCGTTCTTAATACGAGCACTTCGTTCTTGATCGTCCACTCTTATTATTCCCTCTTGGTTGTTGACACATTGTATATGACCCGTCTCTCCCTATAGCTTACCCCTACTTTTTTCAGAATCTCGAACAGCTTGCACCATTTTATATTGTCGAACGCTTTTTCCAGGTCGACAAATCCTATGAAAGTGTCTTGATTTTTCTTTAGCCTTGCTTCCATTATTAGCCGTAACGTCAGAATTGCCTCTCTCGTCCCTTTACTTTTCCTAAAGCCAAACAGATCGTCACCTAGAGCATTCTCAATTTTCTTTTCCATTCTTCTGTATATTATTCTTGTAAGCAGCTTAGATGCATGAGCTGTTAAGCTTATTGTGCGATAATTCTCGCACTTGTCAGCTCTTGCCGTCTTCGGAATTGTGTGGATGATGCTTTTCCGAAAGTCAGATGGTATATCGCCAGACTCACATATTCTACACACCAAGGTGAATAGTCGTTTTGTTGCCACTTCCCCCAATGATTTTAGAAATTCTGATGGCATGTTATCTATCCCTTCTGCCTTATTTGACCGTAAGTCCTCCGAAGCTCTTTTAAATTCCGATTCTAATACTGGATCCCCTGTCCCTTCTAAATCGACTCCTGTTTCTTCTTCTATCACATCAGACAAATCTTCACCCTCATAGAAGCTTTCAATGTATTCTTTCCACCTATCTGCTCTCTCCTCTGCATTTAGCAGTGGAATTCCCGTTGCACTCTTAATGTTACCACCGTTGCTTTTAATGTCACCAAAGGTTGTTTTGACTTTCCCTTATGCTGAGTCTGTCCTTCCGACAATCATATCTTTCTCGATGTCTTTACATTTTTCCTGCAGCCATTTCGTCTTACCTACCCTGAACTTCCTATTTATTTCATTCCTCACCGACTTGTATTTCTGTATTTCTGATTTGCCCGGAACATGTTTTTACTTCCTCCTTTCATCAATCAACTTAAGTATTTCTTCTGTTACCCATGGTTTCTTCGCAGCTACCTTCTTTGTACCTATGTTTTCCTTCCCAACTTCTGTGATGGCCCTTTTTAGAGATGTCCATTCCTCTTCAACTGTACTGCCTACTGCGCTATTCCTTATTGCTGTATCTATAGCGTTAGAGAACTTCAAGCGTAACTCGTCATTCCTTAGTACTTCCGTATCCCACTTCTTTGCGTATTGATTCTTCCTGACTAATGTCTTGAACTTCAGCCTACTCTTCAGCACTACTATATTGTGATCTGAGTCTATATCTGCTCCTGGGTACGCCTTACAATCCAGTATCTGATTTCGGAATCTCTGTCTGAGCATGATGTAATCTAATTGAAATATTCCCGTATCTCTCGGCCTTTTCCAAGTATACCTCCTCCTCTTGTGATTCTTGAACAAGGTGTTCGCTATTACTAGCTGAAACTTGTTACAGAACTCAATTAGTCTTTCTCCTTTTTCATTCCTTGTCCCAAGCCCATATTCTCCTGTAACCTTTTCTTCTACTCCTTCCCCTACAACTGCATTCCAGTCGCCCATGATTATTAGATTTTCGTCCCCCTTTACATACTGCATTACCCTTTCAATATCCTCATACACTTTCTCTATCTGTTCATCTTCAGCTTGCGACGTCGGCATGTATACCTGAACTATCGTTGTCGGTGTTGGTCTGCTGTCGATTCTGATTAGAACAACCCGGTCACTGAACTGTTCACAGCAACACACCCTCTGCCCTACCTTCCTATTCATAATGAATCCTACACCTGTATACGATTTTCTGCTGATGTTGATAACACCCGATACTCATCTGAGCAGAAATCCTCGTCTTCCTTCCACTTCACTTCACTGAGCCCTACTATATCTAGATTGAACCATTGCATTTCCCTTTTCAGATTTTCTAGTTTCCCTACCACGTTCAAGCTTCTGACATTCCACGCCCCGACTCGTAGATTGTTATCCTTTCGTTGATTATTCAATCTTTTTCTCATGGTAACCTCCCTCTTGGCAGTCCCCTCCCGGAGATCCGAATGGGGGACTATTCCGGAATCTTTTGTCAATGGAGAGATCATCATGACACTTCTTCAATTACAGGCCACAAGTTCTGTAGGTACACGTTACGTGTCTTTAATGCAGTGGTTTCCATTGCCTTGTGCATCCTCATGTCGTTGATCATTGCTGATTCTTCCGCCTTTAGGGGCAATTTCCCACCCCTAGGACAAGAGAGTGCCCTGAACCTCTATCTGCTCCTCCGCCCTCTTTGACAAGGCCGTTGGCAGAATGAGGCTGTCTTCTTATGCCGGAAGTCTTCGGCTGTCAATGCTGATTATTTACCAAAAATTAGGCAGTGGCAGGGATCGAACCCGGGACCGAAGTCGTTTTGATTATGAATCAAAGACGCTACCCCTACACCACGGGTCTCGGACCGTTAATGGTAAACTGTGCCTCAGCAATACACTGTGTAATACCAGTCCAGGATGAACTGCCAGATTAGTTCCTCATCACTGAGATAAATGTCCACATCTTTCACTTCTGTGCCACGCCTTTTCATCACAAACTAAAGATGAGTATTAAACTTGTACGTTACTTCAATATATGCCTGTTATTTGTTACTTATAGTGCTGCAAAAGTTATTTCTGTTTCAGTTACGATAGTCCTGTGACGAGATTAGTTGCAAGCTACAAACATATTGGTTTTTATATTACTTTTCTGTGAAGTGTGTTTCTCTTCATGCTACATTTTAATTTGGGGGCCAGACTAATATGGGTGAATACAACATTCGACATTCATACAGAGCCGTTATGATACCGATAAAAAGGGAGGAGCTCCATTTTAATGGATAAAACCGAATAAATATTATTTTCAATAGGGACTCTATTAGGAGTTGCGTGCACCACGACTGTCGAACCAGATTAATAACAAAAGGAGGGTCAGCTTTGTCGCTGAAGCGGAAATCTTTATTCATGTTGCAGATCGATTTCAATTACTGTGTGACCGCCATCAGTGCTAATATTGAATCCCTTTGGACTTATAAACACTGCTTGTACAGCACACATGAGTCCACAGGGTTCTAATACTAACACTGATGATGGTCACTCAGTGATCGAAATCGATCTGCAACACAAATAAAGATTTCTGCTTCAACGACCGGTGCTGACCCTCCTTTTGATATTAAAAATTATTTCCAGGGTACATGTTTCTTCCAACCTTATATTGGTTTATCCCCTCCTTCCCCTTCCCTCTGTCACCTCCTCCTTCACATTCTGTCCGTTCATCTCCTTTATCCCCTCCTCTGCCCAAATCCTCAATCTTCACTCTTTGTCCATGTCCTCCTAAACCTCTCTCTGCCCATCTTCTATACTTCCCTCTCACTGTAAATTTACTCCTCCTCGTCTGTCCATCTCCTCGTCCCACGTTTTCTATCCATCTCCTCCCCCTCCTCCTCCTACTCCCTGTTCATCTCCACGCATTTCCTTTCTGTGTCCATTTCCTCCTCTCCCCTCTCACTGTCCATTTCCTACTCTTCCCTTTCTATGTCCATTTCCTCTTTCATCTATTCATCTTCTCCTCCTTCCTCCACCTATCTCTTCTTCCCCACCCCTCCATCTCCTCCTCCTCCTTCCTTTCTCTGTCCATCTCCGCCTCTCCCCTCTCTCTCTCCATATTTCCTTCCCTGTCTCTGTCTGTCTCCAACAGTCTGCACCTATCTCCTGAATCCCCCTTGCTTTCTGTCCATTTCCTCCCTCTCCCCCACTTCTCTCTCCACGTTGTCACGCTCACCCCAATAGGAGGCTGGCAGTTCTTACCCCTACAGTATTACTTTTTCGATTGTAACTAATATGTGTACCAATTACGATTGAAATCACGCCATGGGTTGAAAAATAAGCTTTTTACTCTTGGCTTTGCCCGCATACGCACATATCAGACATAGTTCACATGTATTTGTATACATATCTCCCTTATATGTCTAGAGAATTCCGCCCTGCAGTTTCACTTTCATGCAGCGCAGTATTCAATACGACGTACCTCTTGAACTAATTGCTGTACAATGATATAATTTCGCATGTACACCCAGTGTTATTTGTGGCTGCTGTCTGCGAAATGTGTTGCAAATATAGCAGTAAAGAGGCAATAAATTAAAACGTCGTGCATCACGCGGCAGTTTTTCAGGCATCTCAGTGTTTATGACGTAATACTTCATCTTTGTGTCCTACATGACATACATCATCGGAAAAAAGTGGTTTGCGTGGAGTGGAAAGACGATGAAGATTTGGATGTGATGGTGGCATACGCCACCTGAGGGATAGTAGGTGTAGTGATAATGGATTCAACGTCGTCCTGCAACAGATAGCGCTCTGACATAGCTACCAGAGCGCCGTCTGTGTCTACCATTTAACAGGGAATGCTGACAGCCAGAAGGATCAGTGTGGTGCAGATGTGTGAACTAATCAGACAACAGTGCCATGGAGATGCATTCGTGCTTCCAACAGCCAAGTGAGGGAGTCTGAAAGGGGTCAGATTGTGGCCTTCCAAGGAGCGGGATTGCCCATTCGCGGAATTGTCACGCAAGTTGGATATGCTGCGCTAGCTGTGCGGCGATGCTAGTATCAGTGGTCTGTGAATATTTTCACACTCATAGACGAGGTTCTGGACGTCCATGCAGGACAGAGGCGTGCCAGGAGCGTCGTATCGTGAGGGCAGCAGTGGCAGATCTACAGCTGCCACAGCACAGTAAGAGGGCTTGTGAGCCCAGACGTGTCAACACTAACGTTTGCAAGCCAGTTATTAGCAGCGGGACTGTGGACAGGTACAACTCTGCCTGTCTTCCATTTACGCCATAGCGTTGACGTTCACAGGTCTACTGGTGCTGTCAGAGGATCACGTGGAAGGTGGAATGACGCACCGTAGTCTTCAGGGATGAAAGCAGATCCTGCCTGCACACAAGTGATGGTCGTTTGCGCTAGACGTAATGCTGGTGAGCGCTGCCTTGTAGGGTACATTCATCCAAGATACTCTGGGTCACCCCAGGCCTTATCGTCTGGGGTCTGATAAGCTACAACTCTCGTTCACCTTTGGTGTCTCTGGAGGGCACGCTAACCAGCGGTCGATACGTACTGAATGGTTTTAGACCTATTTATTTGCTGTTTATGCATCAGGAAGATGATGTGTTGTTCCAACAGGTTCAAATGGTTCTGAACACTATGGGGCTTAACATCTGAGGTCATCAGTCCCCTAGAACTTAGAACTGCTTAAACCTAACTAACCTAAGGACATCACACACATCCATGCCCGGGGCAGCATTCGAACCAGCGACCGTAGCGGTCGCGCGGTTCCAGACTGAAGCGCCTAGAACTGCTCGGCCACACTGGCCGTCGTTCCAACAGGATTATACTTGTACATACACTGCCCATGAAACTCATTGTCTTCTGTAAGAGGTGCAGCAACTTCCCTGACTAGTACGATATCCGGACTTGTCTTTCATGGAGCATTTGTGGGATATAATGTGACGAGAAGTGACTCATGCAACTTGTCAGCCAGTATCTCTTACAGGACTACGTAATCAGACCGAGCAGGCGTGGCATGACATATCCCAGGGCAGTATTCGCCATCTGCACAACTGGCTAGCTGCCTGAGTCAGCACCTGCATTGCTGCCTGTGGAGGCTGCACCACACACCAATACGAAAGTTTCAGCATGGGTCGATACCTGGTTCCTCAGAACCGCTTGTGGTATTGATCTGTAAACGTAATCATTTCATTTAACCCGTATGCACTGTTGCAAAATTAATTTTGAGTGAACTGCAAACCTCTAAAACCATGTACTAATTTTTTCCGACAGTTTATTTTTTAAGCTACATTTAGCAGCATACGTGTACGGTCTGCTAAATGTGTTGCGAATAGATTTATGAGTAAAGAAATAATAAATTAAAACGTCGTACATGATGCCGCAGTTTTTCATGCATCTCAGTCAAAGACGTCATATCTCCTAAACTACATGTAGTACAGTGGTAAATTTTTGAAGCCACATTCAAGCTACTGTTTACAAAATGTGTTGCCATTAGAGTCAGTAGTAAACAAGTAATAAATTAAAACGTCACGCAAAAAGCGGTAGTTTTTTCACACATCTCAATATCTATGACGTTATATCTCCTGAGCTATGTGTCGTAATTTTTCTGGTACAATAATATTAACTTGCAACTCTTCCATTTGATCCGTATTTGCATAGAAAAACAGTAATATCAGAAACTGAGTCCGCCTTGATGCAAAACACCCTGTTCAAATGTTCAAATGTGTGTGAAATCTTATGGAACTTAACTGCTAAGGTCATCAGTCCCTAAGCTTACACTCTACTTAACCTAAATTATGCTAAGGACAAACACACACACCCATGCCCGAGGGAGGACTCGAACCTCCGCCGGGGCCAGCCGCACAGTCCATGACTGCAGCGCTCGGCTAATCCCGCGCGGCAGAACACCTTGTTATTCGTTTATTTCTTTTTTATCCCAAACTAGTTTCGGCGACAAATATCACCGTCATCAGTGGGTTTTTTTAATCTAAAACATTCAGAAAATGGCATGGTTGTAAAAACACAGCAAAACATTATTACATTTTACAATTCGTCTTTTGAAATATAGTTTTCTATTGATACTTTCATATTCCTTATTTATTGTATGTTACAGCATGTTTTAAGCAATTATTGGCACTGTTTGCGACATATTTTCTGTGCTCTTTTTTCTGTTACCGTCTTTTTACTTAGCGAACATCATGTCATCTGCAATCATGTGATCCGGCCGGAGTGGCCGAGCGGTTCTAAGCGCTACGGTCTGGAACCGCGCGACCGCTACGGTCGCAGGATTGAATCCTGCCTCGGGCATGGATGTGTGTGATGTCCTTAGGTTAGTTAGGTTTAATTAGTTCTAAGTTCTGTGGGACTGATGACCTCAGAAGTTAAGTTCCATAGTTCTCAGAGCCATTTTGCAACCATGTGAACGGCTGTTAGTAAACAAATACTACAAGGTGAACTTCGTATGTCAGGAGTATATACTTGCGGTTGTGGTAGTGTTGTGGAAACCAGTTATTTGGTGTGTACTGAGCTGTTGATTAGCTATTCGTGTACTCACGTTCGTTAGATGGTATGTGGCTGCTTTTATACACAGAAAAACAAAACTTTTGCACTTTGGTTCTGATCCGGAATATTACGCCATCTTGCTGTTCGCGTGTGTCGCGAGAGGCGTATCGCATGTGATGAGAAAGGCCATGAAAAACTTTAGCGTGAATTACGACGACTTCTGTTCATTATTTATGTCTCTGTGTGTGTTGGGGAAGTGGTTCTTTTGCGTGTGTGTGCTTGCTGTTCTGTGTCCTTGGTCAGTTCTCTCAGAGCGGTAAAGCGTGTGTTGTTGCAGTGCTGTGTTTTCATTTATTACATTTTTCCCTTCGACTATAGCCTTTTGTATTCTACTAATTTTCTTGTATTGTTAGTCGTCGGTGTAGACTGTTACTGGTACTCAGAATGCACAGATCGTCTTCGATATTAGTGGGGTTATGGTTTTTGTTCATTAGGTGTTCTGCAAAAGTTGAACGTGTGCTGTCACTTTTTAGAGCTCTCATGTGCTCTGTATACCTCGTTCGGAAATTTCTGCTTGTTTGTCCTGTGTAGTGGGCCTGAGAGGAGTTGCTGAATTTGCCTGGGGTTTTTCTGACTAGTCTTAGTCTTTTCTGAGATGTATTGTTTGTTCTGAATGTTATTGGGATCCCTTGCTTTTTCAAGATGTTTCCTATTCTATGTGATATTTTGTTATTGTATGTTAGTGTGTACCATCTCTCTCTTTTTTCTGAAGTGGTGTGGTCTGCTGTGTTGTCTGTGTGTACTGCATGTTTCCGTTTTACCTTGTTGTTGAGTTTGTTTATGATGTCTGTTTTGTAGTCGTTTTCAACAGCAATTTGTTTGATTATATTTAGTTCCTGTGTGTAGTGTTCTGGTTTAAGAGGTGTTCTGTTTATCCTGTACAGCATGTGTTTGAAACTGGCATATTTATGCACTGTCGGGTGGTTGGATGAGCTGTGGATAACAGTGCTTGTGGATGTGGGTTTTCTGTAGATGGGGAATTCATGTTGGTGGTTGTTTCTTGTGATTATAAGATCCAAGAAATTTAGTTTCTTGTTGTCTTCTAATTCCATTGTGAAGTGGATTTGTGGGTGTACTGTGTTGATGTTACTGTGTAGCTCTTCTGTGTAATAATGTTTTACTGTGTTTATACAACCATGCCATTTTCTACATGTTTTAGATTTTAAAAAGCTATTGATGATGACGATATTTGTCACCGTAACTAGTGTGGGATAATAATGGAATAAACGAATAACAAGGTGTTTAGCATCAAGGCGGACTAAATTTCCTATATTATTGTTTCTCTGGTACATGCAGCGGTGTATGTCAATACTGTCTTCAAAAGGTGTGAACAGTATAGATAGTAGTAAAGAAGTAATAAGTTAAATGTGACATTTACGATGCATGAACAGCTAGCGAGTGAGGTGGCGCAGTGATTAGCACACTGGACTCGCATTGGGGAGGACGACAGACCCGCGATCGGCTTCCTTGATTGAGGTTTTCCGTGATTTCCCTAAATCGCTTCAGGCAAAGGCCGGGCTGATTCCTTGGAAAGGGTATGGCCGACGTCCTTCCCCATCCTTCTGTAATCCGATGGACCCCTGCCCCCAAATCAACCAACCCTTCAACCAAAAACAGCGAAAATGTGGTAAGCCATCAGATTTTTTTCTTTCGTCAGCGTAAAGATTTGAAATTCGTGTAAAGTTTATTGCAGGTCTCTACCTGCTCTCAATCGCAAATGCTGGATGACTACCTCTCAGACCCAAATACTGGATGATTAAAATATCAGTATTGCGTGTCGTGACCTACATTTCTTTTTCATCCCTACCACTACCCATTTGGTAGGTCGGTGGTTCTTAACCCCCCGGAGATTCTTTCCAGACAGTAAATGATATTGCACAAAGTTAGTTGAGATACGTCCAGTGGTTCGGATGTGGAACGTATGTATATAAATACACTATGTCATCAAAAGTATCCGAGTACCTCACTGAAAATGACTTACAAGTCCGTGGCGCCCTCCATCGGTAATGCTGGAATTCAGTATGGTGTTGGTCCACCCTTAGCATTGATGACAGCTTCCACTCTCGCAGGCATAACTTCAATCAGGTGCTGGAAGGTTTGGTGGGGAATGGCAGCCCATTCTTCACGGAGTGCTGTACTGAGTAGAGGTATTGGTGTTGGATGGTGAGGCCGGGCACGAAGTCGGCGTTCCAAACCATCCCAAACGTGTTGTATAGGATTCATGTCAAGACTCTGTGCAGGGATGTTATTGTCGTGTAACCACTGCGCTACATGCTGTGCATTATGAACAGTTGCTCGATCGTGTTGAAAGATGCAGTCGCCATCCCCGAATCGCTCGTCAACAGTGGAAAGCAAGAAGCTGCTTAAAGCATCAGTGCAGGTCTGTGCCGTGATAGTGTCATGCAAAACAAGGGGTGCAAGCCCCCTCCATGAAAATCGCGACCACACCATAACACCACCGCCTCCGAATTTTACTATTGGCACTACACATGCTAACAGATGACATTCACCGGGCATTCACCCTACCCACACCCTGCCATCGGATCGCCACACTGTGTACCCTGATTCGTCACTCCACACAACGCTTTTTCACTGTTCAGTCATCCAGTGTTTACGCTCCTCACACGAAGCGAGGCGTCGTTTGGCATTTACCAGCGTGTTACATGGCTTACGAGCGGCGCTCGACCACGAAATCCACGTTTTCTCACCTTGCGCCTAACTGTCATAGTACATGCAGTGGATCCTGACGCAGTTTGGAATTCCTGTGTGATGGTGTGGATAGATGTCTGTCTATTACACATTATGACCCTCTCCAACTGTCAGTCAGCAGACGAGCTCGGCTGTACGCTTTGGCGCTGTACGTGTCTCTTCACGTTTTGCACTTCACTATCACATCGGAAACAGTAGACCCAGGGAAGTTTAGGAGTGTGGAAATCTCACCTACGGACGTATGACGCAAGTGACACACAATCACGGGCCCCATTCTGCTTTCTCACGATGTCTAATGACTACAGAGGTCGCTGATGTGGAGTACCTGGCAGTAGGTGGCAGCGCAATACAGCTAATACGGAAAACGTATGTTTCTGGGGGTGTCCGGATACTTTTGATCCCATAGTGTACATACATGCGGACATCCATTTTTACAATTCATCTGTGGGGATGTGTATTTTCCACCAATTGTCAAGGTCATTTGCTTGTAAAACTCGACATTTGTGCACAACTGATAATTTGAAAATTATTTAAAGATCACACAAGCACAACTCGCCGAAGAATCAATCCCCTGCGTGACAGAAAATTATGATCAGTTGAGTCACAAGAGTCATAAACGAGATACTCTTTTCCAGAAAGCTAAACAGTTGAATTAAACAGTATTTGTTCACACAGAATCTGTTCGAAGAATGCGTCTACCGGATCATATTCCCTGGAACAAAAGTGTATTATGTGTTGTCGTATACTGTTCCCTTATTTGTTATAGCAGTTCAGAAGCAGAGTTTCAATAACGAAACACACAGCCAGTGGCAAAGCGCACAATCAGGATTTGTACAATCAAGTAAAAATTTATGCCCTATGTTTTTTATTGCTATTACCCAGCTTGCTGAAAAGTAGTGCAACCGAATTTTGATGTGTAACTCTTAAAGCTTCTCAAATAAAAGAAACGTTAATAACATTTTACAGTTTCACTCTTCATGCCTATATACCTATTGCTCATCATAGTCACCCTGGCGAAGTACACGTTTCTCCCAACTAGAGATCAGTTTGCTGATGCCGTCACTGTAGGATGTTTGACTCTTTTTACGGAGCCACAACTTCATCTCAGCTTACACCGCTTCATCACTGTTAAAGTGTTCTTTAAGGTTTGGAAGGAGATGAAAATCGAACTGGGCTAAGTCGAGAATGGAGGATCATCGATAAGAGTGAATCCAATGCGTTGGATTATTGCAGATGTTTCAAGGCTAGTGTGTGGTCTAGCACTGGCATTCTGAGGGAGACGGTGTGGCATGTGGTTCTCTCGCACTGACGTAATTACGTTACAAACCGCCAAGTTACACTCTAGAGTTCAGAGCCCTGCAGCGGCAGATGACTTCAACTTGCGTCACTGAAGTACGAAAGTCCACTGAGTAATATGTATGACATGTAATACCGTACCTCAACCGATATTGAGAACAGAATGAAAAAGTCTGAGGCATTAGGCCCACTTTTCAGCACTCCCTTGTACAATTATTGTTGCTATTACACATTTTCGTCTCCAGGACATTGATTAACCTGAATGTTACATGATTATTCATTTTTTTCTTGTTTCCTTCTTCTTTTTCCCTTCCCAAAACCTCTTCACTATTATAATGCTTATTAGACAACTGAGGACCATGTGAAACAGCTGGTTTATGACATCATAATATTTTCCTGTTCTTTGGTTTCCCAATACTTCTTAATTCTTGCTCTCTGTTGCGCTCTTCTTTCTTCTGTCCATGTACCTCTAGGAGTTTCTTCTGGAAACTCTTGACTTCTCGTACCTTTTCCCTGAATTCATGCCTGTTTTGACTTTGTGTGCCATTCTCAATTTCTTAACTTATATAATTCATGAAATTTGGGTTTTTCGCTTTTTATCACAGAAACTAATTATATTTTCATTCTCTTGTAACCGATTCTTCTTAAGTGACAATAAAATCTAATACCACATTTTCTCATGGTATCTGTCATAACCGCAGTTTTCATACTCGTCCGCGTTGTCCTCAATCTCCAGTATTAATTTTTATATTTTGCACCCAATTTTTTTGAATTTCTCTTGTTTTGTTCTTTCCCAAATTATTTAACTTTTTAAGTGCTTTATGGCGAGGCATTATGGGGCATAACGAAACCTGGTTGTAATCATCACATTATAATACCTCAACTTCGTATTAATATAAAACGAGTTTTTTTGTACATGTTTTTTGTTAAGATGAATGTCGTTCCCATTTCCGTAGCTCTATTTATGTTAGCTACTTTGCCCAGAGTATTTGGCTGGATTATTCCTCATAGATATTAAATTTCTGAAATTTTCTTTATTTTTCCATATTTTGGTGCACCTTTAACATTGACCAAGTATATAATTTTTTCAAACGAAATTTTTTTCTGCCTCCTCTTGGAGAAGTTTATCTGCATCATTGCAACTCGTAGGTTCTCCGCTAATATTGTTAAATAATCAACGAAAGCCAAGCTATCAGTTTCAAGGTTCTGTCTGTTTCTTCCAAGTTTCACTTTATTTGATAAGATTATTTTCTTTGTTTTTTTTTTTAATTATAGAATGTCATCGCTTGATGTTTTATGATACTGTTATTTTCTTTTAAAATATTCTGGGCAGTTTACCAAATAATGTTAATTGTGATGTTGCCTAGAGATGTAAAGAACAATGATTAAAAAATATAGTATTATAAAATAAATTAAGAATGTGTGTTTCGAATGAAATGGTGTGTTTACACCTCTACACAACCATTTATTTTTACCAGAAATTTAAACTTTAACTGTGTAGACTGAGAGAATTTATTTTTATAGTATCAGTTCTATTGCTTAGCATCTGGCTATCAACGGCCGAAGTTGTGATGTGCCGAGCAGTATGCTGGTAGCCACCACAGCGCTCCAATTCCCATGGTAATATGAAATCGTTATAAAAATCTGCGTCCTGCAAAAATCAAATAAAAATCTTGACGTCACGAATGGTATACGTGTAAAAACTGTTCTTAATTTTAATTAGGGCTAGCTCTATGTAAATATTTTTGAAACGGCAGAAATTTTCTCGGCCGAGAAATTGCTTCAAAATTGTCACGTGTAAGAGTACTGTGCCTGCTACACTCATACTCTTTGATTAACATCCGCTAGCGAGGAGTTTGGCATTCAGGAACCTTCGGCGCACTACATACCGTTTTTCTGCGTTAGAAGCATTGCCAAGTCGTACCGGCATTGTTCTAGTAAGTAACGAGCGGCCTTGCGAGCGGGTAGGTACCTTGATGCAGAAGTGATAGTCATATCATTAAGATGTGGACTAGCTGCAGTAAGAGCAAATGACAGTGTTGAGAGGAAGAACTGTATTAAGAAGTAAAGAGTGAGCAGAACTGAAATTATACTGATTACAATTCATGTGGAGTAACGGCCTGTAGGAGACCGTAGTAAAATTTGAAAGTAGTACCGATGCGGAGACTAGGGATCAGTTAAGTGCTGACTTCTTCAGAATGACAAATTATCAGTGTGGTTATAATAGTGTGGGTGTGGAAGGTGTAGCTAGAGACATTTATGGCTAGAAACCAATAAATTAAGTTCATAAACATCATGTTGTCATTGATAACATATCCTGGTCACATGTAATTACTATGTCGATAGCCTTTAATTACAGATACCTCGTGACCGATAGGTAGACGATGTAGTTCCCTGCTGAACGTGATATGTTGTAAATCGTCTCCACTAAAATTCCAATCACCGAATAACCAGAGAAACATTGATATACGTAAGATTAAATAGGGAATGTTTAAGCACGTCGTTTTCAAAAACTTTGACTAGCTGAAATATTATGTAATGTCTCTAAGAATGTCAAATACACTTGCTCATGAATTAAGGATAATGCTGATACACGGTGAAACAACGCTCTGGTGGGCTGTTTGCGGGTTTACATCACCTCGGGGTAAGACCATGCGGTGCATTTGACCTGCAGTCGTCGCACGGTGGCGCTGGCGGCAGTCCACATACGCAAAAGTGTGTTGGTGCATGTTAGAGTACGGTGCAGTGAGAAAGTGTGCAGACGTGCTAATGGCGACTGTGTGCTGAAAATGGCTCACAGAACACATAATGATGGCGTTATGAGGGGTAGAATACTATGGCGACTGGAGGCTGGTCAAACACAGTAGGTCGTAGCACAGGCCCTCCATGTGCCACAAAGTGTGATCTCAAGATTATGGCAACGATTCCAGCAGACAGGAAACGTGTCCAGGCGCTACAGTACGGGACGTCCACAGTGTGCAACACCACAAGAAGACCGATATCTCACCATCAGTGCACATAAACGGCCACGGAGTACTGCAGGTAGCCTTGCTCGGGATCTTACCGCAGTCCCTAGAACAGTTGTCTCCAGACATACAGTCTACCGACGACTGAACGGACGTGGTTTATTCGCCTGGAGACCTGCAAGGTGCATTCCACTGACCCCTGGTCACAGGAGAGCCCGTAAAGCCTGGTGTCAAGAACACAGTACATGGTCATTGGAACAGTGGTCCCAGGTTATATTCACGGACGAGTCCAGATATAGTCTGAACAGTGATTCTCGCCGGGTTTTCATCTGGCGTGAACCAGGAACCAGACACCAACCCCTTAATGTCCTTGAAAGGGACCTGAATGGAGGTCGTGGTTTGATGGTGTGGGGTGGGATTACGATTAATGCACGCACACCCCTGCATGTCTTTGACAGAGGAACTGTAACATGTCAGGCGTATCGGGACGTCATTTTGCACCAGTATGTCCGCCAGTGGGTCCCACCTTCCTCCTGATTGATGATAACGCACGGCCCCACCGAGCTGCCATCGTGGAGGAGTACCTTAAAATAGAAGATATCAGCAAACGGAGTGGCCTGTCTGTTCTCCAGACCTAAACCCCATGGAGCACGTCTGGGATGCTCTCGCTCGGCGTATTGTTTCACGTTTTCAAACCCCTATGACACTTCAGGAGCTCTGACAGGCACTGGTGCAAGAATGGGAGGCTATACCCCAGCAGCTGCTCGGCCACCTGATCCAGAGTATGCCAGCCCGTTGTGCGGCCTGTGCACGTGTGCATGGTGATCATGTCCCATATTGATGTCGGGGTACACGCGCAAGAAACAATGGCGGTTTGTAGCACATGTGTTTCGGGACGGTTTTTTCAACTTATGACCAATACCGTGGACTTACAGATCTGTGTCGTGTGCGTTCCCTATGTGCCTATGCTATTAGCTCCAGTTTTGCGTACTGCCACATTGTGTGGCACCACATTCTTCAGTTATCCTTAATTTATGAGCATGAGTGTACTTCTTCTTAACATAAGTTGGGGCTGGAAACACGTTTCTTTTAAGCAGGCTACACTTTCACTTTCAGAAACGTTCTCTACTTTGCAGGGACAACGCTCTGCGCTGTGTATCTGGTAACACAGTAGGAGCCGGGCTCCTACTGGTGTGGCGTTTGTGGGAGCAGCCACGCCCGTTAGCTGACAGATGCCAGCTGATTTACACCGGAATTTAGACGACAAATGGTGCTGAAATACCATCTAATGACTGATCTGTAGACTAGAGTGATTCCTGTATAATTTCTGTTGTGAGAGGATTAATTCTCTGTCTGGCATACTCCAGTGTGCCAAACTTAAAGACGAAAGTAACCAATAAGCAATACAGCTCAATGAAACTTGGACCACACATGGAAAGAGCTCCTACAATATAGAGCAGTTCAGAAAGCAACTGAAAGAAATGCGCAGTGAGAGCAACAAAAATGGCAGTAACTGTGCAGAAATGACGACGATGTTTCATAGTTCCTGGAAATTACAAAAGGCGGACGATGGATGACAATAGGGTGTGTGGTGAGCATTGGCAGCAGAGCGTGCTCTGCGACGTGTTCCCACCCTGGCCGCAAAGCTGGTGAGCAGTTCTTGTCGTAGGTCGTCCCATTGCTCCACCACCGCGGTTGATAACTGCTGGATATCGTTTTTGCATCTGTACGACCTCCAATACGTCTGTCCAACGCATCCGTGCTCGATGGGCTTAGGGAACAGGCAGGACAATCCATTTGCCGAATGTCGTCTCTTTCGATAATGCTGGACGTACCCTCATATAGGTGAGATGGGATCATTTAATGTCGCCAATAAACATTGTGGTACACAACTGTTTTGCTGTTCCAGGTGTTATGCGGAGGGATAGTTGTTGCGTGGGGTAATGACCTCCACATCCTTTAACACGATTCACTGACCAGTAAATATTAGTGTGACACCGAAGTCCTGCCCTGTGTGCGTCTTTTCAGAGATGCACTTCGCTCAAATGGTTCTGAGCACTATGGGACTTAACACCTGAGGTCATCAGTCCCCTAGACTTACACACTACTTAAACCTAACTAACCTAAGGACATCACACATATCTATGCCCGAGGCAGGATTCGAACCTGCGACCGTAACAGGCTCGCGGTTCCGGACTGAAGCGCCTAGAACGGCTCGGCCACACAGGCCGGCTGATGCACTTGGCCTTGAATTCATTTTTATGGATGACAAGATGCGACCCTATCGAACTCCACAGGTTGAGGAGATCTTGGAACGAGAGGATGTTCGGCGAATGGGTTGCCCTGCGTGTTTCCCCATCTTGTTTCCCATCGAGCTCGTGTGAAGTGCGGTGTGAAGACGTATTGCAGTACGTTTGCAGCACCAGCGACCATCCATCATCCGTCTACAACACTGGTGGAGGACTCCCTACGAGAACTTCTCAACAACCTTGTGGCTAGCATGAGAACAGTTTGCAGGCATGCACTGTCATCAGTGGTGATCTCACACCCTATTATGGACCGTGTTCACATTTCGTAATGTCGAAGGGTTCATCGTAACTTCACTGTAATGATTGTCTTTGAATAGAAGTGTCATATCTGTAGGTCTAATTGCGTATTTCTTTGACTTACCATTTGTAATAACAGGTGCGACAATAATGAGACTGATGTAAGAAAAAAAAGTTGCCTACCGTTTTAGTCAAGTTAGGTGTTGTCTCCTTCTAAGTAGATCCTTTCTGATTGCACACACTTTTTCCAGCGCTTCTGTCATTGATGCTAACATTTCTGGAACTGATCTTCTGTAATATCCCCCAAGACCCTAGTCACAGCTATTTGGACGTCTTGTGTTGTTTGAAAATGGAGTCCCTTGACCGCCGTTTTGACTCTTGGAAATAGAAAAAAGTCGCACGGAGCGATATCTGCTGAATAAGGTGGCTGTGATAGTACTGAAATTTGTTTTGAGGTTAAAAATTACTGTACTGACAGGGCAGTATGGGATGGCGCTTTATCGTGATGCAGAATCCAATTACCAGCAATGTTGGCACGGACACGAAGAACTCTCTTACGAAGTCTTCCTAAAATTTCTTTGTGGTAATATTGGTTAACTGTTTGTCCAGGAGCACCCACTCTTTTTGAACAATTCCCTTGGAATGAAAGAAGCTCACAAGCATGCATATCTCTTTTGACTTTGACATGCGAGCTTTTTTTGGTCCAGGTGATCCCTTTGAGCACCATTGCGAACTTCGGCGTTTTGTCTCTGGATCGTACTGAAAAAACCCACTTTCATCACCAGTAATAAGACGGCTCAACAATTCAGGATTGATTTACGTTTGCTCGAACAGATCGGTTGCCACATTTTTCCGTGTTTCTGCTGTTGTGGTGTGAGATTTTTGGGGACCATTTTTGCACACATCTTTCTCATACCAAGATTTTCAGTTATTATTAGACGAACCGTTTCTGGATTGATCTTCAGTTCTTCTGGAATCATTTTCACGGATACTCTTCGATCAGATCGTACGAGCTCAGGCACCCTGCCCAAGTTGCCATCCATCCGTCAGGTTGATGGTCGTCCACTGTGGTCTTCATATTTAACACTCGTTCACTCTTTACTAAGCATTTTGTGCCAACGAAAAACTTGAGATCTTCACATATCCTCCTCTCCAAAAGTCTTCTGAAGCTTACCGTAAGTTGTTGTGGCGTTTTCACCCAATTTAACGCAAGAAGAAATGGCATACCGTTGCGCAATATTATGCGGTTCCATTTCTGTGAAGAGAGACACAAACACGTGTTAACTTATTACACCATAACTCACGACTGAGCAGTTGCATCGATGTGCCGCTTGGACTAGAAACAGTTTATAGACCAAGATCAAAGATATTGTGTCTACGCAAGCCTGCAAGGTTGACACATCTTGCAAAGAAAATCAGTCTCATTACTTTATTGTCGTACCTTGTACACTGTAACAATCCTTTCTATGAAACTTCCTGGCAGATTAAAACTGTGTGCCGGACCGAGACTCGAACTCGGGACCTTTGCCTTTCGCGGGCAAGTGCTCTACCAACTGAGCTACCCAAGCACGACTCACGCCCTGTCCTCACAGCTTTACTTCTGCCAGTACCTCGTCTCCTACCTTCCGAACTTTACAGAAGCTCTCCTGCGAAACTTGCTCAGTTGGTAGAGCACTTGCCCGCGAAAGGCAAAGGTCCCGAGTTCGAGTCTCGGTCCGGCACACAGTTTTAATCTGCCAGGAAGTTTAATATCAGCGCACACTCCGCTGTAGAGTGAAAATTTCATTCTAGAAACAACCCCGCAGACTGTGGCTAAGCAATGTCTCCGCAATATCCTTTCTTTCAGGAGTGCTAGTTCCGCAAGTTTCGCAGGAGAGCTTCTGTAAAATTTGGAAGGTAGGATACGAGGTACTGGCAGAAGTAAAGCTGTGAGGACGGTGCGTGTGTCGTGCTTGGGTAGCTCAGTTGGTAGAGCACTTGCCCACGAAAGGCAAAGGTCCCGAGTTCGAGTCTCGTTCCGGCACACAGTTTTAATCTGCCAGGAAGTTTCATATCAGCGCACACTCCGCTGTAGAGTGAAAATTTCATTCTAATCCTTTCTATGAATCGTCCAAGCTTCAACGAGATATTTTCCTTGGTAGTGAAATATCACGCGCCAATTACTTTCGTCCTTGAATTTTGCACACCAGGGAACTTCAAAATACGGAGGTCAAATTGGCATCTGGATAAGCCACCACCGGCAACAAGTAGCAAACCGCCTCGGAAGAGACGAGACGTGCTGAACGGCGCTGGCGACTCTGAGAACGCGGGGGAGGCTCTGTGTTTCGTTTCCTCCAGCGAAACACGAGCGGCGATGGTATCTGGAGGGCGCGATTAGGAGGCGGCGCGCCGGGCCGGGCCGTGGCCATTTCACGGCGGCTGCGTCCGCAGCGGCGCGGCCGCCGCGCTGCCAGGAATCCGGCGCCGCCATTCCGCGCCGCTCCCCAGATTAAGATAATGCAATTGTGCGCCCGCGCAGGCTCAGCCCGGCGGAGACACTGGACGGCGGGCTCCCCGGAATGAGGCCGGCCGCCCGCCGTAATGGCGGAGTCACTCGTCAACAATCCCACTGTGCGCGCCGCTGCTCCCGCCGCCGTGTCCAGGCACTCTCCAGGACCCGAGGGAGCTTCCGCTCGAGTGGTACGGACAACCGAGACGTTCCAGAAGCGAAACTTGTTTCGAAATAACAACTGAGAACGAACAAAGAAACTCTGCTGGTCATTAACAATGCAGCAATAAAAGAAATGTAAATCAACAAAATTTTACTTACTATGCGTCTACATCATAGTACTTAGAATATACAGGGTGTCCCAGCTATCTTGTCCACCCAAAATATCTCTGGAACAATAACAGCTATTGGAAAACGACTTTCACCGGTATCAATGTACGGCTGGGGCCCATGAATGTACATATTTGGAAACATTCTAAAACGAAAGCATATGTGTTTTTTAACACAGACTTATGTTTTTTTAAATGGACCTCCTATATGTTTTCTTCAGCAATCCATAGCATGACAAAGCACGTACACAATGGCGTTGATTGCATCGCAATATTCCCATTACATCCCGAGATATTAAGACGCGAAGTTGACGCTTGAAACACCCGACATGCGCTGCTAGCGCACGTCCTGAGGCTCAGGCGTGAACCCCATGCTGCCCGTAATCGCGATGTGATTGACATGCGTAATCACACTTCCATACTTATCAAGAGGTCCGAAACGAATAATACGGTCTGCTGCCATCCTGGATTTAAGGAACTAAATTTATTTAGATTTTGAAAATTACTGAAAAACGTTGTTCAAAATTGAGTGGAATTTCAGTTACCTGAAAGACAGTGACAATTAGTAACTAACACAGCTTCAACACAAATGATAATTATATCACAAAATTCTTTCCGGTAACTGCTCTCTAGTGGTGAGTTTTTCTGGCATGTATAAAGTCACTCTTCGCTTGACTGGTTACTGTTGTCATGTCGTCGTCCTCCACGACTTTGTTCCATAATCTACGAGCGTGTAGTCCAGTAATTATCGCCGTCGAGCTAATCCACTTAACCGTAACCGTCCACTCGGGCGTGCAGCAGGCACCAGCGGTGTTTATTAAATCCTCTCGATTAGCGTAGATACAACTGACGACGTAGACAAGGCACACTTCATTCAATTAACACGTGGCGTATCATAACCTTATAGCGTTTGTTAGCCGCTTATAGTCACACTTCTGACTTCTATTCGTCTTCTGTTCAATCACGACTCGAAACATCTCAACGGCCGACAGGACACCATAAGTAAGAAAGTACATTAATATAATTACTATGTAACGCCGCAAATGCATATCCTCCTAATTCCATTTACTGTACTATAATTTTTTTTCCTTGTTTTGTTACCTCAAGATATGACATTTCTGTCTCTTTATATATTGTAATTGTTTTACTGTTTGTATATATATCTTTATGCATTTATGTTGGTTTGTTTTGTGAATATTATTTGTATTTATACGCTGGGACTGGCCTAGGGAAAACTATGCTATCGAACGAATACATCGATAGGTCGTGTGGAGAACCAAATTGTTTAGGATCTTTGGTAGTGTTAACTCTGCCGCGTGGAGCGCGGGCAGAGGGGAGTCTGGCTGGGTTAGTGCGGTTGAGCAGGTGTGTTGTGTGACGCTTCCGCGAGTTGCCGAGCTTTCGGGGTTGGGTAGCATGTAATTGCGCTCGACTCGCGATGATAGTTTCTGACACGGTGTCGCGAACGGGAAGCATTAGCTGGCGCACATCAAGAGCCCGTTTCGCCTGGTGACCGTGTCGAGAAGAAGGCGCGCCAACATCCAGCTTCTGCAACAGCGACGGCCGACAATGAGTGACTGTCGCCACCTCCTCGACCGACGGCTTCAAACCTTCAATCAAGCAACAAGGAAGACTGGAAGCACGTAAAGTTTCACAACTGTATGGCGGACCTCAGCTTTTAAAATTGTTGCATCACAAAATTACAGCAACTAAGCATGAACCTTTGTTGCTCATTGTCCCAATTGCATTGCCAAGCAAGGTCCCTTCCTTTTCCGAAATGAACCCGAGTGTCGTTGAAATTCAAACGTCAGCATCATTCGATTTCACTGCTTTAATTTCAAAGTTCAGTTAAGGTATTCATAGCTGGCTACAATATTTAGATTGCACAAGCACAAATTAAGAGTGCGAGTTTTGTTACTGTATTTTAGTTATCTGTGACTGCAGCTCAGCTTGGTATGTACTGAATTTTACTATTGTTAATTGTTCATAATCATTTAATTCAAGTTCAAAGTTAAATCTCTTATTTCTAAATTGCGTAGATTGAAGTAGGTTTTGAAATGATTGTTGAGGTAGTCCAAGACTAACCGTATTTTACTGAATTTCGATGTGCTTCAGAAAGAAAGCTCACTGTTAACTTCAGTCACTAAACTAACTTTCGATTTCCGGTTTTATTAATTCTTTTGCTAAATTAAGCAACATCATACTATATCAAAGTCTTATCTTCACATGTGGCCTCTCCCCCCTCCATTTTATCATGTGCTATTATTAGAACCTCTCATGATAACATGTCTCAAACACAAATGAAGTGTATTCTTTGTCTTATGTAATCTTACCTAGTGTTTTTAAAAAAGTGTAGTCATCATGAGAACATTCACAATAAATACAAATTGTCGTTCTACAGATAAACAAAAGGATATCTTTCTCATTTCTTCTAAATTCTTGTTTTCCTAGCAGTACAACCAACATAACTCAGCCTGTGGAAGAAGAAGTGAAATCTGTTCTACGCTGACTGACTGACATATAACAAAATATTATGCAACTGATATTTTACACACAGTTTAGGTTTTGACTTTTGTCCCTGTCTACAAAACTCCATTTTCTATCCGCTCATCATTTTAGCTTAAACTGTTTTAGAAGCAATGCAAATAATTCCTCAAGCTACCCCTAATTACTAACACATGTAATCAATAGAAAATTACAGACTCTCAAAAATTCTAATTCCTTTTACAATATAATTTGAATTCTCTCCATTGTTACCTTTCCCAGAGTCATTTCTTCAGTTATATGTTTCAGACAAATATAAGAACAGAAATGAATTACTAATACATTAACACCCATCATGCTAGGAAACATTTCGGCCTTGAATTGCCTTGCAAATTAAAACTAAAGTTAGTGGGTAGATTTACAAAATTCTCTGTTATTTAGATTCACCGTTTGTTATTATAGAGCTATTTTCAATTACTGTGTATTTTTGTACGTTTTATTAGCCTTTTCCTCTCAGTTTCGCCTGTGTACACAGTCAGCACATATGTTGCATACATCTCCTCCACTCCCCCTCTCTTTGTCCACTACTTACTCCCCCTGTCTCTCTTTCCACCTAATCCTCTCACTTCTGTTAGTTTCTTCGCCTCCTCATCCCCCTCTTTGCCCATATCTTTCACCCTATCTATCCACCCTTCCCATTCTATCCCTCCTGCTGTCCATGTCCTCCTTTCACTCTCTCTGCCCATCTCCTCATAGCCATCTTCCCTTTCCACCTGACCTCTACCCATCTACAACTTCCATCTATCTCCTGTGTTTTCCTGCAACCAGATGATGTTGATGAGAATTAATTACTTTCTAGAAGATAGGTTATCTCCCAGCAAAAATCTTTCTCATCAACATAGTTTGGTTGTAGATGTCAAGCTACCCATAGTCTTTAACACACAAGTGATCCAGAAAATTCATGTACACCAAATGTAAAAGTAGTTAGAAAAAGAAACGATCTGTTGTTTGAACTAAAAATGCACATAATTTTATAATTATTTAACAAAAATGTTCACATTGCAGAATAAATAAAAACGAAAACCCACTGATGATGGCACACTGGTGTCTAAACGTGTTTGGGTACTGAGAAAAAAGCTGTTTTGCATGACTGGCGGACCTCACATCAAAGAAATGTTAATGTATTATGAAATTCGTAAAACTGGGCATAGTTCATTCTTATTCTGGATCCGCCAAGTCTTGTCCTCGAAGTTTCTCCACTCAACATAGAAACTTTTGTTCTTCCCATGACTCAATGTGTGTTAAGTGTGGTGAACAAGGTCATACCTGGACATCCTTTTTAAAACGAAACCAGAGCTTACACTTTAAGCCAGCTGCAGCAGCCACTTTAAACAAACATTCTAAGTTTGCCAAATGCTTAGCAGGCGTACAACCCAGAGTAACAATATCATTCAGATAGTTTGTACATGAAGGATTTTAATTGTTCCAGTAAACGTTGAATAAAGCAGAAATGTATCCAGCAGTAAGGATGACTCATGTAAATCAACCTTGGAAAAGAATCTGCCCTGTTCCAATCTGTCCACTGATTTCTCTACGTGTGGGAGAGAAAATAAATCCACGGCTATTTGCGGGTTTACAGTGTACAAACAAGTTATGGGAATTCAGCCGGGTAATATTTACAGCGACCGCCGATACTTCGGCGGGATACAGACCGCCATTTTCAAGGCACAAACTGAAACGGGCAGGCAATGTACAGAAAAATTTTAAATCTCGGTTCTTGAAGTAATTCAGGGAAGATAACACACACATACACACACACACACACTGAACACTAGTGCCACCAAAGATGACCACAGTCACAGGTATCGGAGTACGAACAAGCAGCTGAGCTAACATTGATTCTGTCACTCTGTTTTTTGACGAGGAATAGGGTAGGATTCCAAGCAGAGTTTAAACAAAAACCTCCATCTCTGTTTACAAGGTTGCTCGCTAGCTTAAGCTCAACAGGCTCCTTAATAACACTGTCCGAATAGCTGGACGAGCATGCCAATATCTCGGTATTGTTATACAACACAGAGAGACCAGTATCCAAAGAATGTTCGGCAGTAGCAGATCTACTTGGCTGCTGTAATCGTGTGTGTGAACTCAAGTTGACTGGGAATACAATTCAGCATTTGGTAAAGTTTAAACGTTTCAATCGCTGGTAGTTTAATTTCTCGACTTTCTGTGATAAATCTCACAGCGAAATCTTTTGACGACGCAACCTTATCCGTGCTAGGGAAGAGTTTAAATTTTGCACCTACATCGAAGAGCTTGCCGGTAGTTCAATTGAACAGGCAGTTTGCAAACTACCTCCAGACGCTGCAGAGGTGGTTAGGAGGGAAGCATGCCTTGTGTTGACTCGGGCTCCCCCACCCAAGAGTAGTGTAACAGCAGCAGAGAGGGCTGCTTTACACTCAGAGATGATCCTGATATTGTTATTTTACCTGCAGACAAGGGCAATGCCACGGTGTCTTAAACAAACAGGAGTATATACAAAAGATGCAAAGTTTATTATCTGACTCAGCGTAACGCAGAATCAATGCAAACCCCACGAAAAGTGTTGAGAGAAAGACCAACAGCGTCCTGAAGAAAAGTGGTTTGTCGCAGGGCAGTATCAAGAGTCTTAACGCCTATAGTGCGGTTCCCTCTAGGTTATATGGCCTTCCACAGGAACACAACGAAGGGGTTTCTTTCCGTCCTACAGCGAGCAAAGTCGGCTCTCCGACGTAACGTGTAGCCAAGCATCTTGCTTCTCTATTAAGTCCACAAGATAGTCGTTATGAACATCATATCAGGAACTCAGCTGATTTTTTACGTCATTTGGAGGGAATGCGGTTGAATGACTCTGATATTTTAGTTAGTAGGTTTTAATGTGGTATCTCTCTTCACTCGCCTTCCTCTGTCTGATTCGCTGCGGTTAATTGAGGCTAGGTCTGGTGTTGAATTAACTAATCTCTTTCGGCATGTGTACATCCACTTACTTTTTATTCAATGACCAGTATTACGAGCAGGCAGATGGAGATGCGATGGGCAATCCGTTGTCTCCTGTGATTGCAAATTAGTTTATGGAAGACTTCGACGAACGTGCACTGGAGTCGGCGCCTTTGAAACCCACCTGTCTCTTCAGATATGTTGATGATACTTTTGTTGTTTGATCTCATGACAGGGAGAATTTGAATGCCTTTTTAGTACATCTGAACTCGATCCACCCGAACTTTAGTTTTTCGATGGAGGTGGAGGGGTTGCCTTCACTTTATTGACGTTTTGGTTAGGAAGAAGGCTGATGGATCATTGGGACATGCAGTTTACTGGAAACGTACTCACACTGATTTGTATTTACAGGCTGATGGTTGTCACTATACGGCTCAGAATGAAGGGGTACTTCGTACCTTGGTACAGAGGGCACATGTCATTTCCGACACTGACTGATGACACGAGGGTTGTCCAGAAAGTAAGTTCCGATCAGTCGCGAAATGGAAACTACTGGGAAAATCCGGTAAAGCTTTGCACAGATGTGTTGTGCAGTGTCTCTAGTATGCCCGTCGATCGTGTCTCGTCGCTCTATTCAGTTTTGAGTGAACGGTGAGCACGTAAAGATGCGGAGGCAATAACGTCTCCCACCAAGTATGAGGGCCTGGTTAGAGATTTCGCCTGTGTCATGCAGCCGACATAACACAACTGTCGAGCAGTTCCTTCTTCATGCCAATTCTCGGCAGCACACTGCAGGTGCAATGAAGACGCTCCTGCAGCGTTTCCGATGAGAAGTGTTTGATCACCCACAGTACAGTCCGTAATTGGCTCCCCCTGAGTCTCATCTCTGCTCGCAAGAACCACTGGCTATGAGACAAAATTTTTCCACAGACAAGGAGCTGCAGACCAGCGCAGATAACCGGCCGAAAGCACAGGCGGCTGCTTTCTATGACGAGGATATAGGAAAGTTGACACAACATTACGACAGCACTCAAAGTTGGAGCGTCGACTATGTAGAGTAGTAGGTGGAATGTGTACCTAACTGTTGCAAATAAAGCGTTTCTGGTTTTTACTGTGGTTTCCATTTCACGACCAATCGGAACTTACTTTCTGAACAACTCTCGCAATACTGAGTCGACATCTACGTCTACTGCCTTTTTGCCTTACGTAGGAAGTACATCCAACAAGAGCAATCGAATTTTCGGAAATACGACGTGAAATGTGTTTTCCCACCCCCATGTAAAATTAGAGTGCTTTTGTGTTCTGTTAAGGATGACCTTGTTTTGCGTAAGGAGGGTGTATATCGCATTCCTTGTAGCTGTGGTGTAGCATATATTGGTCAGGCTAGCAGGACCGTGGAGAATCGATGTACTGAGCATAAACGGCAAACACGATTACAGCAGCCAAGTAGATCTGCTATTGACGAACATTTATTGTATACTGGTCACCTTATTTTATGTAACAATACCGCGATATTGGCATGCTCGTCCAGCTATTGGGACAGTGTTATTAAGGAGCCTGTTGAGCTTAAACTAGCGAGCAACCTTGTCAACAGGGATGGAGGTTTTTGTCTAAACTCTGCTTGGAATCCTCTTCTCTTCCTTGTCACCTCACTTGGTAGTTCGTAGTCTTTCACTATCGATACGTCTTACTAGTGTTCAATGTGTGTGGTGTGGTTTGTGCGTGTGTGTGTGTGTGTGTGTGTGTGTGTGTGTGTGTCATCTTTCCTGAATTACTCCAAGAACTGAAGTTTTAAATTTGCCTGTACATTGCCTATCCGTTGCAGTTTGCGCCTTGAAAATGGCGGAGTGTATTCCCGCCGAAATATTGGCGGTCGCTGTAAATACGTCGTATAACCTGCCTGCATTCACGTAAGTTGTTTGTACACTGTAAACCCACAAATAGCTGTGGATGTATTTTCTCTCCCACAAGCAGAGAAATCAGTGGACAGATTGGAACAGGGCAGATAATATTCCAAGGATGATTTACATGAGTCATCCTTACAGTTACTGCTGGATGAGCACTCCAGGAGATATTTTGTAATAAACACTCGTACGGGTTTGTTCCAGTTTCAAAGACTACCATGCAGAAGTGCTTCAGCTCCTGCTTTTTTCAATGTTTCTTGGAACAATTAAATGCCAAAGCCCTTCATGTACAAACTATCTGAATGATGTTGTTATGGGCATTTGCTAAACTTTGTGTCTGCTGCAGCTGGCTTAAAGTGTAATGATCAAAGCTGCCCTCCTGCCATGAAGAATGTTTAGGACATATTATAAATGCCTTGCATATTCATCCTGCTCATTCGCACCTGGCTTCGATTAAAGATATGCTGGCACCTGTAACGCCCAGGAGCTACAAGCTGTCATGGGAAAGTTAACATATTACGTTAATTTTATTGCGAATTCTGTGCAAATTGCTGCTCCGATGTACCAGCTGCGGCAGAAAGTTCATCCGTTTGTGTGTTCCCAGGAATGTCAGGGTGCATTTCAGCAGTTAAGGTATGCACTGTGAAATTTTGGTTGTCTGATTTGTTTTGATCCAGCTAAGCCTGTTGTATTAGGTATGGATGCATCTTCTTACAGTATTGGAACTGTGCTCCCCCACAGAATTGGTTCATCTGATCCACCTATTGCTTTTCCCTTGAAAACTTTCAACAAAACCCAATGATTGCAGTGAGCTTGAAAAAGAGACGCTCGCCACTATCTACAGTGGAACGAAGTTTCATCAATACATATACAGTCGCAAGTTCTATCTGATTACAGATCATCGGTCTTAACCGATCTGTTCAATCTATCCGAGCTTTTCCCGCCGAAGACAGCGCAGAAATTGTAACTTTGGGCTATCTTATTGTCAAATTATCCAAATGAGTATCGTACACGCCCACTGTAGAACATTCGAACACTGACTTGTTGTCTCAGTTATTTTTGGTACTGACACATCATTTGATTTGTCTGAGGAACCATGTTAGGAAATTGATACTCAAGATTTTGGAATACTTCAAAATTTCCCCTCGATTCTCGGCATTTTTCTGGAGCAACAGACTCAGCTCTTTGGACAGTTTTGCTACATGTGCACCATGGGCGGCGAAAGTGTTTGAAAGAAATTCCCCACCCCGTGGCACGTCAGTATGTTCTCTATCACCATGTGCTAAACACAAGCCGGCCGTTGTGGCCGAGCGGTTCTAGGCCCTTCAGTCTGGAACCGCGCGACCGCTACGGTCGCAGGTTCGAATCCTGCCTCGGGCATGGATGTGTGTGATGTCCTTTGGTCAGTTAAGTTTAAGTAGTTCTAAGTTCTATGGGACTGTTGACCTCAGATGTTAAGTCCCATAGTGTTCAGACCCATTTGAACCATGTTTGCTAATCACACGGTTAGGTGTTCTGCTGCTGCATATAGAGAATGGCAATGTACAGTTTGTGATTCCTTATTCCATCGAGTGGGAAGTTTCGTCTGTGTTGCAAGAACGTCGTTGGAGGACAGTTCTCACAAAGCAGCTCGCCCAGCTCCGTTATACTTGGCAGGGCATGGGCGCCAAAATTCAGCAAATGAGTTCTCGCGTTTTAATGTTTGCACAGAACGTCAATCCGCTCTGCCACAACGCTTCTCCCAGTGACCACATTGGTCCAGACCATGGCAATTTATACCCACTGATTTCGTGGGTTCATTCTGGAACATGGGATGACCGCTGGTGGTTGACACATACAACAAATTTCCTTTTGCGGTCCCCATGGCATCCACCACTACTGGGATTATCGTACCGGTTTTTCCCTCAATTTTTTGCCTCAAAGGTCTTCCTGGTGTTCTTGTCTCAGACAACGGCCAACAATTCACTTCAGATGATTTCTAAAAGTTTTATGCCAGCAACGGCATACAACATGTACTCTATCGGTGAAGCTGAACTGTTCGATCTAACATTCAAAAGTCCCATGTAGAATCTCCGTCCCACCCAAGCATGGAAGTTGGCCTAAAAATTTTTTCTATCCTTCTACCGTTCCTTGCAACATGCCAGGAAGAACGTCAAGTCACCATCCAATGCTGCATCTTCTGCATCTGCCACAGAAACAGTTCTTTCCACCAAGCCAGACGAAATTCCAGATGCCGGACGACGCTTTTGGCAAGAAACAGCGCTGGGAGCACAAGTATTGTGTTGTTCGTCGTACATCGTTCAAGGTTCCTCTGGATTGGTCAGCAACTGGAAGCAGTTAATTCCATAAATTGTCTGGGAGTAGGCATTTGGAGTGATTCAAAATGGAATGACCATATAAAATTAATCGCTGGTAAAGCAGGTGCCAGACTGAGATTCATTGGAAGAATCCTAAGGAAATGCATTCTGAAAACAAAGGAAGTAGGTTACAGTACACTTGTTCGCCCACTGCTTGAATATTGCTCACCAATGTGGGATCCGTACCAGATAGGGTTGACAGGACGAAGATCCAGCGGAGAGCAGCGCGCTTCGTTACAGGATCATTTAGTAATCGCGAAAGCGTTACTGAGATGATAAACTCCAGTGGAAGACTCTGCAAGAGAGACGCTCACTAGCTCGGTACGGGCTTTTGCTGAAGTTTCGAGAACATACCTTTATCAAGGAGTTAAGCAGTATATTGCTCCCTCCTACGTATACTTCGCGAAGAGACCATGAGGATAAAATCAGAGAGATTAGAGCCCACACAGACATGCCGACAATCTTTCTTTTCACGAACGATACAAGACTGGAATAGAAGGGAGAACCGATAGAGGTACTCAAAGTACCCTCCGCCACACACCGTCAGGTAGCTTGCAGAGTAAGGGTGTAGATGTAACCTGCATTGGCGTCTACAGAATGAACTGCGGTGCCCTTAGATCGGTGATTGTCCGCACAGACCCAGTATGTCGCTGAGGTGCGCAAAAGTAGTCAGATCCACCATAGCAGTACCAGTGGAGATAGACCTTGCGCCGCCTTGGCACACACCACCGTCGTCGACTTTGCCACCGGTCCTGCAGCTAGAGGCTGTGTCCGTACAGGCGCCGCCCCCAGGCGGCCGGAACGACACGCCTGGAGATCCGCCTCCTGTCATCCCGACCACAGTGTCTGCGTCCCAGGATGCGAGTGTGCAACCTGGGGCCCGACTTTCGGACGGTGTTCCCAGTCACTCGGCAGGTGGAGAAGAGGGTTCGGACATAGAGCTGCCACTAGGCATGTAACGCCGGAAATGCATATCCTCCTATTTCCATCTATTGCACTGCAATTTTTTTTCCTTATTTTGTTACCTGAAGATATAACATTTCTGTGTCTTTGTAAATTGTAATTGTCTTACTATTTGTGTATATATGCATTTATGTCGATGTATAATTGGTTTGTTTTGTCAATATTATTTGTATTTATGCGCTGGGTCTGGCCTAGGGAAAACTATGCTATCGAACGAATACATCGATAGGTCGTGTGGAGAACTAAAGTCCACAGCTCGTGGTCATGCGGTAGCGTTCTCGATTCCCACGCCCGGGTTCCCGGGTTCGATTCCCGGCGGGGTCAGGGATTTTCTCTGCCTCGTGATGACTGGGTGTTGCGTGATGTCCTTAGGTTAGTTCGGTTTAAGTAGTTCTAAGTTCTAGGGGACTGATGACCATAGATGTTAAGTCCCATAGTGCTCAGAACCATTTGAACCATTTTTGAGAACCAAAGTGTTTAGGATCTTTGGTAGTGTGAATTCGGCTGCATGGAGCGCGAGCAGGGAGAGTCTGGCTGGAGTGGTGCAGTGGAGCAGGTGTGTTGTGTGACGCTGCCGCGTGTTGTCGCGCTTTCGGGATTTGGCAGCATGTAATTGCGCTCGACTTGCTATGATAGTTTCTGACACGGTGTCGCGCACGGAAAGCATTAGCTGGCGCACATCAAGAGCGCGTTTCGCCTGGTGACCGTGTCGAGAAGAAGGCGCGCCAACATCCAGCTTCTGCAACAGCGACGGCCGACAATGAGTGACTGTCGCCACCTCCTCGATCGACGGCTTCAAACCTTCAATCAACCAACAAGGAAGACTAAAAGCACGTAAAGTTTCAGAACTGTATGGCAAACCTCAGCTTTTCAAATAGTTCCATTTGCCTCGCAAAATTACAGCAACTTAGCATGAACCTTTGTTGCTCATTGTCCCAATTGCATTGCCAAGCAGGGTCCCTTCCTTTTCCGAAATGAACCCGAGTGTCGTTGAAATTCAAACGCCAGCATAATTCCAGTTCACTGCTTTAATTTCAAAGTTCAATTTAAGTATTCATAGCTGGCTACAATAGTTAGATTACACAAGCACAAATTAAGAGTGCGAGTTTTGTTACCGTATTTTAGCTTACCTGTGACTGCAGCTCAGCTTGGTATGTACTAAATTTTACTATTGTTAATTGTTCAGAATCGTTTAATTCAAGTTCAAAGTTAAATCTCTTCTTTCTAAATTGCGTAGATTCAAGTAGCTTTAGAAATGATTGTTGAGGTAGTCCAAGACTAACTGTATTTCGATGTGCTTCAGAAAGAAAGCTCACTATTAACTTCAGTCACTAAATTAACTTTCGATTTTCCGGTTTCATTAATTCTTTTGCTAAATTAAGTGTAGCGAAATTTATTACTTCTGACAAACTTTCAGTTTTCACACTACACGTGTCAACCTTCAGTTGCCACGCTTCTAGTGCTAATTCTATGTGTAATAACCTTTCTTTTTCAGTTATTATAGTAATTGTCCATAGGACTGGCGACCGTAATTTCCGCCAAATCTCAAATATCTAATTACCGCTAGTTGATTGTTCACGTAACGGCCGCACATTTACTTTCTTTATTAACTTTATCTCTATTTCAAAATTAATTTCGACCAGTTTCACTTGCATTTTTCCTTTCATTTAGATGTAACCCTTTCCTCCCTCTTTACCGGCAGGTTAACTTCGGTGACGATTGCTTTTCCAAAATTCCCATTAGGTACACGCGGTTTCATTTTTCACTGTCATTAAGGTAGATAAGTGAGGGGGAGGTTTCACGTGGCGACCTGGTGACAGGACAATCTTCAAATTTGAGGTTGTTCTGGACACGAATTTTGCATTGTACAAATCTCGTAACAAAGTACTGGTTACGAAATGGTCGATACGTCAGCGAGAATATTAGTGTGAGGAATCCTAATTAGATTTGAGATTTGGCATTTACATTGAAAATTATTAAAATGAGTGAAGGCAACAATTACCAAAATTTGGTAGGCTTGGATAAGGAACAATCGGTCGAACAGTGGGGAACGCGCACCGCGGTACCCATTGTTCAGGGACAGGCGGCTAGCATGAAAGACGCGACCGCCGAAACGCAACAAAGAGCAGAAATGGAATTCCACACTTTAGAAAATGTTTCGGAGTCGGAACTGAAAATCAAATGCGAATCCCTTGATGACGAATACGGGGGGACAATTAAAGAGGAAGCCGCTACGGAAGTAAAACCGGTAGTTTCCGGGAATTTAACTGATTTATTGAATGTTTTGATTAACGAAATCAGGAGTCAATCGGCCAAGCAAGAAGCTCAGTCTGAAAAAAATTGAACGAAAGCTAGACAGTCACAACAAAGCTATAAATGTTGTTAACAACAATGTTGGAGTTGTTAACACAAAAGTTGATAAAATCAAAGAAGATATTGTTGTGATTAATAGCGAAATCGGTAATCTTAAACAGGAAATGATAGGCGTTCAGGTGGAAATTGCGAGCATAAATACTCGTTTTTATTCCGAAATTAGCAGAATCGAGAAAAGTGTAGGAGAATCAGTTGCTCCGATCATCGAGAATAAGGTGACGGCACAAATTCAATTAGTGAAAAAAGATGATCAAAAGAAGGTGGAAACTTTAAAGGCTTTAGTATCCGAAGTAGATACCAAAGTGACGAAGCAGGCTAATACCTGCGAAGAGAAAAAAAGGGAAGAAGAAACTCTTGCGACAACCACTTGCCAAGTAATTACGAGACTGTCGGAATTAGAAAAGAAACTTGACGAAAAACAGAGCTATGTGCCAATCTGTGCACATAGTTCGGAATTGTTGACGAAAGAGGAGCGGTCCGACCCCTTGAAAAAAGGCGGTATACACGCGACGGATTTCATTAAGAATTGTGAAAGAGTTTTACCCAGATCATGGACTAATGAAAGAAAAATTAATGCGATTATTGATGTGTTGGCTGGTGATGCCAAGCGTTGGGGCTTAAACCTCAACATTACGGACCTGACTTTTGACGAATTTAAAAATTTGTTTCTGGCTGAATATTGGTCAGAGCAAAAACAGCAAAGTGTCTGGCGCGAATTTGTCGTATCGAGACCTTTCGATGCGAATTCGCGCGGCTCGATGAAGGACTTTTGTGAGGGCTGGATCCGCAGGTTGGAATATTTGCGTGATCGCCGCACGGAATCCGAAATAGTCTGGGAACTCTACAAAAAGCTTCCAGATGATACAAAACGCTACGTAGGAAGCAATTACAGAACAATAAATGATATCCTGGAAAGAGTGGAGGACGAGGACAATTGGCACAATAATCGTGACAGTGGTAGAGGCCTTGGTAACAACAACGGATACCACAGCAACCACAACAACGATAACCATGGGAATAATGCATACCGCAACCATGGCAGCAATAACAATAATGGTTCGGATCGTAATAACAATCGGTACAATGCAAATAATAACAGGAATGACGGAAACCAGTATCATACTAACGTGAAACGGGCTTCACAGAATAATAATAACGCCAGAGGGTGTGATCAGCCGCCTCAGCAACATCCGGGGACCGTATCTGCTGGGACGAGACAGGGAAACCATTAGCCGCGCCGGTGAGGGGCCGACCGGGCGTGGAGAAATTTTGGCGGCCCAATAGCAGGAGAAAACCCAGGTGTCGTCGATATGAAAATTCCGTGTGGAATAATCAACGGTGGGAGAGTGTGCCAGTGTTAGGAGAAAGGAGTGCGCCCACAAGTAGTAGATCAGCTGTATACACGGCAGTAGGAAGTACATTCACTGTCAGTGAGAACAATTTAAGTAGTGTTCCGGAAATCGATTATAAAGTGGCAGCTATAATACCCATAGCGGAGCTGGAGATTGAGTTTAAGAATGATTCGCAATTGTTGAGAGAAGATCAGATGTCGGATAACACGTCCGTCATTGAGCGAGGGGATGCAGAGAGGGATGAGGTCTGGTTAAGGCAGTTCGGTCGCTTATACGACGAACTAAGAGATTATAGGGGCCTGTACGGGAGAAGTGTTTACAGGGAGCGCGGGCAGGATTTGCCGCGTCTCGTCCCACAGGAAGATAGTAGTTGTGAAGTGATAGAAAGTTCTGGCCCTAACCGGCAGACTTTACTAGAAATAGTTGATGTTAATGGGGAGCACGAGCAAGATGCGTCGTGTTTCGTCCCGCAGGAGTTGAATGTTGAAGTAGTAACGGAAAGTGCTGGCCCTAACCGGCAGACTTTACCGAAAGTTGTAGTGGTAGAAGTAGCCGACCCATCCGACGCGAACATCCAGTTTAAACATTGCGACAGTATTAGGGAGAAAGATAATGAAAATTTTAGTGATAACCGGACACAATTGGTAGAAAAGCACATTTGATTACAGCGTGGATGAGGTTAGAGCTGACGTTATACGGTCAGACGATAACAGTGTGGGTTGCGCAGATCTAGAGGAAGTAATTGCAGATACTACTAGGCACATTTCTCCAGGTAGATTGGCAGATGAGATCAATCTGGCTAAAGAGGAATCAACGAAGGTGACAATTAGTGAATTGATAGCAAAGCAACACTCGCTAGTTGACGAGTTACAGGAAAAGGTTTAGGTATTGGAGGCGAAGCTACAGACAAAGCCTCAGGACAAACGTGTTGAAATTAAACCTGTATGTGAACAGAGGCTGAAAAAGCCGCCAGATAAGCCGGATTTGGAATCAAAGCCGGATGGTTTTTTCTGGAATGACCCGGATATAGACGAGGATTTACTGTGGGAAAATAAAGAAACAGTCGAGGACAAGTGTAGACAGATAGTAGTGTCTGTTAATATGCACGACCTACAACTAAACGTGTTGATTGACACCGGTGCAGAATTGAGTGTTGTATCTGGGAAAATATTTGAGTTACTGAAGGATAGACCTGGCATCGTAGTTATGCCAGTAACAGGAGTGAAAATTATCGGTGCTACTGGGAAGGCCAGTAAACCGGTCAGAAAACAGATTTTTGTCCACTTCGAGATATGTGGGGCACGATTTGAGCAAGAGTTTGTCGTCGTGCCAGACTTGACTACGGAAGTAATTATCGGGTTAGATTGGCTATTAAAGTACCGTGCAGTGATTAATTTTGAAAGCAAAACTTTGACATGTACGTCACGAGATAAAACAATAGTAGTTAGTTTTGACGAGGTAGGAGACGGTGTGCATAGGCAACACCAGCCTATACACTTTGTTAACTGGCCGGATGGTATTGACGTAGGTATGAATTTGAACTACTGTAATGTGAGGAATCTCGGCATTCAAAATAGTGTAGAAAGTGAATTGGAAAGTATTGTAGACGGTGTGTCAAACGTAACACACGAACATAGACGAGCCCTGTATGAAGTAATCATGAGGAATAAAAGTGTGTTTTCAGACAAACCGGTACTTGTGGAAGAGATAATCAAATTCCCTCCAAGGATTCACATTTGTATTGGTGTGAAAAAAGATCGTTTGCGAGAAATAGTGAAGCTAAAAGCCGATGCTCGCATACGTCGTCATGACGCTAAAGCGCGTTTTGCTAAGTTTGCAATCGGAGACGTAGTACTTGTAAAAGCTCATGAGAAATCGAGCGAGATAGACCATGAAATCTCTAAATTTAAGTTTGTTTATAATGGACCATATAAAGTCATTGGTATACCTCACACAAATGCTTATTGCTTAGAGTATCCAAGCTCTGGAAAACTATTAGGTATACGGAACATTGTAGACTTGAAATTGTACCAACCTAGAATCGATTAATACCATACAATGGGTAATTTATACAGTATGCAAAATAGAGTGTAAGATTTAACGATTTGCTAGATTGCCATGCTTTTGACTGACCAAGGTCATTAAAGAAGTTGTAATTAATAAGTAATTAATTTTGATTAATCAATTTAATTTTAATCAATTTAATCATGATCTAATCAACTGAAAAATCCAAGCTGCTAGTTTAAGTTTTCAGCTGAGTCACAATAGATTAAGGAATGTAAATATGATTTTGTAAATAGCTGTAAGATTTTATAAATATCTGATTTACTAGTCATTGCCGATGTACTTAGACGCTGTTTTAAGTTTCAGGCTAGTACATGCGTGTGATGATGGACAGTGTTGAGTTATCCACTGTGATAGTGTTTATGGACTCCTTGAGATTACTCGGGAGTGAGTTTTTCCGAAAGAATTCTGTGATACGGACGTTCTGGAAATGCCGTTACAAGGGCGAGAGAGATCAAGCGTGCCGCACAGGCGGGCGCAACAATACTGGCGGGGCGGAACCGCTGTCGGCTCTTGTGCCGCTGTCGGCTCTTGTGCCGCTGTCGGCATTCTTTGTACTTGCGAGTACGGAAGGCGGAGTTGTTTTTCTTCCCGGACAGCTGATATGAAAGAATTCTGTTGTCAATATTTATGTTTTTGTCGATCTGCTGTATATTATTTTCTTGTTTAGCGTTAAGTGTACACTCATGACGAGAATATTAATTATGAAAAGTTTATATAAAATACGTATTCTATGTAATTAATTATTAATTTGCGTATTTTGATATACCTGTTTTCTATGACCAAGTAATCTGATTAATTTTATAAATAGTATTCCATTTCTTGATACTGCTAGGAATTAAGATTCTTAGAATAGCTAAACCATTTTCTATGTTTTCTATGAATTTTAATATGTTGTCAACCTGTTTTATTTTGATCAAGATGACAGAGTGGAATAAGATTAGGAGGGTCTCCACTCAATTATTATCGTCTAAAAATTGGTTTATGGTTAATTAGGCGAATGCTAAATTTTGTTGATGTTTTGAGCATATGCATTTCCGCTGTTTCTTTTTTTTTTTTTTGGACATTTTCTGAGTCTGTTTACGTTACACGAACATCCTCAGACAATGTGGGGCACGTGTAACGCCGGAAATGCATATCCTCCTATTTCCATCTATTGTACTATAATTTGTTTTCCTTATTTTTGTTACCTGAATATATGACATTTCTGTGTCTTTACATATTGTAATTGTTTTACTATTTGTATATATATATATATATATATATATACACTCCTGGAAATGGAAAAAAGAACACATTGACACCGGTGTGTCAGACCCACCATAATTGCTCCGGACACTGCGAGAGGGCTGTACAAGCAATGATCACACGCACGGCACAGCGGACACACCAGGAACCGCGGTGTTGGCCGTCGAATGGCGCTAGCTGCGCAGCATTTGTGCACCGCTGCCGTCAGTGTCAGCCAGTTTGCCGTGGCATACGGAGCTCCATCGCAGTCTTTAACACTGGTAGCATGCCGCGACAGCGTGGACGTGAACCGTATGTGCAGTTGACGGACTTTGAGCGAGGGTGTATAGTGGGCATGCGGGAGGCCGGGTGGACGTACCGCCGAATTGCTCAACACGTGGGGCGTGAGGTCTCCACAGTACATCGATGTTGTCGCCAGTGGTCGGCGGAAGGTGCACGTGCCCGTCGACCTGGGACCGGACCGCAGCGACGCACGGATGCACGCCAAGACCGTAGGATCCTACGCAGTGCCGTAGGGGACCGCACCGCCACTTCCCAGCAAATTAGGGACACTGTTGCTCCTGGGGTATCGGCGAGGACCATTCGCAACCGTCTCCATGAAGCTGGGCTACGGTCCCGCACACCGTTAGGCCGTCTTCCGCTCACGCCCCAACATCGTGCAGCCCGCCTCCAGTGGTGTCGCGACAGGCGTGAATGGAGGGACGAATGGAGACGTGTCGTCTTCAGCGATGAGAGTCGCTTCTGCCTTGGTGCCAATGATGGTCGTATGCGTGTTTGGCGCCGTGCAGGTGAGCGCCACAATCAGGACTGCATACGACCGAGGCACACAGGGCCAACACCCGGCATCATGGTGTGGGGAGCGATCTCCTACACTGGCGGTACACCACTGGTGATCGTCGAGGGGACACTGAATAGTGCACGGTACATCCAAACCGTCATCGAACCCATCGTTCTACCATTCATAGACCGGCAAGGGAACTTGCTGTTCCAACAGGACAATGCACGTCCGCATGTATCCCGTGCCACCCAACGTGCTCTAGAAGGTGTAAGTCAACTACCCTGGCCAGCAAGATCTCCGGATCTGTCCCCCATTGAGCATGTTTGGGACTGGATGAAGCGTCGTCTCACGCGGTCTGCACGTCCAGCACGATCGCTGGTCCAACTGAGGCGCCAGGTGGAAATGGCATGACAAGCCGTTCCACAGGACTACATCCAGCATCTCTACGATCGTCTCCATGGGAGAATAGCAGCCTGCATTGCTGCGAAAGGTGGATATACACTGTACTAGTGCCGACATTGTGCATGCTCTGTTGCCTGTGTCTATGTGCCTGTGGTTCTGTCAGTGTGACCATGTGATGTATCTGACCCCAGGAATGTGTCAATAAAGTTTCCCCTTCCTGGGACAATGAATTCACGGTGTTCTTATTTCAATTTCCAGGAGTGTATATACATTTATGTCGATGTATAATTGGTTTGTTTCGTAAATATTATTTGTATTTTTACGCTGGGTCTTGCCTAGGGAAAACTGCAATCGAACGATTACATCGATAGGTCGTGTGAAGACTCAAAGTGCGTAGGATCTTTGGTAGTGTTAACTCTGCCGCGTGGAGAGCGGGCAGAGCTGTGGGAGTCTGGCTGGAGTAGCGAGTGGAGCAGGTGTGTTGTGTGACGCTCCCGCGAGTTGCCGCGCTTTCGGGGTTTAGCAGCATGTAATTGCGCTCGACTCGCGATGATAGTTTCTGACATGGTGTCGCGGACGGGAAGCATTAGTTGGCGCACATCAAGAGCCCGTTTCGCCTGGTGACCGTGTCGAGAAGAAGGCGCGCCAACATCCAGCTTCTGCAACAGCGACGGCCGACAATGAGTGACTGTCGCCACCTCCTCGATCGACGGCCTCAAACCTTCAATCAACCAACAAGGAAGACTAAAAGCACGTAAAGTTTCAGAACTGTATGGCAAACCTCAGCTTTTCAAATTGTTCCATTTGCCTCGCAGAATTACAGCAATTTAGCATGAACCTTTGTTGCTCATTGTCCCAATTGCATTACCAAGCAGGGTCCCTTCCTTTTCCGAAATGAACCCGAGTGTCGTTGAAATTCAAACGCCAGCATAATTCCATTTCACTGCTTTAATTTCAAAGTTCAATTTAAGTATTCATAGCTGGCTACAATAGTTAGATTACACAAGCACAAATTAAGAGTGCGAGTTTTGTTACCGTATTTTAGCTTACCTGTGACTGCAGCTCAGCTTGGTATGTACTAAATTTTACTATTGTTAATTGTTCAGAATCGTTTAATTCAAGTTCAAAGTTAAATCTCTTCTTTCTAAATTGTGTAGATTCAAGTAGCTTTAGAAATGATTGTTGAGGTAGTCCAAGACTAACTGTATTTCGATGTGCTTCAGAAAGAAAGCTCACTATTAACTTCAGTCACTAAATTAACTTTCGATTTTCCGGTTTCATTAATTCTTTTGCTAAATTAAGTGTAGCGAAATTTATTACTTCTGACAAACTTTCAGTTTTCACACTACACGTGTCAACCTTCAGTTGCCACGCTTCTAGTGCTAATTCTATGTGTAATAACCTTTCTTTTTCAGTTATTATAGTAATTGTCCTTAGGACTGGCGACCGTAATTTCCCCCAAATCTCAAATATCTAATTACCGCTAGTTGATTGTTAACGTAACGGCCGCACATTTACTTTCTTTATTAACTTTATCCCTATTTCAAAATTAATTTCCACCAGTTTCACTTGCATTTTTCCTTTCATTTAGATGTAACCCTTTCCTCCCTCTTTACCAGCAGGTTAACTTCGGTGACGATTGCTTTTCCAAAATTCCCATTAGGTACACGCGGTTTCATTTTTCACTGTCATTAAGGTCGATAAGTGAGGGGGAGGTTACAAGGGCGCCACGAACATGTAAGTCATTTTAAGCCTGGTGTCCAGATACTTTTGATCACATAGTGTATTATCATTCAAGCGGATCTGGAGCATCCAAGTTAAGTTTTTTACATGAAGGATTTGTAGTATAATGAACTAATTTTGGATGTGTGTTGTAGTACCCACTCAACCTCCGCCTACAGTAAATCTAAGCTAGCTACCATACACAGCTCAGGTAATCCTGCAGTCAGCACGGTACCCAGATCAGTCTTGGTCGAACACATGTACGACGAGCTTGGACGTCGCCTCGTTCCCAGAAGCAGTGTCCAGGGTATCAAGGACCATTTACAACAGTTGTGGACCAGCTCATTTGAGGAGAGGATACAACAGGTTTCTGACAGCCTTCCCAACCGAATAAGTGCATGACTCGATGGCGGATGGAATTTAACGTCGTAATACTAAAGGGGCTTGTACTGCCAAGTTCTTCATTAGATTGACTAGGTATTGTAATCGCCGAAATAATACCACATTCCCCTAATCCCGTGACGTTTCATTTCGTCCACTGTAGGAGGCTTCACATTTGTTGTCAGGTAGCATATAAAGTCTTTCGAACGTTACCCTCTAGACACTCTACTCTTTCAGTAAATATTCATGAGCTTGCCATTTCTTGAGGTGTGTTGCTGTAGTCTTTAGTTGAACACTGATTCGATGCAGCTCTCCATGCTACTCTATCCCATGCAGCCGTCTTCATCTCCGAGTAACTACTGCAAACTACATCCTTCTGAATGTGCTCAATGTATTCATCTCGTGGTCTCCCTCACACATTTCCATCTAATACTGAACTGGTGATACTATGACGACTCAGAATGGCTTCTACCAATCGATCCCTCCTTCTAGGCGGATTGTGCCACAAACTACTTGTCTCCCCAATTCTATTCAGTACCTCCATATTAGTTACGCCATCTACCAATCTATTCTTCAGCAGTGTTCGCTAGCGCCACATTTCAAAAGTATTTAATCTCTTCTTGCTAAAAAATTTATCGTCCACGTTTGATTTCCATGTTCCAGGCAAATACATTAACAAAAGACTTCCTTACACTTAAATTTACATTCGATGTCAACAAACCTTTCTTTTTCAGGAACACTGTTCATGCCATTGTTGATCTACATTTTATATCATCTCTACCCCTGCTGTCATCAGTCATTTTCCTACTTAAACACCAAAACTCATATGCTACTTTCGCTGTCTCGTTTCCTAATATCATTCACTCAGCAACATCCGATTTCATTCGACTACACTCCATTATTGTTGTTTTGCTTTTTTTGATGTTCATCTCATATCCTCCTTTCAAGACGCTGTTCATTCCGTTCAGCTGCTCTTCGAAGTCTGTCTCTGACAGGATTACAGTGTCATCGGCAAACCTCAAAGATTTAATTTTTTCTCCCTGAACATTAACACCTTCTCCAAATATTTCTTTGGTCTTCTTTACCGCTTGTTCTATTTATAGACTGAATATCATCGCCGACAGGGTAAAACCTTGTCTCACTCCCTTCTCAACGACTGCTACTCTTTCACGGCCCTCGACTCTTGTAACTCCTATCAGGTTTCTATACAAGTATCCTTGCGGTCCCCGTATTTTATACCTTCTACCTTCAAAATTCCACAGAGAGTGTTCCGGTCTATAGCGTCAAACGCTCTCCAAAACTACAAAAGCTATAAACGTAGGTTTGCCTTAGCATAACTTATCTTCTAAGACAAGCCGTTGGGTCATTAATGCCTCGCGTGTTCGCGCATTTCTCTGGAAGCAAAACTGGTCTGCCCTGACCTCTGGTTCTACCACTCTTTCCAGTCTTTTGTAAATAACTCGTGTCAGTATCTTTCTACCATGACCTGGTGAACTGATAGTTCGTTAATAATCACACGTGTCAGCAACTGCTTTATTTAGAGTTGGAATTCTTACATTCTGATTGAAATCTGAGGGTATTTCGCCTGTTTCATACATCTTGCACACCAGATGAAATAGTTTTGTCACAGCTGGCTCTCCCAAGGGTATAGGTGGTTCTGAAGGAATGTAATCTACTCCAGGGGGCTTGTTTCGAATTTAATCTTACAGTACTCTGTCAAATTCTTGTCGCAGTATCATATCTCTACTTGTTCTTCCGTGTCTATAATATACTCTTGCAGCTCACCTCCCTTGTATGGACCCTCTGTATACTTGTTGTTGTTGTTGTGGTCTTCAGTCCTGAGACTGGTTTGATGCAGCTCTTCATGCTACTCTATCCTGTGCAAGCTTCTTCATCTCCCAGTACCTACTGCAACCTACATCCTTCTGAATCTGCTTAGTGTATTCATCTCTTGGTCTCCCCCTATGATTTTTACCCTCCACGCTGCCCTCCAATACTAAATTGGTGATCCCTTGATGCCTCAGAACATGTCCTACCAACCGATCCCTTCTTCTGGTCAAGTTGTGCCACAAACTTCTCTTCTCCCCAATCCTATTCAATACTTCCTCATTAGTTATGTGATCTACCCATCTAATCTTCAGCATTCTTCTGTAGCACCACATTTCAAAAGCTTCTATTCTCTTCTTGTCCAAACTATTTACCGTCCATGTTTCACTTCCATACATGGCTACACTCCATACAAATACTTTCAGAAATAACTTCCTGACACTTAAATCTATACTCGATGTTAACAAATTTCTCTTCTTCAGAAACGCTTTCTTTGCCATTGCCAGTATACATTTTATATCCTCTCTACTTCGTCCATCATCAGTTATTTTGCTCCCCAAATAGCAAAACTCCTTTACTACTTTAAGTGTCTCATTTCCTAATCTAATACCCTCAGCATCACCTGACTTAACTCGACTACATTCCATTATCTTATTATTATTATCTTATTATTATTATTATCTTATTATTATACTTACTCCACCTTATAATTTTCCCTTCTTTGCTCAGTACGTCTTTTCCGTCTGAGATCTTAAGGTTCATACAGCAACTTCTCTTCTCTAAGTACTTTTCCTAATTTTCCTGTCGGCTGCATCTATTTCTCCCCTGGTGAAATGTGCTTCTACATCCTCACATTTGTCCTCTAGCCATTCCTGTGTAGCCATTTTACACTTACTGAAAATTTCATTTATTTAGAATTCTTATTCCCTTTCGTCTGCTTCATTTGGTGCATTTTTATATTTTCCCCTTTCATGAATTAAATTCATCATTCCTGCAGATTTCGAAGGATTCTGGAAAAAAAAAAAAAACATTTTGTCAATGGAGTGAGTGATTGAATATTTTGTAAAATCTTATTATTATACTTACTCCACCTTATAATTTTCCCTTCTTTGCTCAGTACGTCTTTTCCGTCTGAGATCTTAAGGTTCATACAGCAACTTCTCTTCTCTAAGTACTTTTCCTAATTTTCCTGTCGGCTGCATCTATTTCTCCCCTGGTGAAATGTGCTTCTACATCCTCACATTTGTCCTCTAGCCATTCCTGTGTAGCCATTTTACACTTACTGAAAATTTCATTTATTTAGAATTCTTATTCCCTTTCGTCTGCTTCATTTGGTGCATTTTTATATTTTCCCCTTTCATGAATTAAATTCATCATTCCTGCAGATTTCGAAGGATTCTGGAAAAAAAAAAAAAACATTTTGTCAATGGAGTGAGTGATTGAATATTTTGTAAAATTTTTTTTTGATTTATAGACGCAATCACATTATTATGACGCAGTCATAAGCGGTTTCGGCCATACAATGACCACCTTCAGATTCTAAAGGCGGCATACACTGAACACAGGTTCATGCGTTGTGAAACACAGCTAGTTTGACAACGCACGTAACTGTGTTCAGTGTATGCCGCCTTTAGAATCTGAAGGTGGTCATTGCATGGCCAAAATCAGTTATGACTGTGTCATAATATTGTGATTGGATCTATAAATAAACAAAATAACTTTCGAAGGATTTCTCTGAGCCGTTTGCTTTCTACATCCTGAGGTGTAAAATCTCTAATAATTTCCAACAACATTTTGAATTTTCCAGTGTAGAAGAAAATATGTTGTTTTCGATACCAGCAGTGGATTGGTAAGTTAAATAGTCGTCGGATAATGAAAAAAATAAATTTCGATTTACACGTACTATTGACTTTCACTGTACTTCAGTGGATACGCGGTATCACAAATCTTTGTGGCGCGAGTTCTTGAGAAATGGATCCCTGATACCGCGTACGGTTTTTAAATGTTTTAAATGTCTGCTGAAGACTATAATACGGCGACCGTAGAGCGCGCCGCTGCCGCCCTGTTGAATGTTGGTAATTCTGGGTGGGTGGGAACGGCGCCAGCGTGGCCCGCTGCCAGCGGCTGGGTCACCAAGCATTACAAGCCGCCTGCAGCGCCCGCCTGCTATCAGCAGGGCGAGCGCGGGGGCGTTCGCGAGAAACAGGGTGCGTGGCGGTCCCACAACAAGTACGGCCTGCTGGAGTGCCGCTCTTCATTACCCGACGGCTCGTCAGTACCATCAGTCTTATGGCAATTTTCAGACAGTTTATTTTGATGACTAAGACTGGCAACCATAGTGATACGTGTTACAAACCGGACACAATGGGAACGACCAGGCTCCTTTGCTTTTGTCTTTTATCACTCGTTTATTACATCAGAGAAATGCACATTTTAAGACAAAATTTAACTACATGAAATATTGCTCCCAGTAAAGGTTAACATAAGCAAAGACAAAACTTTGTTGTCTTAAGGGTTTTCTGCTGACAACAAACTTTAAGGAGGCAATGTAAGGTTTATATCAATTTAGCTCAAACACGTAGCTAGTGACTGAATCACGACACAGACACTTCAACAATTTCGGTAACAAATAAATAGCGTGAATTTGTACTCACAGTAACCAACTAATCAACAGCCTTGGCACTGAATAAGTAGTAGGGCATTTGGAACGAATTAGCAACACCCTGCAACTAGGGGAGTTAATACCAACAGTCTTTAAATGTCTTGCTCCCCATTAAATAAACAAACTTATAGTAATTAAATGAATAACAAATCAAACACAGTACGCTCCACTCAAACTCTTCACTGGAAGCCAAGCAAAAATGAAGATTCCGTTAACTGACTAGCACTGAAGTCACACTAAAGCTCATCTCTGTGTTCCCAGACACACACGGGGCAAACTTATACAAGACAAGATTTTGAAGGGAGCACATCAGTAAAACCGGAAGTGGAGCTAACTCGTGCCACTGAAAATTAAGGTACTAGACCAGGGCACAAGGTGGTACACAATGAGGTTGCCTTAGTGCTATACTGCGCTCCAAAATATTAATTCAAATGTCCAATTCAAAATTAAGTACACATAAGCCAGCATTAACCAACGAAGAGTGACACTGGGTCGCTCGAAGGGATGACAACACTTAATTGAAAAGACAAATGCCGGAAGCGGCAGTAACATCAAACACCTTCTCCGAGTTTTAACCAGGAGTCACTTCCCGCTATACAAGTAAACATTTAACCAAGTACAAGGAAGGAACCCCAAAGAGAAAATTCAAATAAAACCGCCAAAAGATTATAAAGGACAGGGAACCCCAACTATTTATATTTAAAAGAATTTGCTCTCCACAAAGGCAGTGTAAACGCGATGGCCACACTTAAGAGGCCACCAAAATCGGTTACAAAAGGTCTTATACATTTGCTCCTTTTCTTTAAAGAAACACAAGGCTGCTTAACTTCTGCTGGCTTCTGCTGGACGTCCGGTATGGCTCGTGTAGGATAAACCAGGCAGCAACCCAAGCTAGGCGGCCGCAAGGCACGGCGAGCAAAATCAGGAGAGCAGACAGGCAGGCAGCCAGCACATATCCTCCATGCTGAACCGCCAGACCGCGTACAACCAACTCCACATATACGTGGTTGCTTCCACACCTCGTACCTCGCGGCGTCTCAGCAGGTAGCCCGAGCAAACGTCAACTCCCACTCGCCCTGCGAATGCGGAAAACAACAAGGCAAGCAAAGATAAGAAACATCGAAGGATCGATAATGGACATCCAAGAGACTGGCGCGCCAGTAACGAGCGCCACGTCTCACACAGAAGAAATACTTTGATGGAGGATTTTTAACATTTATTTGTGCGTCAGTGTTGGGGAAGAGAGAGCTACCATCATGCACGAAAGAGTGGCATGCATCGCGACGAGTGGCCCTTATTGCATTTCGCCTAGATGCCACCAGAAGATGGATGAACACTTCTAATGAAGCAAAATACTGAGTAACGCACGTGTTGCACGACTGTCTTTATCAGATGCTGCATAATGCGAGGCACTAAGAACCAGTTAATATAAACCATTTTGCTCAATGAATGTACGGCTAGACTCTGATTAACAGGTAGATTCTGAGTGAAAAGTGAGTGGCAGCGAGGGGTGTTTTACGAATTAGCGCGCTCCATGGTATGTTACCCGCAGTTGGAACTGTGTGTTTTTTTTTTTTTTTCTCTCGACGTGAAAATCCATTCACAGACCTCGACGTGCAACCAACTTGGGTGACTTTTTTACCATGAGGAGAGCCGCGCGGGATTAGCCGAGCGGTCTTAGGCGCTGCAGTCAAGGATTGTGCGGCTGGTCCCGGCGGAGGTTCCAGTCCTCCCTCGGGCATGGGTGTGTGTGTTTATCCTTAGGATAATTTAAGTTAAGTCTTGTGTAAGCTTAGGGACTGATGACCTTAGCAGTTGAGTCCCATAAGATTTCACACACATTCGAACATTTTTTTTACCATGAGGAGGTCATATACTATTGAAGAAACTACGACTCAAATCCTTCAGTAGAGTTAACTGAATTTGACTAATGTTATTTATTTATATCTTGGGCACTTGTTCATACAGGAATAAAGTAATGTATTCAAAATTTGGTTAGATCCTCCCTCGATGATATTTATAGGGGTGAAATTTTTACAATGTCCGGGTTAAGAAACCAAGTTATGTTATATACACCCATCTTCTGACAGGTGATGCGAACCAGCTGCTATGTTTATACGCAATAATGATGATATATGAAGTCATCACGGGTTGTCAGCCGAGTAGCGTCGTCGTATCGTAGCAACGTTTCTAAGGAATGCGTCTCAATCATCTTCGCCTGAAGATGATGGAGACAAATTGCATCGAAACGTTGCTACGATACGACGACGCTACTCGGCTGACAACCCGTGAAGACTTCATATATGAAATTCGCCGAGAAAACCTGCACTCACAAATAATTATGATGCCTTCAGCTGAGTGTTTTAGCTCTCATTGAGTACTACCGGTTTCGGCGACAAAAATCACTATCTTCAGATCCTTATGTACGATAAATATGTTGACATACTTTTAAAATAATGAAGACATCAATTACAGAACTGTCTGTACTAACAAATTTATAGCAGATTGTTTATGGAGAACCAAACAGCGCATGCAGCAGGGATATAGGGTTACTGAGGAATATATTGTTCTTTTGCATGAAAAACGTTCTATTTAAATAAAAGAGTAATACAGTCCTCAATAATCATTCTGTTCTCCTAAAATAATAGCGGGGATGCGTCATGACATGGAAGCAGTGAGGCCTTGGTAGGCTGCCGGAGTGAGTGAGTTGGCACCACATCTGCACATATAAGTTATCTAATTCCCGTAAATTCAGTGGAAGGGTCATGCGGTCTGACGCCACATTCACCCACATCCCAGATGTGTTCGATCGGGTTCAGACGTGGCGGTTTGGGAGGCCAGCACAATAATTGGAACTCACCACTGTGTTTCTCGAACCACTCCTGGTCTTGAGACATGGTGCATTATCTTTTTGAAAGATGCCACTGCCGTCGGGAAACATGATCGTCATGAAGGGGTTACGTGGTCTGCAACCAGTGTACGATACTCCTTGGCCGTCATGGTGCTTCGCAGGAACTCCGTTGCTCCCATGGATGCCCACGTGAATGATCCCCAGAGCATAATGGAGCGGCCGCCATCTTGCGTCCATTTCGCAGTACAGGTGGCGAGGAGCTGTTCCTCGGGAAGTTGGCGCATTCGCGCCCTCCCATCGGCATGACGAGTAAGGTATCGGGATTCGTCAGACCATGCAATGCTCTGCCACTGCGCCAATGTCCAGTGCCGACGGTCACGTACCAGTTTCAGTTGTAGTTGCACATTGCCGTGGTGTTAACTTAGAACATGCATGGGACGTTGGCTGCGGAGGGCCATCTTGAGGAGTGTTCGGTGCACTGTGCTTTCAGACACACTTGTACTCTGCCCAACATTAAAGTCTAATATTGGTTACTCCACAGTTCACCTCCTGGCCTCTTTTACCGGTATGCCCAGCCTACGACGTCCGATATGGGTAATGAGGGGTGGTCACCCAACCCCACTAAATCTGGATGTGGTTTGACCTTGGTTTCGCCACATGTTGAAGACACTCACCACAGCACTCCTCGAACACCCAACAGGTAGTACAGTTATGCTGAGCGTCCGGGCCAGCACAATATGATATGTCTGACTAGAAGTCTTTCCTCGCCAGATGACCCTGCATTTATCTGGACGCGTTTATATCGATAGAGGGTCGGTGGTCGTAATGTTCTGGCTGATCAGGATATGTTCTGCATACCAAGCGACTAAAAATCGTGAATTGTATCACCGAAACCGGTGATAAATAAATACAAACTAAAATACAAAGCTGATGGCATCATATATATTATTTAATTTGATTTTTAACTACCAAAACAGCACTGGTGAGTGGCGTTTGCAATCAGCAATGAATAAAAGTAGTGGCAGCTGCGGCAACGTATTTAAGATGCATTATAAGAACTCTTATTTCTGCATAATTCATAAGGTGATAAGAAAAAGTTGTTCCAGACTTTGAGACGCGATAGTATGGACGAAACCAAGACAAAATATCAGGTGAATATAGCTCTAAAATGCATACCTTCGAGCCAAGAGCACTTGCTGAACTTTTCAACTGTGAAACATTTCTCTGGTATAGCAGGATCTTCGGTTTTCATCCATTACCAGGTGGTATCTTTCTTTCTTTCTTTCTTTTTTTCATAACAAAAAGAGTGCAGTTTTATTTTCTTAACTGTGTATATTGTATATATGTAACTGTTCAGTTTAATTATCTTATGTTTTATGTCAGAAGACGGAGAATCATGATAGAACTTCCTGGAGTAAAATATTCCGGAGGTAAACTACTCCCTCGTTCGGATCTCCAGGTGGGGGGAGTATTTCAGAGGGAGTTATCGGAAGAGATAAACATTTTAAGTTCAGGATCGGGTCATGGAATTTAAGAACACTTCAAACATCAGAAAGACTGGAATATCTAAACAGCGAAATGGACAAATGTGAAGTTGGCGTAATGGGTTTAAGTGAAGTGAGGTGGGCAGATAGGGGTGAAGTAACATCGGCCAATTACACAATGTTTTATACCGGTGGAAAAAGTTTGAACGTGGTGTGGTAATAGTGATGGGAAATCACACAGTTCAGAGATTGACTAAAGTGGTATGCCATAGTGATCCTTTAATGTTTGTGAAAGTAGGTGCACAAACAGTGGACATTCTGATAGTACAAGTGTACATGCCAACATCAAACTATGACGATGAAGAAGTCGAGAAAATTTTCGATGAAATAGAAGATATCATACATTCTGAACGCAGAGGAAGAGTAAACATCATTATCAAGGGCCACTGTAATAAAGTCGTTCGACAAGGTAGAGAAGCAAACATTGTGGGTCAGTATGGATTAAGAAGAAGAAACGACAGAGGAGGGATGTTCGTGGAGTTCTGTCAGAGAATCAACTTGGTGGTGATGAACACTTGGTTCCATAAAAGAAAGAGTAAACTGTATACATGGAAGAGCACAGGAGACATTAACAGATACCGGATAGACTACATACTCGTCAAACACAGGTTTAGGGGTATTGTGAAAGACGCTAAGACTCTGCCGGCTGCTGATGTCGATTCTGATCACAACCTTTTGGTTGCAGACATCAGTACAAGATGATACGACAGCGAGGGAGGAGAAAGCAGAGATGGGACCTGGAAAAGCTAAGAGAGAACAACAATTTAGGAAAATGAGAGGTGCAAATACAAGTGAAAATGGTGATGAGCATTGGCAAAATTTAAACAGATTTTATGGAATATTTTAAAGAACGAAGTTGGGAGGAAAGCAAAGAGAGCAGGGAAACCATGGATTACCAATGAGATGCTGGAAAAGATGCAGGAAAAGAGGAAGTGCAAAAATGTTAATGAAGAAGAATATAGGAAACTTAACAATGCTCTCAGCACATAAACCGACAAACCGAAAGAAAATTATATAGAAGGATTGTGCGACGAAATAGAGGAACTACGAGAAAGAGGAAGGTATGATCTTATGTACCAGAAAAGAGAGGAGCTGGGAGGTAGAGAAAACAAAGTAGTAAGGACTTTTGGGGTAGAAGACTTTAGAGGACAAATGGTTACTGGACAAACGAAGGTGCTGAAAGTATGGGAAGAATATATAAAGGAACTCTACGATAAGGAACATCGCCCAATAGGCACTGAAATAGAGAGAGAGGAAGACATTGACGAAGACTGACAACTGAAGTAGAGAAGGCGATTAAGGAAGAGGAGGAAAGCCACAGGAGATGACGACATACCGGTGGATTTGCTGAAAGAAATCGGGAAAGAGGTTTTGCAGGCACTGAAGCATCACATAAATAAAATCTACGAAAATGGGAAATGGTCTAAGGAATTTTTGGATGTCACAATAGTTGCTGTTGAGAAGAAACAGCAAGCCAAAAATGTAGTGATTTCAGAACAATGTTTAATCTCACACGTAGCGAAGATTATTGCAAGAATACTCAACAGTCGACCGGAACATAAAAAAGAAAAAAGTAATACGGGATGACCAGTTTGGATTTAGGAAGGGAAAAGGAACCAGACACACCATCGGCATTTTGAGGATATTGTCAGATAGAGTTTTCGCTGTTGACGAAGAAGTTTGTGTTTGTTTTACAGACTGGCAGAAGGCCTTTGACAGAGGTAAGTGGATGAAACTGATGAACATCCTTAAGGAGATAGCAATAAACTGGAGGGATTGGAGACTAATTCTCAACTTGTACCTGGGACAAAGAATAAATGTGCGGCTGAATTATGGAGAAACAAGCAGAGTAGAAACAGGAAGAGGCATGACACATGGGTCTTGTCTATCGCCGAGTCTCTTCAACCTGTACGGTGAATGGCAAAGCTTTGAAAGGATACGGAAACTTCAGGATAGGAGGACACCTAATCAATACCATCGAGTATGCGGATGACCTGGTAGTACATACTAAAAATCAAAGACAACTGCAACACATGATGAACCAGTTGGTAGGAACTGGAAGAAAATGCGGCATGGAAATCAACATAGAAAAATCAAAGGTGATGCGGATATAAAAAATTGGGAAACCTATGAGGATAACAATCGACAATCGAGAACTGGAACATGTGAAACAGTTCAAGAACTTGGGAAGTTTAGTGACAAACGATGCCCAATGGACCAGTGAAATTCGAGCAAGATCGCTATGGTCAAAACTGCATTCAGTAAAGAGAGGAGTCTGCTGACCAGCACGTTAAGCTTGGAACAGAGGATGAAGCCAGTGAAGTGCTACATCTGGAACATTGCACTGTGCGGAGCAGAGACGTGGATCATGAGAAAAGAAAAATACCTTGAGAGTTGTGAAATGTAGTGCTGGAGGATAATGGAGAAGATCAAGTGTACTGAGAAGAGTAGGGAAGAAGACAGACATTCTGAATACAACTCTTCAGAGCAAGGCCAACTGGATCGGACACATACTTAGGCACGGAGGGCTCATAGACGAAGTCATTTCAGGGAAAATTAAAGGAAAGGTAGAACGAAGAAGAAGAATTCAACTTTTGGATGACATGAAAGATGGAAAGGGATATAGCAGACTAAAGGAAGAAACAGAAGACAAGGAACATTGGCATCAGAAATTCTCCGTACACAGACACAGACCTGCCACTAGGCATAATACTACATAATAATAATATTAGTGTACTTGACATCCATCTGCTTGGTACTAGTCATTCGTATTATGTAATGTTTCGTGTATTGTAATTTTTTTTGCTTCTCATACGATATACACACACATCAAAAAAAGTTTTGCATCACCTTGGTTCCGAGATTTCCGGAACCTGTACAAAAAATTGGAATAGAGATCAACATAAACATCATTTCCGCCCTTTTATTGCTCATGAAAACCACAGATTGCATGTTGTACCACCATACAGCGAGACCTTCAGAGGTGGTGGTCCAGATTGCTGTACACACCGGTACCTACAATATCCAGTAGCACGTCCTTTTGCATTGATGCATGCCTGTATTCGTCGTGGCATACCATCCACAGGTTCATCAAGGCACTGTTGGTCCAGATTATCCCACTCCTCAATGGCGATTTGGCGTAGATCCCTCAGAGTGGTTGGTGGGTCACGTCGTCCATAAACAGCCCTTTTAAATGTATCTGAGGCATGTTCGATAGGGTTCATGTCTGGAGAATATGCTGGTCACTCTAGTCGAGCGATGTCGCTATCCTGAAGGAAGGTGGGGGCGCGAATTGTCGTCCATGAAGACGAATGCCTCGCCAATATTCTGACGAAATGGTTGCACTATCGGTCGGAGGATGGCATTCACGTATCATACAGCCGTTACGGCGCCTTCCATGACCACCAGCAGCGTACGTCGGCCCCTCGTAACGCCACCCCAAAACAGCAGGCAACCTCCACCTTGCTGTAATCGCTGGACATTGTGTCTAAGGCGTTCAGCCTGACCGGGTTGCCTCCAAAGATGTCTCCAGCAATTGTTTGGTTGAAAGTATATGCGACACTCATCGGTGAAGAGAACGTGACACCAATCCTGAGCGGTCCATTCGGCATGTTGTTGGACCCATCTGATCCGCGCTGCATGGTGTCGGGGGTGCAAATATGGACCTCGCCGTGAACGTTGGGAATGAAGCTGCGCATCATGCTGCCAATTGCGCACAGTTTGAGTCGTAATACGACGTCCTGTGGCTGCACGAGAAGCATTATTCAACGTGTTGGCGTTGCTGTCAGGGAGCCATAATCCGTAGGTAGCGGTCATCCACTGCAGTAGTAGCCTGTAGCCTTTGGGCGGCCTGAGCGAGGCAAGTCATCGACAGTTGCTATCTCTCTGTATCTCCTCCATGTCCGAACAACATCGCTGTAATTGCTGCTTACGCATTTCTGTGTTGTCCGAGCTCAGATACTAGTTCTTCAGGTAGTTTGTAAATTTCAATAAGCGACCTTTGTTCGTACAATAGTTACCTATACTTCGCTTTCCTCAAGTATGCAAGAATATAAATCTACTAAATGGACATCGGTCAGTTTACATTCGTAAATTAATTGACATTCCAACTAAAGACATGATACCAATATCGAATGGTGTATCACGTTGTTGCTTCACTATAAATTCCTTGTACACATAAGGCAAAGGGTACTGGTACTTATGGGCTGTTTCGTGGGTTATATTGGGTGCCGAACGAAAAACCCGCCGTGAGTACCAGACTGTGACATATCATCCGTCAGTTGGCAGCTACTCATATTATTTCAAAGCTGTTGCGACTACATTCCTTATTAGGCATTGAGACTTGGTTAATACGTGCGAAGTACACTGGGGTCCCCAATTAAAAAAATGGCTGACATAGAAATAAGTGTCCAAGGAATAGAAAAGCAACTGGAATCACTCAACAGAGGAAAGTCCACTGGACCTGACGGGATACCAATTCTATTCTACACAAAGTACGCGAAAGAACTTGCCGCCCTTCTAACAGCCGTGTACCGCAAGTCTCTAGAGGAACGGAAGGTTCCAAATTATTGGAAAAGAGCACAGGTAGTCCCAGTCTTCAAGAAGGGTCGTCGAGCAGATGCGCAAAACTATAGACCTATATCTATGACGTCGATCTGTTGTAGAATTTTAGAACATGTTTTTTGATCGAGTACCATGTCGTTTTTGGAAATCCAGAATCTACTCTGTAGGAATCAACATGGATTCCGGAAACAGTGATCGTGTGAGATCCAACTCGCTTTATTTGTTCATGAGACCCAGAAAATATTAGATACAGGCTCCCAGGTAGATGCTATCTTCCTTGACTTCCGGAGGGCGTTCGATACAGTTCCGCACTGTCGCCTGATAAACAAAGTAAGAGCCTACGGAATATCAGACCAGCTGTGTGGCTGGATTGAAGAGTTTTTAGCAAGCAGAACACAGCATGTTGTTATCAATGGAGAGACGTCTACAGACATTAAAGTAACCTCTGGCGTGCCACAGGGAGTGTTATGGGACCATTGCTTTTCACAATATATATATAAATGACCTAGTAGATAGTGTCGGAAGTTCCATGCTGCTTTTCGCGGATGATGCTGTAGTATACAGAGAAGTTGCAGCATTAGAAAATTGTAGCGAAATGCAGGAAGATCTGCAGCGGATAGGTACTTGGTGCAGGGAGTGGCAACTGACTCTTAACATAGATAAATGTAATGTATTGCGAATACATAGAAAGAAGGATCCTTTATTGTATGATTATATGATAGCGGAAGAAACACTGGTAGCAGTTACTTCTGTAAAATATCTGGGAGTATGCGTGCGGAACGATTTGAAGTGGAATGATCATATAAAATTGATTGTTGGGATTGTTGGTAAGGCGGGTACCAGGTTGAGATTCATTGGGAGAGTCCTTAGAAAATGTTGTCCATCAACAAAGGAGGTGGCTTACAAAACACTCGTTCGACCTATACTTGAGTATTTCTCATCAGTGTGGGATCCGTACCAGATCGGGTTGACGGAGGAGATAGAGAAGATCCAAAGAAGAGCGGCGCGTTTCGTCACAGGGTTGTTTGCTAAGCGTGATAGCGTTACGGAGATGTTTAGCAAACTCAACTGGCAGACTCTGCAAGAGAGGCGCTCTGCATCGCGTTGCAGCTTGCTCGCCAGGTTTCGAGAGGGTGCGTTTCTGGATGAGGTATCGAATATATTGCTTCCCCCTGCTTATACCTCCCGAGGAGATCACGAATGTAAAATTAGAGAGATTCGAGCGCGCACAGAAGCTTTCAGACAGTCGTTCTTCCCGCGAACCATACGCGACTGGAACAGAAAAGGGAAGTAATGACAGTGCCACGTAAAGTGCCCTCCGTCACACACCGTTGGGTGGCTTGCGGAGTATAAATGTAGAATGTAGATGCAGATGTAAAGCAACAAAAAGGAATTTTGCAAAGTTGCGTTTATTTTGCTACAAAACAGTATAAACAAGACAGAGTGAAGTACAGGGCTATTACAAATGATTGAAGCGATTTCATAAATTCGCTGTAGCTCCATTCATTGACATATGGTCACGACACACTACAGATACGTAGAAAAACTCATAAAGTTTTGTTCGGCTGAAGCCACACTTCAGGTTTCTGCCGCCAGAGCGCTCGAGAGCGCAGTGAGACAAAATGGCGACAGGAGCCGAGAAAGCGTATGTCGTGCTTGAAATGCACTCACATCAGTCAGTCATAACAGTGCAACGACACTTCAGGACGAGGCTCAACAAAGATCCACCAACTGCTAACTCCATTCAGCGGTGGTATGCGCAGTTTAAAGCTTCTGGATGCCTCTGTAAGGGGAAATCAACGGGTCGGCCTGCAGTGAGCGAAGAAACGGTTGAACGCGTGCGGGCAAGTTTCACGCGTAGCCCGCGGAAGTCGACGAATAAAGCAAGCAGGGACCTAAACGTACCACAGACGACGGTTTGGAAAATCTTACGGTAAAGGCTAAAGCAGAAGCCTTACCGTTTACAATTGCTACAAGCCCTGACACCCGATAACAATGTCAAACGCTTTGAATTTTCGGCGCGGTTGCAACAGCTCATGGAAGAGGATGCGTTCAGTGCGAAACTTGTTTTCAGTGATGAAGCAACATTTTTTCTTAATGGTGAAGTGAACAGACACAATGTGCGAATCTGGGCGGTAGAGAATCCTCACGCATTCGTGCAGCAAATTCGCAATTCACTAAAAGTTAACGTGTTTTGTGCAATCTCACGGTTTAAAATTTATGGCCCCTTTTTCTTCTGCGAAAAAAACGTTACAGGACACTTGTATCTGGACATGCTGGAAAATTGGCTCATGCCACAACTGGAGACCGACAGCGCCGACTTCATCTTTCAACAGGATGGTGCTCCACCGCACTTCCATCATGATGTTCGGCATTTCTTAAACAGGAGATTGGAAAACCGATGGGTCGATCGTGGTGGAGATCATGATCAGCAATTCATGTCATGGCCTCCACGCTCTCCCGACTTAACCCCATGCGATTTCTTTCTGTGGGGTTATGTGAAAGATTCAATGTTTAAACCTCCTCTACCAAGAAACGTGCCAGAACTGCGAGCTCGCATCAACGATGCTTTCGAACTCATTGATGGGGACATGCTGCGCCGAGTGTCGGAGGAACTTGATTATCGGCTTGATGTCTGCCGAATCACTAAAGGGGTACATATCGAACATTTGTGAATGCCTAAAAAAACTTTTTGAGTTTTTGTATGTGTGTGCAAAACATTGTGAAAATATCTCAAATAATAAAGTTATTGTAGAGCTGTGAAATCTCTTCAATCATTTTTAATAACCCTGTATAAACAATGTAAAGAATACAGAATGTAAACAACTGCAACATGCATAACGGTAAACAAATATGTTCTTCGTGTTCTTCAACTTAACAAATTTAGATACACATTCCGACAACTGGTGTGACCACCTCTGGCAGAAATGCAGGCCTGACAACGGTGGTATGCTATAAGCGATGTCATCAATCTCATGTTGAGGCAATAAAGGACACTCTGCTGAAGCCGTCTGTACAGCGTCTGCCTCGATATAACACGTCCAGTGGATGCTGCGAAGTCAGATGTCAGTATCTGTGCAGTACTAAGGCAGTACCGTCGTCCCCTTGCAGCCAAAGAACGGTCCTCTCTTTCTGATGTCACGTGTGTTCGGCTCTGTCCTGGTCTCCGGGATGCAGTTTCGGTCTCTATAAACTTTCGTGTCATCCGAGAAACCACAGAATGACTCACAGTATGCCATTGGGCAACACCAGTTCGCGACTGTCCTGCTTCCATTCTTCGTATAACCCTCCATTGCAGAGAGTCTGGCAGACGCCTTCACTGAGCCGTAAAGCACCGTCTATGGCTGTGTACGTAGGGATTGCGCATTTAGACTACCCGGTAAACATTACCCCGTTTGATAGATGCCCTGACGTCATTGTTGGCATTGTTGCTTGTTGACTGGAATGTTATCTTCCGTGCAGAACAAGACCGTACGGAGATCTGTTGACAGTTTTAATGATTGTATCGTGAATTATACACAGAACGGGGAAATAGTGGTTTGTTGCTTTAATTTTGGACACCAGTGTAAATATCCCTGCGGATACATGTTCTTAGAGAAAGAATCGCGATTGTAGAGGCGTATGTGTCTGCCTGTTTATTTAAGGAGAGGCAGGACATTTTTGTAAGGAAGTTTCCTAGTGTTTCCATACCAGCAGAGAGCAGTATACAGGATTTGCTGACATTGTGGCGTGCTACTGCGTCAGTTGCAAACACAAAAAAGAATCGAACCCCTTCGGTTCGTACACCTGCTACGACAGAGGAAATCGAGCAGATGCTCCAGAGGCCAAGGAAGTCGATACGTAAATTGTTGCCAGAAGTGAACATTTCACGGAGGTCTCGTCAGCCTGTGGGACTGAATTCCTACAAAATGACGTATGTACAAGAACTGAAGGTGGAAGATAAGGCAAAACGAGTGAATTACAGTGCGTCGGTATGACAAACAACTGAGAGTCGAATGCTGGACCCGCTGCCGTATTTCGAGAGTAATGAAGCCTGATTCCATCTCAGAGGAAGCGTGCTCCCAGAACACCGGATACTGGACAACAAACAATACCTTTACGATTAACGAAGAATGTTTTCACGGGGAAAGATCAGAATGTGGTGTGTCGTGTCAGCAAGCCGGAATTTGGGTCCCATCTTTTTTGAAACAACAGTAAACACTGTTCAAGGAATTTTACGCCCACTGACCTCTCATCAACGCCCGTATACTGTCCCTGAGCAGGTTGGGGTAACCTGTTACTCTTCATCCGAGACAGTCTTACGAATTCATGAAATATTCACAGAAGAAAGGACCGCAGTGGTCTCATTACCACTCGTGACTTTTATCTGTCAGATGATTTAAAGGGAATAGTGTGCAACTTACCCAATGACGTTAGAAGACATGAAAGACAATTTACGTAATGAAATTTTGAGAACAGATGAGGCACAGTTGCGCAGAGTGTATATTGACACGTTAGGACACACGAAACAATGCATTAAAGCACAAGGAGGTCGCTTTCGGAACCTGATGTAATGCGAAAGGCGATATCAGTTCAGTAAATGCAAACCATTCCATTAACTTATTCGTTATTTCTTTACTATCTAATTATTACGTTTTTACCTGAGGATATTTGATATTTTTTTTATTTTCCGTCTGAGATGCATTGATACAAAATTCAGGTGTGGTGGTTAACGCTTTCGGGCTGACAAACCCGTTTTCTAACCACGCACATTGCTATTAACCGCAATTATTCATACAACACGGCGCCAAAGACATAGGAAAGTATACAGTTGAAACTTCCTGGCAGATTAAAACTGTGTGCCGGACCGAGACTCGAACTCGGGACCTTTGCCTTTCGCGGGCAAGGTTCGCAGGAGAGCGTCTGTAAAGTTTGGAAGGTGGGAGGCAAGGTACTGGCAGAAATAAAGCTGTGAGGCGGGGCGTGAGTCGTGCTTGGGTAGCTGAGTTGGTAGAGCACTTGCCCGCGAAAGGCAAAGGTCCCGAGGTCGAGTCTCGGTCCGGCACAGAGTTTCACTCTGCCACGAAGTTTCATATCAGCGCACACTCCGCTGCAGAGTGAAAATCTCATTCTGGAAACATCCCCCAGGCTGTGGCTAAGCCATGTCTCCGCAATATCCTTATTTCAGGAGTGCTAGTTCTGCAAGGTTGGCAGGAGAGCTTCTGTAAAGTTTGAAAGGTAGGAGGCGAGGTACTGGCAGAAGTAAAGCTGCGAGGTCGGGGCGTGAGTCGTGCTTGGGTAGCTCAGTTGGTAGAGCACTTGCCCGCGAAAAGCAAAGGTCCTGAGTTCGAGTCTCGGTCCGGCACACAGATTTAATCTTTCAGGAAGTTTCATATCAGCGCACACTCCGCTGCAGAGTGAAAATCTCATTCTGGAAACATCCCGCAGGCTGTGGCCAAGCCATGTCTCCGCAATATCCTTATTTCAGGAGTGCTAGTTCTGCAAGGTTGGCAGGAGAGCTTCCGTAAAGTTTGAAAGGTAGGAGGCGAGGTACTGGCAGAAGTAAAGCTGTGAGGACGGGGCGTGAGTCGTGCTTGGGTAGCTCAGTTGGTAGAGCACTTGCCCGCGAAAGGCAAAGGTCCCGAGTTCGAGTCTCGGTCCGGCACACAGATTTAATCTTCCAGGAAGCTTCATATCAGCGCACACTCCGCTGCAGAGTGAAAATCTCATTCTGGAAGTATACAGTTGTTAAAAAGTACCATCATTGATTTTAGACTATGCGTCCGTTGCTACTGACTGACACAGTTAGTTGTGTCACTCAGTAGCAACGGACGCCTAGTGCAAAATCAATGAAGGTACTTTTCGCCAACTGTATACTTCGCTTGAATTAAAATTCAAGGTGAAAGGATGTGACATGATTCGATAACGACATTGCTATCCTGAGACAAAATGAAGAAGTATTACATGATCTACTGAATGGTATGGGCAGTCTAATGAGTCTAGAATATGGAGTAAATCGAAGAAAGACGGAAGTAACGAGTAGTGGCAGAAATGAGAACAGCGAGAAACTTAACATCAGGATTGGAAGTTATGAAGTAGATGAATTTAAGGAATTCTTCTACCTAGACACTAAAATAACCAATGACGGACGGAGCAAGGAGGACATCAAAAGCAGACTAGGAGTGGCAAAAAGGGCATTCCTTTCCAAGAGAAGTATACAAGCATCTAACATAGACCTTAATTTCAGGAAGAAATTTCTGAGAATGTACACATGGGGCACAGAATGTGTATGGTAGTGAAACATTGACTGTGGGAAAACCGGAACAGAAGAGAATCGAAGCATTTGAGATGTGGTGCTGCAGACGAATGTTGAAAATTAGGTGGACTGATAGGGCAACGAATGAAGGGGTTCTGCATAGAATCGAAGAGGAAAGGAATATTTGAAAACACTGACAAGGAGAAGGGACAGGATGATAGCACACCTGTTGAGACATCACGGAACAACTTCCATGGTACTAGAGTGAGCTGTAGAGGGCAATACCTTTGGAGGGAAACGGGGATCGGAATACATCCAGCAGATAAGTGAGGACGTAGGTTGCAAGTACTACACTGAGATGAAGAAGCTGGCACGGGAAATAAATTCGTAGCTGGCCGAATAAAAGAAAAAAAAAATGCTGTGCCGTTTGGCGCCATATTGTATGAATAACTACGGTTAATAGCAAGGCGTCTGGTTTGAAAATGAGCGTTGTCAACCCAAAACCGGTAACCACTACAGCTGAATTTTACATCAGTGCAACTGAGACGGACGAAATGAGGAAAAATTATCTAGTTTTCTCGGTACTGAAAATGCGGACCTACCACAGCGTGGGCGCATGCCACGAATAAACATGTTTATTTGTTGTTATATCAGTTAGTGGGGGAAACAATTCGTGCGTAACTGACAAGCAGTCTGTACTCTGGGCAGGTTTTTCGTGCGCCACCCTGTATTAAAAATTTGTGCTAATGATAACCGATAACACGGTACAATTGATCGTGCAATAGAAATACATTTTCAGTGAGACTGTGTAACGTTACGTTTAAGAGAGCTATGTCAAACTAGCTAACCAAAGCTGTTCTGCTAAATGTTGCCAATTCTCCAAAACGAAATAAGGTAAATTAGTGTATGGAAAAAGCCACAAACACGCAGAAATAAAACAAGGTGTATTATTGTGCCTTTTATTTTGCAATAATTATACTGTGTAAGGTATTTAAATGAAAGAGTGACGTATACGAAAATCCAGTAAGATGTGTATACGTCCCCTACACGAAAAAGAATTGATCACATTTTATTCAGAAATAAGTCTCATGGACTCTTTTAAATTTAGCCCACGAAAAATAGTTTAGCCAGATTTACTCATATCATGTGTGTAATACAGTTGAAAATAGCTTCAGAAAATAACTGTCCCTCAGGATTTGGCATCACATTTGAAATGCATGTACGATCTTTCATTTGAATAGCTTTATTAGCCGTAGAGAAAAGCGTAAAACAACAAGAATATAAAGGTCTGTCTTGTGTATCTTGTTATAGAAATGATTTCTGGATGCATTAGTACTTCGAACGCTTATTAACAACTTGAGTTTTTATTTCTATGATATGCATATAAAATGTTACTAGCCCTTTTTGAAACCTCGATATTTTGACGCAGAAATGTGTTTAAATACGAGTAAACATCTTCACGTCAGTTTCTATCGCGTAATTTTCTTTTTCTCACAGCAAAAACGTAAATAATGTTTCTGGTTGTTGTTGTTGTCTTCAGTCCTGAGACTGGTTTGATACAGCTCTCCATGCTACTCTATCCTGTGCAAGCCTCTTCATCTCCCAGTACCTACTGCAGCCTAAATCCTTCTGAATCTGCTTAGTGTATTCGTCTCTTGGTCTCCCTCTACGATTTTTACCCTCCACGCTGCCCTCAGATACTAAATTGGTGATCCTTTGATGCCTCAGAACATGTCCCACCAACCGATCCCTTCTTCTAGTCAAGTTGTGCCACAAACTCCTATTCTCCCCAATTCTATTCAATACCTCCTCATTAGTTATGTGATCTACCCATCTAATCTGCAGCATTCTTCTGTAGCACCACATTTCGAAAGCTTCTTGTCTAAACTATTTATCGTCCATGTTTCACTTCCATACATGGCTACACTCCATACAAATACTTTCAGAAACGACTTCCTGACACTTAAATCTATACTCGATGTTAACAAATTTCTCTTCTTAAGAAACGCTTTCCTTGCCATTGTCAGTCTACATTTTATATCCTCTCTACTTCGACCATCATCAGTTATTTTGCTCCCCAAATAGCAAAACTCCTTTACTACTTTAAGTGTCTCGTTTCCTAATCTAATTCCCCCAGCATCACCCGACTTAATTCTGCTACATTCCATTACCCTGGTTTTGCTTTTGTTGATGTTCATCTTATTCCCTCCTTTCAAGACACTGTCCATTCCGTTCAACTGCTCTTCCAAGTCCACTGCTCTTGCAAATCCTTTCTGGTAGTTACAGGACAAAATTCAGAATAGCTGAACTGTAATATTATATTATTTCTTACAAGTGACAAACTCCTGCAGTGAACAGAAGTTCAGTCGCTGGCACATTGTTTATTGCGACAGTTAATAGCGTGCCTTCTAATTCATCCAGCACATATCAACGCCTGCTTTGCCTAGAACAGCTTCATTATTTTGAAGTTGCGATACTATGCTACGCTGCAACAGCGTTTCCAGTTAGGCTCACAGCTGTTTTTTTTTCGTCGTTGTGTTTTTGGGCTTGTGTATGTCTGTGTTGACGAGCCCAGAACACACACCTACACAGCTTTGCTTTGCTGTGCTTTTTAATTTAGTGTAATAATAGATTTTCATGGAATAGTGAATCGAGTATTGTAATTTTAGTTCAGCGCAACTAATTTTCCTTTAACCAACACGAATTTCTCGTTCTCAGAGGGGAAAAAAGGCTAGAAAAGAAGCCAAATGATTGTGAGAGAAAAGTAATTTTCCGAGAGCCTGGTAAGGCACTCGATTGCCAACTAAATAGTGTTAAAAAGTAGCCAGAGTTAGCTCTGAAAAAGCTGAGTTGTCAACACTGGTTCTGCCATAAGACGTAATGACGGCTAATGTCACCCATGGTCAACAGCTTGCTTTGTAACTGTTGGGCACAGTGTGGCGTCAGCGCAGCTGCTCTGCGCAGCGCTGATGAGCCGCAGATGCGTTGACTGGCTCGTTTGACGCTAACGAGAGTCCCAGACCTCGGTGCACAGACAGCACGTCGCCCGCTCGCCCCATTATTACTAGTCGGAAAGTCGCCGCCATTAGCCGGACAATGGGCTGCGTAACAGAAGCAAGAAGAATGGCGGGTTCTCAGAAATGCGTCGCCGGCCGGCGCCACCGCCGGATGGCCGCCACCGCCGCCGCCGCCGCCGACGCCGCCCCCGCCTGTCCGCGGCCGGAAGGACGGCGTCGCCCCCGGCTTCGAAATAACGAGCGCGCATTGTGGGACGGCAGCGGCTGTCAAAGCTGCCACGGCCGCTGACGGTATTGTGCCGGGCGGCGCGCGCTGCACCCCGAGTCCAGCGGGCGCTGTCTCCGCCCCCTGCTAATTATGCCACCTGAGCAGCGCAGGTGTTTGGCTGCTGCGGCGCCGAAGACTGACACGCGATAACAAGGGTGAATCACGACGCGGGTAGATGCTGATAGACACCGATACGGTATCCATCAATTTGCTAGCTACAGGGGATAGGCAAAATAATGTGACCAGTGGTTGTAACGGGACTGTCAACAACGCAACTAAGGCACGTGTTGCACTGGACTGTGCGTGTTCAGTACGGACTAGGCATCAGTGAAGGTGCTTTACGAGTAGTTTATACTTCGTATTTCCATTCAGCGCAATTAAAAACCTAACAGCGTTTCCAAGAGGGCAGATTGTTGGGGTCCGATTTGCTGGAGCATCAGCAACCAAGACAGCCGACTTATTGAATTTACTATAAAAAACAGTCTTGATCACAATTTATTTATTACGGTGACTGGTTTCGACCACTACTGTCGTCATCTTCAGACCAATGAGTAAGAACCTCGGTCTGGTGGTGATTTACCACCAGAAAGAGGTTCTTACTCATTGGTCTGAAAATGACCACAGTAGTGGTCGAAACCGGTCACCGTAATAAATAAATTGTTATCAAGACTGTTTTTGATAGTAAATATTTGTAACACATTGATCACTATTGACTCCCACAATGTATTCAAAAGTAATTGACTTATTCAATGTTTCAACAGAAACTGTTTCAACAATTATGACAGCCTACACAAAACATGGAAGAGGTCATCGCTTAAACGTAATAGTGGGTGCAAATCAAAACTAAATGACAGACACCGTCGTCCGCTAACACGCAGATGGTGTCCAAACAACACAAATCTACGGCGGCTAAAGTGACTGCAGAGGTTAATTGCCATCTTCGAGATCCCGTTTATATCGAAACTGTCTGCCGAGAAGTCCATAAAGAGAATATTCATGGACGAGCTGCTATACATAAGCCCTTAGTGAATACAACCAATGCAAAGAAGGGTAAAAAATGGTGTCATGAGCATACATCCTGGACGGCTGATCAGTGGAAATACGTTATATGGTCCGACGAGTTATTTCCAACATCGGGCCGGGTTTACGTCTGGGAAGCGACAAGAGAAGCCTACAATCCTGATTGCTTGATTTCAGCTGTTAAGCATGGAGGTGGGGAAGTGATGGTGTGGGCAGCCATATCACGGTATTCTCCTGGTCCCACCATTACTCTCAAAGGCCGTGTTACAGCCAACGATTACGTGAACATTTTAGGTGATCAGGTAACCCCACGATTCAAATGTTGTTCCCCAACAATGATGCCATATTTTAGGACGATAATGCACCCGTTCACACAGCCAGAGTATTACAGTCGTGGTATGAGGAGCTTGAATCTCAACTGCAGCGTCTTCCCTGGCCAGCACAGTCCCCAGACTTGAACATTATCGAACCCTTGTGCGCGGCATTAGGGCGCAGACTCCCGAGCAGATTTACGCCTCCGTCGTATCTCCAGGAATTGGAAGAGGTTATGGTCGAAGAGTCGCGTGGAGTGGCCACGCGGTTTGAGGCGCCATGTCACTGCTCGGACCCTCCCGCCGGAGGTTAAGAGTCCTCCCTTGGGCATGGGTATGTGTGTTCTTCTAAGCATAAGCTAACATTGATGCTAACGTATGCTTCAGTTAACCACTTGCATGAATATCAAGAGCTCAGATGGAAACCCAGTTCTAAGCAAAGAAGGGAAAGCTGGAAGGTGGAAGGAGTATATAGAGGGTCTCTACAGGGGCGATGTTCTTGAGGACAATATTGTGGAAATGGAAGAGGAGGTAGATGAAGATGAAATGGGAGAAACGATACTGCGTGAAGAATTTGACAGAGCACTGAAAGACCTAAGTCGAAACAAGGCTCCGGGAATAGATAACATTCCATTAGAACTACTGACAGCCTTGGGAGAGCCAGTCCTGACAAAACTCTACCATCTGGTGAGCAAGATGTATGAGACAGGCGAAATTCCCTCAGACTTCAAGAAGAATATAATAATTGCGGTCCCAAAGAAAGCAGGTGTTCACAGATGTGAAAATTACCGAACTCTCAGTTTAATATATCACAGATGCAAAATACTAACGCGAATTCTTTACAGACGAATGGAAAAACTGGTAGAAGCCGACCTCGGGGAAGAGCAGTTTGGATTCCGTAGAAATGTTGGAACACGTGAGGCAATACTGACCCTACGACTTATCTTAGAAGCTAGATTAAGGAAGGGCAAACCTTCGTTTCTAGCATTTGTAGACTTAGAGAAAGCTTTTTACAATGTTGACTGGAATACTCTCTTTCAAATTCTGAAGGTGGCAGGTGTAAAATACAGGGAGCGAAAAGCTATTTACAATTCGCACAGAAAGCAGATGGCAGTTATAAGAGTCGGGGGGCATGAAAGGGAAGCAGTGGTTGGGAAGGGAGTGAGACAGGGTTGTAGCCTCTCCCCAATGCTATTCAATCTGTATATTGAGCAAGCAGTAAAGGAAACAAAAGAAAAGTTCGGAGTAGGTATTCAAATCCATGGAGAAGAAATAAAAAGTTTGAGGTTCGCCGATTACATTGTAATTATGTCAGAGACAGCAAAAGACTTGTAAGAGCAGTTGAACGGAATGGATAGTATCTTGAAAGGAGGATATAAGATGAACATCAACAAAAGCAAAACGAGGATAATTGAATGTAGTTGAATTAAGTTGGGTGATGCTGAGGGAATTAGATTAGGAAGTGAGACACTTAAAGTAGTAAAGGAGTTTTGCTATTTGGGGAGCAAAATAACTGATGATGGTCGAAGTAGAGAGGATATAAAATGTAGACTGGCAATGGAAAGGAAAGCGTTTCTGAAGAAGAGAAATTTGTTAACATCGAGTGTAGATTTAAGTGTCAGGAAGTCGTTTCTGAAAGTATTTGTATGGAGTGTAGCCATGTATGGAAGTGAAACGTGGACGATAAATAGTTTGGACAAGAGGAGAATAGAAGCTTTCGAAATGTGGTGCTATAGAAGAATGCTGAAGATTAGATGGGTAGATCACATAATTAATGAGGAGGCATTGAATAGAATTGGGGAGAACAGGAGTTTGTGGCACAACTTGACCAGAAGAGGGGATCGGTTGGTAGGACATGTTCTGAGGCATCAAGGGATCACCAATTTAGTACTGGAGGGCAGCGTGGAGGGTAAAAATCGTAGAGGGAGACCAAGAGATGAATACACTAAGCAGATTCAGAAGGATGTAGGCTGCAGTAGGTACCGGGAGATGAAGAAGCTTGCACACGATAGAGTAGCATGGAGAGATGTATCAAACCAGTCTCAGGACTGAAGACCACAACAACAATACTTCAGTTAGTTTAACTAGTATGAAAGTCTAAGGACTGATGACCTCATCAGTTTGGTACACATTTAAACAATCTAATCGAAGAGTGGCGTGACATTCCTCTGAAGACTATACAATGATTATATGCTAGTATTCCAAGAAGAATCGCAGCTGTATAAAGGCAAACGGGGGTCCAACTCCATATTAATACACCATTCCCAACATAAATACAGGTGTTCACATTATTTTGCCTATCCCTGCATATTCTATGGACGGAACGTTGAAATATGTTCTTCCTTTCGCTTACTAACTACACAGGTTTGCAAAACGTAAGAACGAAACTAGTCTTGGCATTATGTGTCACAGATCGTTGACACTTGCACCACACACAGAAAGAAGTGCAACTCGACAATGATGGGAGAAAAGTCACGGGCCACCTCCTAGTGTCGTTTCGGACCTCCTTTTGCCCGCTGTAGTTCAACATCTCGACGTGGCATGGACTCACCGAGTCGTTGGATTTCCCTTGCTGGAGTACTGAGCCATGCTGCCTCTAGAGCCGTCCATCAATGTGAAAATGTTGCTGGTGCAGGATGTTTTGCACGAACTGACGTCTTGATTATGTCCGATCAATGTTCCATGGGATTCGTGTCGTGGATCTGTGTTGCCAAATCGTTCACTCGAATTATCCACAATATTGTAACTCCTCAGGCTTTCCCGGCGATCTAATGACGTCTTGGGTTGTCGGGTGTTCTGCCGGATATCAGCGTCGTACTTGCACGATATTTCGGTCACGTAGGTCGTAACCTTCATCAGGTGCGACCTGAGACTGCTCCACGAGTGTTTTTTTTTTTTTTTTTTTTTTTTTTTTTTTTTTTTTTTTTTTTTTTTTGCACTTTTCATTCCCTTCTCAGATGGAGAAGGGCGGGCTGCTTGAGAGCGCGCGATGCTCTTTTCAGCCATTTGGTTTGGTTATTCTGCTTTGGCTCTGTTTATTCTTTTTTGCTGGGGTGCAAGGAAGGGGGGGGCATTTCTCCCAATTGGGAATTTATTTGCAGGAGTTTATAGGGGACAGTTCCGGTATTTACCTTAGCGGCCAAGGAAAACCTGCAAAACCCGGCCAGAACTGCTTGTGTCTTGCCTTCTCTTTATTTTCCGTGTTGCCAGCGTTGCCGCTGGCGATCACGGCGGGCTTCGCGTCTTCTGTCACGCTCCGCCTCTTGCTCGTCTCTCTGTCTTCGGAACTGCTCTTCTAGGGCTTCCTCCTTTCTTCTTATGAGCTCCCTGCTTTGCAGGAAGCTCATTTGATGTTCATCTCGGTCGGCCAAGTTTGGGATGGTGTCGTCCAGGATTTCGCTGTCCACTAGGGTTTTCCAGTGGTTGACGAACTCCTTGGTTTGGACGCTTTGGTCCTGACGTGCTCCCAGTGGACCTGGTCCAGTATTTATGCCTGTGGCCTTCCCCCTCCACCACCGGCTGCAGGCGCTTCCTCTGTGGTCCGCGCCCGTTCCCTGCGACCTGCTGGAGTGTTGCTGCTCCGTTTTCCGTCCGCTGCGGTTCTAGGTGTTCCCTCTGCGGTCCGCGCCCACCAAACCCGCTCCTGGGGGTTTCATCTACGGTCTGGGGTACCAAGCGTTCCCCCTGCGGTCCGCGCCCGCTCACCACGACCTGTTGGAGCGTTGCCGCTCCGTTTTTCGTCCGCTGCGGCTCTGGATGTTCCCTCTGCGGTCCGCGCCCACCAGTCCCACTTCTGGGTGTTCCATCTTCGGTCTGGTGCGCCTGACAGTCATGGAGATGGAAACGAGCCCCTGACGGACTGCCAGGCGCACCAGACCGAAGATGGAACCCCCAGAAGTGGGTCTGGTGGGCGCGGACCGCAGAGGGAACACCCAGAACCGCAGCGGACGGAAAACGGAGCAGTAACGCTCCAGCAGGTCGCAGGGAATGGGCGCGGACCACAGAGGAAGCGCCTGCAGCCTCAGGTCGTACCTGATGAAGGTTACGAGCTACGTGACCGAAATATCGTGCAAGTACGACGCTGATATCCGGCAGAACACCCGACAACCCAAGATGTCATCCACAATATTCTTCAAACCAATCGCAAACAATTGTGGTCTGGTGACATGGCTCTTTCTTATCCACAAAATTTTATTGTTGCTTGGAAACATGGATTCCGTGAATGGCTGCAAATGGTCTCCAAGCAACCCTACATAAACATTTTCAGTCACTGATCAGTTCAGCTAGACCAGAGGACCCGGTCCATTCCATGTAAGCACAGCTAAACACAACCCGCACCATTGTGGAGCCTCTACCAGCTGGCACAGTGCATTGCTGATAACCTGGCCCAGTGACTTCGAGGGGTATACGCCACATGCCGGCCAGGGTGGCCAAGCGGTTCTAGGCGCTTCAGTCTGGAACCGCGCGATCGCTACGGTCGCAGATTCGAATCCTGCCTCCGGCATGGATGTGTGTGTCGTCCTTAGGTTGGTTAGGTTTAAGTAGTTCTAAGTTCTAGGGGACTGATGACCTCAGATGTTAAGTCCCATACTGCTCAGAGCCATTTGAACCATTTTTTGGGTATACGCCACACTCTAACCCTACCATCAGCTCTTACTATCTGAAATCGGGACACATCTGACAAGACCACGGTTTTCTAGTCTTCTAGGGTCCAACCGATATGATGAGAAGCCCAGAAGAGGCGCTGCAGGCAGCGTCGTGTTGTTGGCGAAGGTACTGCCGTCGGTCGTCTGCTGCTGTAGCCAAATTTTGCAGCGTGGTCTTAAGAATGCGTTCGTCGTGTGTCCCACTCTGATATCTACGGTTACTTCACACAGTGTTGTTTGTCTGTTAGTGTTAAAAACTACGCAAACGCCGCTGCTCCGAGTCGTTAAGTGAAGGCCATCGGCCACTGTGTTGTCCGTGGAGAGAGGCAAGGCCTGAAATTTGGTTTTCTCGGCACACTCTTGACACTGCAGATGTCGTAATATTGCATTCCCTAACTATTTTCGAAAAGGAGTGTCCCATGCGTCCAGCTCCAACTTCCATTCCACGTTCAGACTATTTTAATTCCCGTCGTGCGGCCACGATCCCGTTAGACATCTTCTCTCATTAATCTCCTGAGTATAAATGGCAGCTCCACGAACGCACTACTGTTTTGTACTTTGTGTACGCGATACTACCGCCAACTGTATACGTGCATAACGCTATCCCCATGACTTACGTCACATCAGTGTATAGTACAAAAGATAACTGAGAGAAACTAAAGAAATACTTTTTTTTGCCTATTTGATTTTCAACCTGATTTTATTAGGGCCATCATCTCCTCTCTTACATTGGACCAGGATTTCCCAGAAGACCACGCCTGCAGTACGATGTTGCGGATTGCATCGAGCCATTACTAATGTCTGTGGTATCGATTCAAGTTGCTAACTTTGATGTGACACCGCAATCTCGGGACAGTATCATAGACGGTGTACATGGACAATGGTAATCATTATTACTGCTTTAATAGATATGTCAATACTTGCCTTCTGAAACTGAAGATGTTCTCTAATATACTGTAGAGGGTTATTCCACAGTCGAGTTCCTTGTGGAGGTAAGGACTTTCTTCTAGAATGTGGGTGGAGTGGTAAAAAAAGGGTTTTTCTCTGGGAACAGTTGTTACTGTCATTTTTGTTGCAGATAAGAGTGTTAAGGTTGAGGAGAGATATGAGGGTTAGTGTACGTTGTTAAGGCTGAGCCGCGCTGTGGCTATCGATGGTGCTGTTTGTAGGTTTCCGCCCTCTGTTGCAGGCCAGACGGTATCGTTTAGTTGGCATGGTTTAGGGCAGGGTCGGCCAAACGTTGCACGCGGCTCACGAGCACACAGCTCTGCACGTGTGCTGCTCGCGTGCAGTCGTCGAACGGAGCAGTGGCGACAGCCGGCAGGTTGCCGCAGTGTAGTTCCAGGCTAAGCTGCGGACGTTGAAGCGAAGCGACCACTACGTAGTGAATTTCAGTAACCGGAAAATGCAGAGTGAATCAAGGAAACGGAGAATTGGAGATTTGCTATCTTTTAAAAAGGAATGGGAGAATCATTTTTTCTCTCTGCAAAAACGTGAAAATTGGAAATGTATAATATGTGACAGTATTATCGCTGGTCAGCGGAAGTTTAATATTGAACGCCATTATAATAAATTTCAGTATGTTGCCGTTCTTAGTGCAATAAATGAGGAATTTCTCAAGCGATTTGGGGATATATCTTACTTATCCCATGGTTTGGAATAGTTCTCGAGACAATCTGCTGTTTCTGTAGATGATATTCATCCCAGTTTGCAAATGGAATTAATAGGTCTACAGCGTAATTCTCGTCTGAGAGACAGGTTCCTTTTGGCAAGACGTGTGATAGATTTTTATCACGACTTTCCACAGCAAGTTTCCTCGTCTCCATCATGAAGCCGCGAAGGTAATGCCAATGTTTGGCTCGACATACGTTTGTGAGAGATTTTTTTCTGTTATGAAAATTAATAAGTCTCGGTTAAGAGCAACATCAGTAATGAAAATTTGCGTAACTGTTTGTGTTTGTCCGTATGTAGAAATTTTGTTCCAGACATTAAACGTATTGTAAACTCCACCTGTGATAATTAAATAAAACGTATCGTAGGTAATAGGTACTCTTTCAAACGATGATTACTTTCAAGCACTCCTACTACCCTTATTCCTTCATTCAATAAAGCAGGCCAGGAAACAAAACGCATTACAGAGGAAGAAGCGGAGAGACGGTATGGGGGGGAGGGGAGAGAAGCGGGTGGCCAGCTTGCCCCTGTGTGCACGTGGAACACCTGCTAACTGCACACGTGCATGTGCACCGCACACGTGCAGAATTCCTGCCCACCCCTGGTTTAGGGTGTTTGACTTCTTCTCGTGCTGACTGGCACCAATCGGTTTTGCAAGCGTTACCTGTCCGCTAGTGGCAGCAGCGGCGGTTATAGATATGTAGTAACTGTTGCCCTATCTTTGGGGTGACGTCGTTGTTCTTGCGGATAGTGTGGATGGGCCAGTTCGGTAGGGGACTCAGGAGGAGCCAGGTCCGCGCAGAGCGAGAACACGCCGGGACCGAGGCAGCGCGCATGGACTGCCGGATCAAAGGCCTGTGGTCACGAGGGTGTACCATCTCGTCGTAAACCGGATCCTGCAAGCTTTAAGTTGAGTGCATTTGGATTCAATTAGAGAAACCTCCACTATTGCGAGATCCTGCGTTTTTCCAGTGACTTGGGTTCGTGTTGCTGCTTGTAGTGTTGCCGAGGCGAAGAGCAGCGAGTGGAGTGCTTGGGGAAGGCGGATCTGATTGGCTTTCCTGGACGTCTAATTACTATCTATCGCGTTCGGTTTGTTACTATTGGTTAAGTTCAACCAGCGGTATTTTTCCTGCCTTGTGGCCGCTAACGACCCAGTTACCTGCCCTGGGGGTTAGTATATGTAACAGCAGTGTACGTTTCCTCGCCTTGCCGCTGCTGTGCGGTGAGGTGTGTAGTTTTGACAGCTTTCTCGATTGTAGGGGAAATGCACATGCGATGCGACGATGATGAGAAACGAAGCAAAAGACAAAAGTTTCAAAGAGTTTTGACTTTTCCAAATGGAAGGACCGGACAATTGCATCAGTTTGCATCCCATCACCGCAGCGGGAATGTATGTGCAACATACTACACTTTGCTGAAAATTTAGAAATCTGAGATCCGCATTCTGTGAAGAAGGTTAAGGGAACGGTGTTCGTGTTCACGAATTTCCCCTTGAATTCGATTCGTCAGCTACCGCCAATTGGACGCAGCCATTTTCTTCGGCGGCGATCGTCGGTAATCAACCACCGTTGACTACAGAATGAGGAAGTGTTGAAAACCCTGCAGTAGTAATAGGGTACATTTCCGTTCATTAATACGGGCCCCAGAGAGAGAACAAAAGGAATCGAATATGTCCTTGAGCAAGGATATATCATCGATATGACGTAGTAATACCATAACATCATCCGCCTTTGCTCGTACCAAGAAGTTTTCTCCAAAGCTGCATAACTGACCAGCAATAGGGCGGAGCAGAGGTTGTACAGACAAGACAAAAAAGCGACATGGAGAGGGGGCTCCCCTGCGGTAAGTCCAGTCGGATGGTGATGTGGGGATTAAGCTGTGCATTTCCTACGACAGTGCCTGAATACCAGTAAAAAGATTGGCAACTACCTGTCACGTAGTAGGATTGTGACAGGGCTCCACAGACAGAAGTTGCTGCAGTCACCGATACAACGTCTCGGCATTCGACTACAGAAGTCAGAATCGTGCGCCCAGGCACATAACTTGGGTGAACAACCAGAATTTTCTCTTTCAGTATTCTCGAACGTCTGTTAACCGTCCGTGCAACAGTTTTGCAATCGAAATAAAGTAGTGTGATCGGGTGAAATTTATAAATTTCTGGACGACCAGTTGTCTTTGGAATTAGAAGAATTTACCAATCTTGAAATGGTCAGGAATCAAACCCCCTCTCGGATCACCTCATTTGCCAATGACGTACAGTAAAAACTCGATTAACCGTCACTCTTTAAACTGTCAGTTTCTGTTAACCGTCACTGCTGTAACAGCATAATAATACTGTAATAACAGAATGCTCTAAGTTGCAGTGACGCGTTCGCTTTGTTTATTTACTCTATTTTAGTGGGAAGTGAATGTACCGCCCGCCGTAGAATGGTACATAAAATATGACCTTCAGATGACGTGCTAACACATCTCCCCCTTTTCTTGTCTTTGTCTCACTTGTGAGTCAACAATCACAACTGGATCAGTTTCCACTTGTGACGAGAAGACTGTAATTGTCGCAGTGTATCTAGCGGGCTGTGCCGTGTTACGTGTTTTACACTTGAATAAGCTTTATTGACTAATATTTTACTCTACCGTATTAGTGCAGGTGTGTGTGATACAGTGACTTGATAAAATGTCTGAAAAACGTAAACGTGTTGTTTTAGGACTTAATCAAAAACTAGAAATTATAAAACGCTTAAGAAAGGGCGAAACTGCGACAAGTGTAGCGCTGATTTACGGTATTTGAAGAACAACAGTTAACGATATAAAACGTGATGCTGATAAAATAGAACAACATGTGTCAACAACGCAGAGCATGGATGGAGATGTGCGAACAAGAAAGACAATGAAACCTGCAAAATATGATGACTTGGACACTGCAATGTACCGATGGTTTACACAAGCAAGAAGTCAGGGGATTCCACTTTCAGGGCCTATAATAATGGCCAAGATTGTTGAAATGAACAACAAACTTGATGGTGACTCGGCTTTTAAAGCAAGTATCGGATGGCTCGACAATTTTAAATTTCGTCATGGCGTTCGCCAACTTGATATCAGTGGAGAAAAACTCAGCGCGGATACCTCTGTAATTGCTGAGTTCCGGGAACAATTTAAAGAAAAAATGGCTGAATTGCATCTTGTTAGGGAGCAAGTTTACAATTGTGATGAAACTGGGCTTCATTGGAAGGCTTTACCACAAAAGACATTAGCATCACTCTCTGAAACCAGCTTTCAAAGTACGAAAAGATCGCATCACGGATATGATTTGCGCAAATGCGACCGGCAATCACAGGCTACCCCTACTTGTGGTTGACAAATCAAGAAAACCTCGTGCATTCAAGAATTTGAATTTGAATGCTCTCCCTGCACAATACTACGCCTAAAAGAGTGCTTGGATGGATCAATCAATTCTTTCTCACTGGTTTCACAAACAATTTGTACCTCAAGTTAGAGCACATTTGACTGAAAAAAAGTTGCCACAGAAAGCGCTATTGCTATTAGACAATGCCCCAAAGCAACCTACTTGTAAAATGAAAAGTGATGACGGCAACATAACATGTCTCTTCCTTCCAGCAAACACAACTACACTTATACAGCCCATGGATCAGGGAATCATCGAAAACCTGAAACGTCGTTATAGAAAAATATTTATCGAAAGTTTGCTCTCATCTGATGAATCAACATCTGTAAAACAGTTTTGGAGGTCCTACAGTATTAAAGATGCCATTTTCAATGTTGCCAGTGCATGGAGTGATTTGTCAGTGTCAAATCTCAAGAACGGCTGGAATAAACTTTGGCCTCAACCTAGGGGTGAAGAATCGGAGGAACCTGAGTGTGTGACAGTTGACGAGATGGTAAATTTGTGCAATAATTTACAAATCAGCACAAATTTGACTTCAGAAGAAGTATCAGAGTGGTTAGAGTGTGAGAAAGTGGACGGGGGTTTTCAAATTTTGAATGATGACGAAATTGTTGCCAGCTAAGTGCCACCAAAGAAGAAGAAGAAGGGGCTGATGAAGATGAGTGTTCAAACCATGAAGAAAAAGAAACTATTAGCCATTCAGAGGCCGAAACAATGCTGTCCAAGTGTATAGAATGGTTTGAAGGTCAAGAAGAGGCTAATGCAACGCAGGCACTACTGCTCCGAAAAATACGAAATATTGCCGCCGTGAAAGCTCGAACATCAAAAAGACAGAAGACATTGACCGACTACTTCCAAGCTAGATAAACTATTTCACCTGTAAGTTTATAGTACAGTACAGTACTGTACATTACGTATTTTGCAACTTTTGTAGCTACTGTACGGATGCTTTTATCATGTAATAAATAGTTTTATTTGCTATTACAATCGTGTTTAATTTGTTTTCGCTCCGAAATATTATTATATTACTGTGAGAGTGATATGTGTCTATACATAAAATAATTGATTGAGGTTATGTTTTGGAGGAATACAGTGTTTCTGTTATCCGTCTATTCGCTCAACCGTCACGACCACGGTCCCAAAGATGACGGTTAATCGAGTTTCCACTGTGGTATAACCTATAAGAGAGCAAAAATGTAAATAAAATTCCTTAGGAATACCGTCTAGTCCCGGCGATTTTTGCGATGGTGAACCAACAATAAAGCGATATATGTCATCGCGAGTGCCGTAACTTAAAAATTCATCATTTAATGCGAGAGTAACCACGCTAACCAAGCTACCCAGGAAAGGAGCATAAGCATTGGGGGCAATCGTATCAGCAGCAGGGACATCATAAAGATTGTGAGCAGAGCAGGTGACTGCCTTCCTCCATCTCGCGCCTCCCCAGGTCAGCCCTGAGCGTCGAGAGCCGCGGCACAGACGCCATTGACTGTGTCATCTGCCCAAACACTAATAGGATAGGTGATGGGTGAGAAACATCCTCATCTGCAGAAGAAAGACGCTCCAGAATTCGCGTTAGTCTTTCTGGACTGCGACAGGTGTGATTCAGTTGCCCCAGTTCTGCAAGAGACTCGTCGTAATGCTATGATCACCAATCTTATATTATTTTAGAGAGTGAGTAGCGCGCCTCATTAAGAGTCCCAACATACTGTTTTGTAGCTTATACTGCAAATTCTTATAGTACATGTGACACGGCGTATGAGAGTCGGTCCTCTACTCTTAATACGATAGCACCTGAGAGGACGACGAATATATGCCAGTGATTATTGTGCCAGTAGCTTACTTAATGCTGTCCACTATCCATAGACAGGATTCTAAACTTCTTCGGTCGTATCCTAATAGCTGCGTCTACACCACGATATGGCAGCTTTCTGTATGTGTCGGTTAGTGGAGGTAATCATGTTTACTATTATATTCTTTTTGCGTCACATACGCACAGAAATACTATGTATACTTGTCCACATGCACCAGCTACGTAGAAAGATGTGAAAGGAGGTGTGAACGACAAGCTGTGCAAGTAACTTGGGTTATGAAGTATATTTATATGCGACAACTTGTAGACAGTTAATGTATAAACCAATGAGAACACTTTAAGAATATAATACAAGAGCTCGAAAATGACCCACGGTGGAAACTGGCTAATTGCAGCAGATAAGATACAGTTTGCAGTCTAATTGCAACGTGGTTTCATTAAACCAAAACTGATGACAAGGCAGGAATTGTTTGTTACATTTGAAACATATAAAATAGTGTACACAACTATCCACGTGGGACTCAAACTACAAGACATTTACAAGTAAATGGACATTAAAGCGCAACAAATAGCGATCTCCAGAACGAATCTCTCACTCATCAGAGGAATGTGCGCTCTTTTGAAATTCCATAGCTGATCAAAAGGGCGTGTTGGAAGTTTGGTAACTTGACGAGGAGCACTGAGACGGCCTAGATGGCTCAGTGGATAAGAACGTAGGCCCCGAGAGGGATTATTCTGGATATGAATCCCAGTTTTTTTCTTTATTGAATTTCAATTCTCCAACCAGCGTCGGCTGGCAGCAGCATAGGTGCTGCTCTTCGGCCGAGAGACATTACATAACATATTTAAAACAATATAAAGGAGAAAACATGGCGAAATAGACATATAAAAAAGGGGAAACGTAATGGAAGATAGCATACAAAAAGGGGGTGGATGTAAAAATGGAGATAAATGTAAAAAAAGTGTACACCATAAACCACACACTGTGAAGATTAAAAGAACACAAGGCGAAGTATGGCTGGAGCATAAAAGTTGCGATGGGTGGCATAGCACAGAACAGTCACCGACAGCAACACTATCTACAAGTCCAGCACATAAGTAAAACCACAGCACTTGACATCATTGTAGAACAGCACTGGAAACAACACTGATGTAGCACACTAGCAATGAAGAACAAAATGAGAGGATCTGCCAGGGGTACAGATGCGAGGGAGAAGGGAAGAAATGGGGGGACAGGCGGTGCTGGAGCGGGGAGAGAAGGGGCGATGGGATGGGGGGGGGCGCCAAAGGGGGCCAGGGAGAGAAGGATGGGAGAGGGAAACAGCCGAGGAGGGGGTGCAGAGACTTAGGAGGGGAAGGACGAAAAACCGCCCTGGAGGAAGGAGGGGAAAGAAAAGAGGAACCCTGGGAAAGGGGGGGGAGGATAGGAAGGGTAGATGTCATGCCAAAGTTCATCATCCAGGAGGGAGGGGTGGTGGAAATTGCCCTGATGAAGGAGCTGGAGAGTGTGCAGCTGGAGAGAGGGAGGGATACAGCGATAGAGTTGCAGCATCAAGTGGGGGATGGAAAGGAATGAGGACACCAGGGGGTGGAGGGATCAAGTCTTTGGACAGTGTAAATGATGCAAACGTGGTGGAGGAAAAGGAGGAGGTGGGAATGGGAATGAGATCATACAGGTGCCGTGTAGGGGACGGAAGGCAGATATGAAAGGCAAGGCAGAGCAAGAGGCGTTCTAGGATTTGGAGGTCCTTATAAAAGTGTGTGTGTGTGTGTGGGGGGGGGGTGATGAGATCCAGGTAATACAGGCATAATAAAGGATAGGACAGATGAGGGATTTGGAGTTGGAGGATGGTGGAAGGATGCAATCTCCATGTCTTGCTGGACAGGAGTTTCAGGAGGCGGAGGTGGGAATGGGCTTCCTGCTGGATGGTCAGGAGATGAGGGGCCCAGGTGAGGTGACAGTTGAGGGTGAGGCCAAGGTATCTCAGGGTGGAGGTGAGCTGGGTGGGACGACCATAGATGGTTAGGTAGAAGTCAGGGAGACAGAAGGAGTGGGTGGTGTGGTCTATGACGATTTCCTGGGTCTTGGAAGGGTTGATATGAAGGAACTACTGGTTGCACCAAGTGGTGAACTGGTCAAGATGGGTCTGGAGGGTCCGTTGAGACTGCTGAAGGGTATGATAGACAGTGAGAAGACGGTGCCATCAGCATTTTGGAGGAGGTGTGCAGGTGGGGGTGGCTTGGGCATATCGTTGGTGTACAGGAGATAGACGAGAGTGGAGAGGATGGAGCCTTGGGGGACACCAGCAATGGGACAAAAGATACAGGAGTTGGTATCGTGGAGGGTGACATAGGAAGGTAGGAAGGACGGCAAGAGAGGAATAAAACGATCAGATGGAAAAAACGATAGGCAGGGTGTAGGTTTGGAGACTGGGATGCCATACGCGGACGTAAGCATTTTGAGGCCGAGTGAAACAAAAATGGCGGACTGCCAGTAAAAAGTTGGGGGGAGAGTAGGTGGACAAGGTTAAGGAATTGGTCTGCGATGGAGAAGGAGGGTTGGAAGCCACACTGGGTAAGGGGTACGAGGTGGTGTTGATTAAGGTGGTGATGTATATGATGGAAGAGGATGGATCTGAAGACCTTACTGAAGACAGAAGTAAGGCAGATTGGACGATGCGACAGAAGGGGGTCTGCTGGTTTTGAAGAAAAAGAGGACACGGGAAGTTTTCCACAGGTTGGGGTAGAAGCTGATGGTGAGGATGACAATGTATAAATCGGCAAGGACAGTCAGGAAGGAGAAGGAGTATTCTCTGAGGTAGCGGTATGTGACACAGTCGTGAGTAGGGGCCATGTTGCGTTTTGGCTGAAGGATAAGTTTAACATCTTGTCTTGTAATTGGAGTGTTTATGTTTCAGGGGAGGAACTACCCCAAGTACTGGAGACTGGGAGCAAGTGGAGCGACAGTGGGGAAAAGGGAATAATCAAAGTGGGGATCATCAGACCTTGGAAAGATGGGAAGCGAAGTGGTTGGCCTTACTGAGGTTGTCGTGAAGAGAGCGGTCGCTATGGAGAAGGGGGTAATTGGGTATGGAATGGGAACCAGTAAGGCGATGGAAGGCAGAACAGTACTTGGTGGAGTTTATAGGGAGGGTGGCGTTGAGTCGGGTACAGGTCTGGCGCCAATCCTTGCATTTCTTTGGTATAATCCGGTTCTGAACGTGTCACTGTATTTGCCGGTGGCGGTGGAGTGTGTCGCTGTCCCGAGTGTGCAGGAAAGAGCGATAGATGCGGCGGGATTTGCGGAAGAGGACAGCCCATGGGGAGAGAGTGGAACATTGGGGTGGATGGTTTTAGCAGGAACATGGGCCTCCACGACATCAGTAATGGTCTTCTGAAGGAAGGACGAGACGTGGATGATGTCGTCAGGATGGTGACAGGTAAGAGGTTGGCTTTCAACCTGGAGGGCGATGGATTCCCGGCAGGAATCCCAGTTGGCGCGTTAGTAGTCATGGCGGGAAGCAGGAGGGAGGTGGTGAGCAGACATTGTGGTGAGAAAGACAGGGAGGTGACCTGTGGGGTCAAGGATGTCGACACAGATACTCCCAAGAAGGTTGGGAGAGGCAATGACAACATTGGGTTTGGTGTTGCTTTCGGGTTGTGTGTGCTGGGGAAGAGGAACAAGGTCATCTTGGATCGTGGGGAGGAACTGGTGCCACCGCCGAAGGGTGGCTATGTATGTTGATGTCGGCGACAATCGCATAGGTGGAAAAGGTGCGGTCAACGTGGGACATGAAGTCATAGGAGCAGTGGAGCTGAATCCCAGTCTGGTACGCAGTTTTAATCTGCCAGGAAGTTTAAGAACCAACCATCTGATAATCTACTGTTAGCTCTATCATTCCATTTCAACCAGTTCCAGATCTGAATCTTGGAAACCACTGGCGATGGACACATGTTCGAAATACCTCTTTCACATAGGTCTACATTTATACGAGGACGTGCTGAGAAGTAATGCCTCGGAATTTTTTATTCTCTTCTCGATATGGGTTGAGTTGTTGCATGACATGCATGTGGATATGCGACACTCATGTTTCTCTAACGAATGTTGCAACCGTATGCCACTAGTAACGTGTAGCACAGTAGTGTGTAAAGTAACTACATCGGCTCGTGAGAAACAGCGTGATGTAATGACTTTATAACGGCAGAAAACGTGCGTCCTATTGATTTCCATAAATGAATGAAAGTCAGAACGAAACTGTGTTCGATGATGACTGTGTAGACATCAGTAATTTGCGGCGTTGAATTGTTCGCGCTTGTAATGAAGGAAAGGCTGATGCAAAATTTAATGTGTGTGACAGGACTTGTAGTAGACGAAGACGTACGGCAACCGACGAGACTAGTCGCAATCGGGTTGATGATCTCATCAGAGAAAATCATCGGACAACACAGACACAGCTCTCAGGTAAGCGTGACGTAACACGAGAGGGTGTACAGGCCATCACTGCAGAACTGCGCTACAGAGAACCGTGAGCTCAGTGGGTGCCTCGATTGCTTAGTCCTGACGTGAAACAGGTGGGAGTGGGCATCTATGAATAATTTATTTTGCGTTTTGAACGTGCGGGAGAGGATTTCTTAACAACATAATGACAGGTAATGAAAGTTGGGTTCACCATTTTCCCACAGCAAATTATCACCGGTGCCAAAAAAGATCAATACCATGCCGTCAGCATGCAAGGTTATGCTCACAGTGTTCTGGGTTGTTCAAGATGTGGTGCATTTAGAGTTTAAAGACACCACTACAAACTGCGAGACCCTCCAAAAACTGGAAGAACGAATTCGAAGAGTTCCTTCACTCATGGGGTATACTCTCCTTCAACAAGAGAATATAGACCACACACGAGCGCTGTGACACCTGCAACAGTACGATGCCCCTTTTTCATTGTCATCCATCGCCCCAACTTGGCCCCATCCGGTTTTCATCTGCTTCCAAATACGAAAGATCTTCGTCGACTTGACTTTCATAGTAATGACGCGGTGCAAGCAGAGGCGGTGTTGTGGCTTCGACAGTAAAGTGAAACTCTCCACAGCTAAGCAGCAGGATTCTGGAACATATATTGTGTTCGAACATTATGAATTATCTCGAAGAGAACCGTCCATTGACGCACAGTGAACACCGACATAGAAAACATCGTTCTTGTGAAACACAGGTAGCTCTTTACAAACACGAAGTGCTGAGCGCTATTGGCAAGAGATTAAGAATTGATTCCGTATCTCTATACTCCCAGAAGGCTTTTGACACTGTACCACATAAGCTGCTTGTAGTGAAATTCCATGATTATGGAATATCGTCTCAGCTATGTGAATGGTTCAAATGGCTCTGAGCACTATGAGACTTAACATCTGTGGTCATCAGTACCCTAGAACTTAGAACTACTTAAACCTAACTAACCTAAGGACATCACACACATCCATGCCCGAGGCAGGATTCGAACCTGCGACCGTAGCGGTCACGCGGTTCCGGACTGGAGCTATGTGACTGGATTCGTGATTTCCTGTCAGAGCGGTCACACTTCGTAGAAACTGATGGAAAGTCATTAAGTAATATTGAACCGTGATTTTACTTTCGAAACCTTTTCTTAAGAATTTGCTTTATTTACTAGCGATTCATTACGAACATTAACACATTTAATAACACTACGTGAGCGTGGAAGTAGTTGCCAGTGGGTAACTGACGAAAACAAATCAAATGTTTTTCAAGAAATAGAAATTTTATTCCTAAAATCCCTTTTTTTTAGAAACAGATTTAAAAATATAGTCAGAAAGCACCCTCTAAATATCAAGTAACCATTTATTCAGAGGCAGAAAGAACAAATTTTTGACTGTATGAGCTTTCGGGCTGAAAACCTTGCCACTCTCTTTTGACACGGCCATAGTCACGACCACTCACAATAACTTCTGAAAGACCACACTGGTGCAAATCTGCAACACACGAGATTACTTTAAACTAAAAATTTTAACAACTCTCACAAGCACATAAACTATACACCCCCTAGGAGGGATGGAAATGGTACAAAAAACTAACTTGCCACCGAAGGTGCAACTTGATTTTTTTTTTTAAATGTCTTACGGTGAAAGGGTGGCAACTTTATATACTAAAATGACCATTTAAATAAAAACCCATGAAATGCAGTCTTACATAAATATACAAGATTGGCCAAACATTTTCTACACTACATACCGCCTCTCAAGATGATAGGCAAGATAAAAACATATTTCAGGAATTCGGCCATTATACTTCAAGCAATAAATTCGTTAACACTGCCCGCATCTCGTGGTCGTGCGGTAGCGTTCTCGCTTCCCACGCCCGGGTGCCCGGGTTCGATTCCCGGCGGGGTCAGGGATTTTCTCTGCCTCGTGATGGCTGGGTGTTGTGTGATGTCCTTAGGTTAGTTAGGTTTAAGTAGTTCTAAGTTCTAGGGGACTGATGACCTAAGACGTTAAGTCCCATAGTGCTCAGAGCCATTTGAACCATGTTTTTCGTTAACACTGAAGCCGACAAACATGACAGAGACAGCTATTAACGTACGGCAGACCGACCGACAGACAGACAGACAGAGAGACAGACACTAACTGCCTAACAAATGCGGACGACACAGACGAGCAAGCTGGGGACGAGAGACCGACCAAGAAAACAAGCAGGTTTTAACAAGTAAGTGAAACAACATATCACGAATCACTTAACTTCTAATAATCTGCGATGTCTGGCAAAGACCTGGCGCAGCACCTCCAAAACGCTCTCCCGAACCGTCTGCTGTCAGCTTCATCGGACTCAGGAAGGCGCGCCGATCTCCCGTCTCACGGCGTTGCAGTTCGCACCGGCCAGACCGATGTCGTGGGTTGACTCCTCTTTGCTCTCGTGTCGGCCGCGAAGCCACTACCCCTCGCTATGCGGCACGACCCAATGGACTGACGTGGCGACCACACATGCGCCGACTCTCAAGACGGACAAGTCATCTTGTGTCTCAGTGAGCGACCGACCAAAAGGTCTATCCAACCGCCAATGACCATTGTCTGAACAAACTCGAGCAGACTGGCGGCCTAACACATACTAGCGCTCCGGACGACAGACAGACACTGACAGCCCCACACTGACCCGGCTGACCAGCTTACCCCCTTGCGAGCTCATATTGCCCCTTAAATGCACGTGAACAGGCGACCTTTCCCCTTTTCCACCAGAGGGAGACACCAAAGCTGCGATGGCGACAGCGGCGCCACCGCCGGAAACGGAGGGTGACTGCTTCACACAACGCGCTGCGGCGCGCTCTTCTAGACAGCAATTTTTTCCACGGCTCAAATATCTATGTAAATGATTTAGGAGACAATCTGAGCAGCCGTCTTAGCTTGTTTTCAGTTGATCCTGTCGTTTATTAAAGCCATTAGAAGGTCAAAACAAATTGCAAAACGATTTAGAAAAAATATCTGTACGGGTCAAACATTGGTAATTGACCGCAAATAACAAAAAGTGTGAGGTAATTCAGGTGAGTGCTAAAAGGAATCGATTAAACTCCGGTTACACGGCAAATCAGTCAAATCTAAAGGCCGTAAAATCAACAAAATACTTAGGAATTACAACTACGAGCAACTTAAAATGGAAAGAACGAAGCATATGTTGTGGGGAAGGCAAACCAAACAATGCGTTTTATTGGTAGGACTCTGAGAAATTGTAACAGGGCTACTAAAGAGACTGCCAACACTACGCTTGTCCGTCCCCGTTTGGAGAACTGCTGTGCGGTCTGGGATCCTTACCAGACAGGATTAAAGGAGTACATCGGGAAAGTTCAAATGACAGCACGTTTTGTGTTGCCGTGAAAGAGAAAGTGTCACTGACGTGATACCGGATTTGGGGTGGACATCATTGAAACAAAAGGGGTTTTTCATTGCGGTGGAATCTTCTCACGAAATTTCAGTCACCTACTTCCTCCTCCGAACGCGAAAATATTTTACTGTCGCCGACCTGCATAGGGAGAAACGATCGTCATAATAAAATAAGGGAAATCGGAGCTCGCATGGAAGGATATAGGCGTTCGTTTTTTCGGCGCGCCGTTCGAGATTGGAATAACAGAGAATTATTGTGAAGGTAGTTCGGTGAAACCTCTGCCAGGCACTTAAGTGTGAGTAACGATGTAGATGTTGACGTAAACGTGACGGTATCAGCAAACTTGTCATTCTTTCGAAGAAATGTGTTCATCGTCAGAGTGGCTAGGTTGAGAAATAACTATGTAAACATGAAGAATAAAGGTGTGGAATGTTAATAAGCTTTGTTTGATTTATAGAGTTTTAAGAATTTTCACATAAAAAATTCGGGTGCATTATTTTTCAACACACCCTCGTACATCTTGTCGACGACAGGACTCCAAACCGCAGTCTTCCATGTTTATATTATTATCCTAGCTCCTGACTTATGAATATAACGAGCGCAGGTCATCAAGAAAACGTAGTCTGATGCACAAGAGTATGTCCCTTTACTATACCGCTTGACACATTAAGGTGTGTAGATTAGACCTCCAATTACAGACATAGCAGACACAAATTTGGAGACCATCTTGAGTACAGGAAACGAGAACTAAGATTAATTTCTGTGTGTCAACCATATGTGTGAGTAACTAGTTCTTATTACCACACAGAGTAATATTGTAAATATTGGACGCCATCTGACACTGTATTTGCTTCTGAGACGGGGAGCTAGTCGATTTAAAAAAGAAAGAAAAAAAAATCTCCCAACTCAGAGGCCGCGACAAGAGAAAAGTTTTAAGTGAGTTGCCGCCAGGCGGAGCTGTGTGGAAACCGCCACCGGCGCAGCTTCAGGAGGAAAATCTCTCAGGCGGAAATCCAGCGGTACCGCCGAGAGAAAATTCACGTCTGGGAACATGTCTCCCGCTGATAAATAATGGATATCGGAACCCTCCAGATATACAATAAGCCGATATACGGTATTCACTTGATGCTTTTCTACGTCTGCTGCGCATCCCTCTATTCAGTTGGACTACTATCATTCCATTTACAGCTGACCTTGACCTAAATGCGGGCACGCCACAGCCACACTTAATCCGGCACCAGCTTGACGGTCCCTGCGAGGCTTGCACTGAACCGCAGAATTTTCGATTTGGCACGTCTTATTGAAATGTGTGACTGGTTGGGGTGATTGATTTTTTCACTACTTTCCAGACTTCAAGGAATCGCCGCTTGTACACCACTGTATCATGGTACAAATATACGTGCCAAATGATGCGCTAAAATTTTGTGTATGGTGCGGTTTTGATATTACCCTTTTCTTGCCCAACAAAAGTGGAACTTCTGAGTCCCCCCCCACCCCCTCCTCCCCCAAGGGTATATTCGTAGTATCTGATCGGATTATTCATTTATTGCATTAGTAATATCAGTTTACATTAATTAAAACAATACCAAATCAGATTTTAAACGTAGAAACACTCACAAAAGTGGCCTTTCAAGCCAGCAGGGTACATTTACTCCTACGACGAAATGAACAACTGAGCGTTAGGACATTCTGTCGTTTTTTCTGTCCTTTGTTGGGAAAGATATTCAACTGTCTCAGCCAAAGAGTTTCCTGTTTCACAGCAGAGGTACGCTGACGTCCAGACAGGATGCCAATGGATGAATTCAACTCCATGCTGTTTCATGACTCGGAAGATAACGCGACTTTTAAGTCTCGTCGTGCAGTCCTTAATTCTGACGATAGCCTTGCGATGCGACCACATGAGCGCGGGTGAGATAAACTGTACTCGGGAATAATGTGTGAACCATCAGATGTACGATATGAGACTGTGAACTACAAAGACCACAACTAATGTTCGGTCACTTCCGGGTTCTAATAGCATGTGTGACTGTGTCTTATTTTCACATGTACACAAAAAAGCTCTAATTAAATTCCAACAATTCAAAGATGCTTGCTGTTAATAAATGAAGACTGTGGTTTGTGATGGAGTAGCATAATAAAGGAATATTTTCTTAAATAATATTTCACATCTAAACACTCTATATATTGGTTTGCAACATAATTAAACTTAAGTACAGGAATAATATTGAAACTAAACAACCCGTGGAATATCCTGTCTGTGGAATAATTGCTTTCGAAAGGTCCGGTAGTTTTGGTAAGTATTCAACCCAGTTACTACCCATTTTTCTCTTACATCTTTTACAGGTCTTTTCTCCTGACCATTCTATTGAGTTCGTTCCATAAATTAATTGTGGGTTAACACCGGACGTCTGTGGCGGTTTTTGAATTAGTTCGGGTTAGTTCTTTTAAGAGTTATGTTGTGTACTTCGGGCCATCATCACAGAAAAATCTGAATTATGATTGAAATCTTTTCACTACTTTTGACTTTAACCCGTGAGTTCACAGTTGAAACTTTACCACTTAATGAGAAATATGACCCGTAAGTGGAGAAATGCAATCTGACTAACTTTCTCATTATATTTACCAATGACAAGGAACGTTGTCATAGCGCAACGGAATGACGAAAGGGTTTAACATAAGCTAAGCCAAGAGGAAACTGAAACTATAATCCTTGCAATACATCTCACACAGTTACTCACAGTACGTGTATGCGATCTACATCTTATACGTGTAGTTCGTGCGGAGTATGGATGTTTGCACCCTATAGCCTCCAACAACTAATACACTAAAATGCTCTCAGCTAATGTGACAGCAAAATGTCAAAGTCTCCGTCATTTCAACCACGCGCCTTGAAGTTCCACTGCGACAAGAACCTATCTAGCTAGCTGAAAATTGCGTTTAAGAATAAGAATGCCATCACTGCCTTAGGTAATTTATTCTGTCTCTGTTTCAAATGTAGTGGAAGCGAAACTCACTTCTTTCGAGAGTGTAACTCTTAACTTAAGGCTTGTAAAAACTTGAAAAATAAATTTGTTAGATCCCAAACTATATAAATACCGAATATTTATATGTACTGTTATATTGTTCAGAAAATTAATACAGAATCTTACACAGTACAAGTGCCTTTCAGTGGACCTCGTGACTATGCATGACCATAGATATGCAACAGACAAGGAAAATCAGTCTGTATTTATATTAACGTCCATAATGTTATTTAATAAGTCGAAAAATACTGTGATAATCAACTTAAAACCCTGGATGACCGTACAGAAATTCGATATTGATTCTCACATGCTCTAACGAGTCTGTAAACTCGAACAACGAGCGAATATCGAATATTGTCCCTGTTTAATACCATTTTAAACTATCTTGTATAAATAAATCCGATGTGGGGCAAATTACAATTACGCAAAGGCAGCGTAAGCACGCAACCATATCACCATAAACAGCACGATGACATTTGACGTGTGCCTATGGAAAACAGCTGCAGAAAACTACTTACCAGTGCAATAAAGAAAAAAAATTAAGAGAAGAGTTTAGAAACAAAATGGAGGATACACGAATCTTACTTTCCTACGATCCGCCAACCTTTAACGATTAAGTACCACTACCAAAGCATTAACTAGTCTCATAGGATACTAATGTGGGTTACAACAGATAGATTATTCTTGAATGTATGATTTTGTCCATTACAAATGGTTTTGTGACAGACTGCGACTGTGAAAACAATGAGTTTGTTTACATACAACGTTTCTGCTACCAGTCATCATTTTCTTTTATTCATATCTTACACGATCTGTTTCGGGAAATGATTCCCATTTTCAAGTGTGTTTTCTCGTCTTACTATGTCAGTTTTACGTAACGTTTTCGACGTGTGAAGTTCTATCAATAAAACAAAGCAGACCTCACACATCGAAAACATTGTGTAAAAAAGGCATAGTACAAAGCAAAACACGCTTGAAAATGGGACTCATGTCCCGAAACAGGTCGTGTAAAATATGAATAAAAGAAAATCTGGACTATTAGCAGAAAAGTTATACAAAAACAAAGGCATGCAAATTGGTTCAAATGGCTCTGAGCACTATGGGACTCAACTGCTGTGGTCATAAGTCCCCTAGAACTTAGAATTACTTGAACCTAACTAACCTAAGGACATCACACACATCCATGCCCGAGGCAGGATTCGAACCTGCGATCGTAGCGGTCGTGCGGTTCCAGACTGTAGCGCCTGTAACCGCTCGGCCACTCCGGCCGGCAAACAAAGGCATTCTTGACTATATGTTTATTCAGTTAATGACACAAATTTCATTCCGAATTTTGACCTCATATTGACTATAAACCAATACAATAGTAAATCAAAATAGCACAGAATTATTAATTTGTACTGCAAGCAGAACATTTCAGAGACAGGATTGACTCTTAGATCTGAGCAACAAAATCACTAAAAAAATTTACAGCGATGATATCAAAGCTCAACAGCTGCATACAAGTCCTTAAGCATTAACAAATTTTATTTTGATCAGAATTAGTCAGTCACTGATAACCTGTGACTCTATATTCGCCTGCAGTTAGAGTTCCAAAATATTCTAACCTCCGATATGGTGAACATCGAAACATTAGCACGTCCGAAAAAACATACTGAAAGGCAAGCAGCTCTGCTCTGAAAAGTATCTTACGAACACCTCCAAGTCCAACCGCACACCTACGACAGAATTATAGCTGTGCATTGCTAGCGTATTCAAAACCTTGGTCACATGATCAATGCTTTAGTCGACTTTGTGTCTTCCAACCTGAACACCATGACATCAGTCGTGTTACAATGTTTACTTAACTTTGAATGTCAAGGTAAATGCTCTTGATTAAATTTGATGATTTTAACTTAAAATATTCTCTCTATTCTTAGTATAAACAACCATCTTTATTCATTTTACTTGCAATATTCCGAGCTGCAGTTGACATTTGTCAGCACAACATCTTTACACATATTGCCGCTAAATTCCTACGACAGTCAAATGACAACCTTACATATATAAAGTTACGAAAATATCGTGAAATAAACATATAGACTGATATGACAATAATATTGGATACTTATCCTGACAATAATCAATCAGCTGAGTACATAAGAAGTGTTCATGGTTTCGGTCCCTTTTTCAGTTTAGTCACTAAGTAATTAGTAACTATTTGCTTACTAATTTAACGATAGTAGAGACGACTTTTTGTTTCTTCAGCTGACGTCAAGAACTATATAGTAATGTGGAACATGCGCGTATATCCTGTACATATTATGAATTATTGACTTGACATACAATTTTAACGATAAATGTTGATAATTTTTTAAACAGTTTTATAAACATGTTAACAATTCTAGTGATCTCATCTCACTATCATCAATCGGACACAGTCATTAGATATTGTGTATCACATTTGTAAGCAGTCAAGAACACCACGGCACCCTCTCTCCCCCTGTTGCACCATGTGCAAGATTACGAAGATTTTATAAGTAACGTGATAATGACTGATGAATCTAGCTTCACTTATGAAGATATTTTCAACCTCTACAGCCGCCATTATTGGTATGGACACAACTCACATGCCACCTGTGAGCGTTGATTTTAGGCACGCTTTGGCGTAAATCTGTGGGCTGGAATTGTGGGAGAAGTGCTTTTGGGCCCTTATGACAATATTTCCTTGGAATACTTCGCCTGAAGCATCAGAAAACGTTCCACTTTGTGTTCGGCGGCAGCTATGGTTTCAGCATGATGATGCAACGCCACACTTTGAAATGAATGTGCGTAACTACTTAAATGAAGCGTTTCAGGGAAATGAAATGGTCGTCGAAGTCCAATGTTCTGGTCTCCACGTTCCCCGGACCTTAATCCACTGGTTTTTTTTTTTTTTTTTTTTTTTTTTTTTTTTTTTTTTTTTTTTTGTAGGACACTTAAAGGAACATGGGTGTACACGACCTAACAGCTAGCCTGCATGCCGCTTCGGCAATGGTGAATTGAGGTGTGTTGCGTAGGGTCCAGCGAAGTATGATCCAACGAGTGATGAAGGGCTCGCAAACTCAAGGTGGTCGGTTCGAACACCCTCTCTAAAGTGAACGTTACTCGTACGTGCAAGTAACGTATTACTACCGTATTGCAAGTGTCTGTGGCCTGAAGATGGTTACAAACCAAAATAAACTTCTCTTGTGATCAATTCTATTTTACTGAATTTTAATATTACACACCGATCGCTGTACACTTTCCATTGAATGAGTGCTTTCTAACACATGAAATATTGTTCAAACACTGATTTTATTGTGACGTTGTAGGACATGCAGCACCAGCTGCACATATTAACCAGTAGCTCCCTTTATCTATACTATGAACTGGACCACTTTAGGGTACTCACGAAGATACACTTGTAACACTAGATATCCAGTCTAATAAGGGGAACAAGTGAACGGCCTGCCCTCTTTTTTTTTAAAAAAAAAAATACTTACTGGGTCTGAAGTTCAATGCCTGAACCATATTTTCCAAACGAAGTAGGACATAACTGAAAAATTTACCGAAAAAATGGCCTTTGAAGAGTATAAGATTTTTGAGTGGCACCAGTAAGAGTAAAAAAATTGTAGCGAATTAAAAGTGTCGCTGGTAGCTGAACGTGTAGCGTGGAAGTTTTGTATTCTCAAGGTCGTTGGTGCGATTGTTAAACGTAGCTCCTTTTTCCACTTTTATTTAAATTTTATATCTGTTATAAAATCGAAATATTAGTTAACGAAAAACTGAATTGTATATTTCAATGAAATAGCATCTTTCTATTTTTAATCACTAATCACAAGAGAGTAAATTAAAATTTGATACAGACGTACCATGTGCCTTATCGTTAAATGAAGAAATAGTATAAATGAATTACACTGTTCAATCTCTGGAAATAAAAAAAGTATTTGTTTTTCTATTTGATGTTTCCCACGAAAATTTAATTTATTTTCAATACACTCATTTCCATGAAATTAGAAATTAAAAATTATTATTTTATTTCTGTTATCACTATTGATTCAGTATTTGTTAATTGACATTTCCATGTGATGAATGTAGAATTTATAAATGAAGATAAGAAACATCGTTACTCGTAATAATGGAACCAGTAACCGCGCTAAAACAAGAATAATACTCTATGCCTTCAGCTACCGGCGATTCATCCAACACTCCACAAATATTTTGTACTTCACAACGCTCGGAGATGATCTAGTCAACATAGGATATTTTTTCGAACAGTTTCTGTAAGGGATTGCGTTGCACTGCCTTAGGAAACTCTGTAAATCCAGAAATTGGAAGGGGCACACTCCGTAATGTCACCTTGTGAGTGGCGCCATCTGCAGCGAGATCTATAAGCTCACTTTGTTGGTTCCCTTGGCACCATGGAATCCTAAGAAAGTTCCATTAAGCTCGGTAGCACTATAACTCAGTTTCCTTTGGCACTGTATTCACAACATGAACGTTGTTGTACCTTCGCTATGCTGGGTCGTTCAGAGTGATAGTACATTTAACGAGACAGATAATATCAGGGACTTGTTCAGTCCAAGCAGTCTGCCGAACCGGAGTGAATGTGTGATGAACGCTGCCTCCTTGGTCAACACTAATAGGTTTTGAGGGAGGAAGTTTGGCCGCTCTGCGTGAAGATTACGTGGCAAAGAGGTGCCACCCACGTCGCTGATCAGTTATTTTTGAATCATCATTGTTTATTATAACCGTATCCACCAATTGCATTTACAATTTTGTCGAAATTTTGTTGTTCATATTTGGCGTTTCGCGATTTGGGGATCAGACGTATGGAGCACGCAGTGAGTAATTGAGAGAGAGGGATATCAAAGTGGTAACCCGTTCAGTAATCTACATCTACATGGATACTTTCAAATCACATTTAAGTGCCTGGTAGAGAGTTCATCGAACCACCTTCACAATTCTCTATTATTCCAATCTCGTATAGAGCGTGGAAAGAATGAACACATATATCATTCCGTACGAGTTCTGATTTCCCTTATTTTTCGTGGTGATCGTTCCTCCCTATGTACATCGGTGTCAACAAAATGTTCTCGCATTCGGAGGATAAAGTTGGTGATTGGAATTTCGTGAGAAGATTCTGTTGCAACGAAAAATGCCTTTCTTTTAATGATGTCCAGCCCAAATCCTGTATCATTTCTGTGAAACTCTCTCCCACATTTCACGATAATACAAAACGTGCTGCCTTTCTTTGAACTTTTTCGATGTACCCCGCCGGTCCTATCTGGTAAGGATCCCACGCCGCGCAGCAGTATTCTAAAAGAGGACAGACAAGCGTAGTGTAGGCAGTCTCTTTAGTAGGTCTGTTACATTTTCTAAGTGTCGTGCCAATAAAACGCAGTCTTTGGTTAGCTTTCCCCACAACATTTTCTATGTGTTCCTTCCAATTTAAGTAATTGCAGTACCTAGGTATTTAGTTGAATTTACGGCTTTTAGATTAGACTGATTTATCGTGCAACCGAAGTTTAACGACTTCCTTTTAGCACTCATGTGGATGACCTTACACTTTTCGTTATTTAGGGCCAACTGCCACTTTTCGCACCATTCAGATATCTTTTCTAAATCGTTTTTCAGTCTGTTTTGATCTTCCGATGACTTCATTAGTCGATAAAAGACAGCGTCGTCTGCAAACAACCGAAGACGGCGGCACAGATTGTCTCCCAAATCGTTTATATAGATAAGGAACAGCAAAGGGCTTATAACACTATCTTGGAGAACGCCAGCAATCAGTTCTGTTTTACTCGATGACTTTCCATCAGTTACTAGTAACTGTGACCTCTCTCACAGGAAATCAGAAATCCAGTCACATAACTGAGACTATATTCCATAAGCGCGCAATTTCGCTACGAACCGCTTGTGTTGTACAGTGTCAAAACCCTTCCGGAAATTCACAAATACGGAGTTGATCTGAAATCCCTTGTCAATAGCACTCAACACTTCATGTGAATAAAGAGCTAGTTGTGTTTCACAGGAACGATGTTTTCTAAACCCATGTTGACTGTGTGTCAGTAGACAGTTTTCTTCGAGGTAATTCATAATGTTCGAACACAATATATGTCCCTAAATCCTGCTGCATATCGACGTTAACGATATGGGGATGTAATTTAGTGGATTACTTCTACTACCTTTCTTGAATATTGGCGTGACCTGTGCAACTTTCCAGTCTTTGGAAGTCTTTCCTATGAATCGAGAGAAGGGTGTAAGTTGTTCAACTGGACGCCGCTCTGGCGACTTGCGTGTCCCAACTGGGGCCTGTGAACCTACGGTTTAAGGCGGAATCTGAATGTCTCGTTCCTGTCGACGCCTCACATCGTTGACAGGTGGAGGCTATCCAAAAGGCAACTTCAGAATTTCCGTGATCTATCCCAGGACCTCTCGATTTCCGCGCACGCACTACCACTATAGCACCAAGCCCAGAGGTCTGTTCGGTGAAGTGGCTGGAGAGGAAGCATTCCTTTTAAACAGCGACTATAATTCAGGCGTACAGTTTTTATTACAATGAAGAAACGACAACTGATTCGAGGTAGCTCCTACAGCTCAGCTAATTTCCGAAAAATAGGTGTTAGCGCCCGGTACTTGCCTACCTCATAGGAGATGGAGTCGAGCACGAAGAGGCCTCCAAATCGTGTTTTGTTTAGCTTCTAAACAAGCGGTTGAGTCACTGCGTTCCCTTCCATCAAGTTGCTGCTGTTTTCCTCGTTGTCACAAACAGATACACTTAACACAAACACTTTCATGCAGTCACACATGTGGAAACTGGCAGTTACCATCTTCACGTAAATCATATCTACGTCAACATCTACACACATGTGACACAATCCACATTACAGTGCTCGGCGGAGGGCCTTCTACCACTGATAGTCATTCCCTTTCGTGTTCCAAATGCAGATATGGGGAGGAAAAAGTGACTACCTGCACACGCACTCATAAATTGAGGATAGTGCCGATACATGGTGAAACAACGCTCTGGTGGGCGGATTGCGGGTTTAAATCACCTCGCGGTATGGCCATGCGGTGCATTTGACCTGCGGTCGTCGCACGGTGGCGCTGGCAGCAGTCCACATACGCAGAGGTGTGTTGGTGCGTGTCAGAGTATGGTGCAGCGAGTAAAGGTGCAGACGTTTTCGGACGTGATAATGGTGACTGTATGTTGAAAATGGCTCAGAGAATACATATTGATGACGTTATGAGGGGTAGAGTACTAGGGCGACTGGAGGCTGGTGAAACAAAGCAGGTCGTAGCACGGGCCCTCCGTGTGCCACAAAGTGTGATCTCAAGATTATGACAGCGATTCCAGCAGACAGGAAACGTGTCCAGGCGCTACAGTACGGGTCGTCCACAGTGTACAACACCACAAGAAGACCGATATCTCACCATCAGCGTCCGCAGACGGCCACGGAGTACTGCTGGTAGCTTTGCTCGGGACCTTACCGCAGCTACTGGAACAGTTGTCTCCAGGGACACAGTCTACAGACGACTGAACAGACATGGTTTATTCGGACAGAGACCTGCAAGGTGCATTCCATTGACCCGTGGTCACAGGAGAGCCCGTAAAGCCTGGTGTCAAGAACACAGTACATGGTCATTGGAACAGTGGTCCCAGAATATGTTGACGGACGAGTCCAGGTAGAGTCTGAATTGTGATTCTCGACGGGTTTCCATCTGGCGTGAACCAGGTACCAGATACCAACCCCTTAATGTCATTGAAAGGGACCTGTATGGAGGTGTGCGGTGGGATTATTATTGGTGCACGTACACCCCTGCATTTATTTCTTTGACAGAGGAACTGTAACAGGTCAGGTGTATCGGGACGTCATTTTGCATCAGTAGTCCGCCTTTTCAGGGGTGCAGTTGTCCCACCTTCCTCCTGATGGATGATAGCGCACGGCCCCACCGACCAATCATCGTGGAGGAGTACCTTGCAACAGGAGATATCAGGCGAGTACAGTGGCCTGTCTGTTCTCCAGACCTAAACACCATCGAGCACGTCTGGGATGCTCTCGTTCGAAGTATCGCTGCACGTCTTCAAACCCCTACGACACTTTACGAGCTCCGACAGGCACTAGTGCAAGAATGGGAGGCTATACCCCAGCAGCTGCTCGACCACCTGATCCAGATTAAGCCAACCCGTTGTGCGGCCTGTGTAAGTGTGCATGATGATCATATCCCATATTGATGTCGGGGTACATGCGCTGGAAACAGTGGCGTTTTGTAGCACATATGCTTCGGGGCGGTCTTCTCAACTTACCGCCAATACCGTGGACTTACAGATCTGTGTGTTCCCTATGTGCCTATGGTATTAACTCCAGTTTTGTGTAGTGCCACGCTGTGTGGCACCACATTCTGCAATTATCCTTAATTTATGAGCATGAGTGTATATGGCTCACTTCAAGTCATCATTTAACTTAACATATCTTCGCGGTCCTTAAGTGAAATGTACGTTGCCGTCAGTAGAATCGTCTTACAGTCAAACACAAATGCCACACCTGTCATCTTTCTTAGTGCTGTTTATCTAACCTACCTATAATATATCCGGCGGCACGCCTTTGAACTGCTTCATTGTCTTCCTTTAATATGACCTGATGGGGATCCCAAACACACGAGGACTGTCAAGAATGGGTGGATCAAGTATTCTAAATGCTGTCTCATTTATAGATGACCTTCACTACCAACTGTCTCTCCTCTACGACCGTTCAGTGAACATTGCTGCCTGGTTCATGCACCCATGCTGACAGTTGTTCATTGGCGACGAAGGCTGGAATTTGCACGACAGTACCGGCAACTGCGCGTCCACTGAGTGGTGACAGTTGTTCTTGTCAGATTAACCCCGTTTTGTGGTCCATCGGACAGATGGCCATTGGCGTGTGTACACAATGATCGGAAAGGTCCAGAACGGAGGAGGGTCCGTTATGGTATGGGAAATGGTTCCGTCTGATTCCGTGCGTGATCTCGACATTCTGGAAGGCGCAGTGGCTCAACTCATGTATGCATCTATCATTGGGGACCATGTCCACCCCCACGTGCTGTCTGTCTATTTGTCAACATGGCATCTCCCGGCTCCGTTGTGGAACGTGTCGTACGGATGATTCGAAGAGCACGGGGTTGAGCTACCCGTCCTCCCCTTACCACCAAACACCCCGGATTTAAACCAAATGGAGACTTTGCGGAATCATATCGATCGGGCTGTCCGCGCCACGGATTCTCAATCGAGAAATCTAGCACAGCAGGAAAGAGCACTGGAGTCTGCATTGCTCCACATCTGCGTCGGTGCCTGCTCAACTTCAGTGACGGTCTTCCTGCGCTTCAGCACTGCAAAAGTTGAAACTTCCTGGCAGATTAAAACTGTGTGCGGGACCGAGACTCGAACTCGCGACCTTTGCCTTTCGCGGGCAAGTGCTCTACCACCCAAGCACGACTCACGCCCCGTCCTCACAGCTTTACTTCTGCCAGTATCTCGTCTCCTAGCTGCCAGTATCTCGTCTCCTAGCTGTGAGGACGGGGCGTGAGTCGTGCTTGGGTAGCTCAGTTGGTAGAGCACTTGCCCGCGAAAGGCAAAGGTCCCGAGTTCGAGTCTCGGCCCGGCACACAGTTTTAATCTGCCAGGAAGTTTCATATCAGCGCACACTCCGCTGCAGAGTGAAAATCTCATGCTGCAAAAGTTGGTTATTCAGATTTTCGGTGGGTGGTAAAAGTAATAAGACTGGACCGTGTATGTTGGAAGGTTAGTCGATAGTTTATTCTACTTATTTGCATTAACTTAAAATTTTCTTTATTCAGAGCCAGCTGCACTTATCGCACCACAGAGGAATTCGGCCCAAGTAATCGTGTATGAGATTTTCACTCTGCATCAGAGTGTGCGCTGATATGAAACTTACTGGCAGATTAAAACTGTGTGCTGCACCTAGACTCGAAATCGGGACCCTTGCCTTTCGCGGGCAAGTGCTCTACCTTCTAAGCTACCCAAGCACGACTCACGGCCCGCCCTCACAACTTTACTTTTGCCAATAGAGCACTTGCCCGCGAAAGGCAAAGGTCCCGAGTTCGAGTCTCGGTCCGACACACAGTTTTAATCTGCCACGAAGTTTCAAGTCATCCTGTATCGTCCTACAGTGTGTGGTGTTACCGCCAGACAACACACTTGCTAGGTGGTAGCCTTTAAATCGGCCGCGGTCCGTTAGTATACGTCGGACCCGCGTGTCGCCACTATCAGTGATTGCAGACCGAGCGCCGCCACACGGCAGGTCTAGTCTAGAGAGACTCCCTAGCACTCGCCCCAGTTGTACAGCCGACTTTGCTAGCGATGGTTCACTGACTACAGACGCTCTCATTTGTAGAGACGACAGTTTAGCATAGCCTTCAGCTACGTCATTTGCCATATTCAGTTACTGTTCTGAACAGATAATATTGTGAATCATCTACCGTCAAGAGCGACGTTCCTCATTACTGGATTAAAGTTAAGTATCAAACTAATTATGTCCGCTTTCTGAACTGTCATTCCTTGTCATGTTCCAGACCTCACGTCAGTATAGTTCTTCCCTCCTCACGCCAGCCTGCGTGAGCCAAAACGCGTGCATTTCGGCCTCCACTCGTAACACGGTGTTGGCTTTTCGGCCAACACAACACAGTGACTCGATGGTGGCACTTCCCACACACTATAGCGTCACAGCAAACAGTTACAGACTGCTGCTCAACATTTCTTCTGATCGTTTAGGTACATTGAAGAGAAGAGCAGACTTATCACACTTGACTGGGGCACTCCTGACGATACCCTAGTCTGTGATGAATAGACGCCGTGACTATCGAACAGGAGTGGCCGTCAGTACTTGGCAACGTTCCTGGTGAAATTTATTATTAAGAGCGAGAGCAGCTGGTGACAAAATATAGCACAATGTGACGGAAATGATGTACATAACCAGTTACGCCGCGCCCGTAACAAATCCAATTAAGGGAAATGCCGCCAAGTACCTCATTGCGGAGTAAAGTTTGTGGCAGTGGTGCCGCGGTGAGAGCGCCTGCGGAATGTAAACGCTTCTCACCAGTGGAGGGCTATTAAAAGTTGCCACGCAACAAGTACGCTACGCACATATTTAACCCGCCCCATTGTTGTTTTGTGTCCGCGCCGTTGGCAGACCTGCGGCAAGTGCCGCGTGACGTGGCTACCGCTAATGTGACGTGTCCCGCGTGAAATGTCGCCCGCCGCTGGCGCGTTAAGTACGAAATTATGTCCGGCGCTGCAGCGGCGGCCGCGCCCCGCCGCACACGCGACGGCTTTTCAAACGTCAGCGCCGCCAGAGCCGAATACATTTTAAATGCGCGCCGCGCGCCCGTTTGCGTTTTAAAAGTGTTGTCGGCCGCGGCGGCGTGTAGAGCCGCGGCTTATGAATAGCGGCCGCTTCCGCCGCGGAAACTGGTTCCCCTCTCCCGCTGTGCGTTCGCCGGCCGGCAGTGAAAATTAATTCGGCGGGGGCGTGATGGCGGCGCCCTCTCAGAGGGCGGGCCGACAAAGGACAACGCGCATTGTGCCCGCCAGATTGGCTCTGCCAGTAAACTCTGCTCCGCTGTGCTGTGTCTCGCCACGAGCGACTGCGCGCTGCATTCCCTGGAGCAGTCGCTGCGATGCGAGGCGAATCGCAGAGCCTTGTCAGCGAATAGTGACTTTCACTTAGGGGCAGTGCATTGTCACAGACGTCATGCCACTGAATACGTCTTCACGAACACCGTGTTCACAACGATCTCCCATCGCGAACAGTTGTGTCCGCAGGAGCGACTGAAATTCCAGTTTTGTCGACATTTCCATACCTGACCTACATCCCAATTTTCATCACAATACTCCCATGCCTGACCTAGTCGTTTTCATCAGATAAACCACAATTCTCTTTTGGCCATTTTATTTACCGGGTGATCAAAAAGTCAGTATAAATTTGAAAACTTAATAAACCGCAGAATAATGCAGATAGAAAGGTAAAAATTGACACACATGCTTAGAATGACATGGGGTTTTATTAGAACAAAAAAAAAACCTCATATTGCTAGACGCGTGAAAGATCTCTTGCGCGCGTCATTTTGTGATGATCGTGTGCTCGGCCGCCACTTTCGTCATGATTGGCCTCCCAGGTCCCCAGACCTCAGTCCGTGCGATTATTGGCTTTGGGGTTACGTGAAGTCGCAAGTGTATCGTGATCGACCGACATCTCTAGAGATGTTGAAAGGCAACATCCGACGCCAATGCCTTAACATAACTCCGGACATGCTTTACAGTGCTGTTCACAACATTATTCTTCGACTACTGCTATTGTTCAGGAATGATGGTGGACATATTGAGCATTTCCTGTAAAGAACATCATCTTTGCTTTGTCTTACTTTGTTATGCTAATTATTGCTATTCTGATCAGATGAAGCGCCATATGTCTGACATTTTTTGAACGTTTGTATTTTTTTGGTTCTAATAAGACCCATGTCATTCCAAGCATGTGTGTCAATTTGTAACTCTCTATCTACATTATTCCGTGATTTATGCAGTATTCAAATTTATACTGACTTTTTGATCACCCGGTATTTACGAGGACGTGCTGAAAAGCAATGCCTTTGAATTTTTTACTCTGTTCTCAATATTGGTTAAGCCATTACATATTATGAATATTGTAACCTGCACACTACGTGTTTCTGTATGAAATGTAGCCCAACTTTACATCCCAATCTATAAAAATATCTACATATACCAAAACTACGCACCCACAAACTGTTATCCAACATAAAGTCGTACGCTAACCTTTGAATAAACAGAAACTAATTTGAACTGACGATGATCGAAGTAGAGAGGATACAAAATGTAGACTGGCAATGGCAAGGAAAGCGTTTCTGAAGAAGAGAAATTTGTTAACATCGAGAATAGATGTGTCAGGAAGTCGTTTCTGAAAGTATTTGTATGGGGTGTAGCCATGTATGGATGTGAAACATGGACGATAAATAGTTTGGACAAGAAGAGAATAGAAGCTTTTGAAATGTGGTGCTACAGAAGAATGCTGAAGATTAGATGGGTAGGTCACATAAGTAGTGAGGAGGTATTGAATAGAATTGGGGAGAAGAGGAGTTTGTGGCACAACTTGACTAGAAGAAGGGATCGATTGGTAGGACATGTCTTGAGGCATCAAGGGATCACAAATTTAGCATTGGACGGCAGCGTGGAGGGTAAAAATCGTAGAGGGAGACCAAGAGATGAATAAACTAAGCAGATTCAGAAAGATGTTGGTTGCAGTAAGTACTGGGAGATCAAGAAGCTTGCACAGGATAGAGTAGCATGGAGAGCTGCATCAAACCAGTCTCAGGACTGACGACCACAACAACAACAACAATCTGAACTGAAGTAAGACAAGTATCTGGCCCTAATCAAAATTTCCACTTTCCTCGCATCTTGAGAACATTGTTGCAGATTTCTCGAAAGTGCGACAGCAAGCAGCATGCATGCAGCATCTTAGATAAATATACACATTTATATAAATAATAAAACTGTTACAGACCACATGGTGCAATCTGGCAATGAATAATAAAAATGTTCTTTAAACAGTGGGTTGGGGGAGAGAGTAACTATTCCTACGAAATGATATTCTGAAACAACAGTTTTAGAATGAAGTATGTATTCAAAAAGACAGAGTAAAATTGCGCATGATCTTGTAACACTTTTTTTCTTTTTAGAGCCGAGAGACTTTGCACCAGTGAAGCAAAGAATGAGATTTGTACAGTATGTAGTATATAAGAGTGTCTGCAGAAGACAATACTCTTCGACTGTGTGAAGTTTAATGTTTCTATGGATTTAACAAATGCTTATAATGTCATGTAAGTAACAATAACTATGTTTTATTTAACTATGTATAATTGTTTGTAAAGTGAAGTCAACACCAGCTCAGAACTAAAGGTAAATATAGGAGAAAACCAGTAGCGATCTACCGACGTCCTGGAAGATCTGAAAAGGTGGATATTTTTTGCTGCTAACGGAAGCATGTAGTTTTTTTTTTTAAAGCAAAAGTGTAACTGCTTAACAGATGTGAGTGAAGGGGAAGTGCTAAGGTACAAGTTTGCAACGCATTAGAGGAGATATAAAATTACGTCTGCAACGAGTGTTGGTTCCTGGGTGTGAAATGGTTTAAGGCATCCATTACTTAGACTGCTGCAGATCCCCAGGAAAGCCAGATTCATATTTGCGCTGTTGTAAGTCGCATAATTCGACGCCACGAAGACGAGTAGTAATCTCCGTCGCTGCAAAACGGTACACGTCTTCAAAACACCTAAAGCTCCAGCAATTGTGCTCACGATGGCGATATGGAAATTAACTGTAAATAGTTCCGTATACGAGCTGTGTTGACAAGTTTTTGTGTGGTTTATTCAATAATAATTTTTTTACACAAAACTACTCATTTAACCTAAAGTGTTCCAAGTAGGGATCCTTTCCTATACTAAAGAGAAAGAAACTGGTGTGAATCAGTATTGCGCAACTGAGTGTTTTCTTTCAAAGTAAATTTAAATTATCAGTCAAGTGCAGCAATTAAACTAAATGTGGAGAATTTTAGATTGCATTGAAAGTACGTAAGGTAAATAACAATTCTACCTCGTGTGTGAACTTGGTTATTGGGACCTTCTGTCCCAGAAATTACGTAAAGTAACTATATCAATAAAACTGAGAAAATTCAAGTACAAAACCTTTTGCAATCATTTAGACACTAACAAAAGTATCGTAAAATATTTCTTGTGTATAATATTTGTTTTTAGAGGCAGTGTTCTGATCGTGCCTTCAGAAACGTAAGTAGCCATTATTGTTGCTCCATAGTTGTTTTCATGGACCAAAACTTTATGTGTGCGTGTGACCAATTCAGAAAGCAGCTATCTACGTGCATTAGCTTGTTCCTTCAGTGATAGAAATTATTAAAAGAGAAAAAGTCTTAATAAGAACCAAAATATAGTAAAGACTAATTTTGGTGAATTCGTTGAATAACATCAATCCATTCGTCATTTTGGCTGGCGACCGTGATTTTCAGTATTATTATCCCTCACAAGAAGTAGTTTGACGAAATAGAAAAGCTGCAACCAAGACTATACGATAACTTCACATTTGACCGAGCTCTATCCATTACGCTGCATCTGAGGACACTAGCGGTTGTTAAGGAGGTAGTTACGTTTAAGTACTTCAATCACCGAAGCTAGAATAACATCTGAAGTACTACACGTAATTGCAAGAGTAGAAACCGTGTGCGTTGTAAGCGGCCTTTTGACAGGACTAGAACAATTATTACTACGCCTACATATTACCGTTATATATGCCTTAAGGTGGCAGAGCAGTACTTATAACGACATACTACAGTTATAATCTTCACACATAACGTTGGATTGAACAGTACTATGCTTCACAAAGATAATAGTGATTTGAAAAAGAGTACAATGTTAACAGAGAATTTCTATAAAAGACAAACTGATTAATCAGTTGATATCTTAACGTAAAACTCGGGGAAGTGGGTTGATCTGCCTCTCAGCGCTGAGCAAATTAATTAGCTGACACAAATTATTCTAACAAATTAGCTGCGCACCACTGCGGTCTTGCCTCAAACTCTTTCTCTTCCAAGCTAAAAAAATTATTGAAAATTTATACTCTTTTGACCATCCAATACATACATCATATTCACTCTTGCTGTCCTTCACAATAAATCTTTCTGCATCTAACAAATACAATCATAGGCCAACACAGCAGTACAGATTACGTCCATCACCTACCACATTTCATCTACGAATGTATGAGACTGTGCAGAGCCAAAGATTGTGCCACAACAAGACCGCAGATTGTTTAACAGTAACATAACTTTCTCTCTCCCTCTGACGTGCGCATCGATAACTTACAAAATCAAAATGACGTGACCACATTTTAGTATTACTCGGTCGATTTTCTCGCTTCACTTATGTAAGTTGCAAGCCTCTGCCGCTAGAGGACTGCGAAATGTAGTGGCTCAGACAGCAATGTGTAACGTAATCAAGTCGGTGCGTGAGTTTCTAACCATAGAAAAAGTGCCTGCTATTGAAACTCATAGAAGAATTTAAGTTGTGTACGATGATTCTTGTATCAACATCCGTAATGAGCGACGTTGGGTTGTCTGTGCTGGTAATGAAGGAGACGGTGATGAAACCTGAACGAGTCTGACAGAACTCTGTGTGGACGACGACGTGCGGCAACTGACAAGATTCATCGAAATCGGGTCGATGAACTCATCACAGAAAATCTTTAGATACCACAGATACAGTTCTAAGATAAGTGTGGCATAGCACGAGAGGGAATAGAGGCCATCATTGCAGAACGGTGGTACAGAAAACCATACGTACGGTGGGTGTCTCGAATGCTTACTTCTGACGTGGAAGAGAGAGACTGGACATCTGCCACAAGACTGCCGCGACGTCGACAACTACCCCTCACGTTGGGTTCACTGTCATCGACCTTCCTCTGTAAAATCACGACTTGGCTCCATCCGACTTTCGTCTGTCTTCAAAACCAAAGGAACTCTTTCGAGGATGTCACTTTCAAAAATGGTTCAAATGGCTCTGAGCACTATGGGACTTAACTGCTGTGGTCATCAGTCCCCTAGAACTTAGAACTTCTTAAACCTAACTAACCTAAGGACATCACACACATCCATGCCCGAGGCAGGATTCGAACCTGCGACCGTAGCGGTCACGCGGTTCCAGACTGTAACGCCTAGAAGCGCTCGGCCACTCTGGCCGGCGATGTCACTTTGATAGTGATCAAGAGGTGCAAGCAGAAGTGACGTTGTGGCTTCATCAACACTATCAAACAGTCAATTGCGATGCTGTCAACAAACTGTCTTTCGTTGGGAGAAATGCGTTCCTCAGCAAGGTGACCATGTTGACAAATAGATATGCAGACATGACAAATAAAGATGCATAAGATTAACAAGGTTTGTTTTACCTAAAAAACTTTAATAGTGTTCGTATAAAAATTCCGGAGGTGTTGCTTTTAGTACGCCCTCGTATTTAAGCTCACCAGATTAGAGCCTAAGGACTTCTCTTACTTTAGACTGGGTACAACCCACAACGAAAAGTATTACAAAAAATTCTCAATTTCTATGTGTACCGTACTTCTTATTCAGTTATAAGCCAATAGAGCCCTCCCTAATACTACTTCACCAGAAATGACGGCGCTAGTACTCGTACAATTTATTAGTAATAATATAGGAGGACATGGTATAATGGGCCTCCAGGTTGTGTTTTTGTCCTTACTGCCACAATCCCTTTGTCTTATGGAACGTTAGACAATCTGCGAAAAAATTGTGGTTGTAATATTAGCCATATGGAATCAATTTAAAAAAAAGGAACCAAAATTTAATAGAAGACACTTTGCTAAACCGTATATTGTTGGACGATTTTACTATGTAGAAATCTTCTTGAAGACCATCCCCATATTTTACTGCCTTCTTTAGACCCAATCGTTGCTCGATAGCCCCTTTTAAGTGATTGTCATGTTTTGCTTGTCTCAGGATTCAGCGGCACAAAATTGAAGTTCCATACTGATTTTAATTTGTGCCTCTTTATATTGGACGCCCATATTTCTACCACAAACACCAACACCGACATCTTCATAAACAAAAATTTATCATAGTCTTCTGTTGAATACAAAGAAAAATATTAATAGTGCAACGTAACAGTTTTACATAGCATTTTTATGTAACATATTTACGTACGCACAGCTGTGGTATTATCGTCTACCTGTAAATGTCTTTGTCGGCGTTAAAAGCAAAATATCCTCACTGTTCATTGGGAAAACTAGATGCTCTGCTAGGGCACTATACAAGCATAACTATGAACTAGTACTCGTAATTGATACATTCACCATCCCCAGCTTCGTGTATTAGATACTGAGGTGGGGCAAAGTAGTGGCAGGAGCTTACAGTACCAAACTTAGACCTAATGGTAATTGAAGTGAAAGTGAAACAGAATCTGACCAAAAATACTGAAAGTGGAAGAAACCCGAAAAGTTTCTACTGAAGCCAGCATAAGGTGTTTAGTATGCAACAAATGATAATAAAATTTGACTGTTTCCAAACTGACTCAACTGAAACAAGTACTGATATTCCAAGAAACAAGTAAGCAATGTCCCACAATAGCCCATGAATAATACAATATGGCGAGTTCTGATGTAAAGAAACATGCAAAACGGATCTGTCACATTTAAAGTTTTCGCGCGACTTAAATACTTCACCAATTAAACATTCCTACTCTTTCCTAATTGCTCATAACCAGCATTCTTAATGGCGGACATTATACGACTTGAATTTTCTATTGGCACATTGCACAAAGCAGCTCATAATTCGACATACAAATCGTCTGAATATGCAGAAGATAGCGACAACTATCACAAAAACTGCAATTACACATTTATATGCAGCAAAAGATGAAAAAATTTAAAATAAAAATTTTCTCGCATTGTAGGTGACACACACAATTTCTACAAGAATGAATGCCATGTCAAAAGCGAAAATAATCGTGAAAAGGTAACATAATAATATAATGAAAAAGAGTTTAATGAAAGAAATTAATTTCCTTTTTAAATCACTGAACGTATGATTTTAGTTTCATGATAAGATCAAGCTGTAATATGAGACTGCGCGGCGGGGTAGTGCACTGCTGTTGCATAAAAAGTTCCACTCACCTCGTGGTGAATCTCTTCTCACACGCACGTCTCTTCGAAGTTACCGAAACGCAGTTCTCAGCCGGAGAAAGCTATAGAAAAAACCAGCTGTACACCTTGTAACCTGAAGTAGCACTAAAAATTGTTTTGTCGGTGGAAGGTTAATAATAGTTAAATGAAAGTATTTATGTGCGTAAAATTTCACTGTATATCGGTAAGCTTGCATACACCAGTTACTACCAAGCCTTACTCTAAACTGTAGAAAGTCTGAAAAGTCTGCACTCACACATCATTCAAAACTGTAGCCAGTTTAAGATAATTACTAGTTATCTTTCACAGAACGTTTACAAACAGATTGTTTCTTTTTAGAATAGCTCTGATCATATATTATTATAATCAGACTCACGTAACAAAATGTTCACGTTCGCGTGTAAGTAACACGCCACGCGGAATTTAGTTGTTTAAAGAGTCACCGAAATTTCTCAACTTCACATCGCATTGCCGCATTTTACGCCACTTCTCAAACATTGGTATACAAATATGATACTATTAATACATCTCATCGGAGCACCTATCTATAGGTCTCATCGCTAGGAGATCCAAGCCTCGACCCTTCTCATCTCTCTACACAAAAGAAGTTTCTAGTTCCCAGAATACTTGTGAATGTGCTAACTTCTGATTGGCAGAGAAACATGACAGCCAATCGGAAACAGAATCATATCCGCTCAATCCCGCGCATGTATACAGAACTAATCCAAATTTGTCACCGAATCTGAACTGTAAATTATCATAAATAAATTCTGAAAACCCACAAACATAAGATTAACTCCCTCTTAAAAAACTGCTTTACCGAAATTACAATCTCATTTCCCCAGTATCATAAACTGGCGAAATAGTTTATAACAGATCCGTCAGTACGAATGACTAGCGCACACGTCATTCTGAAACATTTCTCACGAGACTTGTTAGTTCAGTGTACAACGTAAAAAACTTTATATGAGACATTATTTCAAATTCACCCCTTCATTCACTCCCGTAGCTAAGCACAATTATAACAGCAGTTAATAAACAATTAGAAAATTAGAGAGACAGAACTTTAAATAAACATGACAGTATTTTGACGGAAGTTCAAACATTGTCTGTCAGCTGGTGACCTCTACCAGATCGCATAGAACCTACGCACACTGGGACATCTGACCTCATCTCTGCTGCGCGTAACTCATACTGCACAGCTGTGTATTGCTATTACGATCGCAATAGGCACGATGTAAGGCGCTACGCCTTATCTGGTCACGTCAATGAGAAATTGGAAAAGTAACTTCCGTAAAAAATTCGGCGTTTATCACAGGCGCGTGGCATAAGCCGTCTAGCGCCGACGCCACACAGCAACACACCACCGTCATGCAGGTTGCCAGCTCAGCCCCTGCGACTACACGACTCTCCGACTCCTTTGCAGCGCGACCTGCACAGTGCCTTCGGGTACACACGACCACAGTACAAGGGGCATGTAAATTACCAAGAGAGGTCGTTCATACCACGAACCTTTTGCTGCATCGGCCAATGTCAGGGGCAGCCAGCCAGGAAGAGGTGTACGTCAGCCGTGCGTATACTTAGGACCGCGTCCACAACGATCACAGCAGCGATCAAAAGTATACATACGTTTTTCGTATTAGGTGCATTGTGCTGCCACCTACTGCCAGGTACTCCGTATCAGCAACCTCAATAGTCATTAGACATCGCGAGGGAGCAGAATGGGGCGCTATGCAGAACTCACGACTTCGAACGTGGACAGGTGATTGGGTGACCGTGTCATACGTCTGTACGCGAGATTTACACACTCCTAAACATCCCTGGCTCCACTGCTTCCGACGTGACAGTGAAGTAGACATGACGTGAACGGACAAGTACAGTACAAAAGCGTACAGGGCGACCTCGTCTGTTGACTGACAGACACCGCCGACAGTTAAAAAGGGTTGCAATGTGTAATAGGCAGACATCTATCCAGACCATCACACAGGAATTCCAAACTGCATCAGGATCCACTGCAAGTACTATGACAGTTAGGCGGGATGTGAGAAAACTTGGATTTCATGGATGAGCGGCTGCTCGTAAGCCACACATCACGCCGGTAAATGCCAAACGACGCCTCGCTTAGTACGTATAAGGAGCGTAAACATTAGGCGACTGAACAGTGGAAAAACGTTGCGTGGAGTGACGAATCACGGTACACAATGTGGCGATACGGCAGCATGGTGTTTGTATGTGGAATGCCCAGTGAACGTCATCTGACAGCGTCTATAGTGCCAACAGTAAAATTCAGAGGCTGTACTGTTATGGTGTGGTCGTGTTTTTCATTGAGGGATCTTGCACCCGTTGTTGTTTTGCGTGGCATCATCACAGCACAGGCCTACATTGTCGTTTCAAGCACCTTCTTGCTTTCCACTGTTGAAGAACAATTCTGGGATGGCGATTGCATCCTTCAACACGATCGAGCACCTTTCATAACGTACGGCCTGTGGCGGAGTGGTTACACGATAATAACATCCGTGTAATGGACAGGCCTGCACTGAGCCCTTTCCTGAATCCTATAGAACGCTTTAGGGAGGTTTTGGAACGCCGACTTCGTGCCAGGCCTCACCGGCCGACGTCGATACCTCTCCTTAGAGCAGCACTCCGTGAAAAATGGGCTGCCATTCCCCTAGAAACCTTCCAGCATCTGACTGAGCATATGCCCGTGAGAGTGGAAGCTGTCATCAAAGCTAGGGAAGGGCAAACACCATATTGAATTCGAGCATTACTGACGAAGGGTGCCACGAACTTGTAAGACATTTTCAGCCAGGTGTCCGGATACTTTTGGTCACATAGTGTACGTCGCACCCAGCCAAGAGAGGAAGTCTGTTCAGGATCCAGCACTGCCGGCCGCACACCGCCGTTGCAACCAAGGGGCCTCGGAACCGGCTCGCGGACCCATTGGTATTCTGTTAGACTCCTTTGCCGTGACTGTAAAGACAGTGAAATCGTACAGATCGAAACTTAAGTGTTAATGTGTTCCGATGTGCTCCGCTAAAGGAGAGTGAGTGCTTAAACATTTGATGGTCAACCAGTAGAGAAAGAGCAATGACTGTGAGAGACTTCCTTTTGTTGTTAGGAAAGAGTCACAAAGTTGTTTACTTGTTGCTTTTGACGATCAACCAACACCATTTGTGTTCAGAATGAGATTTTCACACTGCAGTGGAGTGTGTGCTGATATGGAACTTCCTGGCAGATTAAAACTGTGTGCCCGACCGAGACTCGAACTCGCGACCTTTGCCTTTCGCGGGCAAGTGCTCTACCATCTGAGCTACCGAAGCACGACTCACGCCCGGTACTCACGGCTTTACTTCTGCCAGTATCTCGTCTCCTACCTTCCAAACTTTACAGAAGCTTTCCTGCGAACCTTGCAGAACTAGCACTCCTGAAAGAAAGGATACTGCGGAGACATGGCTTAGCCGCAGCCTGGGGGATGTTTCCAGAATATTTTCACTCTGCAGCGGAGTGTGCGCTGATATGAAACTTCCTGGCAGATTAAAACTGTGTGCCCGACCGAGACTCGAACTCGAGACCTTTGCCTTTCGCGGGCAAGTGCTCTACCATCTGAGCTACCGAAGCACGACTCACGCCCGGTACTCACAGCTTTACTACTGCCTGTGTCTCCTCTAGTACCTTCCAAACTTTACAGAAGCTCTCCTGCGGACCTTGCAGCTGTGAGTACCGGGCGTCAATCGTGCTTCGGTAGCTCAGATGGTAGAGCACTTGCCCGCGAAAGGCAAAGGTCCCGAGTTCGAGCCTCGGTCGGGGACACAGTTTTAATCTGCCAGGAAGTTTCACCATTTGTGTTGATTTCATTGTAATCTTCAATATACAGGATGAACTACATGCTCCTGTGTTTCTAGTAGAAGTGTTCAGGATCAGGATACTTCAATTACTTAACTCTTTGTGACTATAATTTACGAGTAAAGAACTTCCAACGGGTTTTATTGTCCAATGAAGACACGGGGGGGGGGGGGGGGGGGGCGGGGGGGTTTAGTAGTGGATTTTGGTGGTCCATAAACCATATTATTATCAATTGCAGTCCTTAGTAAAATATTTCGCTAGAACTTTCCTCTTGAAAATGACCATGCCTTTATGGACTGAAATATCTTCAGTAGTTGATGTAGGCTATACGTTCTTCACCTACAAAATAGCGACGCTTACTAACGTCACTGTACTTATAAACCATTCCTCATCACTGATCAAACGTTACTCGTTTTGTACGAGGTATGGCTGTAAAATGGCAGGACTGTTGCTCTAAAACATTATATTTTAAAAACATACATATTTATTGACTGTCGCCCTCAATATGCTCCCCTCCCCACAACGCTCCCTGAGGATTTTCCTTCAATGGAGACAGTGCTCGAAGTGTTCATCTGTGTGCTCTCTTGATGATGGGTGCCCCTTTTCCTTCCGGTGCTTCAACGGTCTAAAATATTGTCCATCTTAACGCTGATTTGACCTTGGTGAATAGATAAAAATCACACGGCGCTAGGTCAAATGAATAAGGTGCTCTAACATTGGGATGCTGTACTTTATTATTGTTGAATCAGTGCAATTTCATTAGAAGACATGACTGGTTTCACCCCACTAGAAGACCCTCAACAGCTTTCAAAACTCATCGCTCACAGAATATCACAAAGATTGCCATATTTTAAGCTTTTAAGTGAACACAAAAAAAACCTCGACTGTTGACAGCAACAGAAAAAGAATAGCACGCAATAGTAGTATCTTCACACTTTCCTCCTTCGTGTCATATTCTCTCAAAAAAATGTCTACAACAAAAATGTATTTCTTCATGTAATCAAAGGCAACTTACAATTACCAGCAGGTAGCAGGCCCACAAGCAGGGTTTCCCCAGAGGGCCCGTTCACCGTACCCTCCCCGCCCCCCCCGCCCCCCCCCCCCCCCCCCCGCCCGCCAGCGCTCCCCACCGGAAATGTTTGAACCTATACCAGATACAACGGAAATTTTCTAGCATCAAAATGCTTTCTTAATATTATTCGTTCTTGATTATGACTGAAATTCAAGTGAAAGGAGATTCAGGTTTAAAGAAGTTGATGAAAAAAGATTTCGATGTAGTTGATAATAGATCACAGAAGGATAGGTTTGAGCTAATTATCTTTGACTCCAGTCTCAGTGCCATACTTAGCCTGTCGGATCTACTAAAAGATTTAATCGAATTTCAATTTATATTATAATGCAAAAAGTCACACTAGGTAAAATTCGCTTTCCAATTTGCCCCCACCCCCCCGACCCCTCCACCCCCCATCACCGGTCTGGTTGTCAGTAGAACATTCATAGAATTTAATACGAATTTCATTACAATAAATAGACAGAAGTATAACATTACCGTAACTTCTTAAATTCTTTTACATCTACATCTAATACATCTAAATCTACATGGTTACTCTGTAATTCAGAATTAAGTTGTTGGCGGAGGGTTCATGGATATTTCTTTATGTTCCACTCTCGATAAACACGCGGGAAGAACCAAGGTTTAAACCATTCTGTGCGAGTTTTGATTTATTTTATTATGATGATCATTTCTCCCTGTTTATGTGGGCGCCAACAAAATATTTTCACACTTTAAGGAGTGGGTAGATGATTGAAATTTCATGAGAAGATCCTGCCGCAACGAAAACTGCCTTTGGTTTAGTGATTGACACCCCAATTCATCTATCATATCCGTCTCAATCTCTCATCTATTTCTCGATAACACGAAACTAGCTGCCCTTCTTTGAACTTACTCGATGCGCTCCGTCAATCCAATCTGACGTGCATCCGCATCGGACAGCAGTACTCCAGAAGAGGATGGACCAGCGCAGTGTAAGCAGTCTCTTTGGTAGATGTGTTGCAGCCCATAAGTATTGTTGTTGTTGTTGTTGTGGTCTTCAGTCCTGAGACTGGTTTGATGCAGGTCTCCATGCTATTCTATCCTGTACAAGTTTCTTCATCTCCCAGTACTTACTCCGACCTACATCCTTCTGAATCTGCTTAGTGCATTCGTCTCTTGGTCTCCCTCTACGACTTTTCCCTCCACGCTGCACTCCAATGTTAAATTTGTGATCCCTTGATGACTCAGAACATGTCCTACCAACCGGTCCCTTCTTCTTGTCAAGTTGTGCCACAAACTCCTCTTCTCCCCAATTCTATTCAATACCTCCTCATTAGTTACGTCATCTACCCATCTAATCTTCAGCTTTCTTCGGTAGAATCACATTTCGAAAGCTTCTATTCTCCTCTTGTCCAAACTATTTACCGTCCATGTTTCACTTCCATACATGACTATACTCCATACAAATACTTTCAGAAACGACTTCCTCACACTTAAATCTATACTCGATGTAATTAAATTTCTCTTATTCAGAAACGCTTTCCTTGCCATTGCCAGTCTACATTTTATATCCTCTCTACTTCGACCATCATCAGTTATTTTGCTCCCCAAATAGCAAAACTCCTTTACTACTTTAAGTGTCTCATTTCCTAATCTAATTCCGTCAACATCACCCGACTTAATTCGACTACGTTCCATTATCCTCGTATTGATTTTGTTGATGTTCCTCTTATATCCTCCTTCCAAGACACTGTCCATTCCGTTCAACTGCTCTTCCAAGTCCTTTGCTGTCTCCGACAGAATTACAATGTCATCGGCGAACCTCAAACTTTTTATTTGTCCTCCATGGATTTTAATACCTACTCCGAATTTTTCTTTTGTTTCCTTTACTGCTTGCTTAATATACAGATCGAATAACATCGGAGAGAGACTACAACCCTGTCTCACTCCTTTCCTAACCACTGCCGCCCTTTCATGCCCCTCGACTTTTATAACTGCCATCTGGTTTCTGTACAAATTGTAAATAGACTTTCGCTCCCTGTATTTTACCCCTACCATCTTTAGAATTTGAAACAGAGTATTCCAGTCAACATTGTCAAAAGCTTTCTCTAAGTCTGCAAATTCTGGAAACGTAGGTTTGCCTTTCCTTAATCTTTCTTCTAAGATAAGTTGTAAGGTCAGTATTGCCTCACGTGTAACAACATTTCTACGGAATCCAAACTGATCTTCCCCGAGGTCCGCTTCTGCCAGTTTTTCCATTCGTCTGTAAAGAATTCGCGTTAGTATTTTGCAGCTGTGACTTATTAAACTGATAGTTCGGTGATTTTCACATCTGTCAACACCTGCTTTCTTTGGGACTGGAATTATTATATTCTTCTTGAAATCTCAGGGTATTTCGCCTGTCTCATGCATCTTGCTCACCAGATGGTAGAGTTTTGTCAGGACTTGCTCTCCCAAGGCAGACAGTAGTTATAATGGAATGTTGTCTACTCCTGGGGCCTTGTTTCGACTTAAGTCTTTCAGTGCTCTGTCAAACTCTTCACGCCGTATAGTTTCTCCCATTTCAGCTTCATCTGCATCGTCTTCCATTTCCATAATATTGTCCTCAAGTACATCGTCCTTGTATAGACCCACCGTATTCTCCTTCCACCTTTCTGTTTTCCCTTCTTTGCTTAGAACTGGGTTCCCATCTGAGCTCTTGATATTCATACAAGTGGCTCTCTTTTCTCCAAAGGTCTCTTTAATTTTCCTGTAGGCAGTATCTATGTTACCCCTAGTGAGATAAGCCTTTACATCCTTACATTTGTCCTCTAGCCATCCCTGCTTAGCCATTTTGCACTTCCTGTCGATTTCATTTCTGAGACATTTGTATTTCTTTTTGCCAGTTTCATCTACATGATTTTTATATTTTCTCCTTTCATCAGTTAAATTCAATATTTCTCCTGTTACCCAAGGATTTCTACTAGCCCTCGATTTTTTACTTACTTGATCGTCTGCTGCCTTCACTACTTCATCCCTCAGAGCTACCCATTTCTCTTCTACTGTATTTCTTTCCCCCAGTCCTGTCAATAGATTGTGGTCAGAGTGCACATCTGCCCCTGGAAATGTCTTACAGTCTAAAATCTGGTTCTAAAATCTCTGTCTTACCATTATATAATCTGTCTGATACCTTCTAGTATCTCCAGGATTCTTCCATGTATACAACCTTCTTTTATGATTCTTGAACCAAATGTTAGCTATGATTAAGTTATGCTCTGTGCAAAATCCTACCAGACGGCTTCCTCTTTCATTTCTTACCCGCAATCCATAATCACCTACTATGTTTCCTTCTCTCCCTTTTCCTACTCACGAATTCCAGTCACCCATGAACATTAAATTTTTGTCTCCCTTCACTATCTGAATAATTTCTTTTATTTCATCATACATTTCATCAATTTCTTCATCATCTGCAGAGCAAGTTGTCATATAAACTTGTACTACTGTGGTTGGCATGGGCTTCGTGTCTATCTTGACCACAATAATGTGTTCATTATGCTGTTTGTAGTAGCTTACCCGCACTCCTATTTTTTTATTCATTATTTAACCTACTCCTGCATTACCCCTATCTGATTTTGTATTTATAACCCTGTATTCACCTGACCAAAAGTCTTGTTCCTCATGCCACCGAACTCCACTGATTCCCACTATATCTAACTTTAACCTATCCATTTCTCTTTTTAAATCTTCTAACGTACCTGCCCGATTAAGGGATCTGACATTCCACGCTCCGATCCGTAGAACGCCAGTTTTCTTTCTCCTGATAACGACGTCCTCTTGTGTAGGCCCCGCCCGGAGATCGGAATGGGAGAATATTTTACCTCCAGAATATTTTACCCAAGACGACGCCATCATCATTTAACCATACAGTAAAGCTGCATGCCCGCGGGAAAAATGACGGCTGTAGTTCCCCCTTGCTTTCAGCCGTTCGCAGTACCAGCACAGCAAGGCCGTTTTGGTTAGGTCAGATCAGTCAATCGTCCAGACTGTTGTCCCTGCAACTACTGAGATGGCTGCTGCCCCTCTTCAGGAACTACACGTTTGTGTGGCCTCTCAAGAGATACCCCTCCATTGTGGTTGCACCTACGGTACGGCCATCTGTATTGCTGAGGTTTGCAAGCCTCCCCACCAACGGCAAGGTTCATGGGGGGCCATAAGTATTATGTTAGTAAATTGCAGTCTTTGGTTTGCTTTTTCCACAACATTATCTATCTGATGATTCCATTTTAAGTTATACATAATTGTAATTCCTATATATTTAGCTGAATTTACAGCCTTTAGATTTGTGTGATTTATCGCGTAACCGAAATTTAGCAGTTTCCTTTAACCACTGATGTGGATGACTAAACTTACCATTACCTTTTGCACCATACAGACATCTCTCATAAATAGTTTTGCAGTTTTTTTGATCATCTGATGACTGTAGAAATCGAAATGACCGCATGATCTGCAATTAATCTAAAAGTGCTACTCAGATCGTCTCCTAATTCTTTTATGCAGATCAGGAACAGCAGAGGGCCAATAACACTTCCATGGGGAACGCCAGATATTAATTTTACTAGATGACTTTCCGTCAGTTAGTGTGTGGATGTTCTGACAGAAAAACACGAATCCAGATTCTTAATCTACTCCTTACCACTATGGTACATAATATTACATATTATGCAAACCTGCAACCCCTAATTTCGTTTCAAACATAACTGATTTTCTTTTACCGTTTCTTCCCAAGCAGTGATCCTCCATTTGCGTGTTTGAAACAAATTTAAAAGTTATGAAGTACTGGTTCATTAAATAACACCATCTGCCTTCAGAAATCTTGCAAACTGTTAAAAGAACACATACTTTAATCTTCAAAGAAATAAAAATATGCACTCTTCCTTAGCTCTTGAACCATAAGGTTTTCATTCAGTTTTCATCCTACTCATAAAATTCACAGTCTTTGCTTCTTGTTTTCTCGTCTTATACGTTTTGAGACAACCATTTTCTTAAAAGGAAGTTCCTTCTTCGACTTATGATGCACTAGAAAGTATATAGTTGGATAAGATACACTTGTCGCCTCCAATGGTGCTTTGTAAACATCAGAAACTACAATATATCATCATTTACACATTCAGACTTCTCAAGTCCTTACTTATATTCAACCTTGCACGTTAATATAAACAGATTTTATTTTAGCATGTCGTTTCTTCTCGTCTAATGGTTTATCTTCTGTCATTTCCAAATTATCTTCTTTTCTCATCCCAACTTAACTTCAACTTACGTGACTAAGATATTTTCTCTTTCGCAAAACATAAAGATATTTTCCTTTACAGAATTGCCTAAGGAGTAAATCTTGTTACAGCATAGACTTCACTATGCAGTACATCTTGATTGTGTTCAGCATTATATCCCAATAAACTTCGATTCGAGAATGAGATTTTCACTCTGCAGCGGAGTGTGCGCTGATATGAAACTTCCTGGCAGATTAAAACTGTGTGCGCTGACCGAGACTCGAACTCGGGACCTCTGCCTGGGCAAAAGTCCCGAGTTCGAGTCTCGGTCGGCGCACACAGTTTTAATCTGCCAGGAAGTTTCAAACTTCGATTGTTGCTACAGTATATGAGGCATAGTCACCCAATTTGCTTTATATAACATCCTGCAGGATTCCTTTGTGGATGATAAGCTGAAGTACGCATCACATTTATTCTTTTTTTTACATGTAAATTACGACCCATTATCGGATAGACTGTTTTGAGGTTTACCGGATTTCAGAAAGTAGTCGTTTTCTAGTTTATTCAGGATTGCTTTTCCATTAGTCTTCCGCAAAGGATAGTATACCATTCATTTTCAAAATATTCTAACACTACAAATATAGAGACAAAATTTCTTCAACAATGAGCCATAAATATCAACAGCTAACAATCACATAACAGCATTTGGCTTAACGTTCCGTGTACTAAGTTTACAAGTTTGATTAGTGAATTTCGGCGTTTGGCATTTATCGCAAGTTCAAATACAATTATTCGCCCTCTTCAACGTGTTGTCCCTTAATTTCTGCACATATCTCTTCAAAATTCAAATGCCTGTAACCAACAGTTCATTTATGTACTCTTTGGGCAATACACTCCCCAGTCTCCTGAATTTTCACTTGTTTGTCTGAAGAATACATGACAGTATATTCTGTAATGTTTTGGGTTCTTACTGTCACTATTTTTTAATCGAGTTCCCTTTTATCAGCTTCTGTATCTCATACTGATTCTGATACCGTCTGAGGTTTTTACAAATACTTTCAATTTTCTTCACTTCCTGAACTCCCATAATACACTGAAGGGCTAAAGGAACTGCTACAGGCATGCGTATTCAAATACAGAGATTTAAAAACAGGCAAAATAAGGCGCTGCGGTTGGCAACGCCTATATAAGACAACAAGTGTCGCAGTTGTTAGACCGGTTATTGCTGCTGCAATAGCAGATTTTCAAGTGAGTTTGAACGTGGTGCTATAGTCGGGGCACTAGCGATGTATGAGGCAGCGTTGAAGTGATGATTTTCCCGTACGACGAATTCACGAGTGTACCGTGAATATCAGGAATCCGGTAAAACATCAAATCTCTGACATCGCTGCGGCCGGAAAAAGATCCGGCAAGAACGGGACCAACGACGACTGAAGAGAATCGTTCAACGCGACAGAAGTGCAACGCCACCGCAAATTGCTACAAATTTCAATGATGGGTCATCTACAAGTGTCCGCGTGCGAACCATTCAACTAAACATCATCGATATGGGTTTTCGGAATCGAAAGCCTACTCGTGTACTCTTGATGACTGCACTACACAAAGCTTTAGACTCGCCTGGCCCATCAACACCGACATTGGAGTGTTGATGACTGGAAACATGTTACCTGTTCCGACGAGCCTCGTTTCAAATTGTATCGAGCGGATGGATGTGTACGGGTATGGGGACAAACTCTTGAATCCATGGACCCTGAATATCAGCAGGGGACTGTTCAAGCTGGTGGAGGCTGTGTAATGGTGTGGGGCGCGTGCAGCTGGAGTTGTATGGGACTCCTGATACGTCTAGATGCGACTCTGACAGGTGACACATAGGTAAGCATTCTGTCATCACCAGCATCCATTCATGTCCATTGTGCATTCCGACGGGCTCGGGCAAATTCCAGCAAGAGAATGCGACACCTCACACATCCAGAATTGCTACAGAGTGTCTCCAGTAACACTCTTCTGAATTTAAACTTTTCCGCTGGTCACCATGCTCTCCAGACATGAACATTATTGAGCCTATCAGGGATGTCTTGCAACGTGCTGTTCAGAAGACATCTCCACCCCCTTGTACTCTTACGGCTTTATGGACAGCCCAGGCGGGATTCATTTTGTCATTTCCCACCAGCGTTACTTCAGACGTCATTCGAGTCCCTGAAACGTTGTGTTGCGGCGCTTCTGCGTACTCTTGTGGGCCCTACAAAATATTAGGCAGGTGTATCAGTTTCTTTGGCTTTTCAGTGTATAAAGCAATGTTATGTGCTCCCCGTCATTGTCACACCGTACTGTACGAATCTCTTTTATCGACAGTTTGGATAGGGCGTCTGGTACTTCGTTCCGTGCACCCTCAACATATGTTATTCAAAACTGAAATTGCTGCAAAAAAAATTCCACTTCGTTAAGTGCCAGTGCCCTAGACTAAATATTTTAAAATATATAAGGGTTACTTGGTCAGAGTGAACTTCTATTGAGACACAGTCAACATGGGTTTAGAAAACATCGTTCCTGTGAAACAAAACTAGCTCTTTATTCACTTGAAGTGTTGAGTGCTATTTACAAGGGATTACACATCGATTCTGTATTTCTGGATTTCCGGAACGCTTTTGACACTGTACCACACAAGCGGCTTACAGTGAAATTGCGTGCTAATGGAATATCGTCTCTGTTATGTGACTGGATTTGTGATTTCCTGTCAGAGAGGTCACAGTTAGTAATTGACGGAAAGTCATCGAGTAAAACAGAAGTGATTTCTGGGGTTTCCCAAGGTAGTGTTATAAGCCCATTGCTGTTCCTTATCTATATAAACGATTTGGGAGACAATCTGAGCAGCCGTCCTAGGTTGTCTGCAGACGACGCTGTCGTTTACCGACTAATAAAGTCATCAGAAGATCAAAACAAATTGAAAAATGATTTAGAAAAGATATCTGACGTGCGAAAATTGGCAGTTGACCCTAATTAAAGAAACGTTTGAGGTCATCCACATGAGTGCTGAAGATAATTCCTTAAACTTCGGTTATACGATAAATCAGTCTAATCTAAAAGCCGTAAATTCAACTAAATACCTAGGTATTGCAATTACGAACAAATTAAATTTGGAGGACCACGCAGAAAATGTTGTGGGGAAGGCTAACTAAAGACTGCGTTTTATTGGCGGGACAGTTAGAAAATGTAACAGATCTACTAAGGAGACTGCCTACACTACGCTTGTGCGTCCTCTTTTAGAATACTGCTGCGCGGTGTGGGATCCTTACTAGATAGGACTGACGAAGTACATCTTCTTTCAAAGATGTAAACAGATGTTTGTGAAAATGCTAAGTTGCGATTTACCTGTTACTGTGTTCTATGTGCCAGAAAATGAAATCGCCAACAGAAATGTTTATTTTTCGATTCTTAACCCCACTGGCACACACAGCTAATGTACATAACCTATCAGCTGATGTATAACTAACTGTATAATGCACCTGATGATGGCAGCATGCTGCCGAAATGCATTCTGCTAATACAATATTAGTAAAAAGTGACTGCAGCAGTATAAATTATTCCACATAATCTTATAATACAGTCGCAGACCTCAAACAACATCCAAATAACATGGATAAAATTAAATTTGAGAAATAATTTTTAAGAAAAAAAATTGATACGTTGCGTGATTTCCGAGTTAATTAGTTTTCTGATAATGCTATGGTGAACGGGAAGGCGCCGAAGTTGGCTGTCCATAGGAGAATACACGATGACGTAGAAAAATTTTTTAGAAGGTTTTATGAATGGCAGATAAATGTAGAAAAATGCAACTTAATGCGGATGAATAGGATAAACAAACCAGGAACGTTCTAATACAGCATTATGAGTGTCCTTGTTGACACAGTCACGTCGTATAGACATCTGGGCGTAACATTGCAAAGTGATATGCAATGGGCGAGCACGTGAGGACTGTAGTGGGGACGGCGGAAGACCGACATCGGTTTAATGGGAGAATTTTAGGAAAATATCGTTCATCTGTAAAGGTAAACGTACATACGTCTCTGGTGTGGCCTTTTGTCGAATACTGCTCGGGTGTATGGGATCGAAACCAGACCGGATTAAAGGAAGACATTGAAGCAATTCAGAGCCGAGCTGCTAGATGTTTGCTTTAAGTACACATTTTAAAGGTCGTGAACGTACGTCACCTTTGAGATTGGACGTGGTAAGTTGATGTTAATCAAGAATGCCTTTAAGGTAAAAAAGACGTTAATATAATCGCCTCACTGAGCTTGAATGAGATCGTCTAATAGAGTCACGAGAGGCTGGATGTCACTTCTGCTATACTGCAGAAAAACGTGGCAAGAATGTAGTACGTAATTGCTGGCAGCGATAGTAATCGAAATGTACGGTCACCGCCGGATGACGTTGTGCAAATTCCACAGTATTTCCTGAGAGTATCTGTCTGACATCTTCACGTGGTTGTACCTTGCTGGTGGCTAGATACGACTGACGATATCCACACGACGACGCCCGTGTAGACAGAACACGAGCTGGCGCGGAAATCACGCATGCGCAATGATTGCAGATAGATGGCTCCATACTCAAACGCTCTCTGCCGGAAATCGCAGAGCGGCCCTCCTGCGCAGGCGCTGTACGCTATGTTTACTAACAGTGCAGGGTCCGCAGTTTTGCAGATGGTCGAGAAACATAGTTAATGTCATATCTTCCGGGGACTCTTCCGATTCTTGGCGACATGGTACCAAAGTACAGCAAGAAGGCCAAAGTGGTGGGTGTCTTCGTATCTTCATTGTGATCCATGGATTGAACTCGGCCGGCCGGTGTGGCCGAGCGGTTCTAGGCGCTACAGTCTGGAACCGCGCGGCCGCTACGTTCGCTGGTTCTAATCCTGCCTCGGGCATGGATGTGTGTGATGTCCTTAGGTTAGTTACGTTTAAGTAGTTCTAAGTTCTAGGGGACTGATGACCTCAGATGTTGAGTCCCATAGTGCTCAGAGCCATTTGAACCATTTGATTGAACTCGCTTGGGCCTAAATCCATCACGTGTCTGTCTCCCAGAATAACCGTTTCGTCGGAACACTGTCTTCAAATGTTGTATTTCACTCGACAGGCTTTCAGGATCACATACCACGCGCGCTGTAACAACTAACGTACTTAACTCACTACCGCATTGTGCCAGGTGATGGCAGTTTGTGGCCTGCAAATATAGATCTGTATGCGTTTGCTTGCGGTAGACGCTGTGTCCCAAGGTTCCATCTGCTTTCCTTCGTACTAAAACCTCAAGAAAAGGTACACCAACATCTACATCATACTCCACAAGTCACCTAATGGCATGTGGCGTAGGGTACTTTCTGCACCACTATCTGATCCATCCAACCCTGTTGCATTCACGAATAGTGCGTGGTAAGAATGATTGTCGGTAAGTCTCTGTACTGACTCTAATTTCTCGAATTTTCTCCTCGTGGTCAATACGCGAGATGTATGTGGGAGGAAGTAATATGTTGTCCAACTTCTCCGGAAAAGTGCTATCCCGAAGTTTCAATAGTAACACTCTCCGTAATTCACAACGCCTCTCTTTTAACGTCTGCCAGTGGAGTTTGTTTAGCATCTCCGTAAAGCTCTCTCGCCTGCTAAACGATCCCATGACGAAACGCGCCGCTCTTCGTCGGATCTTCTCTATCTCTATCAGTCCTACCTGATAGGGACCCCAGGTGGCTGAACAATACTTAAGAATCGAGCGGGTAGCGCCTTATAAGCCACTTCTTCCATGGATGAGTTACATTTCCTTAAGTTTCTTCCAATGAATCTGAGTCTGGTGTCCGTTTTTCCCATTATCTGTTTTGTGTGGTCATTCCACGTAAGGACGTCCTGGATAGTTACGGCTAGATATTTTACGGCAGACGCTGTGTCCAGCTGTTTATCATCAATAGTGTAGCTGTACAGTAGTGAATTTCTTTTCCTATGTATGCGCAAAATGTATAATTATTTACGTTCAGGGTCAACTGCCAGAACCTGCACCAGTCATCAGTTCTCTGCAGGTCGTTCTACAAATTCTTACACCTTCTGGCGTTGCTACTTTGGTACACACAACTGCATCATCTGCGAATACCCTTAAAGATCATCCGACACATTCTACTACATCATTTATATACACAGGGTTTAAATTTTAAGTTGACAAACCAGAGTAACTCGAAAAATAAGCTTCACACGAAAAAACGTGTAGAATCCAAAGTTGATTATTTTCGAGGGGTACATCTGTTGGTGCTAAAATTAGCCGGCCACTCCAGCCCCCTGAGGGTCGGGCGGGAGGCAACTTTAAAACATAGATTTTCTTGAATTGCAGCACCAACTACCAAGAATCAAAACAAATGTTTAAGACAAAATGTACGAAGTTTTTATGTAGAATCTGATTCTGCAATAAAAAATGGGGGTTCCCATTTGAAATTTTAAAGTTGCCGGCCCACCCTCAGGGTGGCGCGCAAATTTTAGCAGCAGCAGATGTCCCCCTCGAAAATAATCAACTTTGGATACTACACACTTTTGCGCGTAAAGATTATTTTTCGAGTTATTCTGGTTTGCCAACTTAAAATTATACCCTGTATATTCTTTCTCCACTTCCATCGTGAAGTTTATATTCGGATGGAGCGAATTTAAACGCTGAAGAAACGTAGGTAGAGTATGAATTCCATGTGGCCACACCACAAATGTCTCACCAACATACCACAGAAAACAAGACGGTTTGAGAGTGGCTGACTGTAGTGCTTTTTCTTCAAAGTCCTCTGTAAAACAATTGGCCGCCACAGGAGACATAGGGCTTCCCATGGCCACACCGTCCACTTGTTCAAAATATTGGTCATGAAATAAGAAGTATGTTCTAGTAAGCACGTGTTTAAATAATGCCACAATGTCCTCCTGAAACTTGTTGATAATGAGATCCACAGAGTCCTGCAGGCCGGCCGCGGTGGCCGAGCAGTTCTAGGTGCTTCAGTCCGGAACCGCACGACTGCTGCGGTCGCAGGTTCGAATACTGCCTCGGGGATGGATTGTGTGATGTCCTTAGGTTTGTTAGGTTTAAGTACTTCTAAGTTCTAGGGGACTGGTGACCTCAGATGTTAAGCCCCATAGTGCTCACAGCCATTTGAAGAGTCCTGCAAGGGCACCTTTGTAAACAAGGACACGACATCAAAACTTACTAAGAAATCCAGCGATTGCAATGTAAGAGTTTTCAGGCGACCTATGAAATCCCCAGTTTCGAATACGATGGTCGCACTTACGTATGAGAGGTAGTAATGTGAGACATTTAGCAATAAAATAAGTGCTCCTATGTTACTTACAATGGGACGGAAGCACCCAGTGCTTATGGATCTTGGGTAGGGAATGGAGTCTAAGAGGAACTGCAGCCTGTCGATGCAAACCCTTGGTGACTTGTTCTGGAATCGAGCTCTTCCTGATGAGTTCCAAAGTCTTCTCTGGATCCTACCCTTTGGATCACTTTTTAATTTACTGTATGCAGGATCGTCGAGCAGTTTGTATGTATTGTTGTTGGTTGGTTGGTTTGTTGGGGGAAGAAGACCAGACAGCGAGGTCATCGGTCTCATCAGATTAGGGAAGGATGGGGAAGGAAGTCGGCCGTGCCCTTTGAAAGGAACCATCCCGGCATTTGCCTGGAGCGAGTTAGGGAAATCACGGAAAACCTAAATCAGAATGGCCGGACGCGGGATTGAACCGTCGTCCTCCCGAATGCGAGTCCAGTGTCTAACCACTGCGCCACCTCGCTCGGTATGTATTGTTATCATTTTCTGTGCGTGAGAGAAGCGCAGTGTCATTTTCTTTGTCAGCACCTGAGATGACGATGTCTTGGTCTCCTGTCAATTCTCGTAGAGCATTTCTTTCATCTGAGGTGATGTTAAAGTTTGACTTCTTAGATGGAGCTCGAGTCAAGATGCGGCATGAGGCATGCCTAATCTCTTCGGCTGCAGGAAGTTTCGAAACAGCCTGTTCTATTTCACTGACCACATCTCGGGTAGGAATGGACCCAGGCGTAGCTGCAAAATTCAAACCCTTCTCTAGCACCGAAACTGCAGCATCGTCGAAAGTCTTCTCCGTGACATTGAACACGGTACGTCATCTTGGGCTTCGAGTCGATCGTATTTTGCCATTTCATGACCTTTAGCTTGTCATTCAGTCCAGTCAGGCTGATTTCTTTTCTCGCACTTACGTTAACCTGTGGTCTTGCAATGTTAACCGCTTAAACATGTTGCCTAGACAAATATTACACTACTGGCCATTAAAATTGCTATACCAAGATGAAATGTCGATGATAAACGGGTATTCATTGGACAAGTATATGATACTAGAACTGACATGTGATTACATTTTCACGCAATTTGGGTGCATAGATCCTGAAAAATCAGTACCCAGAACAATCACCTCTGGCCGTAATGAAGGCCTTGATATGCCTGGGCATTGAGTCAAACAGAGCTTGGATGGCGTGTACAGATACAGCTGCCCATGCAACTTCAGCACGATACCACAGTTTATCAAGAGTAGTGACTGGCGTATTGTGACGAGCCAGTTGCTCGGCCACCATTGATATTGATTGGTGAGAGATCTGGAGAATGTGCTGGCCATGGCAGCAGTCGGACATTTACTATATCCAGAAAGGACCTGCAACATGCGGTCGTGCATGATCCTTCTGAAATGTAGGGTTTCGAAGGGATCGAATGAAGGGTAGAGCTACAGGTCGTAACTCATCTGAAATGTAACGTCCACTGTTCAAAGTGCCGTCAATGCGAACAAGAGGTGACCGACACGTGTAACCAATGGAACCCCATACCATCAGGCCGGGTGATACGCCAGTATGGCGATGACGAATACACGCTTTCAATGTGCGTTCACCGCGATGTCGCCGAATGCGGATGTGACCATCATGATGCTGTAAACAGAACCTGGATTCATCCGAAAAAAATGCCATTCGTGCACCCAGGTTCATCGTTGAGTACACCATCGCAGGCGCTCCTGTCTGTGATGCAGTGTCAAGGGTAACCGCAGCCATAGTCTCCGAGCTGATAGTCCATGCTGCTGGAAACGTCGTCGAACTGTTCGTGCAGATGGTTGTTGTCTTGCAAACGTCCCCATTTGTTGACTCAGGGATCTAGACGTGGCTGCACGACCCGTTACAGCCATGGGGATAAGATGCCTGTCATCTCGACTGCTAGTGATACGAGGCCGTTGGGATCCTGCACGGCTTTCCGTATTACCCTCCTGAACCCACCGATTTCATATTCTGCTAACAGTCATTGGATGTTGACCAACGGTAGCTGCAATGTCTCGATACGATAAACCGCAATCGCGGTAGGCTACAATCCGCCCTTTATCAAAGTCGGAAACGTCATGGTGCGCATATCTCCTCCTCACACGAGGCATCACAACAACGTTTCGCGAGGCAACGCCGGTCAACTGCTGTTTGTGTATGAGAAATTGGTTGGAAACTTTCCTCATTTCAGCACGTTGTAGGTGTCGCCACCGACGCCAATGCTCTGAAAAGCTAATCATTTGCATATGACAGCATTTTCTTCCTGTCGGTTAAATTTCGCGTTTGTAGCACGTCACCTTCGTGGTGTAGCAATTTTAATGGCCAGTAGTGAATTATTCCAAATTAATTAGTTTTTGTTGTGGTGTTTTTTTCCGTCAATGTATTACGGATGCTTTCGGAACTCAAATGGGAATACCTGGTGGAAACGTGACGTTCTTTATGAGGAACAGTATTGAGGAAGTACAGAGAACCGGCATGTGGAGCTGACTGCAGAACGATTCTATCGCCATCAACTCACACTACAGATAAGGACCACGAAGATAAGACACGACAAATTATGACTCATATGGAGGTATATGGACAGTCGTTTTTTACTCGCTCTATTTGCGACTGGAACAGTAAAGGAAATGAGTAGAAGTGATACATGGTACGCCACGCCACGCAGCGTACGGTGGCTTGCGGACTATGTGCATAGACGTAAATGTAGAAGTTAGGCTATCAAGCCCTTGCGCAAGCAAATTTAGGCTGGACGCCAGATGCAACAGTGTCAATTGTCCTCATAGCGTAGATGGTAAGAGCATGGGACAGCTCAGCCTGTGGGACGGGTTAGATCCTTGCTACAGTCTCATGTCCAAGTTTCGTATCGCTGTCTTGTTCGGTTTTAGGAAACCAGATGGAGAACACGTTTGGCGGCACTGTCTCTGGGGGGCCCCTTCAGTCTGTGCGTGCAACAACGTGATTGGCTAACTTCAATGCTAATTAACTCGTAAACTGCGTAACATATCCTTTTACTGTCAACAATTATTTCTCAGTATAACCTACCCTCCAACACCCTCAAAAGCGTTTCAGAGTATTTCTTCAACCCTGTAGATATTCATTGTAGGTTTTCAGATTATGTGTTAATTGTCTGCGGCATTTAGGTGATGGACCAGATAAAAGCTGTGCCCTGGAGACGTATTTACAAATAAACACATGTGAATATCAAAGTTCAAGGGACTGGAGTCTACATACTTTTATCTGCTCTAGATGATCTGGTTCTGAAGATGAACCTTCATCCATGTGGGACCACCCCATCGAGGAATAAACTGAAAAAAAAAAAAGAAACTGGGTACAACACTTACTTCAGTCCGTTTAAAAAATTAGCAACTTCAACGAAGCATTTTTGGGCATCTGTCCGCATCATCACGTAACTCTACAGATCAACTGTTGCAAGAGGCCTCCGTCAGGTTTATGACAATGGCTGTAGAAGTCTACACTTGCACAATTAACAACTCTTTTCGTGTCTGTCGACAGTTAACTAAATAGGCAAAGACTACTCTGTTGTATAGCATAAATTGCAGCAGTAACATCAACAATTCCCACAATAGAAATAAACTGTCATTAATCTGCCATGTTAACTTACCCGCCAGGGTAGCCGAGAGCGCTAATGCGCTGCTTCTTGGACTCGGGTAGGCGCGCCGGCCACGGATCGAATACACGCGGCGGATTAACGACGAGGGCGGTAGGACAGCCAGCCTGGACGTTGTTTTTAGGCGGTTTTCCACATCCCGCTATGTGAATAACGGACTGGTCCCCACGTTCCGCCTCAGTTACACGACTCGCATACATTAGAAAACGTTCGCGCTATTTCATGACTTACGCTAGACACAGACAGCTGGGGTACACTTATTCCACTAACACTGCCAAATCAGTAGCAACATGGCTGACACCACGTTGGTGCTGGAACAAGGCCACAAGAAAGGAAGAAAATCTGCAATATTAAACTTAAGTTTAGAAAGGCTAAAACATACAGTTGGCAGAAAAAGACTATTTTCAAAGAAAGTTTCTACTTGCATCAAGGATGTTAATATTGAAATATGCTATTTAAGGACCCTATAATTGAAATGTTGCAGTATCTGCACAACTGTTTTGCTAACTATATGCTGTTTGTCAACCATGTTTGTTTTATATCTTGCGAGTACACTGAAAATTTTCAGGTGATTACAGAATAGAATATTGATTAGGTATCATGCTAGCTACAGAGATTTTTCAGTCACTGAACACAGCGTATGTTTCCAGTTTTCTTCTGAATTTTCTTGGATTGCAAATTTCTTACCTTATATCTGCCTTCAGCTTGTTGAACTCGTAACGTGCCAGTCGCTGCAAATAGCCGTGAGGTCTGAACATGGAAGCGAACTGTACAAGTAAATTATTTTTAGTCGTATGTGATGCTAGCGCAAATCACAACTCACTTGAAACTTGTTTTTGTTACACAATTAGGGACACTGAGTGTAAGGTTACGAACATCCTTTACGACTTTCCAGACAGATACTTACGTCTACATCTATGTGCATACTCCAAAAGCAACCGTACAGTGCGTGGCGGAGGGTATTCTGCACTACAACTAGTTGTAGACCTCCCTGTTCCACTCGCAGATAGAGCGAGGGAAAAACATCTATACGCCTCTGTACGAGCCCAAATTTCTCGTATCTTATCTTTGTGGTCCCCACTCGAAATGTATGTTGGGAGCAGTAGAATCGTTCTGCAGTGAGCTTCAAACGCCGGTTCTTTCTCAGCAGTGTTCTTTGAAATGAATGTCTTCTTCCCTCCAGGCGTTTCCACTTGAGCTCTCGAAGCATATGCGTGACACTTGCATGCTGATGGAACCTACCGGTAACAAATATAGCAGCACGTCTCTGAATTGCTGCGGTGTCTTCTTTGAATCCGATCTGGTGCGGATACCAAACATTCAAGCAGTACTCAAGAATTGGTTGCACCAGCGTTCTCCTTTACAGATGAACCATACTTTCCTAAAATTCTCCCAATAAACAGAAGTCGACGATTTGCCTTCACTATCACAATGCTCACGAGCTCGTTACATGTCATATTACTTCTCAACGTTACGCCCAGATATTTAAACGACGTGACTGTACCAAGCAGGAGACTACTAATGCTATATCCGAACATTACAGGTTTGTTTGTCCTACTTATGCCCATTAACTTACATTCTTCTACATTACGAACCAGCTGCCATTCACCATACCCACTAGAAATTTTGTCTAGGTCATCAGCGGACAATGGCATACTGCTGCCCACCCTGCCTGCCAGATCATTTATATACAGGGCTATTACAAATGATTGAAGCGATTTCATAAATTCACTGTAGCTCCATTCATTGACATATGGTGACGACACACTACAGATACGTAGAAAAACTCATAAAGTTTTGTTCGGCTGAAGCTGCACTTCAGGTTTCTGCCGCCAGAGCGCTCGAGAGCGCAGTGAGACAAAATGGCGACAGGAGCTGAGAAAGCGTATGTCGTGTTTGAAATGCACTCACATCAGTCAGTCAGTGCAACGACACTTCAGGACGAAGCTCAACAAAGATCCAGCAATTGCTAACTCCATTCGGCGATGGTATGCGCAGTTTAAAGCTTCTGGATGCCTCTGTAAGGAGAAATCAACGGGTCGGCCTGCAGTGAGCGAAGAAACGGTTGAACGCGTGCGGGCAAGTTTCACGCGTAGCCCGTGGAAGTCGACGAATAAAGCGAGCAGGGACGTACCACAGCCGACGGTTTGGAAAATCTTACGGAAAAGGCTAAAGCAGAAGCCTTACCGTTTACGATTGCTACAAGCCCTAACACCCGATGACAAAGTCAAACGCTTTGAATTTTCGGCGCGGTTGCAACAGCTCATCATGGAAGAGGATGCATTCAGTGCGAAACTTGTTTTCAGTGATGAAGCAACATTTTTTCTTAATGGTGAACAGACACAATGTGCGAATCTGGGCGGTAGAGAATCCTCACGCATTCGTGCAGCAAATTCGCAATTCACCAAAAGTTAACGTGTTTTGTGCAATCTCACGGTTTAAAGTTTACGGCCCCTTTTTATTCTGCGAAAAAAACGTTACAGGACACGTGTATCTGGACATGGTGGAAAATTGGCTCATGCCACAACTGGAGACCGACAGCGCCGACTTCATCTTTCAACAGGATGGTGCTCCACCGCCCTTCCGTCATGATGTTCGGCATTTCTTAAACAGGAGATTGGAAAACCGATGGATCGGTCGTGGTGGAGATCATGATCAGGAATTCATGTCATGGCCTCCACGCTCTCCCGACTTAACCCCATGCGATTTCTTTCTGTGGGGTTATGTGAAAGATTCAGTGTTTAAACCTCCTCTACCAAGAAACGTAGCAGAACTGCGAGCTCGCATCAACGATGCTTTCGAACTCATTGATGGGGACATGCTGCACCGAGTGTGGGAGGAAATTGTTTATCGGCTTGATGTCTGCCGAATCACTAAAGGGCCACATATCGAACATTTGTGAATGCCTAAAAAACTTTTTGAGTTTTTGTATGTGTATGGAAAGCATTGTGAAAATATCTCAAATAATAAGGTTATTGTAGAGCTGTGAAATCGCTTCAATCATTTGTAATAACCCTGTATATAGAAAATAGTAACGGCCCTATGAAACTTCAAAGGTCCTATCACACTGGCAGATATGAAGTTATCTACTTTACTCAGTCTACTTATTCCTCGCTGCTCATACGAATTGTGCCTCTTTATTAAAGAAAAATTTCGCCGATATCGAAATGCCTGTTCTGTTGTCTGCTCAGTCTCCGTTGCCCCTGCGCACAAATCAGCCTTTCCTGGCAGATGAAAGTGGACAAAGGGCTGGTGGTGAATACGAATAGGCCTACCGTTCTACCTGTGATCCAGAAGCTTGATAGTAATTTGCTTTTATCATGCTGCAGGAGGACTTATTAGCGGTGCGTAACGAAGTACTCAAAAGCTGATGCTTTATGGAATTGTCTTCCATCCAGATTAGGCGGGAATTAAAACCGAATTAGGGAGAGTCCTTTGGCCGCGGGCGGCAGACTGGGAATTATCGGGTGGGGTCCTTTCTGCCGCTCTGAGGGACAGCCCAAGAGTGCCCCGGCGCGCATTACATCGACCGGGCACCCCGCGCCGCCCAACTGGGTTAATTCTCAGTTTAAGACAGTTTAATGGTCCCCGCCGCTTTTAAGAAACATTATCCCTGATGGATTACTTCGCAAACTCGATTTTAGTTTGTTCGGCGGTTGTCGCGTGGTGCGCGCTATAATACGGTGGGCTGTTAATGGATGAAAACCGAAAGACAACACAGCCCACAAAGTTGTTCGCGTCCTTGTGAGGCATTCAGCAAGTTCTTCAGCCAAGAGCCAGGAGACTACAAAGAAAAACAAAACTATGCACTTGGGCAAAGGCTAAGCAATCTATAGTGATATCACGGAGGCTTTATATGAATACCACACGTATAGTAAAAGCGAGAAGACACAGTGAAGAGCCAAACAAACTGGTACACCTGCCTAATATCGTGCAGGGCCCCCACTGGCACGTAGAAGTGCGGCAACACGACGTGGCATGGATTCGAATAACGTCGGAAGTAGCGCTGGACGGAACTCACACCACGAATCCTGCAGGGGGACTATCAGAGGGTGGATATGTCTTCTGAACAAGTTGAAAGGCATCCCAGATGTGCTCAATAATGTTCGTGTCTGGGGAGTGTGGTCGCTAGCGGAAGTGTTTAAACTCAGATGAGTGAGAGTGTTCCTGGAACCAGTCTATAGCAATTCTGGACATGTGGAGGGTCGCATTGTCTTGCTGAAATTGCCCAATTCCGTCGGAATGCACAATGCACGTGAATGGGTGCAGTGATCAGACAGGATGCTTACGTACCTTTCAGAGTCGTATGTAGACGTATCAGGGGTCCCATATCACGCAAAATGGCCCCGCCCCACGCCATTACAGAGCCTCCACTAGCTTAAACAGCCTCCTGCTGGCTTTCAGGGTCCATGCATTAATGATATTGTCTTCAAACCAGTGTACGTCCATCCGCATCGATACAATTTGAACATGACAACATATTTCCAGTCATCAGCAGTTCAATGTCGACGTTGACAGGCGTAAAGCCATGTGTCATGCAGTCATCAAGGGTACACTGTAACCTCCCCCTCACTTATCGACCTTAATGACAGTGAAATATTAAACCGCGTGTACCTAATGGAAATTTGGGAAAAGCAATCGTCACCGAAGTTAATCTGTCGGTAAAGAGGGAGGAAAGGGTTACATCTAAATGAAAGGAAAAATAAAAATGAAATTGGTGGAAATTAATTTTGGAAAGGGGTAAAGTTAATAAAGAAAGCAAATGTGCGGTCGTTACGTTAACAACCAATAGGCGTTAATTAGATATTTGAGATTTGGGGAAAACTACGGTTGCCAGTCCCATGGACAACTACTATAATAACTGAAAATGAAAGATTAATGCACATTTGTTTAGCACTAAAAGAGTGGCAACTGAAGGTTGACACGTGTTGTGAGAAAACTGAATGTTTGTAAGAAGTAATAAAATTCGCTACACTCTGACTTAATTTAGCAAAAGAGTTAATAAAACCGGAAAACTGAAAGTTAATTTAGTGACTGAAATTAATAGTGAACTTTGTTTCTGAAGCACCAAGGAATTCAATAAAATAAGGTTAGTCTTGGGCTACCTCAACAATCATTTCAAAAGCTGCTTGAATCTACGCAATTTAGAAATAAGAGATTTAACTTTGAACCCGAATTAAATGATTCTGAACAATTAACAATAGTAAAATTTAGTACGTACCAAGCTGAGCTGTAGTCACAGGTAAGCTAAAATGTGGTAACAAAACTCGCACTCTTAATTTGTGCTTGTGTTATCTAAATATTGTAGCCAGCTATGAATACTTTAACTGAACATTGAAATTAAAGCAGGGAAATGGAATGATATTACTTTAATGCTGGCGTTTGAATTTCAACGACACTCGGGTTCATTCCGGAAAAGGAAGGGACCCTGCTTGGTAATGCAATTGGGACAATGAGCAACAAACGTTCCTGATAAGTTGCTGTAATTATGTGAGGCAACAATTTGAAAAAGCTGAGGTCTGCCATACAGTTCTAAAACATTACGTGCTTTTAGTCTTCCTTGTTGGTTGATTGACGGTTTGAAGTCGTCGGTCGAGGAGATGGCGACAGTCACTCATTGTCGGCCGTCGCTGTTGCAGAAGCTGGATGTTGGCGCGCCTTCTTCTCGACACTGTCACCAGGCGATACGGGCTCTTGATGTGCACCAGCTAATGCTTCCCGTCCGCGACATCGTGTCAGAAACTATCATAGCAAGTCGAGCGCAATTACATGCTGCCAAACCCCGAAAGCGCGGCAACTCGCGGGAGCATCACTCAACACACCTGCTCCACCGCCCTACTCCAGCCTGACTCCGCTCTGCCCGCGCTCCATGCGGCAGAGTTAACACTACCAACGATCCTAAGCACTTTGGTTCGCCACATGACCTATCGATATAATCGTTCGATAGCATAGTTCTGTCTAGGCAAGACCCAGCGTAAAAATACAAATAATATTTACAAAACAAACCTATTATACATCGAAATAAATGCATAAATATATATGTATATATATATACATATAGTAAAACAATTACAATATATAAAGACACAGAAATGTCATACCTTCACGTAACAAAATAAGGAAAAAAAATTATAGTACAATAGATGGAAATAGCAGGATATACAAATGGTTCAAATGGCTCTGAGCACTATGGGACTCAACTGCTGAGGTCATTAGTCCCCTAGAACTTAGAACTAGTTAAACCTAACTAACCTAAGGACATCACACACATCCATGCCCGAGGCAGGATTCGAACCTGCGACCGTAGCGGTCACGCGGTTCCAGACTGCAGCGCCAGAACCGCGCGGCCACTTCGGCCGGCAATTCGACTAGTACTCAGAAACAAAAGAGAGGTAGTAGCTACCAGTAAACCGAATCTCTTGCAAGAAGTACGCCACACTTTTCTAACTACGTACACTTTCGTGAAGAAATAACCTTGCAGTGTTCCGTGTCTAGAAGCGGCTGGGGAGAGTTTGGAGTAAACTGGAGAAACGCCCCATAAGTAAGCAAACCTTTTGAAAACAACGGTACACATTACGTAGGCTACAATGGTTGTTCTTTTCTTAACTGTTGAGGCATTTTTTTAAAAATGTCAATAGGTAAAAAGAGCTACTGAGCACAGAAATCCTTTTATTAACAACACTGAATAAGCAGAAACAAATTGAGCAGGAAATTCTTCAGGGAAACTTTGTTTTCCAGCCTACCGTTGTGGCCGAGCAGTTCTAGGCGCTTCAGTCTGGAACTGCTAGACCGTTACAGTCGCAGGTTCGGATCTAGCCTCGGGCATGGATGTGTGTGATGCCTTAGGTTAGTTAGGTTTAAGTAGTTCTAACTTCTAGGGGACTGATGACGTCAGACGATAAGTCCCATAGTGCTCAGAGCCATTGAACCATTGTTTATGTGGCAACGACAAATATGAAATGTTTTACTGTTTGCTAATAAAACACTTCATACACAACAAACTTATTACAGTAATTTAAACCGTGATTAACTATCCTCAAAGTTCCTTAAGCGGGGCCGGCTGTAGTGGCCGAGCGGTTCTAGGCGTTACAGTCTGGAACCGCGCGACCGCTACGGTCGCAGTTTCGAATCCTGCCTCGGGCATGGATGTGTGTGATGTCCTTAGGTTAGTTAGGTTTCAGTAGTTCTAAGTTCTAGGGGACTGATGACCTCAGAAGTTAAGTCCCATAATGCTCAGAGCCATTTTCTTTCTTAAGCGGCAGTAACTTTCAGCCCCACTGTTGGTTTTCTCTCTGACACCACTTGAACTTCACATTTTCAGAAAGCAGTAAGACACTCTTTCCCCATCATGTACATTTTACACCTTCGTTTTGTAATACATTTTGCTGTTAATTATACTGACGCATATGTAAATATTTATTCAGATTGTCTGAAAATTCCTAATACAGATATCTAGGAATTGTACAAGAGTGCTGGTATGTAAAATTCTGATTTATAACCGGTGTCCAGAAATGTGCCGTTTGGATATAAAAAAAGTTTGAAGCTCGAATTTCTTTCAGAACATTTGCTCATGGATTTCATCATTAACAGCATAAAAAATGATGGTTCTGCTCGGTGTCGAGAATATTACGTAAAGGATAAGAAGCGTCGTTCGGTGGGCTACTGAGATATTGACGCAGATAATGGCAAACTGTATGCTGCGAAATCTCAGCCCTGTTCTGATAAATCCTCAGTTGTGGATTTGATATGTATTCTGGATAAAAACCGCAAGTCACCGAACACAAGTGTCTGATAGACGAAGTTTGTATATGAGCCGTTAAAAATGAACTTCATTTTCGGTTTCTTTTTGATGGAAAGTCTATTTTAATTATTTAAAGCTATGCTAGGTGATAATTTAATTCTTTATGTGAACAAAAAAGTAACAAACGAATATTCCCGCATATATTCTTGTCCTTCTCATCTTCCACTGGATGACAACAGCGCACGCCAAGACTATAAAGAACAACATTAATATCTGTGTTAGTTCTGTCAAAAGTTTTTGTATTGCCATTGTAGCCTGTAGATGTGGTTTTTACGCCGGAACATTTTACTTTATTAAACAATTTACGTACGTCAACAAAATTTTGTGACCGGAAGCCGTCTCTGAAAATCTTTTCCTATCATCAACGACTGCTCGATGTGTCCCCATCTAGCTTAAGCAGCCAAAGTGTCTGCAAAGAGATTCAGTGAGGCATATTTTTGCAACTGCTGGAGTACATTAGTGGGAAACGCGATACACACTTCTTCAGTTCAGAAGAGCGAAACAAAATACTGAAGTATCCAGTAATCACTGTCTGGAATGTGTACCTATCCGCTAGTGCCATACTCATTTTAGTGGCTGAACATTAGTGTAATTTGGTTCAAATATGCAAAATGGTCAAGGGCCAGGATTGGAAATGTAGCCGTCTTTCATTTCCTCTTCATCAATTCTGTGGAACAAGCTGTAAATCCGAGAACTCACACTTTAGTATCCTGTTGTGTTTTCGTTGATGTTCTGACAGCTGATGATATTAACATCGGGTGTCCTGCCGAAACCCAACGTCATCTTGACACAATATTTAAAAAGAAGTGGATCATCTAAAACTAGTGGTCAAGCAGAATGGTTATACCAACAATCAGATCCGTAGTGCTCTACGGATTGGACCTTCACGGGAACCCACATAAGATACAAGCAAATTGGTGGCTTTCCTACCTTTTGCGGAGAGCACATCTTCAAAAATGGGAAGTATTTGAAAGAGATTTGGCATTAAAAGTGTATTCCGTCCACCAGCGAAGACTAGAGCACTGCTTGGCTCAGTAAAGGATGGCTTGGGTTTGAGGAAGCCCGGTGTCTACAAAATTCACTATTGTTGCGGGAAAGTCTTTACAGGACAAACAGTTTGTACGGTCCAGGACAGATGCCTGGAGCACCATCGTCACACGCATTTATTTCAGCCGGAAAATCTGCGGCTGCGGAACTTTGTCTTGCTGAAGGACATAAAATGTTGTACGACGAGATACAAGTGGTTGCCTTTGCGTCACGTTGTTGGGGCTATCTGACAATATTATAAACAGAGGTAAGGGGTATCCTCTAAGCAAGAGTTGGAACCCTGTTTTGTTTGATATTAAAGAACAGCGGTCCTTGTTTCGGTCATAAAAAGGTGTCAACAGTGTTTGATATCGATTTATCGTTTCCGCAAGTTTTCACCACCAGTGCCCTGTCGTGGATCTGGCAGGACAATATTGTGTACAAAATGCTGACACAGGCAACCGTCTCCGACATCTATGTGAAGATAGTGGATAATTTTCTCCACGGTAGGATTTTCGTGGTTACTCAGCAAGGTCAACGCTCCTGCTTACGTCACATGTCGATGAGTAGCCCTCAGGGCTCTGTATTTTCTTCCATCCTTCTTAACATTTATGTTATCGATATGCCAGTTCTCTCACACTGTCACCTGGCGCAATACGCCGATGATACGTGGCTGCAACACAGACAAGCCGGCCGGTGTGGCCGTGCGGTTCTAGGCGGTTCAGTCTGGAACCGCGTGACCGCTACGGTCGCAGGTTCTAATCCTGCCTCGGGCATGGATGTGTGTGATGTCCTTAGGTTAGTTAGGTTTAAGTACTTCTAAGTTCTAGGGACTGATGATCACAGATGTTAAGTCCCATAGTACTCAGAGCCATTTGAACCATTTGAACATAGACCAGTCTCGTAGCTCACCTCCGCAGGAAGGTGGACGCGACAGCGACCTGGTGTCGTTCCAACAAGATTGCCCTCAATGCCGCCAAAGCACGGAAGTCTACTTCACTAAATGGCGCCCCATCCTCCGCCACAACATCACTATTGCAGGTGTCCAGATCCCATGGTCACCTGATACCAAATATCTATGTGTCTGGATGGATAAAAAACTGCTCTGTTCTCACCGTGCAGAATATGTAACCCAAAAAGAACTCAAGCTGATAAATGCGTTGTACCCAATGTTCACCAGCAGGGAACTCAACCTCGATACCAAGCTTCGGCTGTACCAGAGGGTTGTCCAACCTTCCCTCACATATGGCTCTACTATGTGGGCTATGATCAGTGCCTCCCGGATGCAGACCCTCCAGTGCCTGCAGAATAAGGTGCTTCGGTGGAGCTTGCATTCCCTCCCCTCACGAGGATAGTTACCCTCCACGAAGATAAGGGCATGGCCATTTTTAAGACGTCAGTGCGAGAGAAGGCAAGATGTCTACGCCAAAGTAGAAGCCCTGTGCAACACAGCATACAAAACATTAGCACAACGCCTCCCCAACGCTGGCACCGACACCTTGCTCTTCTCACCATCCTTGAGGACTCCGTATCTGACCATGGCTAACGATAGCGCTGTTACGGCCACTAATAAAGCGTTAGTGTTGACTTGACCACTTGATGGGTATCGACCATCGTAAACCACCACTGTTGATACTTAATGTAGTTCTTAGTTACTTAAGTCCCACAGCCACAGCTTTAAAGTGGACTCCAGTGATGTCTTTGGAATGACAACATTGTCGAATGGGTTTCACTATCGACCAAGACAATAAGACCGTGAGCCAACGGTGAAACTGTATTTCAGTCTCTCACAAAAAAATAAAAGTTTGATTTCAGATCCAGCGACAGCTTATTGACCGGAATCCGGCGGTGAGATGGACTGCCGAAATATTGTGTCCAGATGACGCTATGTTCCGTCTGGAGACCCGATATGAATATCATGAATTACTCCGCTGGGAAAGTTTACGTAGCCACTTGAGACGGCTAGATTACTCATGGAATATTAACATATGTTTTCCGTAAAAATTAGTAGCATAGAACCGCAATTCTTGTTCTACACGCAACTCATCAACGCATTTCGAGGGACAATGCTGTCATCATCAAATTGTAAAATGTAGCTCATGAGGTTAAAACGTTAAAAACTCCGACAACACAATTGCGCCGTTGGCAAAATAAATTGGAATTAAAACATATTGATCTATGTGTCCTCGTGTTACATTAAAATCGACGACCTGTGTCGGCGGTTTACCCACGTTGCATGGGGGCTTAATTATTTATAATGCAAATACTTTTTAATTTTTTTTTTAGTCACTGTATGTCCGGCTACGAGTCTCGTAAACGGTTGGCCCTGATTAGTATTTGCACGCAATCTGACTGCATAGAACAAAAACAAAGAACGAAAGAAAACTTCCGTTAACACAATTAATTAATTAAGTCCCCAGCAACTGTAAAACCTACGAAACAACAAAACACAAGTGTAGCTGTTCTGTGTGTGGAAGTGTGATTCAACGTACACATCTGGTACGGTTCTTCCTCAATAAGACCAGATATTTTGAACACCATTTATACTGAAGTAATTAAAAAGAACCAGAAATACTATAATTGCACATAGAAACCAGAAATACAGTCTAATACAAGAACAGGAGACAGATGCTTTGTTGACTGATCCTGTGACCAAGAGGCATTATTGTTTAAGACACTGAAATAATAAAAAAAAGGATTTTTTTTACCTTCATATATATTGACGAAAAGCACACTCTGATCATTACAGCATCCCCATTCCAACAATGTCTGGTGTCTAGCCCATCAAAACAATATGACAACATCTGAACAAGCACTCTCCATGGGAACTTCTCAACAAAGACTCACCACTGCTACATCTCAACAAGCACTGCCTACTACCACATCTCAACAAGCACTCTGGCCGGCCGAAGTGGCCGTGCGGTTAAAGGCGCTGCAGTCTGGAACCGCAAGACCGCTACGGTCGCAGGTTCGAATCCTGCCTCGGGCATGGATGTTTGTGATGTCCTTAGGTTAGTTAGGTTTAACTAGTTCTAAGTTCTAGGGGACTAATGACCTCAGCAGTTGAGTCCCATAGTGCTCAGAGCCATTTGAACCATTTGAACAAGCACTCTCCACCACGACTTCTCGATAAGAACTGCCAGTGGAGGCGGCTGAATAATACTCTTTGGCGCAATCTCTGGCGCTGTGGCTCAGTGTAGCCACCTTTCATATGCCCCTCCTCCACGGGCCAGAATTTGATGGTATTTTTGCCAGCATTGGTGGCGAAAATACCACCAAATTCGTCCAAAAAATACAGACAAAAATAAAAGATAATATTAATAAGCAAATATCACATGTTGTTGTTGTGGTCTTCAGTCCTGAGACTGGTTTGATGCAGCTCTCCATGCTACTCTATCCTGTGCAAGCTTCTTCATCTCCCAGTACCTACAGCAATCTACATCCTTCTGAATCTGCTTAGTGTATTCATCTCTTGGTCTCCCTCTACGATTTTTACCCTCCACGCTGCCCTCCAATACTAAATTGGTGATCCCTTGATGCCTCAGAACATGTCCTACCAACCGATCCCTTCTTCTGGTAAAGTTGTGCCACAAACTTCTCTTCTCCCCAATCCTATTCAATACTTCCTCATTAGTTATCTTCAGGATTCTTCTGTAGCACCACATTCCGAATGTTTCTATTCTCTTCTTGTCCAAACTATTTATCGTCCATGTTTCACATCCATACATGGCTACACTCCATACAAATACTTTCAGAAATGAGTTCCTGACACTTAAATCTATACTCGATGTTAACAAATTTCTCTTCTTCAGAAAAGCTTTCCTTGCCATTGCCAGTCTACATTTTAAATCCTCACTACTTCGACCATCATCAGTTATTTTGTTCCACAAATAGTAAAACTCCTTTACTACTTTAAGTGTCTCATTTCCTAATCTAATTCCCTCAGCATCACCCGACTTAATTCGACTACATTCCATTATCTTCGTTTTGCTTTCGTTGATGTTCACCTTATATCCTCCTTTCAAGACACTGTCCATTCCATTCAACTGCTCTTCCAAGTCCTTTGCTGTCTCTGACAGAATTACAACGTCATCAGCGAACCTCAAATTTTTTATTTCTTCTCCATGGATTTTAATACCTACTCCGAATTTTTCTTTTGTTTCCTTTACTGCTTGCTCAGTATTTTACCCCTGCCACCTTTAGAATTTGAAAGAGAGTAGTATTCCAGTCAACATTGTCAAAAGCTTTCTCTAAGTCTACAAATGCTAGAAGCGTAGGTTTGCCTTTCCTTAATCTTTCTTCTAAGATAAGTCGTAAGGTCGGTGTTGCCTCACGTGTTCCCGTGTTTCTACAGAATCCAAACTGATCTTTCCCGAGGTTGGCTTCTATTAGTTTTTCCATTCGTCTGTAAAGAATATCACATACCTAAATAAATTTTGGTTTTGCACTGACCCTTCAATAATCTAATATATAAAATACAGTAAGGAATACAAATGCTTGCATACATGTGATTTTATATAATGGTTTACTCACGTATAATTCAATGGCACCAGCAATGTTGAGCAGGAGCAGACACCAACAAGTGACATTATTTCAGTAGAAGCAGTTCCATTAGTGGCACCTAGAAATCAAGAACAGGTGCAGACACCAACAAGTGACATCATTTCAGTAGAAGCAGTCCATCAGTGGCACACAGTAATGTTGAGCAGGTGCTGACACCAACAAGTGACATCATTTCAGTAGAAGCAGTCCATCAGTGGCACCCAGCATTGTGGAACAGGTGCAGACACCAACAAGTGACATCATTTCAGTAGAAGCAGTTCCATCAGTGGCACCCAGCAATGTTGAACAGGTGCAGACACCAACAAGTGACATCATTTCAGTAGAAGCAGTCCATCAGTGGCACACAGTAATGTTGAGCAGGTGCAGACACCAACAAGTGACATTATTTCAGTAGAAGCAGTTCCATCAGTGGCACCCAGCAATATTGAGCAGGTGCAGACACCAACAAGTGAAATTATCTCAGTAGAAGCTGTCCATCAGTGGCACCCAGCATTGTTGAGCAGATGCAAACAGCAACAAGTGACATCATTTCAATAGAAGCAGTCCATCAGTGGCACACAGTAATGTTGAAGAGGTGCAGACACCAACAAGTGACATTATTTCAGTAGAAGCAATTCCATCAGAGGCACCCAGCAATGTTGAGCAGGTGCAGACACCAACAAGTGACATCATTTCAGTAGAAACAGTCCATCAGTGGCACATAGCAATGTTGAGCAGGTGCAGACACCAACAAGTGACATTATTTCAATAGATGCAGTCCATCAGTGGCACCCAGTAATGTTGAACAGGTGCAGACACCAACAAGTGACATCAATTCAGTAGAAGCAGTCCATCAGTGGCACACAGTAATGTTGAGCAGGTGCTGACACCAACAAGTGACATCATTTCAGTAGAAGCAGTCCATCAGTGGCACCCAGCATTGTGGAAGAGGTGCAGACACCAACAAGTGACATCATTTCAGTAGAAGCAGTTCCATCAGTGGCACCCAGCAATGTTGAACAGGTGCAGACACCAACAAGTGACATCATTTCAGTAGAAGCAGTCCATCAGTGGCACACAGTAATGTTGAGCAGGTGCAGACACCAACAAGTGACATTATTTCAGTAGAAGCAGTTCCATCTGTGGCACCCAGCAATGTTGAGCAGGTGCAGACACCAACAAGTGAAATTATCTCAGTAGAAGCTGTCCATCAATGGCACCCAGCATTGTTGAGCAGATGCAAACAGCAACAAGTGACATCATTTCAGTAGAAGCAGTCCATCAGTGGCACACAGTAATGTGGAAGAGGTGCAGACACCAACAAGTGACATTATTTCAGTAGAAGCAGTTCCATCAGAGGCACCCAGCAATGTTGAGCAGGTGCAGACACCAACAAGTGACATCATTTCAGTAGAAACATTCCATCAGTGGCACCTAGCAATGTTGAGCAGGTGCAGACACCAACAAGTGACATTATTTCAATAGATGCAGTCCATCAGTGGCACCCAGTAATCTTGAACAGGTGCAGACACCAACAAGTGACATCAATTCAGTAGAAGCAGTCCATCAGTGGCACCCAGCAATGTTGAACAGGTGCAGACACCAACAAGCGACATCATTTCAGCAGAAGCAGTCCATCAGTGGCACCCAGTAATGTTGAGCAGGTGCAGATACCAACAAGTGACATCATTTCAGTAGAAGCAGTTCCATTAGTGACACTCAGTAATGTTGACAGGTGCAGACAGCAACAAGTGACCTCTCATCGCTGGTTGAGCAGTTCCAACAGTGGCACCCAGCAATGTTGAGCAGGTGCAGACAGCAATAAGTGACATCATTTCAGTAGAAGCAGTCCATCAGTGGCTCCCAGCTATGTTGAACAGGTGCAGACACCAACAAGTGACATCATTTCAGTAGAAGCAGTCCATCAGTGGCACCCAGCAATGTTGAACAGGTGCACGTAACAGTCCATAATATTCACTATCACTAATTAGTCAGTTCATCAGAGTTTATCAGCAGAAATTAAACATCTCCTAGTGGCACCCAGCAATGTTGAATAGGTGCAAGCACGAACAACAGTTTGAAGTCACACATAATTGCTTTTACAAAATTATTATCAATGCTCTTACACTAAACATACAAATTATAACAACACACACAAATGATAACAGATAATTGTCATATCAACTATTACAATACACAAATAACAGTAAACCTATAATAATTATGGGTGTCAGTGCAAGCCACAACAAACAAGTAAAATAATATTTAGGAGATTGGTCGGTACCAATTATTTGGGATTAGGAAAGGAAAAAACACAAAACACACTCACTCATCTTTCATCCACATTAAGTACTACTGTGTAATTGAATAGTGTTAATTGTGTAAATGCAATTCTGTCAAAGATTTGATGTTCGACATGTGTATCAAGTAGTACTGGCAGCAGTGTATAACAGTCAATAATAGTTGGTCAACGTCGTAGTCATCATGTCAAGACCAACGTTTGCCAAAGCCAAATCAAAATGTACGGTTGCTGAAAAACTGTCAGTGTGCCAAGATATGCAAATGCTTCTTCTCTCCAAAAAAAAGTACATACTGCTTAGTGATGTAACAAAGTGTGTGTGTAGACAATCTTCCTTCCACTTGAGTGTTCTAGTCTGCTATCTTCATCCTCATTGTTCCATATAGACCAACAAACAAACAAAAATCTCCTCACTTACTTCACCTCTTATCCACCAAAACTCCAATAATCATTATCATCACATAATCTTAATACTTCAATAATACCTCTTACGTCGATACATACACTCCTGGAAACTGAAATAAGAACACCGTGAATTCATTGTCCCAGGAAGGGGAAACTTTATTGACACATTCCTGGGGTCAGATATATCACATGATCACACTGACAGAACCACAGGCACATAGACACAGGCAACAGAGCATGCACAATGTCGGCACTAGTACAGTGTATATCCACCTTTCGCAGCAATGCAGGCTGCTATTCTCCCATGGAGACGATCGTAGAGATGCTGGATGTAGTCCTGTGGAACGGCTTGCCATGCCATTTCCACCTGGCGCCTCAGTTGGACCAGCGTTCGTGCTGGACGTGCAGACCGCGTGAGACGACGCTTCATCCAGTCCCAAACATACTCAATGGGGGACAGATCCGGAGATCTTGCTGGCCAGGGTAGTTGACTTACACCTTCTAGAGCACGTTGGGTGGCACAGGATACATGCGGACGTGCATTGTCCTGTTGGAACGGCAAGTTCCCTTGCCGGTCTAGGAATGGTAGAACGATGGGTTCGATGACGGTTTGGATGTACCGTGCACTATTCAGTGTCCCCTCGACGATCACCAGTGGTGTATGGCCAGTGTAGGAGATCGCTCCCCACACCATGATGCCGGGTGTTGGCCCTGTGTGCCTCGGTCGTATGCAGTCCTGATTGTGGCGCTCACCTACACGGCGCCAAACACGCATACGACCATCATTGGCACCAAGGCAGAAGCGACTCTCATCGCTGAAAACGACACGTCTCCATTCGTCCCTCCATTCACGCCTGTCGCGACACCACTGGAGGCGGGCTGCACGATGTTGGGGCGTGAGCGGAAGACGGCCTAACGGTGTGCGGGACCGTAGCCCAGCTTCATGGAGATGGTTGCGAATGGTCCTCGCCGATACCCCAGGAGCAACAGTGTCCCTAATTTGCTGGGAAGTGGCGGTGCGGTCCCCTACGGCACTGCGTAGGATCCTACGGTCTTGGCGTGCATCCGTGCGTCGCTGCGGTCCGGTCCCAGGTCGACGGGCACGTGCACCTTCCGCCGACCACTGGCGACAACATCGATGTACTGTGGAGACCTCTCGCCCCACGTGTTGAGCAATTCGGCGGTACGTCCACCCGGCCTCCTGCATGCCCACTATATGCCCTCGCTCAAAGTCCGTCAACTGCACATACGGTTCACGTCCACGCTGTCGCGGCATGCTACCAGTGTTAAAGACTGCGATGGAGCTCCGTATGCTACGGCAAACTGGCTGACACTGACGGCGGCGGTGCACAAATGCTGCGCAGCTAGCGCCATTCGACGGCCAACACCGCGGTTGCTGGTGTGTCCGCTGTGCCGTGCGTGTGATCATTGCTTGTACAGCCCTCTCGCAGTGTCCGGAGCAAGTATGGTGGGTCTGACACACCAGTGTCAATGTGTTCTTTTTTCCATTTCCAGGAGTGTATAAACCTTATCATTTACCTTACCTCTTGTCCACCAAAACTCCAATAATCATCAACCTCACATAATCTCAATACCTCAATAATACCTCTTCAATACGTTGATACATATAAACCTTATTACCAATATAATTTCACTTCCATAACAACTCTTTCCTCTAGTCAGTCTCCTCGAACAAGTACAGACAAAATCCTAGTGCAAACTTCAGTTCATTAGCCCATACAATCCGAAGACACAATGTCCACACACAACCTCTGTGTAGTCCACTTGAGCCAAATCTTCTACTCATTATGAATTATAAAATACATTTTGGTTACCTTGTCCATCATTAAATAAAAGAAATGCATACACGACCTCTAACAGCCTTTAGTTTGAATAACTCTCAGTAAGTAAGTACGAGTACGGAGTGTTAATGATCGTAATATTTCACAGTGTGTACACCACTTCAAGAATCATGGCGAAACAGAAGCAAACATGGCGGAATGGTTTCACATGCAGATGAGATGTACTGCTTCAGCTGTTCAATTGTTTCTGGATTCTGGCGGTACACCTGGTCTTTCAAGTGTCCCCACAGAAAGAAGTCACAGGGGTTCATGTCTGGCGAATAGGGAGGCCAATCCACGCCGCCTCCTGTATGTTTCGGATAGCCCAAAGCAATCACACGATCATCGAAATATTCATTCAGGAAATTAAAGACGTCGGCTGTGCGATGTGGCCGGGCACCATCTTGCATAAACCACGAGGTGTTCGCAGTGTCGTCTAAGGCAGTTTGTACCGCCACAAATTCACGAAGAATGTCCAGATAGCGTGATGCAGTAATCGTTTCGGATCTGAAAAATGGGCCAATGATTCCTTTGGAAGAAATGGCGGCCCAGACCAGTACTTTTTGAGGATGCAGGGACGATGGGGCTGCAACATGGGGCTTTTCGGTTCCCCATATGCGCCAGTTCTGTTTATTGACGAAGCCGTCCAGGTAAAAAGAAGCTTCGTCAGTAAACCAAATGCTGCCCACATGCATATCGCCGTCATCAATCCTGTGCACTATATCGTTAGCGAATGTCTCTCGTGCAGCAATGGTAGCGGCGCTGAGGGGTTGCCGCGTTTGAATTTTGTATGGATAGAGGTGTAAACTCTGGCGCATGAGACGATACGTGGACGTTAGCGTCATTTGGACCGCAGCTGCAACACGGCGAACGGAAACCCGAGGCTGCTGTTGGATCACCTGCTGCACTAGCTGCACGTTGCCCTCTGTGGTTGCCGTACGCGGTCGCCCTACCTTTCCAGCACGTTCATCCGTCACGTTCCGAGTCCGTTGAAATTTTTCAAACAGATCCTTTATTGTATCGCTTTTCGCTCCTTTGGTTACATTAAACCTCCGTTGAAAACTTCGTCTTGTTGCAACAACACTGTGTTCTAGGCGGTGAAATTCCAACACCAGAAAAATCCTCTGTTCTAAGGAATAAGTGTGCTGTTGTCTACAGCACACTTGCACGTTGTGAACAGCACACGCTTACAGCAGAAAGACGACGTACACAATGGCGCACCCACAGACTGCGTTGTCTTCTATATCTTTCACATCACTTGCAGCGCCATCTGTTGTTCAAAATTGTAACTACTGTAATTTCGAAAGTTTGTCCGCCTGAAAATGTACTGTTGTCCCAAGCATATTGCAACAAACGGTGTATTTCTATCGCTGCTCGTTTAGTTTTTAATGCCGTTTCAAATATACCGGTCATTTTTGAAACACCCTGTACATTCTTCCTGAAAATTTCTCGATAGCAAGTCCTCTTAACGTCGGACACGCACAGAATTTACCTGAAGGGCTTAAATATTTTATACAACCGTATCCTGAAAAATACTGGACGTTAATAACATCATTTATCAAGTCACTATAGCTTTATACTGAATTTATTCGGAGAATTTGGACTGTGTATTTGTTTACGGCTGTCAGTGCCTTCGCACTGAGCGCTCGATCAGCTGTAGGTACGCGTGACGTAGGAGGTAATTGTTTGCGGTCAACGACTGCCTTGTACGGCGCGCAGACTTGACTGTTGCTTTGAGTCTGTGCCGCCGCCGGAACACGGCGCGGTATCCTTCTATTCTCCGTGTGTTTTCGTATAACTGTTAGTTTCTCTAAAGTATGTCATTCCACAAAAATTTTAACGTTCGATATGTGATGTATTCCTTTGGAGCGCCGAGATTTAAGAGTTTCTACTTCGACAGTGTTATCATGAATAACTTTGCGAACTCTATTTGGACCGTTATAAAGCAGAAAAAATTTGCGACACAAGCCTTTTCCTTTGTGAGACAAACGGTGAGACTTAATTAACACCTTTTGACCAACTGACAAAGGTTTTAAACGACCAGGATGTTTAGCTGATTTCTCTCTTCTAGCAGCCGCAGATGCAATATTTTGCAGAGCCAGATTCACAACTTCAGAATGCCGCAGTTTTCGTGAAGGCGGAAAAGGAACGATTTCAGAAATGCGATTTGTCGGTGCTTTATTTTTTAATATCAATATCGGCGGTAAAGAAGTTTAATCATTAGGGAGTTCATTCAGAATGTTTTGAAAAATATGAAGATACTGATCCCAAGTTCTGTGATTCTGATGACAGTAAAGACGACACAATTTATTGATTTCCTTCATCCATCTCTCTGAAGCATTAGATTGAGGGTGAAAAAGTGAAATGAAAATTGGTTTAATCTTACGACGCCGTAGAGTTCGAAGCCAAATTTTAGAGCGAAACTGTGATCCATTATCTGATATAACCTTATCAACATGACCCACTTCTTTAAGAAAATGTTTGATGAAAGCATTAGATACTGAACGAGCTGTTGCTTTGCGTAAAGGTGTAAAACACACATATTTTGGTGTCAATTCCACTGCTACCAAAATGTACGCAAAACCATTAGTAGAACGAACCACTGGACCGAACAAATCGACTGCAGCCATCTCCTTTAATTTCGCTGAAATGATAGGAAACAACGGTGCTCTGTGAGAAATAGTTGGCGGCTTAGCCTTTTGACATAATTTGCATTTGGCAAGAACAGATCGAATACATTTTTCCATATTACTGAAGTAGCAATTTTCTCGTAATTTATGGAAGCATTTTCTGGGACCAAAGTGTGCATAACTGAAATGTGTGTACCAAATCAATTTATTAACCCACTCATCAGGAATACAAACTAACCAAACAGAGTTGTCGACCGATTTTCGTTTAAAAAGAATATCATTGCGAAGTAAATAATACTGTCTAATCGCTACGCTTTCCTTTCTCCTCCACTTCTCCTTAATGTCCTTCCAGATTAGATCCTTGTTCTGCTCCTTAGCGATGTCCTGGAGCGGAGACGAAATAAAATTCTCAAACGCAACACCCTCAATATACATCAACAATAATTGTCTTCTTTGCAGTCCTCCTCAGCACTTTGTTTCAAACCCATCGGTGCACGTGATAAAGCATCAGCAATAATATTTGAAGAACCCTGAATGTAAACAATACTAAAGTCAAATTCCTGTAGATGCAGCGCCCATCGTGACAATCTGCCATGAGTTGCCATTTTGTTGACATAAGAAATTCCAAAGCTCGATGATCGGTGTAAACCTTAGTATGTCTGCCAAACAAAAATGTCCGAAATTTTGTGAAAGCCCAAACAACAGCCAAGGCTTCAAGTTCTGTAATCGAATAACTCTTTTCTGATTTAGAGAGAACACGACTTCCAAATGCAATAGTTTTCTGTACTATAACGCCGTTTTCTTCTATCTCTTAAAATAAATGTGCACCTAGGCCTTTGTATGATGAGTCCGTCGCCAAACAAAAATCTTTAGATAAATCCGGATGTGAAAGAAGTGGAGCAGCAACTAAAGCATCACGAAGTTGTTCAAATTCTGACTGAGCTTCCTCATACCAACACCAATTAGAATTCTTTCCAGAAAGTTCACATAAACGAGGTGTGGCCAAAACGTCCAATTTAACAAAGCGTCTAAGAAAATTACAGACACCAAGGAAACTACGAACATCACGTTTTGTGGTAGGAACAGCATAATTACGAATAGCGTCTAGTTTCTCTGGATCAGGAAGAATACCTTCTGTAGAAATAATATGACCAAGAAATTTCACCTGAGAACGACCAAATTCAGATTTTTCCAAGTTCACTGTAATGCCAACTCTTGCAAAAATACGTAATAATGAATCCAAAATTTTGTTGTGCTCACTCCAAGAACGTTTAGCAATAAGAATATTGTCAACATTTGAAGTAATATTGTCACAGGTAAAATTTCGTTTAAACTACGAATGAATGCTGCTGAAGATACAGTACGTCCAAACGGTAATTTCAGAAATCACTTTCGGGTAAAATAGTCATATCTGGTTATTCTTTACCGACTCTCTAGATAGATTGATAGTTGAAGAATTGTTTTGATAGATACAAAGAATAGTAAAAGAGTAGGCAGCAGTGCAGAAAACTAAAAGGGAAATAGCACTACTACAGCTCGGGGCCCTGTGCACGCTACGGCACATATTCACTTAGTGTAGTAAATCCCCTGAGGACATTAATAGCCGTACATAAATTCCAGTTTGTGACTTAGTGGCCAATTTGGTGGAAGTGCGTACATAAATTGATCTAACCATGAACATGGATGTATGTCATTCTGAGAATTGCGAAAGATCCTAAATTTCCGAACAGTTAAGAAGTGTTTATAGTCAAAGTTTTCTCCTCGTGGCGACAAAGACCTACCGCGTCTGTCCCAGTCCGAATGTCGATTACTGTCAAGTTCACGCTCCTGGCGCTCTCTTGTTGCCTCTCATAAATGAAATAAATTATTGTCTTCAAAGCCCTCTGCTATCTGTGATTCTAAATTTCTTCTGCTGTCTTTTCCTACGATTTCGCCTTCAATTTGTTTGACTTGCTTTCGTAACGCCTCAAATTCCCTTTTAACGCGTTCATTAAATTTTCCCTGTTTTTCAACATGCTTAATTATGTTCTGGTACTCTTCGGTTTCTGCAAATGGTAATGGAGCTGTATCATCCGAATCTCTGTCCCCATTTAAACTAAGATTTGTCAATTTATGTGAAATATCCTCCTCTCTTTCCGATAAGTCACCTATTTTTTCTTTCTGTTTATTTACGTCTTCCATAAGTGTCGCGACTCGGGTTTCAGTATTGACACATTTAGTAGTTAACTGTTCATACTGTTGTGTTAGGTTATTTATTCTGTCATTTGGTACGGATTCCTCGATTCTTTCAAATATTTTTTCCTTATCCTGTGCACGTTATAAATTTAACTCTGAAAATTTTTGTACTATTACACGATCTCTTTCTTCCTGTTCTCTATCCTGTTCCTTTTGTCTGATTTCTATTGAAATTAATCTATTATTGTGAGCATTAAAAATCGGTTGTACTTCTTCTGTAACTTCTTTCTTTAATTCATCTTTCATGTTTTTGAAACATGTCCCTATTCGTGAGTCTAATCGTGTTTCCATTGTTCCCATATCAGTTTCTAAACGTGTTGCCAAAGTTCCCATCTCTGTTTTAATTGTTCCTATTTGTGATCTCACTGTTTTTAATTCAGATCCCAAATTTAATATTGCACCCATCAACTGCTCCATATTAACTGGTTCAAAATTCTTTTCGCCCCTAACATTTCCCGCAAAACCAGTTTCCTTCGACATAGCCGTGAAGCTATCTGTGTTCGATACTATTCCAGAATCTTCTGTCATTAATCTCGAATTCTGAAAATTTTTTGATTGTGGAAAATTTTGAATTGGTTCCGGACTATTTTCCCGACTTATTAAATTGTTTTCAACTTCATTATTCATCATACTGTTCTCCTCTGTTGGCGAGTTCGCCATGTTAACAATTTCGTCATTCTCACTATCCATCATTTTTGCCTTTTTCATCGATCGCGTAATCATTTACAAAACATACAAAACTCGTCACTATACGAAAATCACACACAATGACACTTTATCACCAACAATATCATTCATATGAAATGCTTCCCTCAAACACGATTAACGAACAATTGAAATCTTCATAATTGCACAAAATTGTCACACGCATATACACTCCTGGAAATTGAAATAAGAACACCGTGAATTCATTGTCCCAGGAAGGGGAAACTTTATTGACACATTCCTGGGGTCAGATACATCACATGATCACACTGACAGAACCACAGGCACATAGACACAGGCAACAGAGCATGCACAATGTCGGCACTAGTACAGTGTATATCCACCTTTCACAGCAATGCAGGCTGCTATTCTCCCATGGAGACGATCGTAGAGATGCTGGATGTAGTCCTGTGGAACGGCTTGCCATGCCATTTCCACCAGGCGCCTCAGTTGGACCAGCGTTCGTGCTGGACGTGCAGACCGCGTGAGACGACGCTTCATCCAGTCCCAAACATGCTCAATGGGGGACAGATCCGGAGATCTTGCTGGCCAGGGTAGTTGACTTACACCTTCTAGAGCACGTTGGGTGGCACGGGATACATGCGGACGTGCATTGTCCTGTTGGAACAGCAAGTTACCTGCCGGTCTAGGAATGGTAGAACGATGGGTTCGATGACGGTTTTGATGTACTGTGCACTATTCAGTGTCCCCTCGACGATCACCAGTGGTGTACGGCCAGTGTAGGATATCGCTCCCCACACCATGATGCCGGGTGTTGGCCCTGTGTGCCTCGGTCGTATGCAGTCCTGATTGTGGCGCTCACCTGCACGGCGCCAAACACGCATACGATTATCATTGGCACCAAGGCACAAGCGACTCTCATCGCTGAAGACGACACGTCTCCATTCGTCCCTCCATTCACGCCTGTCGCGACACCACTGGAGGCGGGCTGCACGATGTTGGGGCGTGAGCGGAAGACGGCCTAACGGTGTGCGGGACCGTAGCCCAGCTTCATGGAGACGGTTGCGAATGGTCCTCGCCGATACCCCAGGAGCAACAGTGTCCCTAATTTGCTGGGAAGTGGCGGTGCGGTCCCCTACGGCACTGCGTAGGATCCTACGGTCTTGGCGTGCATCCGTGCGTCGCTGCGGTCCGGTCCCAGGTCGACGGGCACGTGCACCTTCCGCCGACCACTGGCGACAACATCGATGTACTGTGGAGACCTCACGCCCCACGTGTTGAGCAATTCGGCGGTACGTCCACCCGGCCTCCCGCATGCCCACCATACGCCCTCGCTCAAAGTCCGTCAACTGCACATACGGTTCACGTCCACGCTGTCGCGGCATGCTACCAGTGTTAAAGACTGCGATGGAGCTCCGTATGCTACGGCAAACTGGCTGACACTGACGGCGGCGGTGCACAAATACTGCGCAGCTAGCGCCATTCGACGGCCAACACCGCGGTTGCTGGTGTGTCCGCTGTGCCGTGCGTGTGATCATTGCTTGTACAGCCCTCTCGCAGTGTCCGGAGCAAGTATGGTGGGTCTGACACACCGGTGTCAATGTGTTCTTTTTTCCATTTCCAGGAGTGTACAAGACATCAAAAATTAAATTTTGCAAAAATACCATTAGAAGAATGACAATTACCAAATGTACACATGCAATATAGACTACAATTACTAAACTACAAATTACTACAACAATACTACTGTCTGCTATTTTTACAATCAGAAGAATTCCAAGGGACGATCCGAAGCAGCGGTCGCCACGTGCATGGGGGCTTAATTAAATATAATGCAAATAATTTTAATTTTTTTTGTCGCTGTCTGTCTGGTTACGCAGTCTCGTAAACGGGTGGCCCTGATTAGTATTTGTACGCAATCTGACTGCATAGAATAACAACAAAGAACGAAAGAAAACTTCCGTTAACACAATTAATTAATTAAGTCCCCAGCAACTATAAAACCTACGAAACAACAAAACACAAGTGTAGCTGTTCTGTGTGTGAAAGTGTGATTCAACGTACACATCTGGCACGGTTCTTCCTCACTAAGACCAGATATTTTAAACACCATTTATACTGAAGTAATTAAAAAAAACAGAAATACTATAATTACACATGGAAACCAGAAATACAGTCTAATACAAGAACGCGAGACAGATGCTTTGTTGACTGAACCTGTGACCAAGAGGCATTATTGTTTAAGACATTGAAATAATAAAAAAAGGAATTTTTTTACCTTCATATTTATTGACGAAAAGCACACTCTGATCACTACAGCATCCCCAATCCAACAATATCTGGTGTCTAGCCCATTAAAACAATATGACAACATCTGAACAAGCACTCTCCATGGGAACTTCTCAACAAAGACTCACCACTGCTACATCTCAACAAGCACTGCCTACTACCACATCTCAACAATCACTCTCCACCACGACTTCTCGATAAGAACTGCCAGTGGAGGTGGCTGTATAATACTCTTTGGCGTAATCTCTGGCGCTGTGGTTCAGTGTAGCCACCTTTCAACGTGACACCGCAGACTGCGCCAGGCTGGATGCTGGTGAACTGCTGTGGCCTCCTCAAGTTGATGGTCATGCAGCGCTCCGGCAGGAGGTTGTTATGAACCGACCTGTCGGCGGCATTACAGTGCCTAAGATGAAGTAGCTAGAAGCTGACCACCGTACACGTAGAAAATCAGGAAAATACTGACGACCAGTAGAACAGCATTATGGTCAAGCCAATATCTGCACTCAGGCTATAATGACGCCGTGACAGTTCACAGCAACCCCTGCCCGGAGCTCTGCGTAATCGTCAACTAGGAGACCACAAGCAGATCGGCAGCATCCAGCATGGTGCAGTGTGCGGCACGAGGTGGGGTGGCCACTGACACAAATCGTCTGTTTTAACGAAACACGAGGACACATGTTCCAATGTGTTTCCATTCCATTTTATTTTGCGAACGCCGAAATTGTGTTGCCAGACATTTTACACTACTGGCCATTAAAATTGCTACACCAAGAAGAAATGCAGATGATAAATGGGTATTCATTGGACAAATATATTATACTAGAACTGACATGTGATTATATTTTCACGCAGTTTGGGTGCATAGATCCTGAGAAATCAGTACCCAGGACAACCACCTCTGGCCGTAATAACGGCCCTGATAAGATTGGGCATTGAGTCAAACAGAGCTTGGGTGGCGTGTACAGGTACAACTACCTACGCAGCTTCAACTCGATACCACAGTTCATCAAGAGTTGTGACTGCCGTATTGTGACGAGCCAGTTGCTCGGCAACCATTGACCAGACATTTTCAATTGGTGAGAGATCTGGAGAATGTGCTGGCCAGGGCAGTAGTCGAACACTTTCTGTATCCAGAAAGGCCCGTACAGGACCTGCATTAACCTGCTGAAATGTAGAGTTTCGCAGGGATCGAATGAAGGGTAGAGCCACGGGTCGTAACACATCTGAAATCTAACGTCCACTGTTCAAAGTGCCGTCAATGGAGCAAGAGGTGACCGAGACGTGTAACCAATGGCACCCCATACCATCACGCCGGGTGATACGCCAGTATGACGATGACGAATACACGCTTCCAATGTGCGTTCACTGCGATGTCACCATACACGGATGCGACCATCATGGTACTGTAAACAGAACCTGGATTCATCCGAAAAAATGACGTTTTGCCATTCGTGCACGCAGGTTCGTCGTTGAGTACACCATCGCAGGCGCTCCTGTCTGTGATGCAGCGTCAAGGGTAACCTCAGCCATGGTCTCCGAGCTGATAGTCCATGCTGCTGCAAACGTCGTCGAACTGTTCGTGCAGATGATTGTTGTCTTGCAAACGTCCCCATCTGTTGACTCAGGAATCGAGACGTGGCTGCACGATCCGTTACAGCCATGCGGATAAGATGCCTGTCATCTCGACTGCTAGAGATACGATGACGTTGGGATCCAGCACGGCGTTCCGTATTACCCTCCTGAACCCACCGATTCCATATTCTGCTAGCAGTCATTGGATCTCGACAAAAGCGAGCAGCAATGTCGCTATACGATAAACCGCAGTCACAATAGGCTACAATCCGACCTTTGTCAACGTCGGAAACGTGATGGTACGCATTTCTCCTTCTTACACGAGGCATCACAACAACGTTTCACCAGGCAACGCCGGTCACCTGCTGTTTGTGTATGAGAAATCGGTTGGAAACTTTCCTCATGTCAGCACGTTGTAGGTGTTGCCACCGGCGCCAAACTTGTGTGAATGCTCTGAAAGCCAGCCGAGGTGGCCGAGCGCTTCTAGGCGCTACAGTTTGGAACCGCGCGACTGCTACGGTCGCAGGTTCGAATCCTGCCTCGGGCATGGATGTTTGTGATGTCCTTAGGTTAGTTAGGTTTAAGAAGTTCTAAGTTCTAGGGGACTGATGACCTTAGAGCTAAGTCCCATAGTGCTCAGAGCCATTTGAACCATTTGAATTCTCTGAAAAGTTAATCATTTGCATATCACAGCATCTTCTTCCTGTCGGTTAAATTTCACGTCTGTAGCACGTCGTCTTCGTGGTATAGCAATATTAATGGCCAGTAGTGTACTTTATTAACGTCATGAACTACATTTTACAATATGATGGTGACAGCTATATTTCTCGAAGCGAGTTGTTAAGTTGCGTGTAGAACAAAAATTACGCTCGAATGCTACTAATAATTACGCTAAAAACATAACAACCGGTAACCCACATCGGTAATGATAATATTAAAATGTAAGTTTACTTTCGTACCTTCACGACCTTCGTATGGAAATTCGCGGTGGTTCCTGTGTATACACTGATGGCTCTCGGACTGACCGTGGGGTCGGGTGTCCCTTCGTCATTGGCACCCGTGTCTTTCGATATCGGCTTCCGGCACGCTCTTCAGTATTAACAGCCGAGCGTTTCGCCTTGTATCAGGCCACGGAGTACATCCGGCGACACGGCCTTTCCAGTTGTGTCCTCTGCTCAGACTCACTCAGTGCCCTCCAAAGTCTCTGTGCGCTGTACACTGCTCATCCCTTAGTGCAGCAGCTCCAGGACAACTGTCACTTACTCGCTCTTGGTGGAGCCAGTGTGATGTTTCCGCTGGTCCCTGGTCATGTCGGTCTGCCAGGAAACGAGGCTGCTGACGCTGCTGCCAAGGCTGCAGTCATCGCACCTCAGCCCGCGAGTGCCCATATTCCCTTCGATGATCTGTGCGTTGCCGTCCGTCAGGAGGTGGTATACCTTTGGCATCACCAGTGGTCCTCCCTTCACGGGAATAAGCTTCGGCTTATTAAGCCTCTCCCAGGGCCTTGGACGACCTGCTCTCGGCCCACCCGCTGGGAGGAGATTGTTTTAACTCGGCTGCTTATTGGGCACTACCTTTTTAGCCATTGTCATTTGCTAAGTGGCGCTAACCCACCGCTTTGTACACATTGCGTCCAAGTTTTAACTGTCCGCCACTTCTTGCTGGAATGCCCTTTTTTTAACAATTTACATTCCAGCCTTGTTTTGCCGTCTGACTTAGCAGCCGTTTTAGCGAATGACGCGCGGGCCTTCGACCACGTTTTACTTTTTGTCCGCCGATGCAATATGGCGAAGGCAATTTAATTTTTAGTTTTGGACCTTCATTTCTCTACGGTATTTTTTTTTCTTAGCCCTTTTTCCACGTGCCTGTTTTTAGCTGTCTCCTATTCTATCCACTGGGACTGACGTACAGTCGTTTAACTCCTATCTGTGTTCGTGTTCTTTAGTTTCGACTCGGGCCCGTTGTTGTTGTTGTGGTCTTCAGTCCTGAGACTGGTTTGATGCAGCTCTCTATGCTAATCTATCCTGTGCAAGCTCCTTCATCTCCCAGTACTTACTGCAACCTACATCCTTCTGAATCTGCTTAGTGTAATCATCTCTTGGTCTCCCTGTACGACTTTTACCCTCCACGCTGCCCTCCAATGCTAAATTTGTGATCCCTTGATGCCTCAGGACATGTCCTACCAACCGATCCCTTCTTCTAGTCAAGTTGTGCCACAAACTTCTCTTCTCCCAAATCCTATTCAATACTTCCTCATTAGTTATGTGATCTACCCATCTAATCTTCAGCATTCTTCTGTACCACCACATTTCGAAAGCTTCTATGCTCTTCTTGTCCAAACTATTTATCGTCCATGTTTCACTTCCATACATGGCTACACTCCATACAAATACTTTCAGAAACGGCTTCCTGAAACTTAAATCTACACTCCATGTTAACAAATTTCTCTTCTTCAGAAATGCTTTCCTTGCCATTGCCAGTCTACATTTTATATCCTCTCTACTTCGACTATCATCAGTTATTTTGCTCCCAAAATAGCAAAACTCCTTTACTACTTTAAGTGTCTCATTTCCTAATCTAATTCCTTCAGCATCACCCGACTTAATTCAACTACATTCCATTATCCTTGTTTTGCTTTTGTTGATGTTCATCTTATATCCTCCTTTCAAGACACTGTCCATTCCATTCAACTGCTCTTCCAAGTCCTTTGCTGTCTCTGACAGAATTACAATGTCGTCGGCGAACCTCAAAGTTTTTATTTCTTCTCCCTGGATTTTAATACCTACTCCAAATTTTTCTTTTGTTTCCTTTACTGCTTGCTCAACATACAGATTGAATAACATCTGGGAGAGGCTACAACCCTGCCTCACTCCCTTCACGTATGACCCCAGTTCTGTTTTGCACCCTAAAGCCAAACAAAACAAAAAAAACTCTCGTACCACTGTCTGGTCCATCCTAAGGGGAACATTTCTTCTTTTTAAAGAGCTGATGAGATAAGAACCGTGCTGATGATGCACCAGAATTTTAACCATTATTTTGGTAAACTAAAATGAGACTAAAGCGATGTATCGTTTCTTGAAGGGAAATCTTCGAAGATTCAAATGACATTATACACTCATTTACCCGATTCATGTATTTCAGCAACTTAAAAATACGAACAGGATGGAAGAATGGAGAATGGAAGACATAATCAGGAGAATGAAGCTAACAGTACATCTGAGGCCTTCAATGCAGCATGAACAAGTAAATTCATAAAACGCCTGAAATGGAAATTTATAATCAATACGCACTGCAGGTCCTAACCTGTGGTGGTATTTCATGAGACTTAATAAATATTTAACTCGTGGAAGAAAAATGGAACATTAGGATTCTTCGTACCTTTATTGGTGATGGAACACATCGTAGGAAAAGGTACGGACGGAGTAGCGAATCGGTCGTGGATTTAACAAAAGAACTGTCCTGGTATTCGATTTCTTGAGGTTCAGGGAAACCGTATAAAAACTGAGACTGGCCACTCATTTGGTTTACAAATGTCGTTCTATAAGCTCCCCACCTCTTATCGCGGTCAATAAAATCGAATACTGAGAGATGCACACTGATCCATGGAAAGAAGTCGTGTGGAAATGATGAGAAGAGACGAGAAGCTGACTAAATGGTCAAGAGGATGACGGAAAATCTTGATTACCGCAACGCTAAGAAGGATCTTCAGTTACAACAGGTTAATGAAACGGGGATTTGTAGAGAAACAATGCATATACGGCGTTATAAGATTTTTCCCTGGGATTCCATTTTCGTTATTGTGCTTTAAAGATAGTGAGCAGTCAGTAGTCGCTCCCAGGGGTCAATTCGTTACTGTCATAGGACGTGACAAAACGAGCGAATTGAAGAATTATGACACGCGGTAAATATAAACAGTCCGTGCTTGATGTGTGAGGTGCGTGGCGATGTGCGGGATGCCACCGCCTACTTCAGGAATGTTTTATGGGGTCGTTGATCATCACGCACAATTGAACAGCGCCGCCTGTATCAAACCGTACTGTCGGGTTTCCTCTACTTTATTAATGCTCGCGATTTCCACTATTTCAAAACCTTCAGCTGTTGTACATCGGCGGTGCACTGATTTACGCCCGCAATTGAAACAGTAAACGTATGTCATGACGCCGTGTGTGCGGCAATATACTAGGGCTGCGATGAAACAATTCCTGCACTATCTTTACGTTGTATGAGGAATTAAGCAATTACTCGAGTCGTCTCATTTAGAACAGAAGCGCTCTAAAAGACGAAAATTCTTCAGAGCATGTGAAAGAAGTGCCCAGAGCAAGGCGTGGCGTGTACATGAGGAGAAATACACAGCAACAAAGCCTCAGTAAGCTAGACGTCTGTCCGTGAACGGCGTTCCATGAGCCATCGAGATAAGGACTTGGCGACGCACCAGATATTCCTGGAACGGGAAATTCGTAGAAGGGGATGTGCATTCTGTACCGTTGAGTGATCTGCTAAGAAGCACTACAGTAAACCACAGACTAACTACTAACGCAACAATTGTCAAGACGATAGTCGAAGAGGATGTAACACCTCCCAGCAAGAAAAGCATTCAACCCGATCCCTTTGATAAGCCGGATTGTAAAATATTCTTTGTATTGTATCTGAATAATGTATGTAAAATACTGTGTAAATTGTTTATTACATTAAATAATTTTATGATATCTTTAGTATTTAAAACTATTTATGTGTATAAACTGTTCCTGTTGATGTAAATTTGACAATTGTAAGAAATGGTCACACTTAGGAACAATGTAAGAAACAGGTGTTACGTAAAAGCCAATGTCTTTTGCTGCAGAACGGAAGTGGCTCAGGAGAGTGGAAAAGGTGGCAAGGATGTATTGGCTTGCTTTCTAGAGCAAGCGCGGGAAGTTAAGTCACACAGTCTGTAGGCTGCAGTGATTCAGGCAACAATTTTGTGGAACGGGAGAAGCTTTCCTTGAAAATTTGTACAAAAATGACTCGGATGAAGACTACATACGGCTTACGGCATAGCTGCGAGTTGTTGGGCTACTGCATGTAAAACTGAACGACGCCAAGAAGAGAAATTGAGCCCATACAGCGAGATACTTGCAGGAGGTACTGTGGATAGTCTATCCGTCATAACTGTTCGCCACACCCAAGCCTATAGCCACCAGAGAATATTACTTTTGGTATTTTACTTTCGTACAGCGTGAACCAGTAACTTAAGCTGTGTTTTATTAGTGAATAAGCATTCTTGAATTAAAAGAAACTGGTTCACCCTGTAATTTCATCTTAATTCTACACCTATATAGGGTTCCTTCCTGGTGTTTGATTAATCCGAGTATCCTGTTTTACAGACTTATGAAGTGCCAAGTTAATATAAAGAGGCACCATTTAAATAGTTTCTGTGTAAATAATGAGATATATGTGTGAGGGACTAAATCCTGTACTAAGGAAATTACATGTCAGTAGTGGAAGAGTGTAAATACAATAGAGTGAATTTAAATGTAATTTTGCATCGCAAAGTTAAAGAGTTCATAGATATTTTCATCTTGAGCTACACTTAAAGTAGTCTTATTTGTTTCACTGAAAGGAGCAATGAAAATTTTAATTAGAGTAATAACACGTCCTTGCTTTAGTACATGACAGAGAAATAAAGTCAAACTATTGTTGTTTCAAGAGTTTTCTTAACTTCTGCATAGTGTTATAGGAAAAGTTTGCTTACGTAAAATGCAGTCAGATGGGAGCAAAGGTACTACAATCTGTTAAATGACTATATAGAATTGGTTCAAAGAGTAATAGCTTTTGATAGTAAATTCCACTAAGAAAGAAGTTTTCTTGAAGTGAAATGTTCAGTATTAAAAGTGGGTGCTTTAGTATCTAAGTATTTTAGTATTTAAGTTTGTTGGTTATGGAAAGTGCTTCTCTAAAGGTCCCCCATGGCCACATTTTTTTAGCTTCCTTGAAGTTATGTACTAGGCTTTTTCTCTTCTAAAAACGTAATGTTTAAGGGTGTAGCAGTCAAATAATTCCAGTGTCTGCACCAACATTGTTTACTCGGAATAATATTTATTTGAAGAAGAAACTTAAACAGTAGCAAGAAAGGAGGTAAAATTCATTCTTCTGCCTTTCCAATACTGTTTCATTCCCTTGATAGGCTGGCGACCGTTAGTACATATTTTAAACAACTAAATGAACTCGAATCTGAGTTGTGTTAGCTTCAATATAATACTATTCTTACTGAGTTCCTTCCTAACCGTTGGGTAAGATCTTAGGAAGAGAATTGAATACTCCGATTTACTTATCCATAAACACAACACGCGGTCAAATCCTGTAAAAAGGGTAACTCTGTTGATTAGCTTTTCCTACTAACGGATTGCCCTCCCATAGTGTGCTTCGTTTGGAAACAAAACTAAATTTAGTGAGAGGATTATATGTGGCAACATGGACACAGAGTTTTCTGTTCTTTAGGTAAAAGCAGACTAAATTACAATAGTAGTGGTAGGGTTATATTTGGAAGAAACTGAAACTTCCGTCAAAAATAAAACGGGGTGTACAAAGAGCCAAAAGACTGTAATCTAGTGTGGAGAGTGGAACGAGAAGAGACGTAGCGATACGAGCCGAAACCGTGACAGACTATATAGACAAGAGTGACAATGAGGTGGACTGTATGAAGTATATTAATAATAGAGAGAAGGAGTGGAGTTTCTCGAAGTGGTTAAGAAGAAAAGAAATACGGAACGGACAGTATGTCTACCTTTATACAAGGAATATTTAAAGAGGAAATTTAAAATGAGAACAATTTGAAAATGTAACGAATGCAAGGTGTGGCAGCACGCAACATGTTGTAACGGCGGGATGTGACAGCAAGCACCAGTTAGGAGAGGAACAGTACGAAAATACGCAGATTGTAGGAGAAATTAATAATGATAACAGGAATCACAAAGAGACCATGAACAGCGATGGACATCACAAGAGAAATGAAAGAAGTTCCAGATCGGACTCCAGGCCTGTTTACGAAACGTGTAAAAACGCAATGAGACTAGTTAAACCGGAGGATATGCACTCCTGGTTAGGCACGTTCTTGCAATATGCTGTACAATAACGTTTCCTGTCTCGCAGGAAGTCAATCATATTCAGCTCACGGTCAACAACTTACCACAAATGCAGAGGGACTACGGACCCTACCTGACGTTGTCTTTAAGAGGAGTAACACGACACTCAGTATCATTGTCAATACAGTCAAAAGAAACAAGGAAATACAGAAAAGTTTTTAAAAAACTAAGTAATACTGCGTCAACGCGACGACTTTTTTGTAATGGACACAAATGTGAAATCAACCTTGTGGCACCGTAGAGTAGCTGATGAAAGAAGGCTGCCTCTGTCCGGCCGAAGTGGCCGTGCGGTTAAAGGCGCTGCAGTCTGGAACCGCAAGACCGCTACGGTCGCAGATTCGAATCCTGCCTCGGGCATGGATGTTTGTGATGTCCTTAGTTAGGTTTAACTAGTTCTAAGTTCTAGGGGTCTAATGACCTCAGCAGTTGAGTCCCATAGTGCTCAGAGCCATTTGAACTGCCTCTGTAGAACTTGGGATTTATGTCATGAATATGCCTCTTAACTCGCACACTTTGCCGACCGGTGTGGCCGAGCGGTTCTAAGCCCTTCAGTCTGGAACGGCATGGCCGCTACGGTCGCAGGTTCGAATCCTGCCTCCGGCGTGGATGTGTGTGATGTCCTTACGTTAGTTAGGTTTAAGTAGTTGTAGGTTCTAGGGGACTTATGACCTTAGATGTTAAGTCCATAGTGCTCACAGCCATTTGAACCATTTTGAGTTCTGCAAGTTTTGCAGAAGAGCTTCTGTATAGTTTGGAAGGTAGGAAACGAGGTACTGCCAGAAATGAAGCTGTGAGGGTGGGTTGTGTGTCGTGCTTGGGTAGCTCCGATGGTAGAGCGCTTGCCCGCGATGGACGAATGTCTCCAGTCTCGGTCCGGCACACAATCTGTCAGGAAGTTTCAGTTTAGCAATATTTTCTCACCAAAAGTATCGCAAACCCAGATGTTAAGTTTAAGCACAATTAATTGGAATGATGTAACGTGAATCTCGACACATGGCACGTTATACAAAGCAACTATTTACCCGACACGTCTGGGGGCAAGTCTGTTAAATTACTGGTCAAGATAACACACACTACGTTACACTGATCACACACAACAAAGGATGGAATTTAGAAGAAAGTTATGCTACTCCACATTTAGGCTCACTGGGTCAGCGCGCGGCTGGCTTTACCGGTCAATCTAAGAGAACAAAGCCCACTTTCGAAATTCCGTACAACACAGTAAATATATTTACCAAACATGAGCACATTTATTCCGCGATGAAACTGAGTTTTCATTTCGAGCCTCATGGTTTACAAAGAAAAGCACGTGATGCAGAAGAGTAGGGGCTACTATGTCCGTGGGGATGAAATACTGTAAGTAGCCATGCAACGGTACTGTCGCGTTCTCATTAACACTGTACCAGAACGTTAAAGTTCTACAACTGTAAAGACGGAAGATCCGCGATTCGGAATGTCAGAACTGAGCAGTAAGTAGCGGCAGGAACACCACCACAAAATCACGCAGCACTAACACTAAAAAATCATCGACTCTCGGGGAGAGATTTTAACCGTGTTCAACCCAATGATAAAGTATCGAACTATTTTTCTCCGAATCATACAGTTTGGGGGAAAAGCAGCGAGAATAATTACTTTTGGAAACCTTTTATCAGACAAAGCCTGTTATAACAATAAAATGTTTCGCTTAATAAAACGGCCGCCAGCCCAAATCGGGCACAGTGTTTACACAAAAAGATGAAGTCAATTTTCGACACTTTCACTTACTACGGTCACTTGGCAGTAAGTACTATTAATCCCACTTTCTGTTACTTATTGAATTATTTAAAGAAGACACACACATATGTTTCAACAAGGATACAAAAAAAATATTAAACTTATAGCTATCATTCATATGAGCAAAACTATTATTTAACACGAGTAAATTTCATTTCCTCAGGACTGCTATTTGTTAACGTTTTACTAACATCAATATTTGTCTGGCTTTCTTTGACATGGAGAAGCCACACGAACAATTACTGTTAAGATTGTTGCAGTTAAACAATTATGTTACTTTACTTTCAGAAATACTATTGAAAACTTACCCTCATGGTCACGCAAAGTGGTGGCCCTTAAACTAATACGTGCAAACTAGTATTTAATAATGATTTCCAGAATTTACTACCAAAGCAGTACTCTTGTCAGTAATTTACTATTATTCAAGCTTCAATAAACATCAGGATACTCGGTATAAATTTGTTTAGGTAAGGACCCTACTGAGTTAATGACATAGGAAAATCACGGTTAAACACAAAGGTACATTTAACACTTATATTGCACTGCAGGAAGAAGGATGGTTCATACTGTGATACACTTCTAAATAAAGTACTTTGCCTGTTAGTGATGTCGAAGGTGGCGTGAGGCGGTGCTGTGTACTAACATTGAGCAGGTACGGCTCTTGATGTACATAGCTCTGTCTTCCTCTTGGTGGCGACGATAAAATTGCAAATTTCTGAGCTATTAATTTATTGCCGTACTGCGCCAATTATGTAAAACCAAGTCTTGCAGGTAAATTCGGTGTCTTACCGAAGAGTAAAACTAACCTGTCACGCTGTCGGGGTCTACAGAGTAGCCCGGAAGAGCCCAGAGAGCGTAAGCGGTCTCTACCGTACCAACCTCACAATGGACATTGACCAGGGGCCACTAATGCCACTCTGACCCAACTTAACCGTATTCATAGCTCTACACAATGGTTGGCCAAACTGCCCTTAACACTCCAGGAAACCTCCTGGCAACTAAGGAATCCTGAAGTGCCAGCTACAGACAAACCACAGATTCATAACAAACCACACATTCATACTAGAAAGCGACAGTGGAGACAAGAAAGATACGACCTGAATACGTAATAATGGATGACACTGATACATACAGATCATAGTTATGAAATTGAAACTGAAAACAAAATCTTTGGCGTTGAAATGCTGCTGTAATATCACGCATTATCGTCCATCTTTCTCTACAATACTAGTATCGAACTTTTGACTCAAGAATTATAGGAAAACCGAAGGCTGCTTTCCAAGATCAGTGGAACGGCTCACATGGAGACGTTTCACAGTACGAGTGAATACACAATCTAAGCAAAGCGAATTGATAACTTTTAAAGACAGAATTCAAAGTGTAACCAGTGCAATGAAGCGGATTTGACAATGACGGAAAGGCCAAAGAACTGGTGCGATCGTTGTCCATGGGGCCAGCAAGTCGATGCCAAAATTCGTTTGGAACTGGAAAGGGCTGAAAATTCCCGCTCCACACTCTTTAAAATGCAGAGTAGTGCAAGCGAGGTGATACTACCGGGGATCCGTAGGCCAAACAGAACGAGAAAGAAGGCTGAATTTCTGTCGACGAATAAAACACCGTTAGAAAAAAATATTGCACCAAACAAGAGTGGAAAAAAAGGAGGCATACACGAAAGACCAAATGGTAACCTATATTTTGGGTTTCCTATACAAGCTTGGGCCAACGGCCTTGCCGCAGTGCTAGCACCGGTTCCTGTCGGACCACCGATGTTAACGCTGTCGGACTGGGCTAGCACTTGGATGGGTCACCATCCAGGCGGCGAGCGCTGTTGGCAAGCGGGGTGCATTCAGCCCCTGTGAGGCAAACTGGGGAGCTACTTGATTGAGAAGTTGCGGATCTGGTCTCGGAAACTGACATAAGGCCGGAAGAGCAGTGTGCTGACCACATGCCCCTCCACATCCGCATCCAGTGACGCCTATGGGGTGAGGATGACACGACGGCTGGTCGGTACCGCAGGGCGTTCCAAGGCCTGTTCGGACGGAGTTTAGTTTTTTTATACAAACTTGCAACAAACAAGGTGCGGTCGTCCATTGCATTATCAATTTTGAGACGATCCGATCGCTTGCTGACAGTGTTATTAAAAGAATGTCTTTTGCAGGGACGGGAGCCCAGAACCTGTAGAATTTTGAATACCATTGTACCAATAAAGGGGAAGACGAAATCTAAGAAAACCGAAATTTTACCGAGCAATTTGTTTGGTCAATGCTCTAGCCAAAATGCAGGTGTTGGTAACTTACTATGGGACGATACTACTGAGGTCATCGGTCCCTAAACTTACAAACTACTTAATCTGACTTAAACTAACCTACGCTAAGGACAATACACACATCCATGCCCGAGTGAGGACTCGAACCTCCGTGGGGGGGAGCCGCGCGAACCGTTGCAAGGCGCCCAGACCGCGCGGCTACCCGGCGTGGCGCCCAAAATACAGGAAAGCCACCGAATGAGGGAACATGCGAAACAGGCAAATTGTAAGAACTCCATGTGGTACGGTTTCAAAAAAGGGAAATCGAACGAGGATGCCGTAATTCACGCAATGCGTAGTGTGAAAACCTCAGACGATAAGTGCGTTATAAGGATAACGATTGATACAGCGGAGGTATTCAGTAATTTACGGTAGCCTGCTCTGATGAAAAGACTGAAACAGATGGACTGTCTCAGGTGCGTGTGTGTAACAGCCTGCTAAGTTACTGCACAGACAGACAGGTGAAATCAGAATTCTCCAGAAATGAAATTGTCGAAGACAGAACCATAGGCTACCCTTAGCGCTCTGTTTGTGGTCCAATGTTCTGGGATGTTGCTGTAGAGCCATTACTCAACCAGCAATAGAATATCACAAACAGGAGAGGCTGCATCACTTGTACCTGGGTTGGAACTTAAATAGTGGCAATGATTTATTCACAACCGATACAAAAGAGTTACATGTTTGCACCTGTTACTGTTCTTCAGTCACCGGCGTTGTGTAGAACCCGTTGCCAGTGATGTGAAAGGCGTAGTATACCGTTAGCAGAGCCTGTTCTGTTGATGATGCGAATGGAGCGGTCTACTGCCTGTCGAATCTCTGGAACAGTTCTGAAGCGAAGGACACGAAGTGGTTCCTTCATCTTCGGAATCAAATCAAAGTTACAAGGACTTAAGTCCGGGGAGTATGGTGGATGGCACAGTACTTCCCAGTCCCATCGACCGAACAGAGGAGCCGCAGCTTGCGCTGTATGCGCCCGCGCATTGTCGTGCAAAATGATGAGTGGGTTGCGCAGAAAGTGTCGCCGCTTCTTTCGCAAAGTTGGTGGCAGGTGATGCTCCAAAAACGAACCGTAATACTGTGCATTGACGGTCTGCCGTGGAAGAACGTAATGCGTTAGGATAACACCATCACAGTCGTCCACGAGAATCACCATAATTTTCACCACACTTTCGACTTTCGCGGTGACCTATAATGACAGCATTCGTTGGGTTGCAGTTTCAGTTTTGGTTCGTACGATGTGGCCCATGTCTCATCCAGTGATATTACGATACGGCGTAAGAAAGCCTCTCCTTCGCGCTCATAGCTCTCCAAGTGCGTTTCGGCAGCGTCGTAACGCATCCATTTCTGCGTTTCCGTCAGGTCGTAGGGAACCCATCGTGATGCAGTTTTTCGCATGCCCAGGCGTTCCTTCAGGATGCGAAGCACAGTCGTATGCATTAATCCGGTTTCGTGGGCGAGCCCACGAATCGTATGGAGTCGATCACTCTCCACTGACGTGGCCACAGCATGCACGGCTTCTTCAGAGACGCTAGGACGACCTACCCGATACATGTCTGCCACAGTTTTCCGACCTTCGTTGGACGCTTTTACCCAACGTGCCACCGTTCTTTACTTCAATGTCGATTGCCCGCACGCCTCTTGAAGACCTTGATAACACTGTCGTGCTGTACGACCTCTGGCACATTCAGTCATCCTGTTTCGAAAACATAGTGACACTGTTACGTCAGACCGCTCGCCGACAAGTGACTGTGTTTCCCTCGATTGTGCGCACGCCGGTGACGTGGGACGGGCTAGTCGATTTGCTTGGAGGTAAGGAAGGTGTGTCAGTAACGTGTGTTATAAGCGAGAATAGCAGATTCCATTGGATAGTGTCTGCACAGCAGTAATGCCACTATTTAAGTTCCAACCTACGTTTAAACGATGTGTTAATTATAGTATCTGCCAACAGAAGCGCTAAAGTAAAGGAAAAGAGTAGGGATGTTCTTGAGACACATTGGTGTGCAGAAAATAAATTAATGATAGCAGCACACTAAACAGTTTCTACGTTACTAAAAGGAACTTTAAGATGGAAAAAACTCAGAAGCTAAATAAATGAAACATTGCCTCAGAAAGGGTGGATATGATAAGATAAAGGAGACGCTGTGCACAAGAGCCACATCAAATGAGTAAATAAAGGCATGCGTTAATAGAGAATGGCATGACATCTGGGACAAGACAGAAACAGGTGGGAGAACCTGCCAGTAACATAAAAGATGCCCGCCCGGTTAGCTGTGTGGTCTAACGTATGGCTTTCCAGGCGGGAATGAGCGCCTGGTCCCCGGCACGAATCTGCCCGGCGGACTTGTGTCGAGGTCCGGTGAGCCGGCCAGACTGTGGATGGTTTTTAGGCGGTTTTCCATCTGCCATAGCGAATGCTGGCTGGTTCCCCTTATTCCGCCTCAGCTACACTATGTCGGCGATTACTGCTCAAACAAGTTCTCCACGTACGCGTACATCACCATTACTTTACCACGCAAACATAGGGGTTACGCTCGTCTGGTGTGAAATGTTCCCTGGTGGAGTCCACCAGGGGCCGAACTGCACAATAGCCCTGAAAGAGTGGTTCGGTGTGGGGTGCTGGACTGCTGTAGTCGTCCTGGGGTTGTGGACCACTGCGGCTGCGGCGGGGACGGAGCCTCTCCATCGTTTGTATGCCCCCCAGTTAACATACAATGCAATATAATACAATGCAACATAAAAGATAGATTAAGAATGCTATACTTGTTTCAGAGCAAGGGAGCTATACACTGTATGTCGGAACATGGACCGTATGTCAGCTGATTACTGAAAATACGACAACACACCACAGATAATTGTGAATATGGAGCAATCGGCACACAGGTCACGTTGTCTGGTAGTGTAGAAAGAAACAATATCCTGTAGTCCAAGAGAGGAACGTCTAGGAGAGTACGCCAGTTTATAAGAAAGTAAGGAATGAGGAACTGTGGCACAACTGACAGTATTGACAGAAAAAAGTTCAGCTTTTGAATTGCAAGTCTACATGGCTGATAGAAAACCAAGAAGAGGCTATACGTGATGACGAGACGCAGCACGACAGAACATTCAACAGCGACTTCCCGGAATCAGCGAGGAGATGAGCCTCACGGACGACGAGGAGAGACTTGTTGACAACCGTGCCCCTATCTCCTCACCTTGGGCAGTACGGCCACACAGCACCCGTGACTCCTAAGCTGTGCCTCAACGCGCCAGAGAGATGCTTCCGATACCGAGTACAGTAATGGAGTGCACTGATATGTAGCGTTGTATAGTGTAGTCTCGAATTATAAATTACAAAATTTGTCATGTAGCAGTGCAACATAGTACACTAGACCAGTAATATGTTCCTTCTGGATTCCAGACGAAAGTGCACTAATGAGCCAAAACATTATGACCACCTGCTTGATAGCTTATTTGTCCTTTGTAACGAAATACATCGCAAATTATGCGTATCAGGGATCGGACAGTTTGTTGGTGGGTTTGTGGAGGTCTTCTCACATGTTATGTAATACGATTAAATAACAGGCCGCTAGTTTGCGTAAGCGGTGATGAGCCCGATAGCGACCCAGGTACGTCCCATAGGATATACATCTGGCGAATTTGGAAGCCGACACATCAACGTGAGATCACTACAGTGCTCCTCAAACCCATGTGGCATGTTTGTGGCTCCGGGACACTGACAGTTGTACCGCTCAAGAATTACGTCGCAGTCGGCGAAGACGTCGAGTGATGCAGGTGTCAGCGTGTCTTCAATTACCACCACAGGCCCCATGCAAGCGCAGGAGGATGTTTCCCATAGAATAATACTGCTCTCACAAACCGACACATTTCCATTGAACGGCCGTCGACTCCCGATGGTCCCGTGCTCACTGCAGACGCAATTGACGATGTCGTTGGTGGGTCGACATGTGAACACGTAGTGGCGATGTGCCGCAGAGCTCTATATTCAACGCTGTGCGATGACTGAGTGGTGCTCGAGTACTGTGCGTGCTCTTTCAGCAGAGATGCCGCAGATCACCATCTGTCCTACTTCACAGAGCAGACAAGTCTTCGAGCCCCATGTTCTGTGAAGAGTCGTGGACGTCCAATCATTTAAGGCCTAGTGGTAGTTTCATTGTCTTTCTACCTTGTTCCATAGATGCTCACGACAGTAGCAGTGATCATTCCACCAGCTCCGTTGTTTTCAAGATGCTCGTTTACAGGCTCTGCGTCATAATAATAATCAGCCCTTTGACAAAGTCGCTTGTCTCAATGGATTTCCCCATTGGCTGCCCTTATGTTCGCTATGGTGATCCCCCGTCCGTGTCTGCTCCGCTTACGTACTTTTGTTACTGCGTCATGTGCCCGAAACGGCACCAGCTGGCATCCAACGTCGCGGTAGGCAATGGTCATAATGTTTTGGCTTATCAGTGTATGTATGCATAAATAGAGACATTCGGTCAACAGAGTCGTACGTCTTTTTTAAGCCTGTAAACACAATAGCACAGACCATAGGTCTTAATATTCTAGCTGAGACTACGAGCTTATGATACAGGGTCTACCGCACATATACCACCGTTTCCGAAATCCACCTTGTTATTCCCAATTCTTGTCGACTGCTTGTTTCTCTAGGGTGTTATGTATACAGGGTGTCACAAAAAGGTACGGCCAAACTTTCAGGAAACATTCCTCACACACAAAGAAAGAAAATATGTTATGTGGACATGTGTCCGAAAACGCTTACTTTGCATGTTAGAGCTCATTTTATTACTTCTCTTCAAATCACATTAATCATGGAATGGAAACACACAGCAACAGAACGTACCAGAATGACTTCAAACACTTTGTTACAGGAAATGTTCAAAATGTCCTCCGTTAGCGAGGATACATGCATCCACCCTCAGTCGCATGGAATCCCTGATGCGCTGATGCAGCCCTGGAGAGTGGCGTGTTGTATCACAGCCGTCCACAGTACGAGCACGAAGAGTCTCTCATTTGGTACCGGGGTTGCGTAGACAAGAGCTTTCAAATGCTCCCATAAATGAAAGTCAAGAGGGCTGAGGTCAGGAGAGCTTGGAGGCCATGGAATTGGTCCGCCTCTACCAATCCATCGGTCACCGAATCTGTTGTTGAGAAGCGTACGAACGCTTAGACTGAAATGTGCAGGAGCTCCATCGTGCATGAACCACATGTTGTGTCGTACTTGTAAAGCAACATGTTCTAGCGGCACAGGTAGAGTATCCCGTATGAAATCATGATAACGTGCTCCATTGAGCATGAAACTAAAATGAGCTGTAACATGGAAATTAAGCGTTTCCGGACACATGTCCACATAACATCTTTTCTTTATTTGTGTGTGAGGAATGATTCCTGAAAGTTTGGCCGTACCTTTTTGTAACACCCTGTATATTACGTACACTGTCGAAAAAAATATTACACCTGAAGAGACAACGTTGATTTTCGTCCATGACGGCATATTCCACCTGGGTGGTAGCAGATGTACTAATAACGTCGGTCACCAACAGATAACGTAGTCGGATAGGTAGGGCAAATGTTTCGCAACGGCTGAATCAGGCTGCTTCAATCTCTAGCTTCTATGATGTTCTTTAAGCCTTGTGCAGATTGACCTTCCCATCTGTCCAGGCTTAAAGAACTTCACAGAAACTGGAGATTGAAAAAGCCTGATTCAGCGTTTGCGAAACATTGCCTTAACAAAAACCGCAAATGCATAATACATGTAATAGATGTACAAGTCTTACACACGGTGGAAAAGAGGGCTAAAATCAGCCCGTTAGAAATTTTAGAAATAAAAAGAAAACATGTGGATACACACCTATTAGCAAACGAGCAAAGGCATTTCAATAATTTAACTCTTTTAGATGATATCACAAGCTGGAAGTAAAACTTTGGGCCTGAATTCATCAGTAGATAAGAAGTTCTTGGCCGATGCATAACTTTATTCCTAGACATGTTCGGTCATGTTAGTGAAATTGCTGAATTTTGTAATTCCATATGTAACTTGAGAAAAATTGTCATTGAAGTAATTTTACGTTCAGCCAACGATCGATACATTGAGAAGTTGAGATGACTATCTTTGCCTTATCATCATCCGTGCATTGTCATCTTTGGAATCAGTAATGTACTTGAAAATGGGCTTATAACCCGAAACCTAAGTTGTGCAGTACCTATGAAAAAACGTGTGAAATAAAAAACAGTGCTTTGATCATGATTTTCTTCATTACTTTCTCCGGTTGAGCATGAATGTCTAGGTTAATTCCTTAGGATATATCGATTCGCCATAGAGAGTGTAGGAGGAAACAATGACTCAGGTCAAAGTAAATGTGGCAGCGAATGGCCTTTACTGTGTACTTTAGGCTTGGTTAATAGTTAATTTTACTTTGGCAGAAAATAGTCCTCGTTATTGGTATAGGATGTTTTACTTAAGCTGATATATTTCTAATCTAAGAGCACCATGTTATGTATAGTGTTTGATAACATATATTTGTATGGCAGGCTGCTATTTTCAGCATTATTTTACATGGTGCGCAAAGCAAAACGTACGAAAAATACCTCATACACCTTATCCGCAACTGTCGCGGATGATGTAAGCTGGGTTGCATATCTTAAGGTGCATGAAATATCTTCCGGGTCACCCATTTTTGTTCGTGTTTCTCCTCAATGTCCAGTCGTGTACGGGTTATGGACGACGAGCCAAGTCTGCATGTGCTTGGTGGTGCGAATTTGGATTATTCCTCAAAGTTCGAATCCTATTCAATAAGCTTGAGCTCCACTCAGGTAAGGCACTGCAGGTAGGTCAGCAAGTTCCACCTCCATAACCCACATTTTCACTCTCAATCGTGTGTGCATTTTGTTTTCGTTCTTTACTTGTGTACAGAGTCGTTGCGTTTGCTTGACCTTTTTATGGGCTACTGCGGTGTCGTATACGTTATGGTATTATGTTTTGAATCATACAGAGGAAATTACAGAGCAGCTATAACAATATATTACAGTGCAGTCGGTGTTTGAGATGGAAACATACATAAAAAATGATTGCCGTAGGCAAATAGGCGCTGTCTGCTACAAATAAGGCAGCACAGGGGGCAGTAAACTGGCAGGTTGACAGGGCTTGCTTTCTTTCCAGTTTCCATTTAAATGTCATATTAAAATATCATGTGCTGCGCTGAAGGTACGAGCTACAGAAACCATGCTTTCGGTTTTCACCCTTGAAACATCATATAATGTAAATACGTTTCAACCTGTATTGCAAAGGAGTTGAATGAAAAGTTTCCATAATAGAGGACACCATTAGTTTTCCATTACTTTTTGTTTGACGTCTCTTGGCACTCTCTACTTGCTTTGACCATAGTAGTACAGGAGGACTAAGGCATTCTGTAGAGCTGCAATAACATTCCGAATGGTATATTCAATCGGCCTCGAAAGGATAGTTCGTCAGTGGAGCTGAAATAAAATACTAGCACGAGGTGTCTTATTATTTATGACATGATGTGTTTGGGGCACCTATGCAACATTCTCTGACAGCCACATTCACTTCTGGGTGTCAGCAACACGCAGTCTACGATTATGCCGCCGTGAAGTTTGTTCGGAGCGCTTCTAGTGTATGTGAATCGATGAGATTGTTGGAAAAACGAATCTAATGCTACCCACGCTAGGTTACTAATCGCGAGGATTATACCATTTTGCCGGCCGCTGGGGACCAGCGGTTCTAGGCGCTTCAGTCCGGAACCGTTATGCTGCTACGGTCGCAGGTTCGAATCCTGCATCGGGCATGGATGTGTGTGATGTCCTTAGCTTAGTTAGGTTTAAGTAGTTCTAGGTCTAGGTGATTAGTGCCCTGATTGTAATACAGGGTGTTTCAAAATGGATTTTACAGCTTTGAAAACTCATATAAATTAATTCATAATATCTACAGAGATGACTCTAGTGTCAATTTGTAGGGAAGTACATCAAATTTGGTCTCGTGTAGTTTGCTTGTGACGAATCGCACCATACGGAGCGTTAGTGGCAGTTACTTTAAAGGTGGCTGATTTCACTGGACCAAAGTGTACCAGCTGTGTGTTTCGGTTTGAAGAATCGAAGTCGGCAACAACAGTTCAGCATAATTTCCGTACCAAGTACGCTGAAGATCCTCGTAGCAGGCCTGCAATTTATGAGTGGCATAAATGGTTTGTAGGAACAGGGTGCTCGCTAAGACACGGGAAATCATGAGTTCGTCCAAGCACATCTAACGACGTCGTTGAATGAGTGACGCAACGTTTTCTCAACAGCCCTATGAAATCTACCCGTCGCGCATCTCGCGAACTGTAAATCCCGCCCACGACTGTTTGGCGTGTGTTGAAAAACCGTTTGCATTTGAAACCGTACAGACTAATGATCGTACAAGCAATAAAAGACACTGATAAAATTGCTCGCGAGAACTTCTCTGCGGACACGGTAAATCCATTACATAGGGATGAACATTTCTTGGACAAAATTATTTTCTCTGACGAGTCGACTTGCCACTTAAGTGGCAAGTTTAATACACATAACAATTTTTGATGCCTCAGATCTACGAAAATGACCAATAACGAAATGTTTACTTCATGAAAGTTGGTGTACCACCCCACTACCTCGCTCACTCAAGGATTTTCTTGGAAATCGCTCCTCAGATTAATGGATGCGCCAATTGCGTGGCCCCCACGTTCCCCAGACACCACTCGATTTTCGTATGGGGATTCATCAAGGATATTGTGTTTGTACCGCCTATGCCGGTTTCTCTACCTGAAGTTGGAGCAAGAATTTACGCCGCCAGTGAGCAAGTTACACCAGCAATGCTACAGCGAGTTTGGGAAGAAGTTGTTTTCCAATGGGATGTGTGCGGCATAATCAACGGAAGCCACATACAACATCTTTAGTTTAAGATAAAAGTATTTGATGTGTTTCGATATAAAATAACACTTACTTAACCCAGCTCTATATCTTCTTTCAGTAAATTTACATGAATTTTTAAATTTGTAAGGTCCATTTTGAAACACCCTGTATTTTACCCACGAATGAACAAACAACGTGATTTGACCACTGCTATGGCAGCATGTGGTAGTGGCCAAACTTCCATAGCACAATGGAATAGACAGGGTGGTCAGAAACAGTCTGAATAGCTTTTAAGGATGTTGCAGGGTACGTTGTGTCGAGAAATAATTATTGGGGGAGAAATTCGATACATTATTCCACTTCCGAGTTAATTACCATAGAAGTTCTCCGATCAGGCCATTTTGCGCACTGTTTCCCATGGCTCGTCGGAGACGCTGTCGCCGAACGTTTCGTAATACCAAACAAGACAGCAATGGGACGGCAGTAAGAATCGAAGCCGAGTCAAAGGCTAGGCAGTCTCGTGCGCTATGATCTACGCTATTTGATCGACTGACACTAAATCCATCTAGCGGGTGGCTTGAATTTGGGAGCACAGCCGTCTGATTGGCTAACTTCAGTGCTAATTAACTCGAAAAAGGCGCAACGTATCAAACTTTTTTCCTAACAGTTACGTCTCGGCACAATCTACGCTGCAACATCTTACAGGCATTTCAGACTCTTTATGACCACCATGTGGTCCTCTAGCAAGTGTTAAAATTAGACAAAGTAATTTCTGAAGTTTTCAGCCGTTCTGCACAAAACGTGTGTGTATGCGTCTTTTCTTATGGAAAACACGCAAGTAAAGCAAATGGGATAGCCTTCTGTGTAGCCTAATGCTTAATAACAATAGAATTGTTGCAGAAATGTAATGTCGTGAAATATTCGTGGCTCCAACACGTGTCTCAAAGTTCTCTACAGCTTGCGACTTATGTAAACTCGGCTGAAAATCCTTTAGAAAACTGTGGAATCTTTAATATGACGAAGGAAGTTTATCAAAGGCGTGTAAGGCACTGAAGACAAATCGTTTATACCAAGTTATCCTACCACACATTACTGCTCAGAGCAAAAGCTAAACTGGCGCATATTGCACTGACTGTAATAGTTCGTAAACTTATAGGATGATTACTGGAAAGAGGAACGCATTTCGTGTCAATATCAGTTATTATTCAAAATAAACGTGGATATTCCAGAATCACAGATACGATTGTCCACAGTCGGACTACGTGATTCTGCAAAAACCACACATTCACAAAAGCTGAAATGAACTCTATATACTTTCCAATGTCCGTAATAGCATTAAACAAATGCGACAGTAAAATGAAATTAGACCTATATCTACGGATGACTCGATCGTTTCGTATTCGGGAAATGTACTCATCGGAACAAAGAGACCTAACCTTACGTACACTGATAGAAAATTGCAGCTGAAATACCATGTACAACTTGGAAACACGAATGCAGCGCAAGCGTGCAACATTCTCACCGAAATTCCTCTATGTTGCAGTTGTGCAATATCCGTGTCAGATTATTCACAACACAACGTATCTCAAGTTGACTTAGTCGTCGGAACGCAGAGCGATGTAAACAACGTTTCCAAATGTGAGTGTGGCGAGGAAGGAAGGAAAAAGTGTGCTTCGTCCGCGTGCATACCTAAATGCCTACTGACCTGATTGGATGACATGGCAGTGTTTCCTGTGTGTTACTGTAGTATACTGAGGTGATAGAAATGGAAATGACTGGACGGCATTGTGAGCCGGGAGCCCCCATTCGGGGAAGTTCGGCCGCCGAGGGCAAGTACTTTTTGCATTCGACTCCACATTGGGCGACTTGCGCGTCGGAGATGGGGATGAAATGGGGATAAGGACAACACAACACCCAGTGCCTGGGCGGGGAAAATCTCCTGCCCCTACCGGGAATCGAACCCGGGCCCCATGGCGTGGAATTCCGCCGCGCTGACCACTCAGCTAACGGGTCTGACACTGAGGTGGCAAAAGTCATGGGATACCTCCTCATATCGTGTCGGGTTTCTTTTTCCCGGCGCAGTGCAGCAGTTCGACGTGGCATAGACTCAACAAGTCGTTGGAAGTCCCGTTAGGAGCACTGAGGCATGCTGCCTCTATAGCAGTCCATAACTACGAAAGTGTTGCCGGTGCAACATTTTGTGCACAAAAGGACCTCTATGTTACGTCCCATACGTGTTCCATTGGATTCGTGCCGGGCGATCTGGGTGGCAAAGGCATTTGCTCGAACAGGCCAGATTGTTTTTCGGACCAAGCGGGAACAGTTGTGGGCGGTGACAAGGCACATTGTCATCGATAAAAATTGCATAGTTTTGGGTACATGAAGTCCATGAATGGCTGCAGATGATCTCCATGTAGCCGAACATAACTACACTCATGCTCATAAATTAATGATAATTGCAGAATGTGGTGCCACACAACGTGGCACTGCACAAAACTGGCGCTAGTAACATAGGCACATAGGGAACACACACGACGCAGATCTGTAAGTCCAAGGTATTGGTGATAAGTTGAGAAAACCGTTCCGAAACACATGTGCTACAAAACGTTACTGTTTCCTGCGCATGTACCCCAACATCAATATGGGATCTGATCACCATGCGCATGTACCCAGGCCGCACAACAGGTTGGCTTCCTCTGGATCAGGTGGTCGAGCAGCTGCTGGGGTATAGCCTCCCATTCACGCACCAGTGCCTGTCGGAGCTCCTGAAGTGTCGTAAGGGTTTGAAGACGTGCCGTGATACGCCAACCGAGAGCATCCCAGACGCGCTCGATGGGATTTAGGTCTGAAGAACTGGCAGGCCACTCCATTCGCCTGATATCTTCTGTTTCAAGGTACTCCTCCACGATGGCAGTTCGGTGGGGCCGTGCGTTATCATCCATCAGGAGGAAGGTGGGGCCCACTGCACCCGTGAAAAGGTGGACACACTGGTGCAAAATGGCGTTCCGGTACACCTGACCTGTTACAGTTCCTCTGTCAAAGATATGCAGGGGTGTACGTGCACCAATCATAATCCCACTCCACACCATCAAACCACGACATCCATACAGGTCCCTTTCAAGGACATTAAGGGGTTGGTATCTGGTTCCTGGTTCACGCCAAATGAAAACCCACCGAGAATCACTGTTCAGACTGTAACTGGACTCGTCCATGAACATAACTTGGGACCACTGTTCCGATGACCATGTACTGTGTTATTGACACCAGGCTTTACGGGCTCTCCTATCACCAGGGGTCAGTGGAATGTAGCTTGCAGGTCTCCGGGCGAATAAACCGTGTCTGTTCAGTCGTCTGTAGGTTGTGTGTCTGGAGACAACTGTTCCAGTGGCTGCGCTAAGGTCCCGAGCAAGGTTACCTGCCGGCCGTAGTGGCCGTGCGGTTCTAGGCGCTTCAGTCTGGAACCGCGTGACCGCTATGGTCGCAGGCTCGAATCCTGCCTCGGGCATGGATGTGTGTGATGTCCTTAGGTTAGTTAGGCTTACGTAGTTGTACGTTCTAGGGGACTGATGACCACAACTGCTAAATCCCATAGTGCTCAGAGCCATTTGAACCATTTGAAGGCTACCTGCAGTACTCTGTGGCCATCTGCGGGCCCTGATGGTGAGATATCGGTCTTCTTGTGTTACTGTACACTGTGGACGTCCCGTACTGTAGCACCTGGACACGTTTCCTGTCTGCTGGAATCGTTGCCATAATCTTGAGATCACACTTTGTGGCACACGGAGGGCCCGTGCTACGACCTGCTGTTTTTGACCAGTCGCTCTAGTATTCTACCCCACATAACGTCACCAATAAGTGTTCTTTGAGCCATTTTCAAAACACAGACACCATTAGAACGTCCGTAAACGTCTGCACACTTCCTCGCTGCACCGTACTCTGACGTGCACCAAGACACCTCTGCGTATGTGGACTTTTGCCAGCACCGCCGTGCAACGACCGCAGGTCAAATGCACCGCATGGTCATACCCCGAGGTGATTTAAACCCGCAAACCGCCCACCAGAACGTTGTTTCACCATGTTACAACATTATTCTTAATTTATGATCATGAGTGTATTTCCAATCAATTACCTGTCCAATTGGCCCAAAGGACCCTGTCAGTTCCGTCCAAACACAGCCCATGTCATTATAGAGCCACCACCAGCTTACACAGTGCCTTGTTGACAACTTGGGTCTCCTACACATTCGAGCCCCACCATAAGCTCTAACCAACTGAAATCGTAGCTCATCTGACCAGGTCACGATTTTCCGGTCGTCTAGGGTCCAAACGATATCGATACGAGCCAAGCAGAGGCGCTGCAGGCGATGTCGTGCTGTTAGCAAAGGCATTCGGGTCGGTCGTCTGCTGCCATAGCCCATAACGCCAATTTCGCCGCACTGTTCTAACGGACACATCCGTCGCGCGTCCTATGTTCATTTCATCAACATCTACATCTACATCGATACTCTGCAAATCACATTTAAGTGCCTGGCAAAGGGTTCACCGAACCATCTTCAGAATTCTCTATTATTCCAATCTTGGTCCGCAGCTCGTGGTCGTGTGGTTGCGTTCTCACTTCCCACGCCTGGGTTCCCGAGTTCGATTCCCGGCGGGGTCAGGGATTTTCTCTGCCTCGTGATGACTGGGTGTTGTGTGATGTCCTTAGGTTAGTTAGGTTTAAGTAGTTCTAAGTTCTAGGGGACTGATGACCATAGATGTTAAGTCCCATAGTGCTCAGAGCCATTTGAATCATTCCAATCTTGTATAGCGCGCGGGAAGAATCAACACCTATATCTTTCCGAACGAGCTCTGATTTCCCTTATTTTATCGTGGTGATCGTTCCTCCCTCTGTAGGTCGGGGTCAACAAAATATTTTCTCTTTCGGAGGAGAAAGTTGGTTATTTGATCTTCGTGAGAAGATTCCGTCGGAGCGCAAAACGCCTTTTTTTTAATGATGTCCTGCCCAAATCCTGTATCATTTCTGTGACACTCTCTCCAATATTTCGCGGTAATACAAAATGTGCTGACCTTCTTTGAACTTTTTCGATGTATTCCGTCAGTCCTATATGGTAAGGATCCCACACCGCGCAGCAGTATTCTAAAGGAGGACGGACAAGCGTAGTGTACGCAGTCTCCTTAGTATGTCTGTCCTGCTGAAACGTCCCCACAGAAAAATTATGAATTACAGTGCTGGTAAACTTCTACTTTATTTGATTTTCAAACAGCTGAGCAAAACTGAACGCACTCAGACATTTCTCTCTTTATTTATTCTGATCATCACTAAACTGACACACAATATTTTTAGCGCTACGCAGTCTGACTTTCAACAGTCCCTACAAAAGAATGGCCCTGACTGACAATAACCTGTACCTTTCATGAGTCACTTATCTCACAAAAATCTTAGTTACTCGAACTACTGCAATACAGCGAGCGCCAAAACTGCCAGCTAAATAAATGATTCCAACTACTGAAGGCACTAGCTACTGATAGGCATAGCTAGCAAATGAAAGATTTTGATAAAGAACAAACAATGTATTTACCTTAATAGCGTTCAAAAGTCATTATATATATATACACTCCTGGAAATGGAAAAAAGAACACATTGACACCGGTGTGTCAGACCCACCATACTTGCTCCGGACACTGCGAGAGGGCTGTACAAGCAATGATCACACGCACGGCACAGCGGACACACCAGGAACCGCGGTGTTGGCCGTCGAATGGCGCAAGCTGCGCAGCGTTTGTGCACCGCCGCCGTCAGTGTCAGCCAGTTTGCCGTGGCATACGGAGCTCCAGCGCAGTCTTTAACACTGGTAGCATGCCGCGACAGCGTGGACGTGAACCGTATGTGCAGTTGACGGACTTTGAGCGAGGGCGTATAGTGAGCATGCGGGAGGTCGGGTGGACGTACCGCCGAATTGCTCAACACGTGGGGCGTGAGGTCTCCACAGTACATCGATGTTGTCGCCAGTGGTCGGCGGAAGGTGCATGTGCCCGTCGACCTGGGACCGGACCGCAGCGACGCACGGATGCACGCCAAGACCGTAGGATCCTACGCAGTGCCGTAGGGGACCGCACCGCCACTTCCCAGCAAATTAGGGACACTGTTGCTCCTGGGGTTTCGGCGAGGACCATTCGCAACCGTCTCCATGAAGCTGGGCTACGGTCCCCCACACCGTTAGGCCGTGTTCCGCTCACGCCCCAACATCGTGCAGCCCGCCTCCAGTGGTGTCGCGACAGGCGTGAATGGAGGGACGAATGGAGACGTGTCGTCTTCAGCGATGAGAGTCGCTTCTGCCTTGGTGCCAATGATGGTCGTATGCGTGTTTGGCGCCGTGCAGGGGAGCGCCACAATCAGGACTGCATACGACCGAGGCACACAGGGCCAACACCCGGCATCATGGTGTGGGGAGCGATCTCCTACACTGGCCGCACACCACTGGTGATCGTCGAGGGGACACTGAATAGTGCACGGTACATCCAAACCGTCATCGAACCCATCGTTCTACCATTCCTAGACCGGCAAGGGAACTTGCTGTTCCAACAGGACAATGCACGTCCGCATGTATCCCGTGCCACCCAACGTGCCCTCGAAGGTGTAAGTCAACTACCCTGGCCAGCAAGATCTCCGGATCTGTCCCCCATTGAGCATGTTTGGGACTGGATGAAGCGTCGTCTCACGCGGTCTGCACGTCCAGCACGAACGCTGGTCCAACTGAGGCGCCAGGTGGAAATGGCATGGCAAGCCGTTCCACAGGACTGCATCCAGCATCTCTACGATCGTCTCCATGGGAGAATAGCAGCCTGCATTGCTGCGAAAGGTGGATATACACTGTACTAGTGCCGACATTGTGCATGCTCTGTTGCCTGTGTCTATGTGCCTGTGGTTCTGTCAGTGTGATCATGTGATGTATCTGACCCCAGGAATGTGTCAATAAAGTTTCCCCTTCCTGGGACAATGAATTCACGGTGTTCTTATTTCAATTTCCAGGAGTGTATATATATATATATATATATATATATATATATAATTATGTGACATCCAATTAAACAAATTTCCTTTTTCTGACGGACACACGTCCAGATCGTCCGCTCAAAACTCTGGCATCGCTCTGCCCGCATCCACCACTGCTGGCTCACCTCCAACTGCCCAACGCTATGCGCGGTTCACATCCAACTGCCCAACACTACACAAGCGAATATTCCAACAATGAGTCCAACCAGCCACAGACTACACACAGCCCAGTCAGAGATTTTCATAGACAACCTACATGGCGTTACCAATATAAAAACCTAAACAGCCTACTTACACTGCCAATGAAACGCAGTCTTTGGTTAGCCTTCCCCACAACATTTTCTATGTGTTCCTTCCATTTTAAGTTGCTCGCAATTGTAATACTCAGGTATTTAGTTGAGTTTAGGGCTTTTGTATTAGACTGATTTATCGTGTAACCGGTTATTTCAAGCAGGGTTGCTTGTCTGTTAGCACTGACAACTATACGCAAACGCCGCTGCTCTCGGTCGTTAAGTGAAGACTATCAGTTACTGCATTGTCCGTGGTGAGCAGTAACACCTAACATTTGGTGTTCTTAGCACACTCTTGATACTGTAGATCTCGGAATATTGAATTCCCTAAAGATTTCCGAAATGGAATGTCCCAAGCATCTAGCTGTAACTACTATACCGCGTTCGAAGTCTGTTAATTCGCGTCGTGTGGCCATAATCACGTCTGACACATTTCCACATGAATCACTTGAGTACAATGCGAGCTCCGCCAAAGCTCTGCCATTTTATACCTTGCCTGCGTTATACTACCGTCGTCTGTCTATGGACGTGTCGTTTTTCCATCAGTTTTGTGACCATAGTGTATGTTTTATTATTTTATTTAATTGTTGTAAATTTAAAGACCGGTTACCTCGTATTTTAAAATAGGTCGAGCATATTACTGTTCTCGTTTGTCATCTGTATTGTAGTTTTATACTTTGTTTTTGTCTGAAATATTTTTTTTGTTTTAATAATCTGCGACGTTGTCGCGAGAGAACACTGACCCGTATATATAATAAGTTTCCTTTAATTTACGTCTATGGTCACAAACGTTTTGTTAACAGATTACCGGTTTCGGTCTTTAATGACCATCATCAGATCTGTTTCATAAAAACAAAGTCCTGCAGTACATTAGGACTTTGTTTTTATGAAACAGATCTGATGATGGTCATTAAAGACCGAAACCGGTAATCTGTTAACAAAAAGTTTGTGACCATAGACGTAAATTAAAGGAAACTTATTTTTTTAAATAACAATAATTTGAAGTGAAAAATGAATAATATTTTGTTGTTGTGAGAAGACTGTAAAAAGATGATAGGATAGAGGACAGATACGTTAGTGCCATGTCCGACTGTGACTGGCAGTGAATACCTCGGAATGGTTTCTTCGAGATGTTGACTGCCAGTCACAATAACATATACTTAGTAGTAGAGAATGGTATTGCTAATCCTACTCATTGACATCAGGTTCCCACTCGTGTACGAGACTGGTTGCTTTCTTGGCTACATTGCCAGCACCTTACAATGGATTTACTCTAGTATTCGCTTTCCTTAACTATTATTTGGGTGATATGTATAATTTGTCAGTATATTTTTGCGTGTTACGTCTGGTTCATAATTCTAAGTGGCCTTTTTACTGTTACGTCTCATATTCATTCCCCTTCTGCTGCTCTTCAGTGTCACTGTTTTCGCTGTCAGTGTGGGTGTCCCTGTTCACCTTCTGGAGATCGTTGCTATATTGCATATAGGCAGTCTGTTATGTCGTGTCCGCCCGTATTCTTCATGTGTTGTTTTTGAACTATTATTTCTTAATACATTTAGTTGTGTCCATTGCTCTTCGTCTGTTATAGCTGTTTATACACTATGTATGTGTGTTTGAATGTAGTCTAAGGAAAGACTATGTGTAGTGTTTGCGTACCATCCGCAGAAGAAAGCAATGTGTTCTGGGGAACCTTCTTCCCCGCATGTGCATGTAAGAGTCTGTTTCAGAATCACGCGTTGTTAGTGCATGTGATAAGGTCCGTATCCAGTTAAGAAATGTACCAGCGGCTGGGATCGGTATGTGTCATTCTCAACTGCTCCCATATGTCAGGCAGGAAGTCGTGCGGTGTACATCCCTTATCACTTACATCCCGCCCGTGTTGCCATGTATGCAACCGCCATTTTTTAACCTGACGTATCGTCTGTGTGGGTACACCAGTTATTGTGTGTACCTTATCTAGTCTCCCAATATGTAACCAGTACCTTGCCGCTTTGTATTTGTTAGTTATATCGATGGGCCACACTCCGAGCCCCGCATACAGTGCATCCACTGAGGTTGTTCGAAGGCTCCAGATGGTCTACGTGGCATACTTCTCTGCCCTCATCTGATTGATGCTTTGTTAGTGAGAAAGTTCAGTTTGTGTGACCATCTGCTAATTGAGAAGCTGAGTACTGATTCGAAGAGTCCAGAGTGGTATGTGCGTATGACTGATAGAGGTAGTCTGTACTGTTTTGAATTTAGCATCACCAATTTATTGAATTTTCTCATTTTGAGAGTACTGAAGGGCGATATTTTTCAATTGTAACAAACCATTCAACAGCCAAGATCACATAAAACATTTATTTGTTTAAGACAGCCGAGTTCAACAGACTTTGCTGTTATCGTCAGGCCTTAAAATCCTTCTGTTGTAAAACATGTTCATTTTACTCTGAACTTTACGCACAAATGGCATATAAGGTAACTTATACGCCATTTGAAGTGGATTTGCAATGTTCAGAATATGTCCAGCATATGTAAACAGATGTGCTACTGTGCACAGTGTCTGTATGATGTAACAAACATCTACGAGCAATATGTATATGGACATGATCTTTTGCTCACGGTGCTTTCTGTTTTTAGATATTTTAGCGATGACAGATCTTTTGTAACGTGCTGATTTTTATCCATTTGACACCTTGCGCGCTAAGTTCAGGGTAAAACTAACATCTCCGTATGTTCATCTTTTCAGAGATGGATGCCAGGCCCGGCTGTTCAGTACGGGGTGTCAAATCAGACACCTTTCAGCCGCCTAATTTCCGAAGTGTTATTTTATTTGGCTATCCGTTTCTGCGACTTGCTAGGCCATCTTCAGGCCCCCTTACCGATTCATAGGCAGATGGTGGTTGAAGAGATCGCCGTATCAAGCAAACATCTACAGATACCTGTATTTGAGTGCACGCCCCTATTATGACCGGAACCTTGAATGGAATCTTCCTACACTTTGGTCAGGGAGCCTGAAGATGGAGTAGTAAAACGCCGGAACTTGTAGGCCAACAAAATAACGGTTCGGAAATTAGACGGGTGAAAGGTGTTTGATTTGACTTCCTGCCATAAAATGATCATGCTCAAAAAAATAAAACAAAGCCTATTGAAACCGGTTGCCTTGAATAAAAAAAAATCTTTTATGTGGTGTACATCTACATCTACATCCATAATCCCCAAGCCACCTGACGGCGTATGGCGGAGGGTACCTCGAGTACCTCTATCGGTTCTCCCTTCTGTTCCAGTCTCGTATATTTCGTGGAAAGAAAGATTGTCGGTATGCCTCTGTGTGGGCTCTAATCTCTCTGATTTTATCCTCGTGGTCTCTTTGCGAGATATACATAGGAGTGAGCAATATACTGCTCGACTCCTCGGTGAAGGTATGTTTTCGAAACATCAACAAAAGCCCGTACCGAGCTACTGCGCGTCTGTCCTGCAGAGTCTTCCACTGGAGTTTATCTGTCATCTCCGCAACGCTTTCGCGATTACTAAATGACCCTTTAACGAAGCGCGCTGCTCTCCGTTGGATCTTCTCTATCTCTCCTATCAACCCTATCTGGTACGGATCCCACACCGGTGAGCAATATACAAGCAGTGGGCGAACAAGTGTACTGTAACTTACTTCCTTTGTTTTCGGCCTGCATTTCCTTAGGATTCTTCCAATGAATCTCAGTCTGGCATCTGCTTTACTGACGATTAATTTTATATGTCATTCCATTTTAAATCACGCCTAATGCCTACCCCCAGATAATTTATGGAATTTACTTCTTCCAGTTGCTGACCTGCTATATCGTAGCTAAATGATAAAGGATCTTTCTTTCTATGTATTCGCAGCACATTACACCAGATGGCACTATGATTGGCCCGCTAGATGGCGCTGCCATAGGTCAAATGGATATCAACTGCGTATTTTCAAAATAGGAACCGCCATTTTTTTATTAGATATTCGTGTAGTACGTAAAGAAATATGAATGTTTTAGTTGGCCCACTTTTTTCACTTTGTGACAGATGGCTCACAATTTTAGACGAACAGTTGGTACCACGTAGGTTTTTTAAATTAAAATACAGAACGTAGGTACGTTCGAACATTTTATTTCCGTTGTTTAAATGTGATACATGTGCCTTAGTGAACTTCTCATTTCTGAGAACGCATGCTGTTACAGCGTGATTACCTGTAAATACCACATTAACGCAATAAGTGCTCAAAATGATGTCCGTCAAAGTCAATGCATTTGGCAATACGTGTAACGACATTCCTCTCAACAGCGAGTAGGTTGACTTCCGTAATGTTCGCACATGCATTGACAATGCGCTGACGCATGTTGTCAGGCGTTGTCGGTGGATCACGATAGCAAATATCCTTCAACTTTCCCCACAGAAAGAAATCCGGGGACGTAACATCCGGTCAACGTGCGGGACATAGTATGGTGCTTGGACGACCAATCCACCTGACATAAAATATGCTATTCAATAATTATTCAACCGCACGCGAGCTATGTGCCGGACATCCATCATGTTTGAAGCACATCGCCATTCTGTCATGCAGTGAAACATCTTGTAGTAACATCGGTAGAACATTACGTAGGAAATCAGCATACATTGCACCATTTAGCTTGCCATCGATAAAATGGAGGCCAATTATCCTTCCTCCCATAATGCCGCACCATACATTAGCCCACCAATGTCACTGATGTTCCACTTGTCGCAGTCATCGTGGATTTTCCGTTTCCCAGTAGTGCATATTATGCCTGATTACGTTACCGCTGTTGGTGAATGACTCTTCGTCGCTAAACAGAACGCGTGCAAAACATTTGTCATCGTCCCGTAATTTCTCTTGTGCCCAGTGGCAGAATTGTACACGACGTTCAAAGTCGTCGCCATGCAATTCCTGGTGCACAGAAATATGGTACGGTTGCAATCGATGTTGATGTAGCATTCTCAACACTGACGTTTTTGAGATTCCCGATTCTCAGGCAATTTGTCTGCTACTGATGTGCGGATTAGCCGCGACAGCAGCTAAAACACCTACTTGGGCATCATCATTTGTTGCAGGTAGTGTTTGACGTTTGACATGTGGCTGAACACTTCCTTCTTTCCTTAAATAACGTAACTATCCGGCGAACGGTCCGGACACTTGGATGATGTCCTCCAGGATACCGAGCAGCATACATAGCACACGCCCGTTGGGCATTTTGATCACAATAGCCATACATCGACACGATATCGACCTTTTCCGCAATTGGTAAGCGGTCCATTTTAACACGGGTGATGTATCACGAAGCAAATACCGTCCGCATTGACGGAATGTTACGTGGTACCACGTACTTAGACGTTTGTGACTATTACAGCGCCATCTATCACAAAGCGAAAAAAGTGGTCCAACTAAAACATTCACATTTGTTTACGTACTACACGAATATGTAATAAATATGGGGGTTCCTATTTAAAAAAAAAACGCAGTTGATATCCGTTTGACCTGTGGCAGCGCCATCTAGCGGGCCAACCATAGCGCCATCTGGTTTCCCCCTTCAAGCTAGACAAGTTTCGTTCTTTGTAGTTTTTTCGTTTGATGCTTATTTCGTGAGATACTTGGCCCGGTCACTATCAATGGTCTTGAGTGTTGAATGTTTTTTTCTCACTAATTTATCTAATTTTTTTCTGCCTTCGCCGTTGTTGACCCCAAAGCATATGCTGCATAACCAAAATGGAGACGGTCCTAGCGGAGTGACCCGCAACTGGCGGAGTGATAGGTAATATGGAATATACTTTTGCGAGACGGCTTCCAGTGTGTGCAGGACAGGACCGCTAGCCGGTGGTGGCTGGGTGGGATGCTGTGCAGACGAGGCCAGAGGGCGCGGTACAGCAGAGGGCGGCTAATGCGCGGATTAGCCGGGCTCGCGCCGGGCGGCGGCTTAGCCCACCCTGATTGCGGCGCCTGCAAAAATATACGGCGGCACACAGTGCAGCGTCGCGACGCCACGCGCCGGGATTAGCCAAGCGGTCGCCGCACACAGTAGCGTCATGGCGGGCTGCCCGCCGCGCCACCCAACCAGCCCGTGAGCCGCAGCAACACGTCACCGGGCCGCCACTTCCAACCATCCCGTCTCTGAGCAGCTACCTGCTCACTACCTCTACTGTCTCCACCTACTGGCAAAAGAAGGCCCCACAAGGGGCGGAACTGAAACTGAATTGAACTGAGAGGGTATCGGAATTTATAAACTAATTGGGGAAAGTGATGTTACATTGCGCCGCTTACAAAGTAAGACCCTACGGAATATCAGACCAGCTGAGTGGCTGGATTGAAGAGTTTTTAGCAAACAGAACACAGCATGTTGTTCCCAATCGAGAGACGTCTACAGACGTTTAAGTAACCTCTGACGTGCCACAGGGGAGTGTTATGGGACCATTGCTTTTCACAAAATATATAAATAACCTAGTTGATAGTGCCGGAAGTTCCATGCGGCTTTTCGCGGATGATGCTGTAGTATACAGAGAAGTTGCAGAATTTCAAAATTGCAGAGAAATGCAGGAGCCGGCCGTTGCGGCCGAGCGGTTCTAGGCGCTTCAGTTTGGAACCGCGCGACCGCTGCGGTCGCAGGTTCGAATCCTGCCTTGGGCACGGATGTGTGTGATGTCCTTACGTTAGTTAGGTTTAAGTAGTTCTGAGTTGTAGGGGACTGATGACCTCAGATGTTATGTCCCATAGTGCTCAGAGCCGTTTGAACCATTTTTAGAAATGCAGGAAGATCTCCAGCGGATAGGCACTTGGTGCAGGGAGTGGCAACTAACCCTTAACATAGAAAAATGTAATGTATTGCGAATACATAGAAAGAAGGATCCTTTACTGTAAGATTATATGATAGCAGAACAAACACTGGTAGCAGTTACTTCTGTAAAATGGGTACGGATCGATTTGAAGTGGAATGATCATATAAAATTAATTGTTGGGTAAAGCGGGTGCCAGGTGGAAAAAAAAAAATGTTCAAATGGGACTTAACTGCTAAGGTCATCACTCCCTACGCTTACACACTATTTAACCTAAATTATCCTAAGGACAAACACACATACCCATGCCCGAGGGAGGACTCGAACCTCCACCGGGACCAGCCGCACAGTCAAGGACTGCAGCGCCTGAGACCTCTCGGCTAATCCCGCACAGCGGGCCAGGTTGAGATTCATTGGGAGAGTACTTAGAAAATGTAGTCCATCAACAAAGGAGGTGGCTTACAAAACACTCGTTCTACCTATACTTGAGTATTGCTCATCAATGTGGGATCCGTACCAGAGCGGGTTGACGGAGGAGATAGAGAAGATCCAAAGAAGAGCGGTGCGTTTCGTCACAGGGTTATTTGGTAAGCCTGATAACGTTACGGAGATGTTTAGCAAACTCAAGTGCCAGACTCTGCAAGAGAGGCGCTCTGCATCGCGGTGTAGCTTGCTGTCCAGGCTTAGAGGGGGTGCGTTTCTGGATGAGGTATCGAATATATTGCTTCCCCCTTCTTATACCTACCGAGGAGATCAGGAATGTAAAATTAGAGAGATTCGAGCGCGCACGGACGCTTTCCGGCAGTCGTTCTTCCCGCGAACCATATGCGACTGGAACAGGAAAGGGAGGTAATGACAGTGGCACGTAAAGTGCCCTCCGCCACACACCGTTGGGTGGAATGCGGAGTATAAATAAGGATGTAGATGTAGGTGTGTGGATGTGAAATCGTACCGCCAATGATGAAACTGCCCACACTCTGTCGCGCACTCCTTAAGACTGAATGTTAAGTTTCAAATTCCCCACGTAATCGCTTTCTCAAAAATGACCTTAACACGGAATCTTAAAGTGGGGAACTGCCATAAAATCGTCTTCAACGACTAATTTTTAACCCACTAGACAAATAGTAATAATAATAATAATTAGAATAATAATAATAATAATAACAATAACAGTAATAATAATAATAATTATTATTATGAATGAAACACACACAAAACTGGCGTATTATTCTACAATATTTACCAATCCAGAATGAGATTTTCATTCTGCAGTGGAGTATGCGCTGACAAGAAACTTACTGGCAGATTAAAACAGTGTGTCGGACCGAGGCTCGAACTCGGGACCTTTGCCCTTCGCGGGCAAGTGCTGTACTACGTTTTCTTTGTTTTTTTCTTTTATAATTTTGTTCGTTATTGTTCGTTTCGTTCAAGTTAATCGTTGATTCCTTTACTCACTTTTTTTATGACAGAGGACAATGACCGAACGGGCTGAGCTAGCGTGCCGGCTACTATCTCAGCTAGCCGAGCACGACTAACGACACGTCCTCACAACTGTACTTCTGCTTACGTAGCTCAGATGCTGGAGGATTTGCCCGCGGAAGGCAAAGGTCCCGAATTCGAGTCTCGGTCCAGCACACGGTTTTAATCTGCCAGGAAGTTTAATGTCAGCGCACACTCCTCTGCAGAGTGAAAATATAGTTCTGGAAACATCCCCCAGGCTGTGAGTATGCCATGTCTCCGCAGTATCCTTTCTTCCAGGAGTGCTTGTCCTGGAGGGCTTCTGTGAAGTTTGGAAGGTAGGGGACGAGTTATTGGCAGAAGTAAAGTTATGAGGATGTGTTGTGACTCGTGACTGGGTAGGCAGATGGTAGAGCACTTGCCCGCGAAAGGTCCAGGCCACGAGTTCGAGTCTCGGTCCTGCACACCGTTTTATTCCGCCAGGGAGTTTCATATTTACTATTTGTTACACGAACTGGTTTCCAGCTGCATCATCAGGTACAAAGATATGTAAGGAGTGGAGTGAAATTTGGTTTGATCAAAGAATTTAAGTTAGTGGCTGTACAGAGTGTCTCCATTTCCAGAGATGAAAATGTTAGTGTAAGAACAGAAATAATACAAGCGTGGTTATGGCGGTGTCAATGCCATCTAAGGTTAGGGAACTAAGATAAAATATGTGGCACATTAACCAATGAACTATAGACAAATTACAACAGTTGCACATTGAAGAAAATAATTAAACAATAAGCTTTGGTGTGATATTAATCAGGTGAGTCATGCCACAGTGATTACACAAAGTAATTTTTTTTAAAACAACAAGAGAAAATTATAGGAAGTGAAATGAAGTAGATGAAGCGGGTGAGTAAGAGGGGTATTTTACAACATGGCCTGGATGGGGTTACGAGTAGTATTTGCCGTTAGAAGTGGTGAATAAAGGCACTGCGTCTGGTAATTCAGTACTAGGTTGGCATGATAGACATGTGTTTATTAATTTCCATCATTCCAAGACAGTTCATGTTACTTCATTTCACCTCGCAACAATGGCCTTCTTTAAGCATACTTAGATCAGCCACATCTTTGGAATATGTCACCGAAGCTTATTGTTCCGTTATGTTCTTCTATGTACAACTTTTATGATTTGGCTATAGTTCATTAGTTAATGTTCCACGTAGTTAGTCTTATTTAAATAATCTTACGTCACATTTGGACTGAAATAATCCCGCTTGTTTTATTCCTATTCTAACACTAACATTTTCATCTCTGGAAATGTGGATACGCTATACATGCACTAGTTTAAGTTCTTTGATCCAACAAAATTTTGCTGAATCATGTGCTTATCTTTGTACCTGACGATGGCATAACAACCGAAAACTGGTTAGTATAAAAATTATAATAAATATTGTAGTATATTGTTGTGTGTATTTCATTCATAACATTCTACCAAGAACCGACGGAAAAGTCAATCATGCAATAATAATAATAATAATAATAATAATAGTAAACCTAAGAGAACTACAAGTTACTTCAAATTAAAGACAAAATGAAACTGGTGTTTTATTATGTTAAAAGTAATGACATAGCACAAGACTCAGTGACATGACTGTTAGAAAAAGTCATTGTAACTAAGGTATGAAGCAACTGGGAGAGCATTACCGTATCCTAGGTGCACTTTTAATAATTAACCCGAACGCAACCCACCAAAAGTTGTAGGTACTTCAGTGGTTCACTGAATAACAAATGGAAACGATACTATGACGCGATCCAGGATTAACGGTACTTTAGTAACGGTGATTGTCATTTGCTAACATCAACGTTCAATTATCGCCTGTGCTGATGTATACTCTCATTAGTCTGCTGTATTGGCAAATTGGCCGTACGTGCTGGTTCTGAAGAAGCAGAATCTCGCTCGGTAGGACTCGGACACCACAAAGTCTGGACACACAGTCCTCGACCACTAGAACCAGCGACCTTTCATCTTCAACATCCAAACCCAGAGCATCCGTTTTCACGAGCCCCTGCTCACGACCCTGCTGTCTGGGTCATGCCAGCCACGAACACCAATCAGGAAAAATTTGACTTTCTTCAAATAGCTTGAAAACTGTGACGTTTAATACAGACACATGGTATAATGTCTCGAGATGTGGACCAATCAGAGCACATCTTCCTTGACAGTTTGCTCTAGAAATTCCCGTCTGAAGTCAGGAGGCGATGGGCGAATCAGAGCTTGTTTAAAACACTTCCGAATTTTCAGAAGCCTGACCAACGTGACGGCTAGGTACAGACATTGCAAGACTTATGATGTCTCACTGTAAATTATTAGGTGGCAGCCAACACTTCAGACTACCGCCCTCAGCGTTCTACAGCGACTAACCGTATCGAATTCCTCGAACCCCATCTTAGTTTCATTGACAGTGGAGTTCTGTGAGCCCTCTCAGGTGGCTCCCTGACACGTGTAAGCCGTAACAAAGCCTCTGAATGCCGTGTGGTCTCCCCTCTCGCTGTCTGAGCTCTGTGCCAATTGAGCGCTTCCCACGCATTCTTAGAATGGAACTACATGCTTCGACCGACAACTACTGCAGTTTTCTGAAGCACATTCCCCAGCATTAGATAACGTCATGAGACTTTTACGACGATGAAACTAAAGTAACCGGTCTATCACCAGTCGTTAGAAGGGGTAAATGAATTTAGCATATAAATGGAAGGACTCAAGACAGAAGGCTTGTAACCTCTTAGTGTGTAGAATGTATTAGACTAGCGACATGCCATCAAACGTTTTCCGAAAAGTATCATCTACACAATTCCGAAGATAGCAAGGGCAGATAGTGCGACAACCATAGCAAAATCAGATTAATAGCTCCTGTATTCAAGCCACTGACGAAAATGATATACAGAAGAATGCAAAAGAGAATGGAAGGTCTGTTGCATGACGATCAGTTTGTAAGGTAAAGGCATCAGGGAGGCAGTCCTGTCGTTGCGGTCCATAATGAAAGCAAGACTGAAGAAAAATCAATAACCGTTCTTAGGATCTGTCGACATGGAAAAAGCGTTCCACAGTGTAAGATGTTCGAAATTCTGAGAAAAATAGAGGTAAGTTATAGGGAAAGACGAGTAACAAACAGTACGTGCAAGAATCAGGAGGGAACAATAATACAAGAAGATCAAGAAGGAAGTGATCAGATTAAAAAAGCCTTAAGAGAGGAATGCAGTTTTTTGCCTCTGCTGTTCAATCTTCACATCGAAGAAGTAGTGACGGAAACAAAATAAAAGTGTCGAAGACTCGAATTAAAATTCAGACGTAAAGGATTTGATGATGAGTTTCGCTAATGATAGTGGTGTCCACAGAGAGGGTGAAGAAGAATTATAGAGTGTTTGGAATGGAATGAACAGTCTAATGAGTACAGAATTGCACCGAGAATAACCAAGGAAATAAGTGATGGTATAACCCTACTATTACCATTGTAATTCAGTACGCTCTGACCTAGATAACAGAATACCCTGTCTCTATGTTGCCACGTGCAACCGTCTTACTAGATTTAGTTTAGTTTCCAAACAAAGTAAACTATGGGAAGACAGTCCTGTTAATAGAGAAAGTTAATCAATCGAGTTACCCTTTTTACAGGATTTGACCTTGTGTTGTGTCTAAAGGATAGGTAAATCAGACTATTCATTTCTTTTCCTATGATATTACCGAGCGGTTCGAAAGAAACGCAGTATGAATTGTACTATATTCAAGATAGGACAACTCAGTTCCAAGTTCATTTAGTGCTTTAAAATATGTACTAACGTTCGCCAGCCTATCTAGGCAATGCAACAGTAAAGTATTGGAAAATCAGAAATATGAATTTTGCCTACTTTCTTGCTACTGTTGAAGTTGCTTCTTCAAATAAATATTACTGCAGAAGAGAAAAGGAACAGTAGATAACTTCAAGGAAGCTAAAAAAAATGGCCAGGAGGGATCTTTAGGAAAGCACTTTCCACAACCAATAAACTTAAATACTAAAATGCGTAGATACTACAGCACACATTTTTTATACTGAACAGTTCACTTCAAGAAAATCTCTTTCTTACTGGAATTTACTTTCATAAGCTATTACTCTCATTATTTACACAAAAACCGATTTAAATGGTGCCTCTTTATATTAACTCGGCACTTCATAAGTCTGTAAAACAGGATACTCGGATTAATCAAACAACAGGAATGAACCCTATATAGGTGTATGATTAGGATGAAATAACAGGGTGAATCAGTTTCTTTAAAGTTCAAGAATGATTATTCACTAATAAAAAACAGAAGAATTAAAAAAATCTTATCTGGTGGCCATATGCTTGGGTGTGGCGAACAATTATAGCTGCTACACTACCCACAGTACTGCCAGCATGTATCTTGCTGTATAGGCTCAATTACTCTTCTTAGTGTGGTTCAGTTTTACATACAGTAGCCTAACAACTCGCAGCTATGCCGTAAGCCATTTTCAGTCTTCATCCGAGGCAGTTTTGTCCAAATTAGCAGGGAAAGCTTCTCCTGCTCCACAAAGGTGTTGCCTCAATCACTGCTGCATAGACTGTGTGACTTATTTCCCGCGTTTCCTCTAGGTAGCGGGCCAGTTCGCCCTTGCCACCTTTTCCACTCCCCAGAGCCACTTTAATGTCAAACAAAAGCACACTGGCTTTTACATAACACCTATTTCTTACGTTGTTCCTAAACGTGACCATTTATTATAATTGTCAAATTTACACCAACATGAACAGTTTATACACACAAATATTTTTAAATATTAAATTTATCAGAAAACTATTTAATGTAATAGACAATTTACATAGTATTTTACGTAATTACTCACATACAATGCAAAGAACTTCAATCTCCATTATAGCACTCTTTACCTATACAGAAAATTTAGTACCAATGTGCGAAATTTTTAAAGGAAAAAAATTATATGAACCATAAACAACTAATGTTATATATGTTCCTATTTCAGTTTTGTGCCCCTAGAGATAAGCATGACTGAAATACCGAAAAATAATGGTTTTCATTGCTTCATTTACATTCAAGCATTGTCCTCCTGAATCATAATTCTCTCTTAATTACACATTACAAACACTAAATACTTAAGTCTGATACAAGTTACATCATAGAATCACACTTTATAGATAAAAATTTTAGAATTAATAGTACCAAATTGCTACACTTTAATAGAAGAATTTGCTGCGCCCAGTATAGCTATTATGGCAGTACTTCTTGGCTCCTGTGAACCAACAGCATACACTTTTCCTTTGGCTGCCTCTTTATGAGATCAAAAACAGTCCATCTTACAATTTCTGTAAGAACAATCTGTGCATTCCTCCTCGTAGGTTGCCCCTTTTATTTTGACATAATTTTTGTCAAAAAATAGGTTTGTTATGGCCCCTAGGCTGCATTATTTCACTTAACAGCCCTTTAAGTGACACATTTGTTTCAATTTTCCATCATTACACATTTATGCAAAAGTATCTCAGAACCTGAAACTTGACTGATATTAATATGGTTGCAATAAAATTTATACATAACACAGACATTGGACAATAACAATAGTTATAAATTTTTATACATTTCTGGCTATGTACTTCTGTAGGTCAACAATGTTTCTAGTTCCTAGTAGTTTTCTGGACTTAGGATAAACCAAAAAGTATGCATTAGGGTGTGGTATTCCTTGAATTTCAAATTTTGAAATCTCGTGATTTAACTCACTAGATTTTTCGTGCAGTTTAAGTACCAGTCCACCAATATTAAATTTTGAAAATTTTACCTTTTCATCGCTCCTTTTGACTCTTGCTTCTGCTTTTCCTCTACTTACTTCTCTCGCCATTTCCTTTTGCTTTACCAAACACAAATCCATAAATATACAAAGTCGGAAGTGCTTGACTGGTGCCGTGTACAAGCCGCTAAAAGTAAGCTCAATGAGTTCCTTTCAGTCGTAATTACATTCAATTCATTGTCAATACGTAATGGGAGACATGCACATAGACCTGCTAAGAGACACTCCCTCCGCAATAAACGTAAGAAGATTGTTTACTTGCAGTAGCATGAACATTCCTCCATTATAACCTACACACCATAAGGCGCACAGTCATACTCTTATGGATGTAATCGCAACGAAACAGACTGACAAAGTAAGAGATGTTGGTCAAACCTCGGTCCCAGGCCTCTCAGCACATGATGTAACATTCCTGGCCTACTCTGTGCAGCCTCCAAACATCAAATCGCGTTACATAACTTGCAGGAACATGAAACGTATTGATCTTGACGCTCTAACAGACGACAGCTCAGAAATTTCATGGCATCATATAATCAGAGAACCTACAATCGATGGCAAAATTAATGAACTTGGTGATAAACTCACTGCCCTCTATGACAAACAAGCACCCGTACTCACAATCCGTGTAAGAAAATCTCCTGCTTCATGGCTGACAACTTAATTATGTCAAATGATGAATAATAGGGATCCTGCCCACAGGCATTTCAAGGCAGATCCGAAACACGAGCGTTTCGAAGATATAGAATGCTACGGAACAGAGTTAAGCAATGTATTCGCAATACTAAAATCAGGCACGCTCGCTCCCTTGTATGCAGCGATCTAACGCCCACGACTCTGTGGAAGAGTCTCTGTAGCTTGGGTATCGGAAAGGCAAAATCGGAAACTGCTTTTCATGCCTCAGCTAACGAATTACATGAATTATTCTCTGAACTTCTGTGTACCCATACGGCTGATAATTACCGTCCATAAAAATCCCCTAACAATATCTTCCATCTAAAACACGTATCAATAAGTATGGCAAAAAAAGCAATTATGAGAATCTCTTCTGATGCGATTGGCAATGACAGTACCAGTATAACCATGATTAAGAATGTGGCCGATATCTTAGTACCTGTTTTAACTTGCATATTTAATTTTTCCCTCGTGAACGGAATATACCCCACTGCATGCAAAAGAAGCATAATTCGACCCATCCCTAAGATCGAAAACCCTCAACTGCCTAGTGATTACCGATCAATTAGCATACTGTCTGCTGTTTCCAAAGCGCTTGAATATATTGTTCATGCTCAAATCACTGAACACCTGCACGAATTCACGCTATATGACAAATTTCAATCCGTTTTCCTAAAACATCACAGCACAAACACTGCTCTAATTAAAGTAACTGATGACCTGAAATGTGCCATCGACAGCCGAAAGGCAACAATATTGACGCTACTAGGCTTCAGCCAAGCTTTTGACACTGTTAACTTTGACATATTGCTCAGAAAAATGCAACAGCTTAATTTCTCTGTTAGTGCAATGAGATGGTTTGAAAGTCATCGTTTGAAAGCTACTTAAAACACAGACAGGAATGTGTTGACGACCTCCAGCTTTACCTAAGCGTCAGATCTGAAGGGGTGACATGGGCGAAAAACCTGGGGCCTACACTAAATGCAAAAAAAATCACAATTAATTTTAATAGCTCATCAGAAATTAATAAGTTCAGATTTCCGCTAACGGCTGCCTCCTATTCTGCTTGACGGTATTCCAATTCCATATCAGAAAACAGTTAAGAACTTGGGTGTAACTTTGTATGAAGATCTCAACTGGGCAGAGAATACAGTCGCAGTGTGCCGGAATACGTCCGCTTGTCTCTAGACTCTCAAAACGTTTCGGAACATATTTCCACAGGACATGAAACGCCAGCTCGTGCAAGCACTCGTCCTACCGAACCTCGACCGTTGTGATGTAATTGAGTAGTGAAAACAAAAGACGGTTAGAACTAACCATGAATACCTGTGTGCGTTACACCTGCAACATTCGTCGATATGATCATGTCAGTGCTTCATAATCCCAGCTAGGGTGGCTGCGGCCGGACAAATTGCGTGACTACCACACTCTATGTCTGCTTCACCGGCTCCTCGTCGCGCAAGCACCCCACTACCTTGGTTCAGAGATTAAACACCTTTCATGCCATCATAATCGAAACACTCACAAAGCAAAAACTTTTGCAAACTCCTTCTCAGTTGCTGCTGTTAGCCTCTGGAACAAACTACCCCCTGCCTTGCGCAAAATTCAGTCCGCTGCTACTTTTAAGAAGAAGTTGAAGCATTTCCTACTGTCATCCTTATAATGTTTTCCACAAAATTAATGTACACGGCCAATCCTCCCCTCTGTCAAATAGCAAAGCTAGTGTCTCCTGTCTTGCTCCTTTCTCTTCTTCCTCTTCATCTATCTCCATTAGCCACGCAATTTTCTTTTCCTTTATATTTTCTTAATTATGTCTCATCATGTCCCTATTCTTCTCCTCCTTTCACCATCTGTCTCCCTCATACAACCTGCTGCTAGCACTCCTACCTAAAATCTGTCTCTGTCATAATGTCTAATTATAGCAGTACTGATCATCTATGAATGTAAACTGTATAAGTATGAATTTTTCCAAGTGTGCCTTCGTAATTTTTAATTTCACTTTGTGTACTAGATGTAGTAGTTTAACGTGCCTACCAAAACATATGAAAGCAAAATAAGTAGAATGCCTGGTTAGATGGAAGAGAGGGCCTAATGGCCCTAATATTGCCAGGTTAAATAAATAAATAAATAAATGAATAAACAAATTTCTTTACTGGGTAAGTATTCTAACACTTCTGCTATCAACCTTTTAGTTTTATGGTCTAACATAATTTCTTCAGGTGTGAAACCAGTGATTTCATATTCTGGAATAAAATTGCCCCATGTTGTGTGGTTTTGATGACTACGACCTGCATAGTCTTCCTAATTCTCACATATACGGGTAGCATGCTACGGGTTTACTAATGCATAGTTGGCTGAAATGTGTGTTACAAGTATACCTTTTTGGTCCATTACTTTTACCCATAATTTTGCAATAAATTGCGGACCATTGTCAGATAGTAATGTCCTTAGTATTCCTATCTCATTAAAGTATTCCAACATTTTATGGAAAACTGCTTTATCTGTGGCTTTCCTGATTGGATACAGTTTAATAAATTTTGAAAATACATCTAAAGTAACTATAATGTAGATAAAATTTCCAGCGTTTTTAGGTAGGGGCCCATAAAGGCCCACAGACAGTAGCACTAAGATATCTAATGTTTTGAGACTCTGCATAGCACCTCTGTTGGTATTGTTGGCCACTTTAGCCTTTTGACAAACATCGCATGATCTTAAACAAAAATGGCTCTGAGCACTATGGGACTCAACTTCTGAGGTTATTAGTCCCCTAGAACTTAGAACTAGTTAAACCTAACTAACCTAAGGACATCACAAACATCCATGCCCGAGGCAGGATTCGAACCTGCGACCGTAGCAGTCTTGCGGTTCCAGACTGCAGCGCCTTTAACCGCGCGGCCACTTCGGCCGGCGCATGATCTTAAACGTTCCGTAACATATTTCAAAGCATTACTCCCAATTTTGGCAACACTTGCAATTTTCTCACGACACTTTTTCGCCCCACCATGTCCATATGCCAAATGAAAGTAATCAGTTAATTCTATTGCAGACTGTTATGGCCAACCGACTTGCCATTCTTCACTATTTTTCCCTTTCCTAATAAACAGTGCCCTTTTAAGTATTTTGTAAAATTTTGGTAGCTGTGGACAATCATTACTGTCAAATTTGACCTTCACTGATTTCCAAACTTCATCTCCGTTTTGGAATCTGCTAATATTTTTACATATATTGGCTATTCTTATGCTACCAACTACCTCTTTTAAGTATAACATTTTAAAAGTTCCATCTTCATTGGTTTCTATATTGGTTTGCTCATTGCCTTCAGGTAGCATTGACAGCGCATCAGCAATTTGGTTTTCTGTTTCTTTCACATACAGTAAGTCCTGGACTACCATTACATATTCCCATGAAATGGCATTCATATCTTTGCATTCTAAGTCAGATGGTTCTTTCTTCTTTCCTATCTCAAAATCCTTCACAAATTGTAAATTGGTGTTCGTAGACCACACAAGCGCCATTACACGTAATCTTTCTTTCTAAGTCACCAACGTTTTCTTGTATACTGGAAATGTTATTGAAACACTTCTCTTCCCGATACTCTTCCTTCCTTTCTATTTTTTCTCGGTCTCGTGAACAGTCATTCTCAGCTCAGAAATCTATTCTTTGTTCGCTATCGTTATTACGTTCTTAACGTGGCAAAACTTTTCCTCAGCCTTTGACTCTACCATTGGTTTGACCTGTTCCTGTATTTTTTCTACTTCGGTTTCAAACCAGTCACAATTTCTGCATGTATATTACTAATCGTTTCACCTAAGTCTTTCACATTTTTACTCTTGTTAATCAGTTCCTCAGCTATAAAATCAATTTTATTATTAATTTTTCTAACTCTTGGTTATTCCTTTCCATTTGTTCACTCTGTTTCTTAAATTTTTCGTTTATATTGGCATTGTTTTTAGAGTGTCTCCATTTTTTCCGATAGACTGCTATAACCTCAGTCTGTTCCTGACTAATTTTACTCTGACTTTCAAGTTTTTCGTTTTGATCCTGCATTTGTTTGCTTAAAATTGAAGTGTTCGTCTTTTGTGCTAGCGTTTGTTCGCTTAAAACTGAAGTGTACTAGTTTTGTAGTATCAGCTGTGTATGCATACTGTGTAGGAATGCATACAGATCAATCGGTTATTGTTCATTTTGTTGATTATTGTCTACCCCCTTGTCTTCCTCTTCTGAACCTACTTCTTTCGTAATCTGAGCCCTTAACAGCATACAAGTCTCATGCCCCAAATCAATATTTTCTACCTGCTTTTACATCAGTAAAACCGATTCCTGTGTGTCCTGCTTCTGATCACTCTTTACAGAACTGTTATCACTCTTATCCTCCTGCTTTACCTCTCTATACTCTATATACTTATCTTTATCCATTTTTAATAATTGCTTAAACCACATATATAATAATTTATACTGCTGTACCTTTCTCCTAACCGCTTTAACAAATTCGTGCCCCTGAGACATTCATATTTCTTCCAAAAGAACCCTACCTATCTGTAAAATGTGTAACTGTGACGAAATAAACCTCGGGTGAACGGCTTAGTGTGAAATACGCCTGGAGAAATTGAATAATACCATTTTATAACTGTGCTTAACTACTTGTGTTGCCACGTGTAACCCTCTTACTAAGTTTAGTTTAGTTTCCAAATAAAGTACACTATGGAAGGATAGCATTGTTAATAGGAAAATCTAATCAATAGAGTTACCCTTCTTGTAAGATTTGACTGTGTGTTATGTCTAATGGATAAGCAAATCAGGCTACTCAACTCTTTTCCTTACTCAGCTGTTCGAAAGAAACGCAGTATGAATAATATTATATTGAAGCTAGGACAACTCAGTTCGAAGTTCATTTAGTGGTTTAAAATATGTACTAACGTTTGGCAATGCAGAGAACTTCAACGTCGAGTATAGCACACTTTACCTATACGGATGATATAGTATCAATATGCGAAATTTTTAAAGGAAAAAAATTATAAAAAGTTTAGATGAACGATAAAGAAACTGTGTTATAATGGGAAGTAGCGGAACTGTGATTAGCGACAAACTTGACATCAAAATCGATGGGTACGAGGCAGACGAAGTTAAGGAATTCTGCTACCTAGGAAGCAAACCAACACATGACTGGCAGATCAAGGAGGTCATAAAAAGCACATTAGCGCAGAGAAGTCTTTTGGAGTCAAACGTGCTCCTTAATTTGTGGAAGAAATTTTTGAAAATGTATGCCTATATAACAGGATTGCGTAGCTGTTAATAAGGGACGGTGAGAAAACCGGATCATAGATCTATCGAAGCATTTGAGGTGTGCTGCTACAGCAGAATACTAAAAATTAGATGGACTAGTAAGGGAAGGAATGAGGACGTAATCCGTAGAATTCACAGAGAAACGAATATAAAGAATACATTGACAAGAACAAGAAGGAACACGACGATACGACACGTGTTAAGATTGTAGTGGGTCGTGATTTAGTGACACTGGATACTGAGCGTCAGTGACATAGGATTGGCGGGAGGGAAAACGACACTTTGTGGGCGGTGGAATGGGCTCTACGCTTAGTGGGTGAGGTGTGAGAGAAACATTGATGGTTCCGCTGACAGTCATTTATTGAGACATAAGACACTTCAAACAAACAAAGTAATACAATCTGTTTTAGCTTTCTCAGTTCATCGCGCCTGCCGAGCGGCGGAGTCTTTGCGTGCAGATTCCAGTGACCGCTTATACGGCGACGGCTCGTATTGCAGCCGCGCGCCAACGGCGTATTCTTCTATTCAGTACAGTGCCCGTGACTCGCAACGGCGGCGGAGCGGTCTTCGCCTTGTGAATTCGCTCGTTGCGTCAGTAATAAGCGGTGACGGCCTGGCGCGGAATGCTCTGTCCCGGAATTCAACCAGTGACTTCAGGTTCGGAGCCATCTGACAGAGTTAATCCACCTCTGGTTCACAGGTGGCCCATTTGGTGAGGCCGCAGTCCCTTCGTCCTCACCAGCAGCCTGGGTAAGTAGCACACGAACTTCTTTCTGGTAGCATCTGGGTTAGCATCTTCTGCGTTGCCCTGTTGGCGCGATACCGACATCATCTTCTGTGGGGCAGTGTAGCGGCTAAGTCGTTGCAGCGAAGTACGATGACCGCTGTCTAAGCGTCGGTTTGTCCGCCCAGGCGACGTTTCTTCGCTTCTTCCGTCTCCCCTAAAAGGACCCCCTCATGCCCGTTTGTCAGAGATATTTATTCGGTGTTTTCGCCAATGCCGCAAAGTTTCTAGGGCGGCCACTGACTTCGTTCTTGATGCGTGCTTCTCACGATTGGCAGAAACGTGACCAATGTCGCCACACGTGCCGGTTTTCCATTGTTTTGTCTCTATGCTGGCGTGGTCGGGTATTGCCCTGTCATCCTCCTCCGCGTCGTCAGATAAGTCACGCACGTGAGTTCGGTGTGCTGACAACACTGAGAGCATTGACCGCTGATGTGCGAACAGCGGTGGTCGCTGTTCTCGTTGGAAGCATTGCCCGTCTGCTCGGTCGTTCTTCTGTCGAAGTGCTTGCGCAAACTCTGCTGGTCATCGGCCTTCTCACGTTGAGCAGAAACTTGACCAATGTCGACACACGTGCCAGCTTTTCGTGTTCGAATGCTTCCGAATGTTGTGGCTGAACGTGTCAAAGTCTATAAAATGCTCGCTTAGCCTATGATAAGTCTGTACGTATTTTTCTTTGATTACAATATAGTCGCAGAAAAAGCTGAGTAGCACCGTGGTGTAGTGGTTATGATAATAAATTGTGGCTTGGAAGGTTATGAGTTCAAAACTTGTAATACCATAGCTCTAATACTCTACTGATATATTTTGCTTTTGTTTTATTTAATATTACATCGTTGAGCCTCTGTAAATGTGTTTGTTTGAATCGATAACATAAAATTGTATACTCTTTTCTTTGTTAAAACATTGATGTCGTGGTTTGATTCTATGCAATGTAGTATATCTGTCATTCAAATTCTTTGTCCCATTTGGAGGGAACAAAACTTACTGTATATAATTGTAATTTCTATGTGAATAATTTTTTGTAGTGATGTCAATATGTGCAAATGTTCTGTTTTGTTTAAAATGTTTGGTTGCTGTTATGTAAATTGCTGATCCTCACTTAGGGTTCTTAGTTCTTTACTATATAAAAGGTGTAGTGGTTCCCCTCGGGAACGGAACTGTGTAGAGCACGCAAATTGTGGTAGGCCTAGGTAGAAAAGGTGGAACAAGAGTCAGTCGGGGACGAGCTACCTAACTGTGCACTGCCATGTACAAATTGCATATTGTGCTGGTTCCGAGAGAGGCTTTTTCTGCTACTTTCCAATGCCTCGGATGTATGGATAAATAGATGGAACGACTCTGGAATTGGTATCCATCATCGCCACCAACAAGGGCCAGAGTCCAGCAATTCCGCCTGCGAATCCATCTACCAACATGCAGTTGCCACCATATTGCGCAATCACTGTAACGGAATACTATAATGATGTACAGTGAAGGATCAGCTTACTGGATGATTTAGTGTGCACAAATATAAGGTAACTTATAATTGAATTCATGTAACTACCTTGATTTTTTTCCTATTATAACACCTATCAGGTTCCTCTGCGTTTGAACTAAAGTGATTACTGTCCTTACTGAAAGAACATTAAAGCCCAGTGTTTTGCTAATTAGTGGCTCTTGAACATAGTAAAAAGAAAGTTAAAGTTTATGTGGCAAGAGAGTGAGTTAAAGTAAATGATGCTTGCTGAAAATAATTTTCCTTTTAAAACTGCTTATTAACGTGTTGCCAACTTCAAAATTAAAAGTTCTTAAGAATGGGGCCTATAAAGTTTTGCTTAGTTAATGATCATAGTGCTGCCTGTAGTAAATGCTAAAAGGTGATTCAGTTTATTGTAAATTTGTCAACATAGTTTATCACTGCAGAAAAAGTCGTGAATTACATTTGTGGAAAGTTATATTGGCTTGCTAAGCACTTGCTTCTTTCGGGTATTGAAAGTGCATATTAATAGTGTAATAAGATCCGCAGGTTATCCTTTACCACTATTTATGAAAACAATAATATCTTTATTCAAAACACAGTGAGAAGAAACCTGTTAGTGAATTCTAATTAACTTTCATTCTTAACAGAAAAGTATTTAGTTGAGAGAGACTTACCCTGTGATCAGTTCATAATTTTGCAGTGAATTAGATTTATAATTTTATGTTAGCTAGGAAAATGTTTGAACAATAATACTGAACCTATGTCCAATTAATGATTCTGCAGTGAATATTAATAGTAACGTTATAAAGACCATTCAGTTTGAATAAGCCCTGAAAGTAATAGTGTGATTCGTTATTTATTATATCTAGCTCTTTGTTCCAACCTTAACGTTGACATATGCAGGTGTCAGAGTTCATTGCACTCGCGTGTGGCCAAGTCTAGGTTGAGTTTGTCCGTTAAAGTTACGCATACCTACTTTCTCAAACGAGAACGTTAATCTTTCTCTTGCCTAATTAGGCTGGCGATCGTTTTCCTTTTTCTTTAAACAGTGTAGATAGGCAAAAATCTTGTGTGTTACTGTTCGAATATTTACGTAATTCTGACTTTCATTTCCCGATAAGCCATCTCCATTAGGTACAACACGGTCAATGTAACAAAATTCCTCTCAGAGGGTAACACTGCTCTGTTGCGTTGTACCATAATTGCTATAGTAAAATAGTTTTATTTCACAACTTGTTTCCAGCTTTGAGGTTATGGTACAGTAGTAGCAGACAGGAGTGTTATAAACTTACCTTGATGGTAAAATTTTAATTTCTCCGTTCTATATTTCCCTTTAAAACGGTGAAAAAATCGACACCCAGGCGGAGTTACGTTCCCACAGTGCCGCATGAGGAAACTGTTTGGGCACCAACAAAGACTGACGTCTGGAGGACCCAGGATAACCCACTAGTATGTTTCTACTGCGGACGACCGGGACATGCGGTACGCTATTGTTGAGAAAGGTGGAGGATGTTTGATGACGCCCGCGCCAGAAGACAGCAGACCGATCTTACCCGACGCCAACTCCGTGACGACGAAGATGAAGAAGAAGATGAACAAGAACGGATCGAGGGAACGTTTTTCAATCGAATCTTGTGACAGAGATGAACCGTCGGAGCAACATGACTCATCACATGACGACTGCCTACCATCCGCAAACTAACGGGCTTACTTCAAAAAATGGTTCTAATGGCTCTGAGAACTATGGGTCTTAACATCTGTGGCCATCGGCCCCTAGAACTTAGAACTACTAACTAGCCTAAGGACATCACACACTCCCATGGCCGACGCAGGATTCGAATCTGCGACCGTAGCGGTCGCGCGGATCCAGAGGAAAGCGCCTGGAACCGCTCGGCCACATCGGCCGGCTATCGGGCTTACTGAATGCCTTAATAAGACCTTGGCTGACATGCTATTAATGTTCGTCAATATTGAGCAGAGCAACTGGGATGAGATGCTACCTTTCGTGTCGTTTGCCTACAATACCGCCAAACAAGGCACCACAGGATTTATGCCATTTTTCCTGGTGCATGTGCGTGAGGCGACTACGACGATGGACACTGTGGTTCCGTTCCATCCTGATGACGTGGACGACGAATACATCGGCCGCGTGTTAACCAGAGCTGAGGAAGCTCGGCAGTGAGCTCGACTCCGCACGCTGCAGGCTCAAGGAAACGATCGCCGAAGGTATGACGCGAGCCACCGCCCTGTTGTCTACCAGCCTGGTGACCTCGTCTGGATCTTCACTCCTGTTCGTCAGGTTGGACTCTCTGAGAAGCTCCTCAGGCACAACTTTGGACTTTATAAGGTTGTAACACAGTTGTCTGATGTTACTTATGAAGTTGAAGACTTCGACCCCGACAGAAGACGACGAAAGATCAGACATACGGTCCACGTCCTTCGAATGAAGCCCAATAAGGATCCTGAAACACAGGGTAAATTCGAAGCTCCAGCGACAGGCAACAAGCGGAAGGGGTGACGAAGAGCGTAGTGGCAAAAGAAGTTCTAAGAAGACCACCGTCAGGGCGAGAATTAGTCATTGGGAGTCAGAATATGCAGGACCGATGACTCGTTCCCGGACTAGGACGAAGTAACACGAGTTCAAAACTCACCTCGACTGTACAATTTTAATTTCTATATTCGTTTCGAGTACATTCTAGAAGTATCCACAAGTGTCAAGAATCATTGTACTGGAATGTTCTGTAGCTGTATACAGGGTGTTTCAAAAATGACCGGTATATTTGAAACGGCAATAAAAACTAAACGAGCAGCGATAGAAATACACCGTTTGTTGCAATATGCTTGGGACAACAGTACATTTTCAGGCGGACAAACTTTCGAAATTACAGTAGTTACAATTTTCAACAACAGATGGCGCTACAAGTGATGTGAAAGATATAGAAGACAACGCAGTCTGTGGGTGCGCCATTCTGTACGTCGTCTTTCTGCTCTAAGCGTGTGCTGTTCACAACGTGCAAGTGTGCTGTAGACAACAGCACACTTATTCCTTAGAACAGAGGATTTTTCTGGTGTTGGAATTCCATCGCCTAGAACACAGTGTTGTTGCAACAAGACGAAGTTTTCAACGGAGGTTTAATGTAACCAAAGGAGCGAAAAGCGATACAATAAAGGATCTGTTTGAAAAATTTCAACGGACTGGGAACGTGACGGATGAACGTGCTGGAAAGGTAGGGCGACCGCGTACGGCAACCACAGAGGGCAACGTGCAGCTAGTGCAGCAGGTGATCCAACAGCTGCCTCGGGTTTCCGTTCGCCGTGTTGCAGCTGCGGTCCAAATGACGCCAACGTCCACGTATCGTCTCATGCGCCAGAGTTTACACCTCTATCCATACAAAATTCAAACGCGGCAACCCCTCAGCTCCGCTACCATTGCTGCACGAGAGACATTCGCTAACGATATAGTGCACAGGATTGATGACGGCGATATACACGTGGGCAGCATTTGGTTTACCGACGAAGCTTATTTTTACCTGGACGGCTTCGTCAATAAACAGAACTGGCGCATATGGGGAACCGAAAAGTCCCATGTTGCAGTCCCATCGTCCCTGCATCCTCAAAAAGTACTGGTCTGGGCCGCCATTTCTTCCAAAGGAATCATTGGCCCATTTTTCAGATCCGAAACGATTACTGCATCACGCTATTTGGACATTCTTCGTGAATTTGTGGCGGTACAAACTGCCTTAGACGACACTGCGAACACCTCGTGGTTTATGCAAGATGGTGCCCGGCCACATCGCACGGCCGACGTCTTTAATTTCCTGAATGAATATTTCGATGATCGTGTGATTGCTTTGGGCTATCCGAAACATACAGGAGGCGGCGTGGATTGGCCTCCCTATTCGCCAGACATGAACCCCTGTGACTTCTTTCTGTGGGGACACTTGAAAGACCAGGTGTACCGCCAGAATCCAGAAACAATTGAACAGCTGAAGCAGTACATCTCATCTGCATGTGAAGCCATTCCGCCAGACACGTTGTCAAAGGTTTCGGGTAATTTCATTCAGAGACTACGCCATATTATTGCTACGCGTGGTGGATGTGTGGAAAATATCGTACTATAGAGTTTCCCAGACCGCAGCGCCACCTGTTGTTGAAAATTGTAACTACTGTAATTTCGAAAGTTTGTCTGCCTGAAAATGTACTGTTGTCCCAAGCATATTGCAACAAACGGTGTATTTCTATCGCTGCTCGTTTAGTTTTTATTGCCGTTTCAAATATACCGGTCATTTTTGAAACACCCTGTATATACTGTATGTGTTCTGGCCAGAGGCAGTTCGCTTCGCGCTCTTGTATGTGCAAGTGCTGGATACACCTTCGTTAAGTGAAGTAAGTGTTCATCATTCATCCACTTACACCTTCTTCTACGTGACAATATCGAGTAAAATTTAGAAAGAATTAGGCAGACAAAAATAAAAATTATCGGTGTTATGCATTCAGTGTTTCGGTTGGGAAGGATGTCATAACGGCCTTGTATTCTTTCGAGAGACATGCTGGCTCACAAATGTTCTAGCTGATCCTTATAATATCCTCCATACTTGCGCTGGGATGGATTTTCCGTCCGACTGGGAACGGATATGAGGGACCTAGCAAGCCACCGCTATCGATAACCTTTAGCTGGCGTCTCACCAGGGGGCGCGGATTTCTCCCTTGCGCGGCTATCGCTGTCTCGCCGAGTTTTCAAAAGCGACCGCTAGAGCCGCGTCTAGACAGAGAGGCAAGAACGGGACGCCGGCAGTTGACGGGAGTTTTCGCACAGCCCCGAGCCGGTGCGGAGAGGGGGTGGGGCAGCAGCACACGGGCTGTGGATCAGCACATCTTTTCCAGGTCCGGTTCGCTTATGTTGTGCACAACTAGTTGTTCAGGTCTGTGCGCCGATTTTCTGCTCCAACAACTGTTAGAACAGATGTTCGTGTTCATGTTTCAGTGAGCCGTCACGCACTCCTTGTTATTTGGCTCTGTGGTTTGGGAATAGTGTACAGCCCTGCCTGCTCTGTGCGATTTTGAAGTAACTTGTCTTAATCCACTGGCCGGCGTGCTCTCTCTCTCTCTCTAAAAAAAAAAAAAAAAAAAAAAAAAAAAAAAAAAAAAAAAAAAAAAAAAAAATCCATGGTTAATGTTGTTATGGTTATATGATGTGGCCAACTGTCACACACAGCTATATCAGGGGCCTATGTTTTCTTTTTTTTCCTTTATTGGATTTGGATTCCCCCCCCCCCCCCCGCCCCCACCGCACAAGGGGACGGGCAGGCAGCAGCTTAGCACGCTGCTCTTCAGGCTACAGAATTTTTAAAACATAAGAAGATAAGAAACTATAAAAGCAGGCAATAAAACGGTGACGTAAATTGTAAAATTAGCGGAAAATTGTGGAAAGTTAAAACATAAAACAAATAAAACAAATGGTGGGCGATGATAATAAAACACACAGGAAGCAGACAGGGAAAATAGTAGACAGACAATTAAAAAACACTGCGGCAGTCTGGTTTCTGTTCGCAAGAGATATAAAAATCACTCTCTGCGACAGTATGATGTCTGCTCGCAACACTTCGGAAAAGACGCACAACACTTAACAATCACTGGAAACACAGCACTAAAATGTCGGCACTAAGATGACGCACCACAGGAAAGGGCAGATGGTGGGGGGTATGAATTATCTAATTTTAAATTGTTTGTTTTCAAATTATTATGCAAGAGAACCAGTTGATTTGTTACATGTTTGTTTTCACGGTGCTTTAGAAGCTGGTCCGCTCTCTGGTATTACTATTATCCAGCCCTTTTAACCCTTTGAGTGGCAGTGGTTTCTGCCTAAAACCACAATTTTATTAATTCTTTTTTTAATTGCCAGTGACCTTAGCATGAAACCATCGATGCTATTGCAGGACTGTGACATCTAGTGGTTCGCTGAGGTACTTCTACGAATGTATTGCATTTCAGCAGTCACTTACAAAGTTCAGAAGAACAGTCGGCGCGGTGACTGTGCTACGTGATTGTAGGAGATATATTTTTTTTTTTTCATATTGATCATACCGAGGAGATTACTGACAGTGAAAGTAACTACAGGGCGAGTCAAAAGTCCTTGGACACCTTCATAAGTTGGAAGATTAAAGGGAAAATTGAAATGTGATGATGGGAACATAGTTTGACGTGGGGCCGCAACTTTTGGAGTTAATGTCATTCATGGCTACCATCTTGAAACCCGCCATTTTGGATTCAAGAAATTTTTTTTTAAATCGGAAGGGATGTGTGTGGCACATCAAATAACACTCGCTTGAGCTCTGGAATTGAGTGGTGTAATTTGTTTTTGTCTATCTTGAACAGTTTAGAAGTTATTAATGTTCAAAGTTACCTTGATACCGACTCATGTCTCTCTTTGTTCCAGGTGATCTACAATGGGTCTGACACGTGAACAGAAGATCGAAATCATCCTTATATCAGGGGGACGCAGCTACCGAACAACAGCAGCTGACTACAAAAGACGGCACCCTGACAGAGAACCAGTATCCCACAGCACGGTGGCTCACGTCATCACCAAATTCCGGGAGACTGGCTCTGTTCACGATAGGGCACGTAGTGGGCGACCAAGGACTGCCACCAATGAGGAAACTGCAACTGCGGTTGTTGCGTCGTTTGTGAAAAGTCCTAAACGAAGTACCTGTCTTGTGGCCCTAGCATGTGGAATAAGCTAAACCTCCGTTATCCGGATATTGCACACCAGTGAGTGGCATCCTTACAAGCTGCAGATGCAACATCGACTGAACGAGGATGACCCTGATCGCTGGTTGGAGTTCTGCCTGTGGGCTGCTGAACAACACGAACTGGGTCCTTCGTTTGCCAAGGGCATGTGTTCAGCGACGAGGCGTATTTCACTTTGAATGTGGACGTTAATCGACGTAATTGTCGACACTGGAGTGACGCAAATCCGAACTGGGTTGCCCCAGTTCGAGAACATAGTCCAGCGAAGGTGATGGTGTGGTGTGGCATATGGGACACCAGCATCATTGGGCCACTTTTCATTTACAACACCTTAACTGCACCACAGTATCTGATGCTGCTGCAGGACCTTGCGTTCCCTTCCACACTGAACGCTGCGGCATTTTCCCATCTTATTTTCAGCATGATGGAGCGCCTCCACACTATGGCATTGGTGTCCGTGAATGGCTGGAGGAACGACTGCCAGGGAAGTGGATTGGTCGCCGTGGTCCCGTGGAGTGGCCGCCCAGATCCCCTGACTTAATGCCCCTTGATTTTTATCCATGGGGACATGTCAAGCAGATAATGTATGCTGAGAGCATCTGTGATCTGAGATACCTGGAGGAACGCATACAACACGCCTGTGACCAAAAAGCAGGAGACACTCTCCTCCGTGTGCAGTCAGAGTGGTTGCGGCGACCACAGTTGTGCATTGCACGGGATGGACAACACGTAGAACGTGTTGTAGCAGTCGGTATGAAGGTAATTTCCCAACTTAGAACATCAATAACCTCTAAACTGTACAAGATAGGCAAAAAAAAAAAAAAATTACACCACAAAATTCCAGAGCTCAAGCGAGTGTTATTGATGTCTCATACACTCCCCTTCCGATAAAAAAAAAAAAAAAAAAAAAAGACTTGAATCCAAAATGGCGGATTGCAAGATGGCGGCCATGAATGACATTCACTCCAAAAGCTGCGGTCCTACATCAAACCTATGTTCCCATCATCACATTTCAATTTTCCCTTTAATCTTCCGAATCATGAAGGTGTCTAAGGACTTCTGAATCACCCTGTATATCTAAAGTTATTGTGACGTAAATTTGCCTTTGTCATACAGTTTTTATGAGTGGTTTCGAAATGAAAGCACTGGTATACAGCTTTTAATACTAAAATTATTAAATGTGTGTGTGTGTGTGTGTGTGTGTGTGTGTGTGTGTTCCTAAGGGACCAAACTGCTGAGGTCATCGTTCCCTAGACCACACACTACTTAAACTTACTTAACCTAAGAACAACAAATACACTCATTCCCGAGGGAGGACTCGAGCCTCTGGCTGGAGAGGCTGGGCAATCCGTGATATGGCGCCCAAGACCGCGCGGCCACTTCACGTGGCTGTTAAATTTTAGCCCTATTCTTGCTGGTTATTTAGGACTTTCATTGACGTCTTACTACGAGGGATCATGTCTAGGAAAACTGCAAATTTGCTTTCAATTATATCATATGAAATGATGGATGGCTGAAAACTGTCCTACTGATTCATAAAAGAAATCTATTCTTTACTGTTTGCCAATTTCTTTTCGTATTCGTTGCTTACTAAGCTAATAAAGGTTATTTTTGTGAAAAAATTTAAAATTATGTTTCTTTCCATATTGTTGGGACTCAAAGCGTTAAGCACGTTGCGAGCTCCAGGTAATTGTAAGACCCTAGCGAATTCTAAATCAACATCTACGTGATTACTCTGCTGTTCACAGTAAAGAGCCTGGCAGAGGGTTCAATGAACCACCTTCATGCTGTCTCTGCACCATTCCACTCTCGAATGTTACGCGGTAAAAACGAGCACTTAAATTTTTCTGTACGAGGTCTGATTTCTCTTATTTTATCCCTAAGTAAGTAGGTGCCAACAGAATGTTTTCGCAATCGGAGGAAAAAACTGGTGATTGAAATTTCATGAGAAGATCCCGTCGTATCGAAAAACGCCTTTGTCTTAATGATTGCCAGTCCAATTCACGTATCATGTCTGTGGCACTATCTCCCCTATTTCGCGATAATACAAAACGAGCTGCCCTTCTTTGTACTTTTTCAGTGTCATCCGTCAGTCCCACGTGATGCGGATCCCACACCGCACAGCAATACTCCAGAACAGGGTGGTTAATTGTGGTGTAAGCAGTCGCTTTAGTAGACCTGTTGCACCTTCTAATTCTTCCAATGAATCGCAGTCTTTGTTTTGCTCTACCCAAAATATTATATATGTCACCGTTCCACTTTAGTTTATTTGTAATAGTAATCCCTAAGTATTTAGTTGAATTTACAGCCCTCAGATTTGTGTGTCTTGTCCTTTATCGAAATTTAGCTGATTTCTTTTAGTACTCATGTGAATAACTTCACAATTTTACTTATTCAGGGTCAATTGCCACTTTTCGCACCATACAGATATCTTATCTAAATCATTTTGCAAGTCGTTTTGATCATCTGATGACTTTACAAGACGGTAAATGACAGCATCATCTGCAGACAATCTAAGAAGGCTACTCAGATTGTCTCCTATGTCGTTAATATAGTTCAGGAACAATAGAGGGCCTATAACACTTCCTTGGGGAACGCCGGATATTACTTCTGTTTTACTCGATGACTTTGCGTCTATTATTACGAACTGTGACCTTTCTGACAGGAAATCACGAATCCAGTCGCACAACTGAAGCGATATTCCGTAGGAACTGGTTTGAAGACGCTTGTGAGGAACGATGTCGAAAGCCTTCTGGAAATCTAAGAATATGGAATCCATTTGACATCCCCTGCCGATAGTACTTACTACTTCATGTGTATAAAGAGCTAGTTGTGTTTCCCAAGAACGATATTTTCTGAAACCGTGCTGACTATTTGTCAATATTCCGTTTTCTTCGAGGTACTTCATAATGTTCAAATACAGTATATGTTCCAAAGCACTCCTGCAAATCGACGTTAGTGATATAGGCCTGTAATTCAGCGGATTACTCCTACTTCCCTTTTTGGGTATTGGTGTGACTTGAGCAATTTTTCACTCTTTAGATACGGATCTTTCTGTGAGCTATTTTACACGACTGGCCATTACAATTGCTACACCACGAAGATGTCGTGCTACAGACGCGAAAACTTAACCGACAGGATGCTGTGATATGCCAATGATTAGCTTCTCAGAGCTGGTGGCGACACCTACAACGTGCTGACATGAGGAAAGTTTCCAACAGATTTCTCATACACAAACAGCAGTTGACTGGCGTTGCCTTGTGAAACCTTGTTGTGTTGCCTCGTGTAAGGAGGAGAAATGTGTACCATCACGTTTCCGACTTTGATAAAGGTCGGATTGTAGCTTATCGCGATTGCGGTTTATTGTATCACGACATTGCTGCTCGCGATGGTCGAGATCAAATGACTGTTAGCAGAATATGGAATCGGTGGGTTCAGGAAAGTAACACGGAACGCCGTGCTGGATCCCAACGCCTCGTATCACTAGCAGTCGAGATGACAGGCATCTTATCCGCATGGCTGTAGCCGATCGTGCAGCCACGTCTCGATCCCTGAGTCAACAGATGGTGACGTTTGCAAGACAACAACCATCAGCACGAACAGTTCGACGACGTTTGCAGCAGCATGGACTATCAGTTCGGAGACCATGGCTGCGGTTACCCTTGATGCTGCATCACAGACAGGAGCGCCTGCGATGGTGTACTCATCGACGAACCTGGGTGCACGAATGGCAAAACGTCATTTTTCCGGATGAATCCAGGTTCTGTTTACAGCATCACGTTCCTCGCATCCGTGTTTGGCGACATTCCGGTGAGCGAACATTGGAAGCGTATATTCGTCATCGCCATACTGGCGTATCACCCGGCGTGATGGTATGGCGTGCCACTGGTTACATGTCTCGGTCACCTGTTGTTCGCATTGACGGCACTTTGAACAGTCGACGTCACATTTCAGATGTGTTACAACCCATGGTTCTAGCCTTCATTCGATCCCTTCGAAACCCTGCAATTCAGCAGGATAATGCACGACCGCATGCTGCAGATCCTGTACGGGCCTTTTTGGATACAGAAAATGTTCGAGTGCTGCCCTGGCCAGCACATTCTCCAGATCTCTCACCAATTGAAAACGTCTGGTCAATGGTGGCCGAGCAACTGGCTCGTTGCAATACGCCAGTCACTACTCTTGACGAACTGTGTCATCGTGTTGAAGCTGCATGGGCAGCTGTACCTGTACACGCCATCCAAGCTCTGTTTTACTCAATTCCTAGGCGTGTCAAGGCCGTTATTACGGCACCCAAATTGCGTGAAAATATAATCACACGTCAGTTCTTGTATAATATATTTGTCCAATGAATACCCGTTTATCATCTGCACTTCTTCTTGGTGTAGCAATTTTAATGGCCAGTAGTGTATGAGGATACCGTGAGAGGTACCTGACTGGTATACAATCTGGACCGGAGGCCTTGCCTTTATTAAGTGATTTAAGCTGCTTCGTTACTCCAAGGATACCTACTACGTTTCTCATCTTGGTAGTTGTGCTTGATTGGAATTCAGGAATATTTACTTTGTCTTCTTTGGTGAAGGAGTTTCGGAAAATCGTGTTTAATAACTCTACTTTAGAGGCACTGTCATCAGTGACTTCACCGTTGTTATCGCGCAGTGAAAGTATTGATTGCATCTTGCCACTGGTGTGCTTTATGCATGACCAGAATCTCTTTGGGATTTCTGCCAGATTTCGAGACAGAATTTCGTTGTGATGATTATTAAAAGCATCTCGCATTGAAGTACGCCCCTTATTTCGAACTCCTGTAAAACTTCGCCAGTCTCGAGGATTTTGCGTTCTTTTAAATCTGGCGTGCTTTTTTCGTTGCTTCAGCAACAACTATCTGACCCTTTTTGTGTACCATGGGGGATCAGTACCATCACTTATTAATTTGTGTCATATATGTATCTCAATTGCTATCGATACTATCTCTTTGAAAACATTCCACTTTTCTACACTTACATGATCAGATAGGAAGGAGTGAAGACTGTCTCTTAAAAATGCGTTAAGAGCATTTTTATCATCGTTTTTAAATTGATATACTTAGCGTTCCTTTTTGATGGTTGTAGGTGTTACGGTATTCAGCCTAGCTTTCAGCCTAGCATTCATGTTTCTTCATGGAACAAAGCCCGCCGGAGCAGCCGAGTGGTTCTAGGCGCTACAGTCTGGAACCGCGCGACCGCTACGGTCACAGGTTCGAATCCTGCCTCGGGCATGGATGTGTGTGATGTCCTTAGGTTTAAGTAGTTCTAAGTTCTAGGGGACATCACACACATCCATGCCCGAGGCAGGATTCAAACCTGCGACCGTAGCTGTCGCGAAGTTCCAGACTGTAGCGCCTAGAACCGCTCGGCCACTTCGGCCGGCGTGGTCAGGTGTGGTTGACTGGAACATTACTAGGGAATGTGCGTGCCCTGACTTCCCATGCAGTCAAGCATTGCGCCACTATCATGGTGAATCCCCACAGATCTGGGTACTGGACGATTCGATCAGCCAGCCAAATGGAGACACGGGATGAGACCCCTTTCAAACTGTCAGGTGCTGATAATGCTATCTCACACGATATGTGGCATCTCCTTATCCTTCACAGTGATAATTCAACACCTGACCCTATCAGATCACATGATAACACTAAAAATGAAAAAGTCTAATTCATTGTGGTGCTCGTTCCACTTGCCACAGAGAGTACAAGCCGGCCGGGGTGGCCGAGCGGTTCTAGGCGCTACAGTCTGGAACCTCGCGACCTCTACGGTTGCAGGTTCGAATCCTGCCTCGGGCATGGATGTGTGTGATGTCCATAGGTTAGTTAGGTTTAAGTAGTTCTACGTTCTAGGGGACTGATGACCTCAGAAGTTAAATCCCATAGTGCTCAGAGCCATTTGTACCATGTGAGTACAAACTCCAGTCATTTACATACCTGCCAATGGTTGTTACGTGTACGAAATTACATTGGCATCGGACCACGTTTACTGGGTGGTTCAGGTTTTGGCAGGCAATATACACTGAACCGCCAAACAAGCTGGCATAGGCATGCGTATTCAACTAGAGAGATATCTAAACAGACAGAATACGGCGCTGCGTTCGGCAACGCCTGGTGCAGTTGTTAGATGGATTACTGCTGCTTCAATAGGAGGGCATCAAGATTTTAGTAAGTTTGAACGTGATATTATAGTCGGCACACAAGCGATGGGACACAGCATATCCGAGGTAGCGATGAAGTGCGGATTTTCCCGTACGACCTTTTCACGAGTGTACCGTGAATATCAGGAATCCGGTAAAACGTAAAATCTCTGGCATCGCTGCTGTCAGAATAAGATCCTGCAAGAACGGGACCAACGAAGACTGAAGAGGATCATACAACGTGAGAGAAGTGCAACCCTTCCGCAAACTGCTGCAGATTTCAATGATGGGCCATCAAAAAGTATCAGCGTGCGAAGCATTTCACGAAACATAATCTATATGGGCTTTCGAAGCCGAAAGCTCACTCTTGTATCCTTGATGACTACACAGCACAAAGCTTTACGCCTCGCCTGGGCCCGTCAACACTGAAATTCGACTGTCGATGACTGGAAACATGTTGCCCGGTCGGACGAGTCTCGTTTCTAATTCTACCGAGTGCATGGACGTGTACAGGTATGGAGACAACCTCATGAATCCATGGACCTTGCATGTCTTCAGGGGATTGTTCAAGCTGATGGAGGCTCTGTAATGACGCCGGGCGTGTTCAGTTGGATTGATATCTGACACGTGATATGCCCAGATATGACTCTGACAGGTGACACGTACGTAAGTATCCTGTCTGATCACCTGCATCCATCCATGTCCATTGTGCATTCCGACAGACTTGAGCAATTCCAGCAGGACATTGCGACACCCCACGTGTCCAGAATTGTTACAGAGAGGCTCCAGGAACACTCGTCTGAGTTTGAACACTTCCGCTGGCGACCAAACGTTCCAGACATGAACATTATTGAGCATATCTGGGATGCCGAGCAACGTGCTGTTAAGAAGAGATCTCCACCACCTCGTACTCTTAGGGGTTTATGGAGAGCCATGCAGGATTCATGGTGTCAGTTCCCTCCAGCACTACTTCAGACATTAGTCGAGTCCATGCCACGTCGTGTTGCGACACTTCTGCGTTCTCGCGGGAGCCTTACACGACATTAAGGTGAACCAGTTTCTTTGGCTCTACAGTGTATATTTATTTTCTTGTAAAGGGACAAATAATGCCGGTAGTGTGTTTTATGGATGTGTCTCCTAACTCAGGATGTCAGACACTGTCCAGTAAGGTGTTATTAGGCTAGCAACTGGAGCCCAGCCCAGTTCATAGTCTCTGAGCAGAGGCTGACGAACCACGATTTCGAACTCACCGGCACCTCCTTACGGCAATAAAATGTCCTGAACATATTAGTACTGCCTCAGTCATTGGCATTCAGCGAGCCACCCCAACCAAATTTTGAGCGGATGCTCAGGAATCGGCCATACGCCACCAAGCCATTTGGGATACACGCTGAAGACTGTCTCACGAACTTCGACATAACATTTCTGTGAATAAGCAGCAAGGGATGGAACAAACAGCCGCAGTGGCGTCTTCACGGGTCCAAAGTGATTTTAATCTTATAACAGCGCTCCAAGTTACGATTTTATAAAAGTTTATTTTCTTGAAGATTGAGAATGTCGCAACATTTTGATGTTGTATGTTCGAACCTATCTAAGCAGCGCAATATATTCTGGCACTGAGGAGGTTTTGCCAAACAGGGTTGTGACAAATCGCCTACCGGAACAATTAACCAATTATGACGTGGAGGTTGTGCAGAAAAATGTATCACTGGTATCAAGAAAATTAACCATGATTGATAATTTAAACTCAAAATAACTTATTTTGCTTCCAAAGTTAGCCAGAGCAATCACATTAAATTTTGTTAACAAACATCAAAAGAAAACAAAAGATGAAAAATTCCGTAAATAATACGGAATTTTGTTCAGTAATAACTGTTAGAGTCAAATAAAGTCGCACTTGGTCAGGAGTATGCCGTCTTATTGAATGTAAACACAGTTTACGTAGCTGACAGTTGTCAGATTCAAAATTCTCATCTGCTGTGTGCCTTGTACCAACAGCGGCCAGGCCGCCTAATTGTGATTGGTCGGCGCTGGGAATTTCAGATGGACGCCATAACTTATGCGGGGTACCACATACTACAAGAAAACAACGTAAAAGCACACAATGATAACACTACACACTTGCATGGAAACACGTCACCTCCAAAAGAATACGTAAATCACATGCAATAAAATAAATGAATAAGAGAATGGTAGCAAATAGCAATGACTACTATGAACGGTGGGTCAATAATTTCTACATTGTTTGTGAGAAAAGAGTAAAAAGTTTCATTTGAAACTACACGAAATTCTCTGAGTCTTTACAAGGGGAGAGCGCTTTGCATTGGAGCTTATGTTTTTGTAGCCATTGCGTTTTTACGTTAGCAACAGCTTGTTGGTTCTGGCGGCGTAATTGTTATAGCTCCACCGTCTCGAAATTACATTGGATACGACTCCTGCTCAGTGTGTGATTCTCCAGGCAATATTACCTTCCGTTGTATTCCTATTTCCATTAGCTGGTCGGACATACTCGTTATAATACAATGTACGCGAGAATAGCGCCCCTTACACACGCTACTGCGTTATCAACGTCCCGTACACAGTTGATGTACGATACTTACTTTTACCTGCCGAACACGATATCACAGCCCATCTGCTTTCAGCAATCACGATCGCCAATTCACAGTTCTGGTGAAAAACAGTACCACACGCAACGAACCGTTTAAAATTCTCCATGGTGACAGTTAATATCTTAACACGCGTGACAGCTCATTACGTTGTAGACAAGGTACTAATTTTAAATTAAGTCAGTTTGTATACTTGTGAAACGTGCAGAACAGTTCGGTTCTAACCACGAGCAATGTACATTTGCGTGTACACTTTCACTGCTGTTTGTAGGCTGGTACTCCACAAAGCTCACAATATTCATAGAATCTCACATTTGATTTACTAGCACGCGCGTCGAAGTTAAGTTTAAACCATGACCGAAAAATAAGAACGCTGTCATAAATTACGGCGCGCTTCTGTCTAAACACAAAACATACGCGCACACACGCCACAACGCAGCGCACAACTGACAGTCATTGTTGCCACATCCGAAATTTTCTTTTTCGGAAGATAGTGCTCAAAAATTGTAGAAGATATAGGAAAAGTTTCGGTCGTTAGTATAGCCCTCTGCCCGTAACTAAGGAACTAATCAATTTTGTCTTAATAGTTATTGATATTTTATCGTGAACATACTTAAAATGACTTACAATGAACTGTATACAATTTAGTCTTAATAAATATTTTAGTGTAACAACAATGCTGTGTAAAAAGAATTGGTTAGTTTTTTACTCTCATAAAATGGTTGAGTCAGAAATTATTAATGGATTATAAAAGTAGGATTCTTTGCAATGAAATAATATAACCAGGAAGAAACCAAACAGTCTTTTATATATATTTTCTACAAACTTTAAAGCAATTACATTATAATGAAGCAGAGCAGTGTTGCCTAACGAAACGAATTTTGCTGTGTTGACTGTGATGTACCGAACGGAGGTGGCTTATCGGAAGTGAAAGTCAGAGTTACGTAAATAATTAAACAGTAATAAACAATATTTTATCTATCCACACTGTTCAAAGAATGAAGAAAACGGTCGCCATCATAATTAGGCATGATAATGATTAAAATTATTGTTCAAGAAAATAGATATAGGTAACTTTAAAAGACAGACGCAGCCTATACTTTATCACACTAGCAGATGTTACCATTAACGAAAGTACTATCCGTTATAGAAGAACAAGGCTATTAGCATAAGAACAACAGATAATGACATCAATTTTTTGCTTTCAAGGCTTGGTCAAACTGAGTGGTTTCAATAATATTACTATTATAGTGCACTTGAGAATCATAAATTGGACATAGATTTAGTATTACTTTTCAAACACTTTCCTATCTGACATGAGATGTGAATAAAATTCACAGCAAAATTATATATGGGCATAGGTTTAGTCATTCTTTTACCAGTTGCTTTTCGAACTGACATGGAAAAAAAAATTCACTAGCAAACTATTTCTCACTGTCCTCTGACTAATAGAAGTTACTGTGGTCTTTCTGTTAATTGTTGTCTTTTCTGAGCACAATGTACAAACTATGGATCCTGTTACACCAAAGGAACAAGCATTTAGCAAGCATGAGTATATAACTTCCCACAGTTACAGTTCTCAACCTTTACTGCAGTGAGAAACAAAGTTTTAATATTTATGAGATTCTGACTCACCTTCTGCAATTTACATCAGGCAGCACTACGATCACTAACTAAGCAAAACTTTATAAGCCTCAGTTTTAAGAACTTTTAATTTTTAGAAGTAACTGCAATTTATTTTAATGCCTGTTTGAACTACTTTATTACTTTAAATTCTATTTTTCACTTTAGTTGTTTAGCATGCGCACAAACTTTTAATAAGCAGTTTTAATTGCAAAATTACTTTCAGCAAACATTATTTACTTTAGCTCACTCTTTTGCCACATTAACTTTAACTTTATTTTTACTACGTTCAAGAGGCATTAATTGGTAAAACACTGGGCCTTAATGTTCTTTCAATAAGGACACTCGGTAATCTCTTTGCATGGGAAGGATCCTAAGTGGAAATGTGACAGAGGATAAATCAAGGTAAGTTTTCATAAATAATCTTTTGGTTCACCTTATTATTGGAAACAAATAAATCATACACATGAGCTGATCCTTCATGTACATTTCTACAATTCCTTGGTTCCCTTTCAGTGACTGCGCATTGTGGTGGCGAGTGCTTCCTGGTGGGTGGATTTAACAGTCAGAAATGCTGGACTCTGTCATTTCTTGGAGGCGATGATAGATACCATTTCCAGAATAGTTCCAGCTCTTTATCCATCCATCCGAGGCATTGGCACATTGGAAAACGACACGAAAAGTCTCTATCGGCACCAGCACAATACATAATTTTTACGTGAGCAGTAGACAGTTTGGTAGCTCGTTCCCGACTGACTCTTTCTTCCACCTTTCTATTCGTGCTAACCACAGTTTGCTTGCGCTACAAAGTTCCATTCCTGAGGGGAACCACACCACCTTTTATATACAAAGTATCAAAAAGCCCTTAGTGAGGATCAGTCTTTCCATAAGATCAAGTAGTTACTTTAAACAAAACATAACGTTTGCACATATTGGTATTTCCATAAAAATTATTTAAACAAAATTACAATTATATGAATTAAGTTTTATTCCCTCCAAATGAGACAAAGAATTTAAATGATAGATACACTACATTGCAGAGAATCAAACCATGACATCAAAGTTTTTAGAAATGAAAAAGCGAACACTCTTGTGCTATCAATACAATCAAACAAGATTTACGATGACAGAAGGTGGAACAGACGAAAAAGAAAAATTTATGTCAGTAGAGCTATGGAGCTCTGGTGTTACACATGCCCATGTTTTGTTGAGGTTTCCTGTAAGAGACACTTCAAGGAAACACCTATAATACCAAAGTCGTTTTGACAAAAAAAATTTATATCATCAAACTTCAGTTGGGAGAAAAAAATACACATATTACAGAGATACAGTATATATACTAAGAAATTTCATACATTTCTTCCAAAACGTTTTCAAAATAATACATCCACAGTAATTTTCAGTCTCACACTCGTGTAAAGAAACAAATTTTCGTCATTGCACAGGGCATACATTAAAATTTTCTGTCTGTTCCACATATATACTATATCACTGACAGACAAGCAGTATACAAAATAATCTGCACATGAGTAAAACAGTTATAGTATTCTAGAAAAAAATAATTTGCATATACAACAGCACAGAAACATTTTAACTTAACAAAACACAAACATTTTTCTTTACTCAGAATCTAGCTTTAATTACCATTGCTGTGTTTCAAAACAAGACAGTCCAAAATTTTTAAGTTACACCAGAAAACTTAGTCTCAAAATATCTACAACTATTTTAATGAGATTCCATATATATTTTATAACTTTTCACTGACTTTAATAAGAATAGTCAACCCATAAGACATTGGTCAAAATCTAACTTACTTCACTGCCTGCCTCAACACTAGCAGTTCATGTTACAAATACTTAAACACAATTTTCTACATAGAACACTTGTTTAAATTGACACACTGCTCCATGTTTCGGTTCAGCAGTTCATAATCACGTATCCACTCCTTGCCCCACAATGGCAAGTTCTTTGGCTACTGCTCACTTAGCATTTTGGGTAGTCCTCAGCTTCAGAACTAATTGGCATTTTTGTTGCTTTGGTTTGTTGCCTAATAACACATTTTTGAGCAGTTTATTGCCATCATCTCCAAGTTTTTGCATCATTTCGTCACATCTTTGGTACAAATTGCATTAATGGTATAAAACATAAAACCAGCAACTTTGAAACAGTAATTAGACACTGGTAATAATAAACCTTTCTTTACACCATGACAACATCAGGTAACTCACACATGATTAATCAAGAAAAATGTAAATGAAATTTTTGGTATAATGACAATGTTAAGGAGTTATTTGAGAGTCCCAGATTTGTGGTTTTTCTCCCACTTTCTTAATCAGTAATACTTCTTTTAAAGTAAATATTCAATTTAATTATTTTTGCACACGTTTAGATCACCACATGTGTCAAGAACAGGACAATAATTTTATATGTCATTGCAAGTGATTTCTGCCAACTTTTTTGTGATACTAGAAACATACATCTCATACCTATTTCACACACATCAGGTAGGTTCATCTTCTCAGTTTTTAACACACATATAGTTTTTCAACATCATATTTATCCCTTTTTTTCAAAAACATTTACATTTAAACATATTATAGCGTTTATTTACCTTGTTTTCAGTGTCCTTATCTTTTATCATCCATATTTTTTCCTTTTACTTTTCCATTACATTTCCTCTTTACAATACCCACTATACTTTCATTATTCTTGGTCATTTTCTAGTGTGCCCAATTTTCTACTCCATATCTCTGTCACAAACATCTACTGTGTCTTACATTAGTTCCACATTATTCAATTTACTCTGATAGAGAAGAAGGAAAGAATTTCTGGCTGCTAGAGGAGGAAAGTTGACAACACAAAAAGAAACGGAAGTAGTGTTGGCAACGACTGGGGTACGTGGTACTTGTCAGACACCTGACAATGCAAAGAGTGCATGTCCTCAGAGGGTTTAACATTTCATTCATCCTTGGTTTCTGTGGACATACAACTTCTAGTCAACAATATTTCTAACTCCTAAAGGCTTTCTTGATCTAGGGTACATAAAAAAATAATGATTTGCATGTGGAGTTCCTTGAACTTCACAAGGCCCATTTTAAAAGTATTTGAATTTAGAAATTTCATTACTAATTTCATTAGACTTTTCATGGGTCTCCACTAACACATAATCTCCAAGCTTAAATTTAGTTGTTTTTGGGTTATTATCATGCCTTTTAGATCTAGCAGCCGCTTTTTCTTTCATTCTCTTCTTAAGCAACTCTTTTTTCTCATGCAACTTAATTCCTACAATAGATGGGAATTGCAAGATCTCTTCAATAATACTTTCGCTTTTATGGTCCAACAGAATTTCTGCAGGGGTAACACCAGTGATTTCATGGTATAAAGTGTTCACAGTCTTTTCAGAGTCAGTTAAAAACCTGCCCCAAGCCTTATGGTTACGGTGCCTAGCCTTTCTAATTCATGCATGTATCCTTCAACAGCGTTACTAGCTGGGTGGTAGGCTGAAATATGTTTAACTTGAACATTAAGTTGCTTCAGGCCTTCCTTGCAGATTTTTGAGATAAATTGTGGTCCATTATCAGACAAAACTGCTTTAGGTTTACCTATGGTGTTAAAATTCTCGGTCATCTTGCTAAAGACTGCTTTAGCAGTGGCTTTCCTGATTGGATATAATTTGATAAATTTGGAGAATACTTCCAACACTAAAACAATGTAGGACCAATTCCCTGAGGACCATACAAATCTAGTTACAATAAATCTAATGTGTCCTCTGGTACTATATTCTACATAAAATCTTGATTTGCTCTATTTGTCACTTTATCCCTCTGACATACATCACAAGATCTTATTCACACAGTAATTTTCTTAGCAGCACCTACATTAATCAGGACCACGTAAGTTAACTTCTTAATACACTTTTTGGGACCACAATGCCCTAACGCAAGATGGAAATAATCAATCACTTGCCCCAAATTGCCTAGGCCAACACACCTTCCATTCTTCAGTACTGGTATTCCTTCTTCTGTATAAAACTCCATTAAATATCTCGTAAAATCTACCGATTTATGGGAAGTTAGTGTTACTAAAACTACCTTTCACTTACTTCCATATTTCATCCTCATTCTCGTGGAACCTCATGCTTTTACAAATTTGCTCAATTCTTTTCCTACCTGGAACTTCCTTAATATACCTTATATGGAATTTGCCATCTTCATTACATTCCCTCAGTAAGGTATTCATACCCTCAGGCAATCATGATAAAGCGTCAGCAACATGATTTTCACTACCTTCAATATACAATATCTCATAAACAAACTGTTGTAAGTACAGGGCCCATCGACTCAACTTCCGGTAAACAGTCGACAGACTTTCAAAAAGGTTAATGCCCTGTGGTTTGTGTGAGTTGTAATTTTATGTCCCCCTAAATAATTCCTAAATTTCTTTAATCCCCAAACAACGGCTAAAGCCTCTTTCACTGAAATAGTATAGTTTTTCTCATATTCAGTTAAAGTGCTACTAGCAAAAGCAATGGTCTATGTTATGTCTCCCCAGATTCTGTGTTTTCTCGAAATATTCCAAAGCCAATACCATAAGCACTACTGTCTGTAATCGTGTGGAATGGCTCACTTAAAATGGGATAATGTAAAATGTTTTCCCTTACTACTCAGTTTTCAAATTTTCAAAATCTTTCTGACATTCAAACATCAAAACATATACACTGTTTTTCTTCAATGAGCTGTTCAAATGTGGGCTCTTAAAAGCTTGCCACTTCGCAAATTTGCGGTAAAATCCACAAAGCCCTAAAAATGCTTTTATCTGTTTCCTTTTCTTTGGAGGAGGGCACTTTCCAATAGCATTAAGCTTTCCTGGGTCCTCACCAATCCCAGATGTGGTTATTGTGTCCCAAAAACTTAATTTCTTGTCTCACAAATTCACACCTTTTTAACTTCAAAGTCATGCACCCTGCTTGAAGAGAAATAAGGGTTTTGTTTAACAGGTCACAATGTTCTTCCCAATTATCAGTAGCAATCAATAGGTCATCTACATATACCATCAATTTGGCACAAAGTTCTTTTCCTAAAACAGAATCCAAAGCCCTAATGAAAACAGAAACAAATGTATTTAAACCAAAGGGTACAACTTTGTATTGGTAACATTTTCCTGCAAATAAAAATGCTTTGTATTTCCTAGAATCTTTGTGTAATGGGATTTGTCAATATCTGGCAGTGAGGTCTAGACTGGTTAAGTATTTTACATTATGGAACTTTTGTAATAAATCATATGAAATTTCAACTAGAAAATTCAAACAAAATCAGAATCAAATCAATACACAGTACAAAAGAGAAATCCAGGAAGTACAAGATCAGTTGACACAGGTAATACCAAAATTACATATTTCAGAGAATACTCGCGCTCCAATTCTGGAAGAGGGACATAGAAATACGGAATAGCTACAAAATAATAACACAGGGCACTTCGGAAATTATGAAAGAAATTGGTAAGGTACACAGAATTTTGAGATAGAACCGCCGAAACGACGTAACAATGACCGACATACGACTCGCTGACATGATGATTTTGACTATAAGCTGTTTGTTACTACACGTAAATTCAAAACGTTTAAGAATTCCGGCAACGGCATTCATCCACAAGTGTGGCTTCATCAATTCTCTCATTTTTTTCCTCCCAACTGGTCATTAGAGCACAGATTAGAATTTATGTGTGGCTATTCAGAGAATGAACCAGCTGTAAGAATGCGATCAGTCATTCACGATTGTGACAGTGAAGGAGAATTTTATCATGCGTTCCTCTCAGCATATTGGTCTCAAGCTACACAAGACCGAGTAAAACATAGCATCATAATGATGAAACATTTCGAACAATCTGAATTTACCAGTCTTGAGGAATATTTTGAAGACATGTTGCACAAGAATCAGTACCTGTCAAACCCATACAGCCCCTCAGAACTCATCCGCATTTGCTTAATCAAATTGCCTGAACATTTACGACATATTTTTTTGGCAGGACGTTGCACAGACAACATTGAAGCTTTTCAGGGACTCTTACAAGAATTGGAAATTGACACTGACAATCGCAGGACGCGAAAACAGGAACACAACAATTACATGTCACATCCGTCACAATTCCGCGATGACAGAAATAATAACTGGACACGACAAGGCTATTCTTACAACGTAAATCGTGACCAAAACAGACACCACCCATATGACAACCGTTGGCAGAGTAGTAATAATTACAGGGAAAGATCACCTCTCCGCGGTAGTGACTATCACAGAGACAATCAGAGAAACAGACAATATGGAAACCAAAATAATTATTATCAAGGGAGACAGAATAACTTCAGACACAACAGTGCACCGTGCAGTTACGATTCCAGGACAAATTCTCCACCACATGACCGACAAAAAAGAAACTATGTAAACTACCGACAAAACGACAGACCTGAATTCATCAGAACTGGCGGGATTCAAACAGGGCAGGGTCCTCTCGACAAGGTGAATTTGTAGAAGTTAGGTCTCCAAATCACACTAACGACGCGCGCCAACAAATGGAAAGACAATGACTCGCACCACAGGCAGCCACCGGCGCCGGCTGGCTCACAGAAAAATGACATAGACGCTAACCTTGAGAAGAATTTTAGCATTCCTTACCAACGTATACAACATGATAATTGCTTTGAAGTTGAATGCGTACTAGAAAGAGTTAAGGATTGCTCCACATTTCACATGTAAAACCGTTTGATGGGAGATAATCTGCTTTTTAACTTAGTCTATGCCATAAAATTGTTCACTTCACGTTACTAGCAAGCTTTGTCACACTGTTAACATGCAACAATGATTTAAAGTTAACTATCCAGTCAAGAACCTAGGCAACTTATTTAGACAGTAATTACGAATACATTTTTATAGTGAACAGACGACGCAGTGTTATTGTGCGTACATTCTTCCTTGTTCGTTGCATGATTACGTAACGACTATAAGGCTCACATACTTAGAACATATACCGGTATTGCTAATGAGATTTTAATGCAACATTTTGGTTTACTTGAAAATACATTCTGGATTTCAAGTACTTTCAGAGAGATACCAGATGACACAGTGGTTAGTTTATTTGACAGCTACACGATTATATCATGATGCTACTAATGAGTGACACAATATATATTATTGATTTTGCGCTGTATGTGTATTTTTATCTGCACAGTTTCTCTGAATTCCTGTGGAAAGTAAAATATGTTTTAGTAGTAACTTTTGTGCTATAGTTACAATGAGACAGCATTTTCCGTAGCACAACAATACGTTTCAGTACAGTACTTTCTTCATCATGGCAATAAGCGTAATAATTACGATATCTATGCGCAAAGAATTTCACTTTTGTTTACGATGAGGTGAGTACATTGACTTCTGCAGAGCTTTGCTTATGGATGGCGGTAACTACGACACTTCCACAGAATTATCTTACAGTAAGACTCACAGTTTAACGCTGCAGTACACGTATTTGAGTGATTAATTTTGTACTTAAACATTTATTTTTAAAGATTTTTGAATCACAGAGTTACAAAGAAAGTTTTTGGTGATACATTTAAGTCGATTGCTGTAATCTGTAACACCTGAGGGTGTAATTACATTAATCCTCAGGGGGGTACACGCCTACTTTGTGTACCATGTGTGTGGCAAGCACAAGGAGCCCTAGCTAATATGGTATATGCTTATACAACTTTACACATCGGTACCATATTTCTCTATCACAGAATTACACAGCTATCTGATTATTTAACAGAGAAACAAACGTTTTTTTACTACATCAGTGACACATGTTTACGCAATTACACTGTTGGATAACTTTATACTTATGAAAGTGTATTTTGTCTGTACTTTGTCAACTGTTCATATTTTTTCGGAACCATTGTGATACTATGAGAACTTTGAATGATGTATTTGGTATGGGATGATGATTTTTAAAGTACGTTTGAGGTAGATGACACTATTGAAATGAGCAGAGATTTTTTTTTAAAGTTTGGAAAATATTGCAGAAAGCTACCATGTTATTATTACGACGACGATGGGTATTATGCTGCTGAGGTATGTTTATGATCAATAAGCTGATGCTATATGAGGAATTTAATTATGCTACGTATTTATTATGATGAAATATTGAAGAAGTGTCGACGAATATGTATATGTGTAATAAAGTAAGGAATAATGAGTAGTGGTTAGGGTAACTGATTTGAGAAAAAGGATGTTGGAAACCAAAAATCGTACTTTAAGAGTTATGAATTGTGTGTACATGCGTGAATGTATCACAATGCCGGCGAAAATTTTTTGGACACTGTTATATTTATAGGATTTTGTTTCTACACATTTGTAACGCAAATTCTTGACCTGTGAAATTTTATTTATATGAGACTGTCACTGTAGTGCAAACTGCTGTCGTAAATATTTCTGTAAGAAAGCTGAGTGACCCTGACGTAATGCATTATGGGCGCCCAGCTGTGCCAGTCGCCTGGAGAAAAATCCATTAGGTGAGAAAAAAGAGGCCATTAACCTCGCCATTGACTTTTCTTTGTAGGAAGCATTTAAAATAAGACACGATCATACTTGAAACATATTATTATAGTTTTGAGCTCATAATTTCTGATATTTACTGAAATGCCTAATGAAATGATGACAAATATTTTATGTGTATGCACCTGATTACGACTACTGTCTTTCTGATTGAGAGATTTTTTTACTACTTTATGAAATGCCATATGGCTAGTGAATGATGTTTCATGCATTTCTTTGTATATATATTTACCTATTTTGTTTAATACCTAGTTTCTAGCTGCTCTGCAGCATTGGTTAAAATAAAATTTAATAGATGTAGTAATGTAAATATTTTCTGTCTACAGATCCATTAAACTATAATTTTATGACCTACTTTCTTTAAAAAAGGGAACACAAACAGTCATTTCCCTTCATAGGAATTGCATAAATAATTTTTAACGATTTGGTAACTTGTTTGCTAGAGTAAGTTATCATGATGCATCACTCTAGTGTTAAGATGTGACTTAGGTATTAGATATGGCCATCTTTACTGTAATATTTTTTCTGCTTGGGCTTTGTCATGTTTAGATATAAGTTATTGCATTTGCTGCTGCTGTTTGCCAGGCATAGTGCTACTGAATTTTACATTGTATTACTCTGTTAAGCCAGTTTTACTACTGATTTATATTTCTTGTTGCTCCACATTGGCTCATATTAGTTGTAATGTTGCATTTGCTCCGCTAATTTAGATTTACTGCTGCTAGCTTTGCCAATTTGCATTTTTTTGTCATTGCTGTTTGTGTTAATTGTTTTGTGCTGCTGCATTGCCTCGTCCCTTAGTATATATATCTGAGCTCAGTAGATTTAAGTTAGCTTAAGAGGGGGTAGACTATATAAGAAACTAACTATGAAGAATAGGGAAAGAATGCATTGAGAAGTTATATGAAAAAGTTTTGTGCAAAAATGAGTATTGTACAATGAGAAATATTTATTTTGAAAGAAGATACTAGCAAAACAGTAGGGTTTAGGGACAACAGGTTTAGCTAGGATTTTTTTGCGGGAAAGATCTATGGAATGAAGCTTTGGGTTGGACTGCAGTACCAAATATTACACTGAAAACGAACCCTGTCCTTTCCTTTTGTGTTATTCCACTATGTGTTTATGTACCCCTGTGTATTTGTGTTTTTCCTGTCTTTATGTATTTAGCTAGTAAGATTTATGTTGTAGAATTTTTCTAATACTATGTTATTTACTTTATAAAGATGTTTAGACATTATTAATTCTGTTCTATTTCAATACTCATGTTTGAAATTAATGTTTCGAAAACTATTCTCATTATTTTATTTATTTACTTACGTCATAATTCCTGTAACACTGATGTATCTGTTTATTTCTATTCTTAAAGTCTGTACTGCTACAAATGTTATCTGTATTGTTATGTTCTTTAATGATGTAATTTGTACCTTTGTAATTGTATTCTCATGTTATAAATTTGTAATTGACACCAGTTCATCAAATTAAGTAACTTGTAAGCATTCATTTCAGTGCACACATTTCTGTTGGTCACAGTATATGCACAACATGTGAGAAGTTCGGACTGTTAGTGTTTGCACATGTATTAATAGTTCAGCAAGGGACTGGTTAACAGCATTGCTGGTTCTAAGGACAATTCCAAAAACTTTGTGAGTGCACATGTGGTGGTTTATCGACCTGCGATATTGTCTGCAAGACTCTTTGATGGTGATTGTGCCCCCACACAGTCGCAAGAGATGGCTGCTGGCCATCTCTACAAGGACTACTGTGGGCCTGCACCTTTGATGACTCACCATACAATTATTTCTACAAAGACTGCAGTCGGTCTGCACCTCTGGTGGCTCACCAATGCCATAATCTCTACCAGGACTACAGTGGGTCTGCTCTGTGATGACCTACCTACCAATATTCTTCAAAACGTCGACTGACTCTGCTGCAGGTTTGCGCTGTTGTGGCCCATTACCTGTCTGCATGTCAAGAGACAGCACTGTCTTTCCGTTGGAAGGACGACACTACTTCGTCGTGACTGCATGGAAATCTACTACTTCTGTTTGCATTCTCTTTTCCTGCTCAATTTTGAGAATAAAAAAAAGGAGAAAACTGTAATTACTATTGTGATGGATGATCAGGACTATCTTTATGAGAACAATTTTTGCTTTTGACCAACAGTGTACCAATAAGTGTGTGCATTTGATTTCTTTGTTATTGTAATTATGAAAAATTTTATCAAATCATTATTGGCCACTGGCTAAAACAATTTGTAAAATTTTTGTGGGGAGCATGGGGGCTATGTAAGTAGGCTGTTTAGATTTTTATATTGGTAACGCCATGTAGCGCTCTGTATGAAAATGACTGACTGTGCTGTGTGCAGTCTGTGGCTGGTTTGCATTGTTGGAATTTGCTATTGTAGTGTTTGGCACTTGGCTGTTAACAGCGCGTAGCGTTGCGTAGTTGGAGGTGAGCCGCCAGCAGTAGTGGATGTGGGGAGTGAGATGACGGAGTTTTGAGAGCGTATGATCTGGGCGTGTGTCCATCAGAGAGAGTAAATTTGTAAGACTGGATGTCATGAACTGATATATATATTATGACTTTTGAACACTATTGAGGTAAATACATTGTTTGTTCTCTATCGAAATCTTTCATTTGCTAACTATGCCTATCAGTAGTTAGTGCCTTCAGTAGTTAGAATCTTTTATTTAGCTGGCAGTAGTGGCGCTCACTGTATTGCAGTAGTTCTACTAACGAAGATTTTTGTGAGGTAAGTGATTCATGAAATTTATAGGCTATTGTTATTCAGGGCCATTCTTTTGTAGGAATTATTGAAAGTCAGATTTCGTTGTGCTAAAAATATTGTGTCTCAGTTTAAGCACAGTCATCTATAATTTTTCTAAGGGGACGTTTCACTTTATTACTTTAAATTCTATTGTTCACTTTAGTTTCTTAGCAAGCCCACAAACTTTTAATAAGCAGTTTTAATTACAAAATTACTTCCAGCAAACATTTTTTACTTTAGCTCACTCTTTTGCCACATTAACTTTAACTTTATTTTTACTACGTTCAAGAGGCATTAATTAGTAAAACACTGGGCCTTAATGTTTTCTCCATAAGGACACTGTGTAATCTCTTTAGCATGGGAAGCATCCTAAGTGGAAATGTGACAGAGGATAGATCATGGTAAGTTTTCATAAATAGTCTTTTGGTTCACCTTATTATTGGAAACAAATAAATCATCCACGTGAGCTGATCCTTCACTGTACATTTGAACAATTCCTTGGTTCCTTTTCAGTGACTGCGCATTGTGGTGGCGAGTGCTTGCTGGTGGGTGGATTTGCAGTCGGAAATGCTGGACTCTCTCATTTCTTGTTGGCGATGATAGATGCCAATTCCAGAATTGTTCCAGCTCCTTTGTTGAATCAGCGAAATTTTGAATACGTCAGCTGGACAGCGTTTCGTTGCTTTGCCTACCCCTGCGTCCAATCACTACTCTAGTGGTACAGTGGTAGTAATTGTTAACACAATGTCTAGTTGTGATTGAATTGATAGCTATGTGTTTTGTAGCAGCATATACTACCGACGACGAAAGATCGGAAAAATTCGGAAGATCCACTCAAAGATAGGGAAATTTCGGTAGAGTTACACGGAATTAGGTATTTTCTGGAATAACTAAAATGTCGGTAGATCTTCCGCAAATTCGGAGGACCTGGCAACTCTGCTGACTGTAACTCTCCGAATTCAAACTATCGACATTGCTTTCACATCACATTTCATACAGCAGTTTTGCACATTACATTTTGTGTTACACAGCGCGTTTCATCAGAACATTACAGACAAGATGAAACATACATTGAAATTTTGTATACTGAATTAATGAGAGGTTCTTGTAGCAATACTAACGAAGCAAAACAACAGCTACATTTAATACTATGGAAAAAAAAGATTCTAGATTATCAAAGATATATGCACAGAGTAAATGAAAGAAATGAAAAGAAATAAGAAAAAATTATCTGTTGCAATCAGCAATATCTTCATAAGTTGTGGGAAATCATGAAGGGAACAGAGCCAGTACGAATGTAACGCAGCAAAAAGTATGCATCTGCTCTGACTCTCTAAGTGCTCTGCAAGCGATACAGCAAATATATCCAGTACAAAAAATTCACTCACGTCATCCACGACACCTTGCACTGGATGCAAAAGCAAGGCAAGGAACTGGTCCTTTGCTGGCTACCCGGACACGTCGGGATACGGGGAAAAGACGTAACCGACGGAGTAGGAGAGGAAGAAGCGTGTACTGATGGTGACGTCATTCGTTGTGCCGTCCCCCAGCAGGCAACAGCTCATTGTCTGACAGAAGAGTCAGTGAGAAAAAAGGAGGATGGAAGTGGCACATAAAACAACATCTGGTCAATGGCGTCGATCACCAGGCGTTATGGATCTCATACCAGCCAAACCTGTGAAAGAAAGTAATGGCCACCAGGATGAGAACAGGACACTGTCTACTGGCACGCAGTTTCGACATTGCTATCTACACAGACTGTTTGAACTGACTGTGTTTTTTATACCTGTCATAAGAACATCCCTCAGTTTGGATGGAGGCCTGTGCACCATCCTTGTGGACGCTGACAACACTATAACTCATGTTTAAAATTTCTGTGAAATGTCAGGCTTCGTACCTAAAGTGTTGGGGACAGGATTTCAATGAACACTGAGTGGATAGCTGGACTAGACAGTTTAGGACTTCTGCGCTTCAAATGTAATTGTCTTAGTTTAGTGTAAGAAACAGGTCAGTCTTACAGTTGAGAGGTGCTTTTCAACGCATTGTATTCAATTTAGCCTCTGGGAACAGACATCGTTTACCCCCCACAGCCCAATTACTACCCACGAACAAGATTTATGCTACAAGCGGCCAGAATGCTTCTTCTTCTTCTTCTTCTTCGGTGAATCTCGTTCCATTGCTGGACATGGCCCTGCCCCACACTTTTCTATTGTATTCATTTTGGAGCCACCTGCTACTTTCGTGTTCCAGCCACGTCATCGAGAATCCATTTTCGGGTCTGATAAAATCTCTCTTTTGGTCCCGAGGTTTACAGTGAACACTTATATGAAACGTTTGCTATAATTTTGTCGAGATGTAGTCTCTGATCCTTTTCCACTTCAGTCTTGCAATTTCCTCTTGCACGTCTGTGACCTTCGTTCTCTTTGGAACATCCTCTGATTGTTAGAACAGTGGTGTTGCAGGGTTCCCAAAGAAAGAGCTGAACACCTTGATACTGAAACCAAAAAGAGCACAGTAGGAACAGAGACCTAAATATGAACCTAAAAATTCAGTATAAAATCAAGAGTATACACAACACTGAATAGAGCATACAAGGCTAAATTATCCCCGTTACAAAACTTAACTGGCAGGAACTGCCAGCAGACAGCGGGACTGAAAGGGAGGAAAGTATAAGAGCGACGAGAAACAGGGGGCACGAACAAAATGTTGTAAAGCCACAGACTACTCCTAATGTGATATTCCTACAAAGAACCAAAACGTGGAGGAAAATAATTATTTTCGGTGACAATTTACAACCCAAAAAAACAGGGCAATCTTTTTTTTTTTTTTTTTTTTTTTTTTTTTTTTTTTTTTTTTTTGGAATCGTCATTCTTGTGATCGGTTTGATGTAGGCTGCCACGATTCCTCTCCTCAGGGCAGTAGATAGGGAAAACAGGCATGAGGAGTGACACATCTACCGAATATTAAACACTTACGTGACATTGATAGTAATCAATGGTGCAGTGCCCATTACATCCGCAGAACATCGTTAAAAATTGTGCAAGTAAAGTACAAGGCATTAGAATAGCAGCGAAAGAAGCTGATAAAGGCCAAATAGCACTAAACATTCCTAAACAAAGCCTAGTACTAAGGATTATATAAATCAGAAAAATGTATAACAAGAGTCATTGAGAGTCTAGTCAAGTTTAACAACCATGAGATACAGAACAGATGTTAAACTCCGACAAGAGTAGCAGAGAGTGTACCCAATAATACAATATTGGTTTGTTTCTATTGTCATGAATTGTGCTATTCTTGTACTTTGTTTCGTAACGATGTTCCGTGAGAATGGTAATTACATACACTGTCTGTTTGGTAGTTAGTGTGGCAACAGTTACGCAATAAAGATGCCTCTCTTCATTCCAGTTTTTTTCCTATCTACATCCCTGTTTTTGTGGCTTTAAATTGTCATCCAAAATAATCATTTAACTTTACGTTTTGCATCTTTGTGTGAAAATCGTATTAGGAATTGTCTGTGAATTTACCATATTTTGTTCTTGCCCGCTGTTTCCCTTCCTTGTTATGCTGTTTTTCGTTTTCTTACTAGCCCTTCTCGCACCTTGTATGATTTATGTTCTGTCATTTCACTCCTGTTTTCATTATCTATGTTTAGTTTCAGAGAGACTCTGTTCATACTTAAGTATTATTTTAAAGTCGCTAACAATTTCTTCCTACTCCAAATTTCTGCAATATTTGGAGTAGGAATTAAAGTCCAGATTGAAAAAAAAACAAAAACTTTGAGATTTGCCGATGACATTATAATTCTGTCACAGGCAGCAGAGGACTTGGAAAAGCAGTTGAACGGAATGGACAGTGTCTTCAAAGGAGGATATAAGAGGAACGCCAAAAAAGCAAAACGAAGATAATGGAACGTAGCCGAATTAAATCCGGTGACGCTGACGGAATTTCATTAGGAAATGAGACAGTTAAAATAGTAAATGAGTTTTGCTATTTGGGAAGCAAAATAACTGATGATGGTCGAAGTAGGGAGGATATAAAATGTAGACAGGCAATGGCAAGGAAAGCACTTATGAAGATGAGAAATTTGTTAACATCGAGTATAGATTTAAGTGTCAGAAGTTCTTCCTGAGAGTATTTGTATGGAGTGTAGCCATGTACGGAAGTGAAAAATAGACAATAAACAAAAGCCAAAATAGGATAGAAGCTTTTAAGATATAGTGTTACAGAAGAATGGTGAAGATTAGACGAATAGATCATGTGACTAATGAGGAAGTACTGAAGAATTGAGGAGTAGAAAAATTTGTGGTACAAACTGACTAAAAGAAGGGATCGATTGGTAGGACACTTTATTAGGCACCAAGGGATCACACATTTAGTACTGGAGGGAAGCGTGCGGCGTTAAAATCGTAGAGGGAGATCAAGAGATGAATGCAGTAAGCAGATTCACAAGGATGCAGGCTGAAGTGGTTACTCGGAGATGAAGAGGCTTCCACAGGATAGGGCAGAATGGAGAGCTCCATCAGGCCAGTCTTTAGACAGAAGGCTTCCACAACAACAACAACAACTTATTCATTTATTGTGCGGTCGCAAATATCGCCACTGTACCAATTCAGTCTTCAGGTTTTGTAACCCAGCTAACTGAACCTTGTACTGTCTACGCGCTGCTCAATGTACTTTTGTTCTTACAAAGGTTTTTGGTTCACAGATAGGTTTTGTTCCTATGCTGCACTTTATGGTTTCAGTACCAAGTTGCAGCTATTTGTGCGTGAACATTACAGCGCCATTGCTGTTATACATTCCCACGACCTGCTGGAAAGCTCTGTTAATTAAATTTTGTAATGCTGTCTTCCTATCTGCTGACTACTTGTGCTGACGGCTAACAAATGTGACTTTCCATTTTGATATGTCTACTTTTTGAGCGTTCTTCTCAACAGCTTATGTAGATCTACTCTTAGTGACTTTCGTCAATCATGTGTTTATAGCTCTCTGCTTTTTTGTCAGATGTTACGATGATGGGCTGTGCTCGAAAGGTGCCAATAAATAAAAATTTTTGAACAACAGGTCATTTCAGGTACCTATTCAGCAATAGCGTAAGTCTCCTGAAGTTTAAGTCATGCCCTGTACCTCCTGAGTGACGTTATTTTGCACCTTAAGACACTGATATCGCCTTGCACGTGTTACGCCACGGTTCATTGTGTGAGATGTAGTTTTACCAGCACTTGTCTTAGTCACAGTCGTAGCGTCCACACCGTAAATTATAAATGGTAGTCGGCAAATACTAGTCACCTTAGCTTTCAAGTTCTACATCTACATCCATACTCCGCAAGCCACCTGACGGTGTGCGGTGGAGGGTACTTTGAGTACCTCTATCGGTTCTCCCTTGTATTCCATTCTCGTATTGTTCGTGGAAAGAAAGATTGTCGGTATGC